>NC_090436.1:118288919-118888919 GCF_031143425.1 Pleurodeles waltl | reverse complement strand
CTGCCAAAGGGTTTCCAGTTCACAGGAACAGTTGACCCACCATTTTTCAGGTTGGACAGTTGTGACGGGTTTTCTCAGCCATCCAATGTCATGTCGTAATGCTAACAGGCCACGTCGCACAGAGTGAAAACTCATGTGCAACGCAGCCATTTATTTTTGTTTAGAGAAAACAAACCTCTTAGAAGAGCATGACACTACGAATAACTTATTACACACAAATGCCTAGTTTTACTAAGAATCAGAGAGTGCAGTGCTGTATGAAAATACACAATGCTGCATTGCATGACCAGGAAACTCAGGAAACTGTGGCTCAGATTTAAGAGGGCCTAGCGCCATCCAACGCCACGTTAGTGTCTTTTGTATGCTAATATGCACTGGAAGGTCAAAAATGCAGCGCCATATTTACAAAGTGGCGTACTGCTTGCATTGCGCCACTTTGTAACCCCTTGTGCCACACAATTTCTACGCCAGGCATATTGTATTCAAGTGGGGTCATTTCGGCACTAGGGGGACCGAAAAAATGGTGCAGAGCAATCTAAGAGATATATTTGCGTCATTTCTATCTGCATTTTTAAAGGTAGACTCCCATTTTTTTCAATGGGCCTCTGGGTGCTTTGCAGGATTAGCATAAAAAAATCCTCCAAAGCACCAGACTAGCATAAAAAATTATGACAATAGTACCTCTGACTACCGCCATGGTGCGACCTATTTTAATTAGGGCGCACACATGGTGGTGTTAGGGGCACTAAGTGGTGCAAAAGTAGCGGTGCACTAGGTGCAGCGCCACTTAACATAAACCTGCCCCTGTGTTTTCTATGAGTCGTGCTCCACTGATTTCAACAACCAGTGCTAGAGAAACACTGAAACATGTCTCCGTGGCGCAAAGGTGAGCAAAAAGGAGCTCTGCATGAGATTTGAACTCACAATGCAATCTCCTGAACAATTTGGTAGTCAGAATTGGCCCCAGCGCATTCCACATAAAGCATTACATGTGACTTTTAGCTTGAAAATTGCTTGCACCAGGTTTCCTTTGAAGCTTTAATTCCACGCAAACCCTTACTGCATTACTTTAGTTTAAGCATTGCATCAATTCTTAATTTGTAAATAAAAACATGCTGGTGCCCAAAGCTCTTCTTTGAACCACATGTCTACTGCATTTAAATGTGCGGGCACAGAATACTGAGGCAGCGCAACCCCTAAAACCACCTGGGGCCTCTTTAATCCATTTACAGCCAGTTGAGGCTGGTGGCAGAACAAAGTGGCAGGGCAGTAGGGGGGGGGGGGGGGGTCACTGAAAAAAAAAAAAATGAAAAAAAAGAAAAATAAACGTACCTCAATCCCCACCCCACCACCGGACCGCTGCTCTTCAGGTCTCCAATTCTCCACTGCAGGCAGGCACAGCCTGCCCTGCGGCCAATCTTGATGCTGCTAGCAGCATGAGAGCAGCATTGTGATTGGCCTGAGCACAGTGGCTTTGCACTCCCAGGCAGACTGGAAGCCTATGCCTTCTGTCTCCAACCCGGCAATGCAGCTCAGGTTGGAGAAAGCTCAGTGCGCACCACTCTACCTCCCTGCCTGTCACCCCCCCCCCCATGGCCATGCCCCCTTAAAAAATAAAACAATAATAAACACAGTTTATTATCACTTTATTTTTCATGTTTTGCAGCTGCTGGCAAGGGGGGTGATGCTCCTCTGCCATAGCGGAAAAGCCACCGCAGTTTACAGTCACTCCCTGCCCCTTGAGCTCACTCTTGCAGCTTTCTGCTTTATCCCTTTGTGATTCGTTTTTCGTTTTTCTCTTCCTCCGTCTTTCCCATATGTGTGTTTTGCTCACAGTCATTTCCTGATGCAGAAAAATAAATACCAGACCTCAAAAATAAGCGCTGGTGCCCTGCACCGGAAACAACCAGCTCAAATTAGGCACTGCATTGCATGCAATATTAGGGTTGATCATGCTATTTCAATCCTTGTTAAGCCCCCTCTGCATACAGTACATTATGAGGTGTTTGGGGGCACAACACGACGCAATGCCTATGACATTACGGGTCAGATTTAGTAAGTTTTAGCGCAATTCACTACAGCCACTGAAGTTACTGCAGTGCGTTACATTAAATGGAGAGGGAAATGTAGAACAATATATATTGAGATAAGGCACTGCATTTCTCTCCCTCCCGCGTGCTGGTGCATTGTAGGCTGCCATGTTCCAACGAAACCTGTGCAATTCCTCAAGGATAGGATTTTTACTTGAAGGGGTCACTTTGAGGACAAAAACTATGCTTTAATACTTTTCCTCCTTTGTATGGGAGCTGTATAGTGCAGCACACATGCAAAGCAGGAAAAATGTGATGTGAAGACTTTGAAAGGTATCTCTACTCTGCCTCTAGGAGCCCTACTTTTTTGGTTCAAATCTCTATCTACAAATCTTAGTAGATAAGAATCTGTGTCAGAACTCATGGATGGTTGCACTGAAATGCCCATGTACCGCTGATGGTACATCCTCTTAAAACAAAGTAGTGCAAAGTAGTCCAGAGCGCAACTGTGTGGTACTTTAAGAAACTTTCCAACGCAAATAATGCTTTGCAATGGAAAGTAAATGCCACTGCAACACTTTGCCTCGGCTAAGTTCTAATTTTGTGATGTACACCTAGGCTCAAGCTAATTTTTGGCAAATAATTAGGCACTACATGTAAAAATTTATCAGGTCGCATGAACCCCCTGGGATAATGTCAATTTTATGCTGATGACATGGCAAAGATAAGGCTGTCTTATTATTGACTCGAGTACCCGAAATCCACAGTGTACCTCTTTTCAATTAGTGCTTGTTCCAGAACTTTCCGTAGCACAAAAACTAATTTCATGTTCCATGTGATTGTCAATTTATTCGAGGGCAGAGCTTTACCGAGCTGAAATCCCATTTCTTTCAAAAGCATAGCTACCACGAATATTGCTTAACATGGAGTAGAGGTGAGATTTACTAGCCGAGGTAATATATTGAACTATTAATTGTTTTCGCCTTGAACAGTTCTCTGTAAATTGATTGCACTTTTCACGGACATGCATGTTCTAAATGGTGCTTAATGAGAACAAGAAAAGGAATCTACAAGGTTTTTAAGCAGCAAACGTTAAAGTTATTGCCTTATCTTTAAAGCTACATTTTATCCTGCCCTCTATGATTTACCAGAGTTAACCTAAATCTGATAATCCGACAAGGACATTCACTTTGCACTTTAATTTGAGTCAGAAATGTGAATAAATCAACTCGGTTCTCCTTGGCTGCGATTTGTTGGCCGAGATATTAACCATTTATCACAGTTCTACATTATGCACGAAGTCATTCTTTGGCATAAATGATACCTGAGCATGAGGAAAATATACTTCTGTGAATTTTAATTGTCCTATTATCTTTCATCAGTTTCATGTGTTACCGGTGCTCTGGTGCCGAGTCGCTTGGCTCGAGGTCCAGAGGTGTTGTCTCCTGAACTGTGAAATGTCTTTCTCGCCAGTCAGCGAATCTGCAGCCTGGGCAGACCGAGGGATAAGATTTTACTATACATTTTGGTCGGACCATGTATACAGGTGTGAAGGTTTGGCGCTCTTATACAATATTTGTTTCCTTTCTCAATTTAAATATGCAGAGTGTAGCTCCGAAGGATACGCTTTTGCACTCCAATGGAAGGAAAGTCGACTGCTACTATTGAAGGGGAATAGGGCCCCGTGAATAGCTGGATGCAGTCCAGTCTATTCACGGGAGCTCTCGGGCCGGATGTAGACGACCTGGGAGGGGATAGGCGGCTTGCTGGGCGGGGGTGGGACATGGAAAAAAGTATAAAAGGGGAGGGTGGGGAGGGATCGGCCTCTTTCAGCGCCAGCATTCATCACGCTGTGCGGAACTTGGCTGCACTCCCGCCCTGCAGTAAGATAGGTTGCGTGCAAGTTTTCAAGGGGTGAGAAAGGAGAAGTAGGATGGGGATGGTGAACGGGGTCAGTTTCTTTGCCAGTTTAGGGCAGGATTGCTCTGTACGGGCAGGGGATGGGGGAGGGTGGAGAGTCAGATGCGGGCTTGTCCACCCTTCCGGGGGGGGAGAAAGAAGCAGAGGAAGGATGACAGACGGGGGGGAGGTCAGAGTCGGGCAAGGGGTAAAAGGAGAAAGGGAGATGCGTGGAAATAGAAGTGGACTTGGTGAGATGCAAAGGATAATGAAACGCGAATGGACGAAAGGGAATTACAAGGTTAAAATAAAGATGTAAAGGTTATTATAAAGTTCTGTTTGTATTCTACATGTTATGATCTTTGAGCGAGCCTGTCCTAATAAATGGCACTTTTACACTAAAAAAGCGTGCCGGAGTTTCTGTCCCGAAGGACACCCTGGTCTCGAAGTATTGGGTGAATTCATTGATCTAATAACAACAGCAGAATCTTTAGCAGTCTTGCTGATTCTGTTACTACTGCTACTACTACTGCCTTTACTGCTTCTAGTGCTACTAGTAATAATAAAAACAATACCAATATGGTATTAGTTTTTATTAATATTGAAATACGAAATGTGGGTGGATAAAAGATGGTTACTAAAAAATGACACACAGGCAAAACATTTACATTGAAATGCATGCTTTCAAGTACATTTATTCATAATAAATTAATTTGATGTGAGTCAATGCATCACACTTAAAGAAATCATATTGTATACAATGCATCACAATCTATTATAAGCATGGAAAGAGGTATGCTTGTTCTTAACTTTTGCCAAAGTAACATATTTTGGAGCAGAAGTTTCTGATTCTGATGTAATACTATTGCATGGCATATATGATACCTGATTAACGAGAACATTTACGTGAATTAAATTCTCCAAATGTTGGCATTAAAGTGATCTATTTTCTATGTGCCTTTTTCAATTATATATCTACCCTTACTCAGGAACAAGTTAAGCGCGATGCAATTGGCCTCATAGAATGTGATGAAATATGGATTGATCTGAACTGGTATAAGAGCATCTATAGAAAAGACAATGCACTCATTTTTTTCTGAATGTGCCTTCAGTTTTTGAAACTCAATTACATATTTATTAGGTTTCATGTATAACTTGTTTCTGATGGCATTAATATTAATATTATGTATGGTTCCCACAGAGCCATATTAAACAAATAGTGCTTTCTAAATCTGGTTATTCACTGCTAAAGCATAGCTTTTCTCTCGATATAGCTTTTGTTTTCTGACTCTTACTGCATCATAAAGGAATTCCAAGCTACTCTAGTTTTCAGAGAGCCTGTCAGTGTAGTACTGTCTCTCTGATCTGAAGGAGAGCACAGATTTGGGAGGGAAAGAGTGTGATGGAGTGGGTGGCACGAGATCAGGTCTATATTTTTCAATGCCCATGCATAGTAGTTAAAAGAAGCAGTAAATGCTTTTGTGGCATGCATAACAAACCATCATATATCAGTAAATGTGAAAAACATATGATTTTCACCTTAGAGTTCAGAGTGACATCATAGACAACTTGACTTTCGCTCTCATTGTCTACCCTTGTCGGACAGGACATCTCAGTGCAAAAATACCCATTATTCACCCTTACTGATGTGTAATCCTATATATTCCTATAAATTCAAGATGGCATGGGCAGTGCAGGGCCCCACATGCACAGCCCCATCATTCATTTCACTGCCAGAATTATGAGCAGTGAAATGCGCGACAGGTGCTGCTGCACCAGACGCACCGCAACATTGACGCTGGCTCAATAACGTGCTGGCGACAATGTTGTGGTGAGTGTTCTACTGGGCCAGTGGGTGAAAATGCTGTTCTCGACCATTGGCCCAGCCGAACACTCCTAATATGGCGATCAAAAGACCTCCATTACTGCCGGTCTTTCGCCTGCAGCAACTTTGGTGGTCCTGTGAAAGGACTGCCAAAGTCCTAATGAGGTCCTTAGTCATTTTCTTGAAGATTTTCTTCACCGGGACGAAGTCACAAGTTGGATCTGCCCTCCATGGAGCCCTCTTTAGATGCGCATCACAGGAGACCTCAGTGAAAAATTCTACTTTCAGACTTAAAGGATTTTGTGTGATGAAAATTTTTGTTTGGGACAAACTTCAAATTAAAGCCGACCTCCCTGGAGCCCTCTTCAGATACGCTGTACCGGAAGCCTCGGTCAACTTTTTACGTTGGGACTTTTTCACTTTATTGGAGCTTTTTCTCTCTGATGTTGGATGACCCTCCACAGCAATCAAATTTTGAGTCAACATCTTCGGATTGCCTTTCCAGTAACCCTCTGTAAAATCCTGGAAGTCTGGGGCTTCATAGCTTTTCAGCAGGATGAACCTGCAAGTCAGGCCGGGTCGCGATCGACGTAAGCTGGCTTGACTTACGATGTCGGGTCAGTCCACTTATGGAGCTTCTTTCCAAAGGTGCTCCAATCTTCTCCAAACACCTTATTCTTTTTTCAGAAGGTATTTGAAGTTCCTTTAGAAGTCCACAACTCACCCCAAGGTTCCAGAAGCTCTGAGTTGCTTGTTGAGGGTTTGGACTCCAACACCCAGAATGCTCCTGCCTCAAATCCTAAAACGACCACCGGACACTGGTCAGCTGGTCAGTTTTTTCAGGGCTTGATGCAGGGGACTCTGGACAGCTATTTCCTACCTGTAGCAAGCAGGGAGCCCCTTCTGGAAGTAGTTGAAGAAAGGCAAAGTAATTTTAATGGTGAAGTCCAAGTGTGCAGCTGGTGCAGACCTTCGATGTGCAGTGTCCAGGTGAAGGTCAGAGGTCCAGCAGGGAAGTCCTTGTTCTTCTTTGTCTTGTTCCTTGTAGGGACTGGAAGTGTAGGTGAAGCTCTGCCATATTTATCCTTGCTCCTGGAGTGGAAAGCGGGGGGAACAACTGTCCAATCACAGGCAGGCCACCACCTTCTTGGATGACCACTTCCTGGGAATTGTGGCAAAAGTCACTCCCAGGGAGAAACATTACTCAAAAATCCAAAATGGCAGAAATTCAATCTCACAGGTTAGGTCTGGCTTAGCCCACCCACTGGTTTGTCTATGTTTCCCACAACACATCCCTTTCCAGCCCTCTCCTAATCTGATCAGGGGCCACCAGGCTGTCTGGTTTGGCAGGGGATGGGGGAGGTCCGCTTGCTGCCCCAAATGTCCTTCCCTCCTTTGAAGTGCAGTTTGGCTGCTCTCCCCCCATCCTGTTTCACCATCTGCTGAGGCAGTTCTCCTCCCCCAGGCACTTCCTTTGTTCACTTTGTCCAAGCCACTTCACACCTCATCAAGGCAGCCTGGCCAGGCTGATAGAGTTCGGCCAATTAGAGAAGGGCACTACATTGGTGAAGTTGGCAGCTTTCAGGTAGAGTTCTAAAACTCTTTCCCTGAGTTACTTATATTAACCTGTTCTGTGCCCAGGATGTAATGGCTACGTCTTGAGGCACAGTGCTGCTGTGCCCAGGACGTAACCATTACGTCCTGGTCACAGAGCCCAGAGGGAGCGCTAGCGCTCCCTCTGTGGGGTTCCCAAAAAGTCAGGGATGGAAGGGGAAGCCCTTCCCCTTCCACCCCTGACCCCCCCAACCCCCTCTGTGGCGTCAGCACGCGAGCGCGCGCTGATTAGTCACAGGGTCTCCCCCATCGCGCTGGAAGCTATGCTTCCAGCGCGATTGAAAGAGAAATCCAGAGCATTTCTCTTTCAATCCCATGGGGGAGGCCCGGAGGGGCTTCAAAGGGAAGGAAATGTATTTCCTTCCCTTTGAAGTCTCTCCCAGGGTTTCAAAAGCCGGATTGCTTGCAATCCGGGTTTTGAAACCCCAGTAGACACCAGGGATTTTTCTTTTGTGTCTGAAACTGACAAAAGGGAGCAACCCCTTGGGCAAGGTTCGCTCCCAGGGGGGGCATTTTTTTGGGAAGGCCTTTTCTGCCCCCCTTGGGGGCAGATCGGCCTATTATTAGGCCGATAGGCACCAGGGATCTTTTTTTTTTTTTAGTTATGTTTTCTTTTTTTTCCCCTGGGGCAAATTATATTTAGGCCATTTCTGCCCCCCTTGGGGGCAGATTGGCCTATTTTGATGAGGCCAATCTGCCCCCAAGGGGGGCAGAAACCATTAGACACCAGGGAGTTTTTTTTTTGGCGTGAATTTCACGCAAGGGGAGCGACCCCTTAGGCAAGGGTCGCTCCCTGGGGGGGGGAATTATTTTAGGCCATTTCTGCCCCCCTGGGGGGTAGATCAGCCTATTTTGATTAGGCTGATCTGCCCCCAAGGGGGGCAGAAACCACTAGGCACCAAGGATTTTTTGTTTTTTTTTGTTTTACAGATGGAGGGGCAAATTATATTTAGGCCATTTCTGCCTGCTTTGCGGGCAGATCGGCCGATTTTAGGTCAATCTGCCCCCAAGGGGGGCAGAAACCACTAGGCACCAGGGATCTTTTTTTTGCGCCGTCACACAAGGGGAGCGACCTTGTAGGCAAGGGTCTCTCCCCGGGGTGGGTATGGGGGGCAAATTTATTTTAGGCCATCTCTGCCCCCCCTGGGGGCAGATCGGCCTATTGGTATTAGGCCGATCTGCCCCCAGGGGGGGCAGAAACCTCTAGGCACCAGGGCAAATTGTTTTTTTGTGTTTTATTTTTTTTTGTTTGTTTTTTTAGAGATGGGGAGCGACCCATTAGGCAAGGGTTGCTCCCCTGGGGGGCAAATTGTATTTAGACCATTTATGCCCCCCTTGGGGGCAGATTGGCCGATTGTAGGTCAATCTGCCCCCAAGGGGGGCAGAAACCACTAGGCACCAGGGATCTTTTTTTTTGCGCCGTCACGCAAGGGGAGCGACCTTGTAGGCAAGGGTCGCTCCCCGGGGGGGGGTGGAGGGGCAATTTTTTTTTAGGCCATTTCTGCACCCCCTGGGGGCAGATCGGCCTATTGGTATTAGGCCGATCTGCCCCCAGGGGGGGGCAGAAACCTCTAGGCGCCAGGGCAAATTGTTTTTTAGATTTTTTTTTTGGTTGTTTGTTTTTTTAGAGATGGGGAGCGACCCATTAGGCAAGGGTCGCTCCCCTGGGGGGGCAAATTGTTTTTAGACCATTTCTGCACCCCTTGGGGTCAGATTGGCCGATTGTAGGTCAATCTGCCCCCAAGGGGGCAGAAACCACTAGGCACCGGGGATTTGTTTTTTGGCACCAATGTCACGCAGGGGGAGCGACCCCATAGGCAAGGGTCGCTCCCGGGGGGGCAGGGGAGTTGGGGGGTTGAGGGGTGGGGGACAAATTTATTTTTGGCCATTTCTGCCCCCCCTGGGGCCGGCTGAGCTAGAGGCCAAAATCCACAGGTAGGCACTGTTTTCTATGAAAAAATGTGATGTGTCCACGTTGTGTTTTGGGCCATTCCCTGTCGCGGGCGCTAGGCCTACCCACACAAGTGAGGTATCATTTTTATTGGGAGACTTGGGGGAACGCTAGGTGGAAGGAAATTTGTCGCTCCTCTCAGATTCCAGAACTTTCTGTCACCGAAATGTGAGGAAAATGTGTTTTTTAGCCAAATTTTGAGGTTTGCAAAGGATTGTTGGTAACAGAACCTGATCAGAGCCCCACAAGTCACCCCATCTTGGATTCCCCTAGGACTCTAGTTTTAAAAAATGCACAGGTTTGGTAGGTTCCCCTAGGTGCCGGCTGAGCTAGAAGCCAAAATCTACAGGTAGGCACTTTGCAGAAAAAACAGCTCTGTTTTCTGTGATGTGTCCACGTTGTGTTTTGGGGCATATCCTGTCGCGGGTGCTAGGACTACCCACACAAGTGAGGTATCAATTTTATCGGGAGACTTGGGGGAACGCTGGGTGGAAGGAAATTTGTGGCTCCTCTCAGATTCCAGAACTTTCTGTCTGTTGCAAAGGATTCTGGGTAACAGAACCTGGTCAAAGCCCCACAAGTCACCCCATCCTGGATTCCCCTAGGTCTCTAGTTTTCAAAAATGCACAGGTTTGGTAGGTTTCCCTAGGTGCCGGCTGAGCTAGAGGCCAAAATCTACAGGTAGGCACTTTGCAAAAAACAGCTCTGTTTTCTGTGATGTGTCCACGTTGTGTTTTGGGGCATATCCTGTCGCGGGCGCTAGGTCTACCCACACAAGTGAGGTATCATTTTTATCGGGAGACTTGGGGGAACATAGAATAGCAAAACAAGTGTTATTGCCCCTTGTCTTTCTCTAAATTGTTCCCTTCCAAATGTAAGACAGTGTGTAAAAAAGACGTCTGTTTGAGAAATGCCCTGTAATTCACATGCTAGTATGGGCACCCCGGAATTCAGAGATGTGCAAATAACCACTGCTTCTCAACACCTTATTTAGTGCCCATTTTGGAAATACAAAGGTTTTTTTGACAGCTATTTTTAACTCTTTATATTTCAGCAAATTAATTGCTGTATACCCGGTATAGAATGAAAACCCACTGCAGGGTGCAGGTCATTTATTGGCTCTGGGTACCTAGAGTTCTTGATGAACCTACAAGCCCTTTATATCCCCGCAACAAGAAGAGTCCAGCAGACGTAACAGTATATTGCTTTCGAAAACTGACATTGCAGGAAAAAGTTACAGAGTAAAACGCAGAGAAAAATTGATGTTTTTTTACCTCAATTTCAATATTTTTCTTTTTCAGTTGTTATTTTCTGTAGAAAACCCTTGTAGGATCTACACAAATTACCCCTTGCTGAATTCAGAATTTTATCTACTTTTCAGAAATGCAGCGTTTGTTTCATGCCCATTTCTGTCACTGACTGGAAGGAGTCTGAAAGCACAAAAAATCGTAAAAATGGGGTATGTCCCAGTAAAATGCCAAAATTGTGTTGAAAAATTGGGTTTTCTGATTCAAGTCTGCCTGTTCCTGAAAGCTGGTAAGCTGGTGATTTTAGCACCGCAAACCCTTTGATGATGCCCTTTTCAGGGAAAAAACCACAAGCCTTCTTCTGCAGCCCCTTTTTCCAATTGTTTTGATAAAAAATTAATTTTCACTGTATTTTGGCTAATTTCTTGGCCTCTTTCTGGGGAACCCACAAAGTCTGGGTACCTCTAGAATCCCTAGGATGTTGGAAAAAAAGGACGCAAATTTGGCTTGGCTAGCGTATGTGGACAAAAAGTTATGAGGGCCTAAGCGCGAACTGCCCCAAATAGCCAAAAAAGGGCTCGGCACAGGAGGCGGAAAAGGCCTGGCAGCGAAGGCGTTAAATTCAACACTGGCAAGTTGTTGGCTTTATTATAACAATAGGTTTGACACCAGACATTAAATATTTACCTCCTTATGAGACTTTATTCATTAAAAATAAAGTCTCTCCATGTTAGCTGATGGAGCCCATTTACTACAGTGAGAGAAAATGAATTTGGCAATTTTTCCATCACCAGGGATTATAAAACATCTTTTATGAAGTCCCTGCTTATAGTTACATAGCACCTAGCCCTAGGAGCAATTAGGGCTCTCCTTAAGGGTGACTAATATTTAAAAATAAGGTTGTTTAAGACTTTGGAAGTACATTTAATTCCAAAGCCGAATTGGAGGTTAACTTTAATTTAAAAGCAGTTAGCATGGCAGGCCTACTTTTAAAAAGACACTGGGCACCACAGCAGTGCACCTGTGGATGCTCTATCTATGTTGGGGTCCCTGAACCTACATGCCCTACCGTACTTACACCGCCAATTATAACTAGCCAAATTTGCATATCCATTTTAATCAGAGCACAGGCACTGGGACTGCTTAGGAGTGCCCAGGGCACCATCATAGTCAGAAAAACACCAGCATACGTGAACAATGGGGGCAAAAAGTTAGGGAGCTTCTGCAGTCAGACCAGTTTTCCCACACCGATGTGTTTCATTTGCATGCTGTAGGAAGTTGGCTCTGTATGCACTATTTCAAAGTAAGGAATAGTATGCTCAGAGTCCAAGGGTTCCCCTTAGTGGTAAGATAGTGGCAAAAAGAGATAATTCTAATGCTCTATTTTGTGGTAGTGTGGTCGAGCAGTAGGCTTATCAGAGGAGTAGTGTTAAGCATTTGTTGTACACCCACAGGCAATAAATGAGGAACACACACTCAGAGACAATTCCAGGCCAATAGGTTTTTGTATAGAAAAATATATTTTCTTAGTTTATTTTAAGAACCACAGGTTCAAGATTTACAAGCAATACTTTAAATGAAAGGTACTTCACTTAGGAACTTTAGGAACTTTGAATTAGCAAATCAGCATATATAGTTTTCACACAAATGCCATATAGCTATTTTAAAACTAGACAGTGCAATTCTCAACAGTTCCTGGGGGAGGTAAGTGTTTGTTAGTTTTTGCAGGTAAGTAAACCACCTACGGGGTTCAAAGTTGGGTCCAAGGTAGCCCACCGTTGGGGGTTCAGGGCAACCCCAAAGTTACCACACCAGCAGCTCAGGGCCGGTCAGGTGCAGAGGTCAAAGTGGTGCCCAAAACGCATAGGCTTCAATGGAGAAGGGGGTGCCCCGGTTCCAGTCTGCCAGCAGGTAAGTACCCGCGTCTTCGGAGGGCAGACCAGGGGGGTTTTGTAGGGCACCGGGGGGGACACAAGTCAGCACAGAAGGTACACCCTCAGCGAGACGGGGGCGGCCGGGTGCAGTGTGCAAACAAGCATCGGGTTCGCAATAGAAATCAATGGGAGACCAAGGGGTCTCTTCAGCGATGCAGGCAGGCAAGGGGGGGGGGGCTCCTCGGGGTAGCCACCACCTGGGCAAGGGAGAGGGCCACCTGGGGGTCGCTCCTGCTCTGGAGGTCGGATCCTTCAGGTCCTGGGGGCTGCGGGTGCAGAGTCTTTACCAGGCGTCGGGTCTTTGAAGCAGGCAGTCGCGGTCAGGGGGAGCCTCGGGATTCCCTCTGCAGGCGTCGCTGTGGGGGCTCAGGGGAGTCAACTCTGGCTACTCGCGGTCTCGTAGTCGCCGGGGAGTCCTCCCTGTGGTGTTGGTTCTCCACAAGTCGAGCCGGGGGCGTCGGGTGCAGAGTGCAAAGTCTCACGCTTCCGGCGGGAAACATGTGTTGTTTCAAAGTTGCTTCTTTGTTGCAAAGTTGCAGTCTTTGGGGAACAGAGCTGCTGTCCTCAGGAGTTCTTGGTCCTTCTAGATGCAGGGTAGTCCTCTGAGGCTTCAGAGGTTGCTGGACCCTGGGAACGCGTCGCTGGAGCTGTGTCTTTAGAAGTGGGGAGACAGGCCGGTAGAGCTGGGGCCAAAGCAGTTGGTGTCTCCGTCTTCTCTGCAGGTTTTTCAGTTCAGCAGTCCTCTTCTTCTTAGGTTGCAGGAATCTGTCTTGCTGAGTTCTGGGAGCCCCTAAATACTCGATTTAGGGGTGTGTTTAGGTCTGGGAGGGCAGTAGCCAATGGCTACTGTCCTTGAGGGTGGCTACACCCTCTTTGTGCCTCCTCCCTGAGGGGAGGGGGGCACATCCCTAATCCTATTGGGGGAATCATCCATCTGCAAGATGGAGGATTTCTAAAAGTCAGAGTCACCTCAGCTCAGGACACCTTAGAGGCTGACCTGACTGGCCAGTGACTCCTCCTTGTTTTTCTCATTATCTCCCCTGGTCTTGCCGCCAAAAGTGGGGGCTGTGTCCCGGGGGGCGGGCATCTCCACTAGCTGGAGTGCCCTGGGGCATTGTAACACGAAGCCTGAGCCTTTGAGGCTCACTGCTAGGTGTTACAGTTCCTTCAGGGGGTAGGTGTGAAGCACCTCCACCCAGAGCAGGCTTTTGTTTCTGTCCTCAGAGAGCACAAAGGCCCTCACCACATGGGGTCAGAAACTCGTCTCTCAGCAGCAGGCTGGCACAGACCAGTCAGTCCTGCACTGAACAATTGGGTAAAATACAGGGGGCATCTCTAAGATGCCCTCTGTGTGCATTTTTTAATAAATCCTACACTGGCATCAGTTTGGGTTTATTATTCTGAGAAGTTTGATACCAAACTTCCCAGTATTCAGTGTAGCCTTTATGGAGCTGTGGAGTTCGTTTTTGACAGATTCCCAGACCATATACTCTTATGGCTACCCTGCACTTACAATGTCTAAGGTTTTGCTTAGACACTGTAGGGGCATAGTGCTCATGCACCTATGCCCTCACCTGTGGTATAGTGCACCCTGCCTTAGGGCTGTAAGGCCTGCTAGAGGGGTGACTTACCTATGCCACAGGCAGTGTGAGGTTGGCATAGCACCCTGAGGGGAGTGCCATGTCGACTTAGTCATTCTCTCCCCACCAGCACACACAAGTTGGCAAGCAGTGTGTGTGTGCTGAGTGAGGGGTCCCTAGGGTGGCATAAGACATGCTGCAGCCCTTAGAGACCTTCCCTGGCATCAGGCCCTTGGTACCTGGGGTACCAGTTACAAGGGACTTACCTGAGTGCCAGGGTTGTGCCAATTGTGGAGACAATGGTACATTTTAGGTGAAAGAACACTGGTGCTAGGGCCTGGTTAGCAGGGTCCCAGCACACTTCTCCGTCAAGTCAGCATCACTATCAGGCAAAAAGTGGTGGGTAACTGCAACAGGGAGCCATTTCTTTACACATGCCAACTTCATAATTTCTTTAGGGTTGTTTGAACTGTGCTTCCTTATCTTGTTCTTCTTCCAGAGATATATTGCACTGTTTTTTAATTTCAGTGCAACCAACATTACTCTCCCATTTAATAATAATAATAGTCATGTGATACAAAAACATAAAAACATAAAGACATCTGACTGGCAAATTGTACTAATGATAAAGTGCAAAGTGCAAGTGCAAACATGAGCATGGCAATCATCTTAAGTTATCTATCGACACCTTTACCACCATGCTGTTGTGTCTTTAGTTTCATCCTTATATCAATGGTCAGTTCACCTTCCCAATATCACTTTGAGATACAACAATATTAAAACCTTGATGTTACTCTACCCATAAAATTCAAACACAATCAGCATTCATAAATATTTAATTATTATTCAAATGTAAATATAGTGACCATACTAGACAGTCTTTTTAGACATGCAGTGAATATAGAAGCCCGCTGTTCTGTGCTACCTTGTGTTACCTTGTAGCTTCATCCAGTATTAGATTGATCCTTGTATTCGCGCACAATCAATATTCCTGAATTTCAAATGTACATCCTTAATTCTTTTAGTTGGAGCAAGGAAAGGAACTGGGGCATGGGTTCGGGGGAAGGGAGAAAGGGGGAATACAGAAGAGGGAGAGAATAGCCCATGCCCTCTTGTCATCAACCTGTTGCAGCCAAAGTGGGCTACTAACCTTCTGTTAACACCTCATTCCCCTCTCACTACTATTCTTCAGCACCTCCAATCATGCTCTTAATGGGCAAGCTCTCCCATCAATTGATCCCTCTCTCCTCATTGCCATTCCTATCCATCATCCTCCTCCCATCAGAACATTTCCTCACTTGCCCCTGACTAGGGCCCCACATTCTTCCTAAACCGTTAGTGCAATTAAAATTGCTCTAGCTTGCAAAGTTGTCTGCACTCCAACTAGATATTCTGGTTCTCATTCTCCTATGTGAATCCACAGTTCCTTGTCTCTGTTAAGGCCTGCTTGAACCTTAGTTTGCAAATTGATAATATATAGATTCCAGTTGCCTCAACTTGCGAATTCTGTTACCTTCCCTCTCCACTTGGATATGTGGTCCAAACAGAAACGCCACAACTGGCTATAATCTCTCTGGTGCATTGTCTAAAAATGTCTTGCAACAGGATATGTGGAGTATTTCCTAGTAATCGCCCTCATGCTCTATCACACATTTTTTTTCTGGATGTTTGGTACTTCCTATGAACCTCTTTTCATATAGGATTACAAGGCAATGGATGGTGAATTCAGAATTGCAATTCAAAAGCTTTATGATTTTCTTCTTAGTCTTTGTTCCAGGGATATTGTACTCCTTCACTTTCCGACTTGCTATACAGGCCTTACACCTGGTACATCGTAGAATCCTACAGTATCTATCTTTCAATGGTCCCTCTTCCAAAAATAGCTGTGTACCAGGTGATCCTTCAGTGATGCCGACCTTTTTTATGTGACCAGAGACTGTGCAGATATGCTGCTCCCTATCAGGCTGTAAAATCTGTCAGTTTCTCATAAGAATATTGTACAGCTGATAGGAACTGGTGAAACAACTAGTAATCATTATGACCTGCTTTTCTTCATTTGTGTCCACACTCGTATTCTGCAAAATAACCTGGGAATAACCCCGTTTTCTGAAACTGTCCAGAGTGTCTGCCTCCGCTGCCTGATAATTAGTCTCAGTTGAACAGTTTTGCTTCTTACGTAGTAATAATTTCCCATAAGGTATACTGTTTTTTAAGCTATGTGGATGATGGCTCTTAGCATGCTATAACAAGTTTCTCGCTGTTGGTTTCCTTTACAAAGAGTTGTGCAGCTGGTTACCCCTCACAAATACTCACAGATCTAGAAAAACACCTCTGTCTGACTTATGTGTCTAGTGAAGTGCAGATTTAGTGAATTACGGTTTGAGGACAGCACTATTCTCTTCTGCTGATTGCTGAGTCCCACTCCACACTATGAACAGATCATCAATGTAACATGCCTAAAGGACTAGGTTATCATCCATTCCTCATACTCTTTTGTGCAGGCCACATGCTTCTCCCATCAGCCCTGTGGGCAAAGCACATGCCCAGTTGACTTACAAATGTAAAACTGTTGTTATTCAGCCAGAATTCAATCATCTGCAGAATCAGGATATTATGCTCACAATAATTCAAGGATCTGCTTCTCAAGACAAACTCCACTGCCTTCAGGCCCGAGGAGCGCGTAATGATCGTAAATAGACTCATTGCATCAAGAGTGATGAATCAGAAATCCTCCTCCCACTCTATTCCATCTATAAGTCTCAAAAAAGCCTAAGTGTCTTTGGTATAAGAACTGAGATTTCTCACAAAAGATAATACGAAGAAGTCAACATAAATTGAAGCATTTTCCAGAAGACTGGACTTGCAGGATACAATTGGACATCCAATCGGCAGACTAACATGTTTGTGTAACTTAGGGATGTGATAGAATGTGGGGATTTGGAAACTCAAATTTGAGGAACTGATACTCTTCATAATCCAGGACACCACTGTCTACCCAATTGTCCAACAAATCAAAGAACAAATGAACACTTTGTGTATATTTCCCTTTGCTTATTGGTTCATAGCAAGTGGTGTCTCCAAGCTTTCTCAATGGTTCCATCTCATAATACTCTTTTGTCAAAAGTCATACATTGCCCCCCTCATCAGAAGGCTTAGTGACCTTGTTGTCCTTTTTGAGGGTCACTACTTCTTGTTATTGCTGTCTTGTCATATCTCTTGTCATATCACTTCTCCTTCCTTTATTCCCCCACAACTTTTTCAACTCCTTGCTAACAGTTTAATGGAAACTTTCAACCTCATCATGTGACATCTGCAGGATAAAGCATGATTTAGGTTTTAAGTTACTTCTTCCACTCACTTGACATATTCCTTCATAATCCAAAATTCTGACCCACTCCTCGAAGCCCAGATTGCTACATGTAGATGCCCTTAACTTCCCAATATATTTGTCTTGATGTTTTGGTAGCATGATGTTTCTGTAGTTGATATTTCAACAATCAACCTAATATAAGAATTTATTGAGTGTTAAGTGCACACTGGTTACATGCTAATATTCAGGGAACATGGGCATATGAGCAGTTGACCGCAGACACTGTGGGTTGGATGAAATTTATCTGGGTGGGTGGAGGATAAAAGGCCACACATTGTGAAGGAAGGTGAGAGAGCAGGAGGTGCTTGAAAAGTTACCTGCTGTGGAGAAAAATGTGAGAATTGGAGAAGGTGGTGCAAACAGATGAAGGTGCCAGATGACAGTACTTGACAGGGAAGAGCAATGCACGGGTGGTGGCAAGTTATCACATTGGGTAACAAAACTGATAGAGAAAAAAAAAGAAGCTGCTTAAAAAGTGTTTAGAAGGAGGTTTACATCAAATCCAATAAGTCTGTCCAGGAGAGAAACTGAAAAAATAAGCACATAATAGTGTGATTAAAGTAAAAAGAGTGCCAAGAAAAGGGAATTACTAAAAGAGATATTTAAAAAACTATGGCCTTCATTATGAATTTGGCGGTAAATACCACTTACCACCACGTTGACTGGTGCCAACTTACCGCCGCTGTGGCGGATATCCGTTCTCCATATTATGGCACACATACACCAATCCGTCAGTATTCAGCCACATACACAGATCCGCCAGCCCAAAGGTCAGTGATAAACTGGTGGCATCAAAACCCACACTGTTACGCCAACAGAAAACGTCCACCACATTATGACCATGAATCACCATTGTGGACATTCAATGTTGGTAAACCATTGCCGGTACATACCGTCGTGCTCAAAATGGACACACACAAACAAAACATCATCACATTGGACAATTTAAACAACACGCACCTGACACTCATACAAACACCACACCCACCCACTCACACCACTCTAAAACACCCACCCACATTGCCCACAACCCTTTACCATTACAAACAATTGCCCCCGGAGAGACAGCAAGACCACAGACACAACCAGAGCCACACACTTCTCACACCTATTTACCACTCATGCACCCCACATCACACATCCCAACATGTTAACCAACACAACCTCACCTACACACCTCACACAAAACCCATGGCACCACAACGACACACCCGCTTCACAGAGGAGGAGCTAAAGGTCATGGTGGAAGAAGTCATCAGGGTAGAGCCACAGCTATTTGGAGCACAGATGCAGCAGATATCGATAGCTAGGAAGATGGAGCTATGGCAGAGAATCGTGGACAGGGTCAATGCCGTGGGACAGTACCCATGAACTAGGGATGACATCAGGAAGAGGTGGAACGACCTATGGGGGAAGGTACTTTCCATTGCAGCAAGACACCAACTTGCTGTACAGAGAACTGGTAGTGGACCCCCACTTCCTCCCCACATCTAACAGCACGGATGGAGCAAGTCTTGGCATTCTGGCATCCTGTGGGGCTGGCCAGAGTAGGAGAACTGAACTCTGGTAAGACAACTCTCTACTACTATCACCCCCATACCTGCATGCCATCACATATCCCCACCCTCACTCCCATCACTCCACCACTACTCACACACCCCACCATCACATCTCACTCATCCCAATGCCAAGCCCTGCATGCTCTACCAAAGCATGGACACCACTCACAGCCCTGCATGGACACTCATCACTAAAGCATGCACACTATCTGAATGACCAACCTGGCCCATCAGGGACCTCTGGACAGCCACTTACCCAGGCCCCTTCACACACCACCACAGAGCCTCCCCCATCAGGGAACACCATCACAGCACCCACCCAGCGTACCCATTTCTTTGTCCCCAGGACACGTCAATCAGCAGTGTGTCCACCTCTACAGGGACCCCAGGCCACACGTCGCCCCTAAGACGTTCATGGGCCTGGGGTCAGTGGCAGTGGGCACACTCTTCAGGGGACAGAGACACAGGACAACAGGGATACTAGGAGGACTGCTGTGCACCAGGGGGAGGACAGGCCCAGGGAACCGACTCTCCAGGAGGCACTTGCAGAGATCTTGGGAGCATATCAACATTCCCAGGACACGATGGGCCAGATCCTGGACAATGTGCAGGAGAACAGGCAGCTGCAGGAGGGACAGTACCAAGGGATCAGGGAGGACTTGCAGGCCATCAACAACACCCTGATCTCCATTGTAGGGGTGCTGGCAGACATGGCCAATATTATGAGGGAGGCAGTCACACAACAGCGGGCCCCTGCCTCTAGCCAGTCATCTGAACAGCCTTCTACCTCCACTGCCGCTAGTGGCCAGGAGGCCCCACCACAGGACTCACAGGCCACCAGAATCCCTCCCCCTGCAGAAGCAGAACCACCCCGCAAATGTTCCCTGTGATCCAGAGCCAGAGACACTTGCGAAGACCCCCATCAGGAAACAAGACTCTCCTGATTGTCACCCTTGTGTCCCACTCAATCACCCTGTCCACCTTGACCTGCCATTGCTCCCCTTCCTATGTCCCCTTGGACCATGCACCTATGCTTGGGTGAGTAGCACAGGGCTCCACCTGTTAGATGGAGGCACGCAAACCTGGCCTTCAGGAGGCCGAAGGTCCTTTTTATTATCCTTCTGGTTCACCCATGTGCCTCATTATAACGTTCTTCTGTCCTGGCATTCCTCACAGAGGATCAGCAGTCATGATAGGTTGGCGTAACCAGAGTCACCTGCAAATTTTGAGGGACAACATTTAGCCACACACTATCCGATATGGCCGACACCATACCCATACACCAACATCTACTGGGTGGGAACCAGGGCTCACCTATTAGCCACACCCTGTGCCTCTGTAGTTGGTCCATCACATTTGGGATGCTGCTATTTCTCAGGACAAAGGCACCATGCATCAACCCTGGATACTTTGCATTGATGTGGGAGATGTACTAGCCCGGCAAGCACACCATCTGTACATTCATAGAGTGGAAACTCTTCTGATTTCTGAACACCTCTTCATTCTGATGGGGGGACAAATGCAATATGTGTTCCATCAATCACCCCAATTATGTTGGGGATATGTCCCATTGCATAGAACTCAGCCTTCACTGTGGCCAAATCTTCAACCTGGGGAAATACAATGTAGCTGCACATGTGTTTAATCAGGGCAGACAACACTCTTGTTACCACTAATGAGAACATTGGCTGTGACATTCCTGCTGCCACGCCCACTGTCACTTGGAAAGAACCAGTTACCAGGAAATGGAGCACTGACATAACTTGCACAAGATGGGGATCCCAGTGGGGTGACGGATAGCTGATATCAGGTCAGGCTCCAACGGGCACACAGCTCTGTGTTTGTGGCCCTATCAAGTCTATAGGTGAGGATAATGTGCCTGTCCTCCATTGTTGCCAAGTCCACCAGGGGTCTGTACACGGGGGTATGTCTCTATCTCCTATTCATCTGCAGCAGTAGCAATCTATGGGGCAAAAGAGTCAGGAGCCAGTCACAAACTGAACAATGGGGCTACAACAGAACTTTGCATGCTGTTAACTTGTAATGGGTAAGTGTTATTTGTACAATATGTCCTAATTTCACCAGTTACTCAGTAATTATCCAGGGCCTGTCCCCCACCCCTGACATGGCGTCCCCCTGTCCTGTGTGAAGGGACAGGTGGAAGTGAGGTAATTCTGCTGACGCTGTGCGCCATTGCGGGAGGCGATCGGGAACCGCGGTGCAACTCCTCATTGGACAAAATTGGGCCCTATGGGTTACAGTATGCACTGGTGCGGACGTGACCTCCATTTTCTATCTCCTCCATCACTTGCTACCTGATCTTCAACAGGAGAGGACCTACACTGCATTTGCTGCTGTGACCTGTGTCTGGAACCTACCATTGCCCGTGTGACTGGGGAAAGGGCCCCACCCTTCACTTCGGTGGAGTTAAAGAGACTGATGGATGGGGTCCTACCCCAGTACAGACTGCTGTATGGGCCTCCAGAGCAACAGGTGAGTACACTGTGGGCACGGTGCATGTGGCATGAATGCATGGAGTGGATGTCCTCTGGTCGGCGTACTGGTTGTGTGCTGGGCCATCTGAGTGTAAATGGTGGTGTGAAGGGGTATGGTGGGCCATAGGTGTAACAGGCAGACTGATTCTATTTTCCTGTGTATATTTCCTCTGCAGGTCTGCGCCCATCAAAAGAAGGGTATATGGCGTGCCATCGCCAAGGATGTGCGGACCCTGGGGGTCTATGGAAGGTGGAGCACCCACTGTCAGAAATGGTGGGAGGACCTGAGATGCTGGGCAGGGAAGACAGCAGAGGCCCAGCTGGGGATGGCCTCCCAACGAGGAAGGGGTTCCCTTTGAACCCTGACCACCCTGATGGCCCGCATACTGGTGGTGGCCTATCCTGAGCTGAATGGGTGCTTCAGGGCATCACAGCAGCCACAAGGGGGTGAGTACAGTGCCCATCATTACAACTCATGCATGGTAGGGTGGTATCCGAGTGGGGGATGTGTGTCAGTGGGTCCCCCTATGCCAGGCCTGACATTGCAGCATAGGTCCCCTGGTGGCTAGTGTTCAGAAGGAATAATCTTGCTACCTAGCTCGTAGCCATCCACAACTGGCCGGGCTGGGTGGGTCCCAGGTGTGCTGCATTTGGCGGTGTGTGCCCCTCCCCATGGATTGGCTGCTAACTATTTCTCTGCTATTGCTATGGCATATTGTGTAGGGCTGTTCCCTGTGTGTGAGGGTGCTGTGTATGCCAACAGTGGTGTTGGTGCTGCCATTGACTCAGTGTTTCCTTTGTCTCTTCCCCGTTTTTGTTTTGTCACCCTGTCCTTATGTGCATTAGCATCATCTGGCGGAGGAGCAGAGGCACCGGCGATGGATGGAGTTGCATCCCTCAGGACCCAGGAGGCCACCGACAGTGAGGGCACCAGTTTGATGGAGGACGAGGGGAGCACCATGGCGGAGACTGGAGGGGACAGTTCTGACACAGATATCTCCTCTGATGGAAGTTCCCTGGTGGTGGTGGACCCCATCTACAGGTACATCCGCCACCCCCCGTACAAGCCCCGCCCTCCTAGCAGCCCCTCAGTGAGTTGCCCGTGCCCGTTCACCCAGGAGGGTGGGCATCTCCTTCGCCCCATGCACCTCAGGCCTTGCCCCAGCTGTTGCCCTGAGTGAGGAGGCTATTGGCCTCCTGAGATCCATCTCTGTAGGGCAGTCAACCATTGTGAATGCCATCCAGGGGCTGGCAGCCCACATGCAACAAACTAATGCATTTCTGGAGGTCATTCACACTGGCTTGGTGGCCGTTGTCCCTGTTTCTACCCTCCACCCTCCATCTTCCTCTTCCCAGTCCCATTCTCCTCAAATCCAACCCATCCCAAGCACACAGCCAGACGAGCATGCACACAAGACAACATAAAAGAGTGGTACAGGCAAACACAAGCACCACACTTCTTCACACACGCACTCACACAAACACCATCCAGATACAGACACTCCAACATCCACTATTTCCACTGTCTCCCCCTCCTCCTCCTCCTCCTCTACCTCCCTCTCAGTTCCGTCTACACACACACCTGCATGCACTACATCATCATCCACTACCAGCATCATCATCACACCAAGCAGAACACACACCTCACTAGCAGACACCTCCACAACAGCCATGCACACGTCCCCTGTGTCCTCTCCCACTGTGTCTGACCCCCCTCCTAAGGTACACAAACGCAAGCACTCAGACACCAAACAGCCATCCACCTCACAACAGCATCCAGCCCATGCACCTGCACCCAAAATCAGCAGACAGACACCTCCAAAAACCACTCCCTCTTCCTTCACTTCCATTCCTTCTCCATCTTCCCACCACAATGTCCCTAAAAAACTGTTCCTATCCACCACTGACGTATTACCTACCCCTACCCCCATCCTGCATGGATGGCATGGATGGGAAGAACCCAGCCAAGCTCCTCTGCCACCCAGTCCATGGGCCCAGTCGTCACCACACCCAGTTGTGGTGGAAAAGGATCCAGGCCACATGTCATGAAGGTGAATGAACCTGCACCAGGCGGCTCAAGGGAAAGGAGCCTGCCCCAGCTGCCAGAAAGAGCAGAGAGCCTACCCCAGCAGGTGCTGAGAAGGTAAATGAGCCTGTCTCAGCTGCCATAAAGAGCAAGTAGCCTGCCCCAGCAGCTGCTAAGAAGGTAAAGGAGCCTGCCCGAGCTGCCAGGAAAAGCAAGGAGCCTGCACCAGCAGGCAGGAAGAACAAGGGGCCTAGGGCAGGAACTTTGACGGAGCCCCCACCACCAACCATGGTTGTGCAGCCATCCAAGGTTGCGGGGATGGACAGGAGCCTCCCCCCCAGCAACACCACCACCTCCATTGGGCAGCTGTCCGAGGTTGCAAGGGATGGGCAGGAGCCCCCACCCCCAGCAGTACCACCACCACCTGCAGGGAACAGCTGTCCAAGGTTGCACTCCAGGGCAAGTGGGCAAGTCACCCACTCAAGAGACTGTGGCCTAGCACTCCCCAGGATCAAGCAAAGTGCATGTTGCCCCCTCCAGAGCAAGTGGGCAAGTCACCCACCCAAGAGACTGTGGCCTTGCACTCCTCAGGATCAAGCACAGGGAATGTTGTGCCCTCCAGAACCATTGGTCTTGGTCCATCTCCCGGCTGCGGTGACCCCCGTCCCCCTGAGGTGCCTGCCTTTTTTTACCAACTGATGCTCCTACAGTGTTCTCTCCGTGTAGATGCAGGTGACATGTGTGGCCTTGGACTTTGGCCTGTGGCCATTTGGCCTGCGAACACTGTGGACTGGGCTGTGTCCCTTTTTGTGTACATATGTATATATCTATTATGTTGCCTAAATTATTTTTCTTGATGTGTTGCTCTCATTACATTCATTTTTTCAAAATCTTTTTGTTATTGCATTTTCATCCGAGTTACATGGTAAAAATGTTTTAGTAATGCAGCTGATTGTGTGTATGGTGTTGGGGGGTGGTGCATGTGTGTGTCACTGTCGTTTTCCTCCCTCCCTTGTGTGCTAAATGGCTGTACTCACCGTCGTTGTCTTCGCCGGCATTGATGTTTGAGGTGGAGCAGCACGTAGAAGATAATGGGGAAGACATGCAGCTCAGGCTCCATTGCGGCGTGGTTGTTCCCTGTGTCTCCAATGATGAGTCCTTTCCCTTGTGAGCTCTGTTTCTGCCAAGCTTTTGATGCCGTTGGTACCGTCCCGCAAAAGATGATATGGTGGGTGGAACATTGTCTTCTGCCTGGCTGTAGGCAGCTACCACCGTGGTGGCTGTTGTTTCCGCCCTGGCGGTCGGTGTGGTATATTGGCTGTCTATCGGAGATCTTTCTGCCTTGGTCATAAATTGGCAGTAATTACCGCCTGCCTCTTGGCGGTATTACCGCCACTTTAACACCAACTGCCAGGGTTGTAATGAGGGTCAATGTCTGAAACCAAGAGACAAAGAGAGTATTTTCCCTTTGGTTTCCAGAACTTTCCTGTCTGGTTACCGGAAACAGCAAAAACGAGGCTATTCCTGAATAGTCACTGGCTCTTCTAGTAAGCACTGACGGAGCCATAAATCCTCTCAATAAGTCAATTTTTTCTGCTAGAAATAGTAATAAAGTTTTTTTTTTTTACATGTAACATTGCTTCATTTTTTTATCATAAAATGAGATGTGTGTGCATAAGAAAACCATTAAACTCAGTGAACTACAGGTTTTTAAAATAATCTGAACTCTGTGCAACTATTCTCACTGCAGTTTGGCTAGCTTAGGCTATGTAGAAGGCTGGCCTGGTTTGTAGTGGGTACCTTGGGTACCTACATATTACACCAGGTCCAGTTATCCCTTATTAATGAAATGTAGTAGTGTTCTAGCAGCTTAGGCTGATAGAGGTAGCTATAGCAGAGCAGCTTAGGCTGAACTAGGAGACATGCAAAGCTCATGCAATACCACTTACAGTTAAAAGTAAAGACGTTACTCAGTGTAACCAAAAATAAAGGTATTTATTTGGGTGACACAGTACCAAAAATATCTTAGAGACAATACTCCTTCTGGAGGTAAGTATTATACACAATATATACACTAGACACCAAAATTAGACAAGTAACTAGTCATAGAACATTGCAAACAATAGGAAATGCTATAGAATGCAATGGAAGAAAATAGGTCTATGGGCAACAAAAACCATTTACTAAGAAAGTGGAATGCAATTTACGAATTCCCCCCTAGACAAGTGTAGTGCATGCAGAATCGCTGGGAGAGTAAGAATACAGTAAAGGTAAGTAAATTACCCCACCCCAGAGCCCAGAAAAGCAGTACTGCAAGTTTCCCTAGGGCACACTACACCTCGTGATATGGATTATTGCAATAATCAACCAAGTCTGCAAACAACAATTGCTGGATTCCTGGACCTGAAGACCTACAAAAGGAGGGGACCAAGTCCAGAAGTCGAAAGAAGTTCCAGGAATGACAGGAGCCCCTTCCAAACCAGAAGAGGATGCAAAAGAAGAATCACCGGTTAGTCAAAGACTGCAGAAATGCATCCTAGGAAGATGCCAGTGGGTTCCTGCATGATGCAAAAGATGTCCCATGATGTGAGGATGGATGCAGAAGTAATTTTTTGTTGTAAGTCGCCAACAAGCCTTTGTTACGACAAAAGTGTGTTGTGCATCAAAATGGGGCTGGCTGGGCCCAGGAGGGACCTGGGGGCCTCAACACTGTATGGGGAGAAAGAGGGGGCTCTCAGCACTTTAGAGAGCCCTCAGGATGCCAGACAGCACCACAGGAGTCCCAAGACACAGGGACAAAGGAGGTGCAAAATACGGTTGGTGCAGCACAAAAAAGGAAGGTCCCACGCCACAGGAGAACAACTCGGCAAGTTGAGCATTGCAGGATGGAGTGCTGGTGACCTGGGCCAGCATGTGCACAAAGGAATTTTGGAAATAGTGTACAGAGGCCTCAGGAGGTGAAGAAGACACAGTACACAGGGATACCATCGCTCTCAGGGAAGACAAGGTCTTACCTCCTCCAAATTGCGACAACAGAACCTCAGGACAGTCTATGCTGATGAGGTCCACCTTCTGTGTCCTTAGGAGCACACTCGTCGCTGTGAGAGGAGTCCAAGGGTACTGGTCGTCGTCTTGCAAGGTGCCTGCGTGAGCAGGGGAGTGACTCCGTCAACCCACGGGAGATTTCTTCAGTCCTCTGGTCCAGGGTGAAGACAGGGAGTCCCCAGAGCCTGCACATCATGGAAACTCTTCCAGTTGCTTGCTGGAGCTGAAGTTGCAGAGGAAAAGTATCCCTTGTGGATACTTTGTTGCTGTTACAGTGGTTCCCGGAGCAGGCTGCGGTTGATCCGAGGTCAGAGGATGAAGTAGTAGTTGCAGAGGATTCCTGAAGGAAAGTTGCAAGCATAATCTGAAGAGAATCCACAGGAGAGACCCTAAATAGCCCTGAGAGGGGGATTGGCACCTTATCAGGTATGGACCTATCAGGAGGGGTCTCTGACGTCACCTGCTGGCACTGGCCACTCAGAGCCCTCCAGAGTGCCCCTACACCTTGCAAAGCAAGATGGCTGAAGCCTGGGACACACTGGAGGATCTCAGGGCACCACCCCTAGGTTTGTGATGGACAGAGGAGTGGTCACTCCCCTTTCCTTTGTCCAGTTTTGCACCAGAGAAAGGGGACAAGGGGTCCCTGAACCGGTGTAGACTGGCTTATGCAAGGAGGGCACCATCTGTTCCCTTCAAAGCATTTCCAGAGGCTGGGGGAGGATACCCCTTCCCAGCCTGTAACACTTATTTGCAAAGGGAGAGGGTGTAACACCCTGCTCTCAGAGGAAATGCTTTGTTTTGCCTACCTGGATCTGAGCTGCTCAGACCCCAGGAGGGCAGAACCCTGACTGTGAGGTGGCAGCAGCTGTAGCTGCAGTGCAAGCCTCAACAAGCTGGTTTGGCAGTACTGGGGGTCCATGGGGGAGCCCCCAGGCTGCATGGAATTGGCTCCCCAATACCAGGTTTGGAATGGGGGGACAATTCCATGATCTTAGACTTGTTACATGGCAATATTTGGAGTTACCGTTGTGACCGCGCGTGTAATGGCGTCCTTGCACTCACAAAGTCCCGGGAAATGGCCCTGTACAATGTGGGGGCACCATTGCTAGTACAGGGGTGCCCTCACACTTAGTAACTTTGCACCAAACCTTCAGCAAGTGAAGATTAGACATATAGGTGACTTATAAGTTACTTAAGTGCAATGAAAATGGCTGTGAAATAACGTGTGCGTTATTTCACGCAGGCTGCAATGGCAGGCCTGTGCAAGGGTTTGTCTGAGCTCCCTATTGGTGGTAAAAGAAATGCTGCAGCCAATATGGATCTCCTGGAACCCCAATGCCCTGGGTACTTAGGTACCGTATATACTAGGGACTTATAAGGGGAGTCCAGTGAGCCAATTGAAATTGGTAAATGAAGTCACTAGCCTACAGTGGTAAATATAAAAGCAGAGAGAGCATAAGCACTGAGGTTCTGATTAGCAGAGCCTCAGTGACACAGTCAACCACTATACAGACACACACATTAGGCCATAAACTATGAGCACTTGTGTCCTGACGAGCAGGATCCCAGTGAGACAGGCAAAAACATTCTGACATACAGGTAAAAATGGGGGTAACATGCCAGGCAAGATGGTACTTTCCTACAAGCTACACAACTCAAACATAGACATATATACATACTTATACCCTTGTTTTGGCATATACAAAATTGGCAGACTTTAGCATTACAGAAGGGGCTGCAGACTCTTTTTGCTGCACCTTCTGAAATACAGACAGAACTGGCACACATGTAGAGCCAGCGCTATATCAAGAAGGCATGCCCTCGTTTCCATTGGGTTATGGAATCTCTTTGCCTCTACACCTGCACAGTATTATGGATGTGGGTGCAAAGGAAAAGAAGCTGTCAGGAAGTGCATTGAAGGTGCGCCTCAAAAAAGGTGGTGCACAGTTAATGCGCACCCCAATGGTAGCCCTCTGGATGAGGAAAAGGGAGTCCAATGGACCCTCCAGACATCCTCTTGCAGGTGAGTTCAGCCACTCACTGCACTGCCGGCAAAAGGATCTCTAATCCCTCTTTGAATGCAGGTTACCACATGAACAGTGAAACATAGAGTGGTTTGAAGCAGCTACACCATATTTTACTTGAGTACACTACACAAGGCTAACACAAGTTTCTTTCTATCATGGGGGCAGCACCTTCCCTGTAACAGGGCACGTTTTCTCTGTTTGCGCCAGGTTAAGCTATTTGAAAGTGTACCGTGGCACAAACAGGGAAATTGCAACTTATATGTAATATGGCCCCAGGTGTGAAAAATGAGAACGCATTATGCCAGCACACTAACTAATTTCTACGCCATGCTGATAAAAATAATGCAATTACATTTTGGAGAATTCAGAAAAGTCACTTGTTGATTATCCTACAGCTATTAGAATGCATGTCAAATCCAGTTTTGATTAAATTCATGTTCATTTACAATGTGGAAATAGTGGAATCAATTTAATACAGAACAATGAATTCACTCCATCATTACGAGAGGATAAGTTCCAGCTAACTGATTATGTTTCGAATTATTTTTTATCTTGGAAATTAATTTGTCCCCAAAACACTGCCATAGGAGATGCAATTTTAGAGTGTAAACAAACTAATCAGTTATGGCAGGTAATGCAGAAATCTTAGCAGTTCATGAAATGGAAAATAAAAAAATGCTCATCTATCATTCCTCTTCACACAAAGAAATATTCAAGGCTGTGATCATTAAAAGTTTGCAGTCCCAAAAAATTAATGGTATGAACCCTCTGGTGTTGATTCGCATTTATGCATGATATAATACTTGTATTATGTAGCGCTCGTACAACGTTATCATACGTCAGTCAACATACATTTTGAACAGGTGTAAAACAAGTAGGACAATTCCATTTGGAGAATTTATGTTACTTGTGTTACGAGAATAATGTAGAGTAACATGTAACATGCCAAGGTCAGGCCACCGTTCCCCATCCACTCAACTTTAAATTTCAACACATCCAAACTTTACTGTTTCTCATGCCTTTGACAGGCTGCCTAGCATCCTTCCACTTAAAGTAGGAAAGTCCACATATTCACACTGTGATTCTACCAAGACACCGAACCTAAAAAAACAAGCAGAAACATTTAGCTATTAGCAGCCTACTTGCTTGCTTCTGTCGCTGCCCATTTCAAAATGAGTGCATACCATACTCCTAACACTAGGGACCTAGTACTTGAAAAGCTTTCCTTAGCACTGCCAACAACTGAAATGCAGACGCTGCAGTCTATGGTAAACGGGAACCTGAACCTCTTTGCTATCTCGTGATCTTCTAATTTGGCCCCTTCTTTTGATCTCACTTCCATGTGCAGCAGTCTCAAAAATGTTATACTCCCACTTCCATTTACACTCCTCTATGGCGGCCATTAATTGGTCACCCAATGGCTTTGCTATGACCATGTAAGACAACTTTTTCCATTTCCATTTCTTATTCTCCTTCTTCTTCACCCTTTCCAGGCCTGGTCCCTCCTTCTCTTTCACCCCTTTCCTCTTTTCGTCTTTACTTCCATCCCCTTTCTCTCCTCCTAATCTTTCTCTCACTGCTCCTCCTTTACCTTGCCCTCCTGCTTTGCAACATTCTGATTCTGGCACGTCTCCATTAACATCTCCACCCCTACTCCTTGGTCCACTACAGACCTACTGTTGTACTTGCCCTTCTCTATTTCCTCTGAATTCACACTTTTTGACACAATCTCAATCCTCTCAGAACTCTTACCTGCACTGTATCCTGCAAAACACCATTCTCCACCATATTAGTGTCCACCACCTCCATTCTGCAACACCCATTTCTCCTGTGCGTCATTCCTCGTTTCACCTTGCTCGTATTCCTTGTCATCATCACAGTCTAACCCTATCATATCTTCCAACCTTTCTTTTCTCCCCACAACACTTGTCCCCGGCATCCCCCCATCACATATCCCGACATCAGGACATCATTCGTACATTAGTCACAAATCCTGTCAGGAGGAGGCTACACAAGACCTTTTTACAGGGTCATTCCCCAGACTTTCTGCCTTTTGCCTCTATTTTTCTGACCTTTGTTGGCTGACGTATGGCTCTGAGCACTTTTTAACTGCTAATCAGTGCTAAAGTGCATGTGCTCTCCCTTGTAAATTGGTATGATTGGCTTATACCTAATTGGCATATTTAATTTACCTATAAGTCCCTTGTAAAGTTGTATCCCTATACCCAGGGCCTGTAAATTAAATGATTCTAGTGGGCCTGCAGCGCTGCTTGAGTCACCCACTGAAGTAGCCTTTCAAACCTATTTCAGGCCTGCTAGCGCAGGGCCAGTGTGAACAGTTTTCTACCATAGAGACCTGGCATCTAAATTTACTTGCCAGGCCCATAACTACCCTTTTACTACATGTAAGTCACCCCTAAGGTACGCCATAGCTAGCCCTATGGGCAGGGTGCCATGTATGTAGAAGGCAGGACATGTGCCAGGTTGCGCAGCCTGTCCTGGTAGTGTGTATTTATCTGTGCTTATGACTCTGGTGTTTTTGCAGCTTGCCTCCAATCCACGTCTGGGCAGACTGACAGTTGGGACTTTGTGCATACTTTTCAGACAGCCTGTACAGAGGGAGGTTGGAGGTGTCACAGAGTTGCATCTGCATAATGTATAGTTTTCCTGGGCTGAGAGAAGGGAGAGGCGGGGCACACATGTATTTGTAAAAGCTGTGCCCTGGCCTTGCACAATAGGGTCGTTTACCCCCCACTGATGTTTGGAGCCTGTGCTGGAGGAGAGAAGGGGCACTCCCAGAACCAGTTGTAACTGGTTGGAACCACCCCTCCTCCTCATTGACAAAGACAATGTAAACTTAGTATAAATACAGGGGAATTTTCCCCACAATTTGGACATTGAAGCTTGAAGAAGCTTACCTGACACTGGACGCTGCTGAAAGGACTCACCAGGATCCACCTTGGACTGCTGCTGCTGTGCTGACCTGTGACCTGCCTGGTCACTTGGAGGAACTGTCACCATCTGCAACCCTTGTGCTGGCCTGAAGCTGGGTACGCCAGCCCTGTGCTCCTTTTTACTTCTGTCCCCAGGGGCAGGGTACCGTGGACCCTGACCGCTGCAACTAACCCCTTCACGAAGGAGTGCTGCTGTGGGGAAAGAAAGTGCCTGGAAGAGCGCTTCCTGGTGGCCCCTGCACCTCCTGTGCACAATCACCATGAAATAAGTTCACCACCGCGACTCGGGCTCATAGGACTATCCTAGCGCTGTGAAAGCGCTCTCTGGTTGCCAATTTCACCGCTGCTTCCCGGGAGACTGCCTTTCTTCAGCGCGAGTGTTGAGCTGCCCATGGGACCCCCGGGGCACTTCCAATTCATGGAAAGGAGCGAGCGTGCGCCTATTGTGCCCCCAGGCGGAAGCGTGCTTTGAGGAGCGCCCACGGGGCACATGTCAGCACCTGTTTGTATGCTGCCTTCTTCGCAGACGAGGGAAGGCAGCAGAGCGGCTTGCGCACTGTGTGGGGTGCGGACGCATTTGTAAGCTGAGGGGAAGCCTCATCGGAGAGCCCCCCCTGCTCCCCCATGCCCTTGGAAGGTGGTGAAAGGCACCCGCTCACGGACTGGGGAAGGAAAACCTCAACAGAGGTCCCCCAGCCGCCGAGCCTCACTCCCTGTTTGTCCGACCTGGGCTTGGTGAAACAGAGAAGGGAGGCCTCATCGGAGGCCCCTTCATGTAGCCCCCATTGCTTTTTTTGGGTGCCTTGCCCCTACCCTTGGTGGTAGGGCCAGTGGAGGCCCAGGGGCGCCCACAGAGATCACGGGCCCCAGGAGGGGCCCATTAGGTACATCAGAGAGGGTGCCGACCACCCCTCTCCCCTAAGAACCACATGTGGCTCCCATTGAGTGCATAGGAGGGCCGGGGGCCCCTACCATGACCTTCCAGGCACTAGGAGTGCCTTGTTCCACAAAATAAGGTACTTTTGGGGACACTGGGAGGGTGGTATGCTCCAGGGTTACTTTTCTAATAATATATATTGGCTATATGTTCCTGTTATGGGCATACTAGGCTGATGTATGTTTACTTTCTCATGACTTGCCATATAATTTCTAATGTTCCTGATATAGGCCTTTATGATATTTTCTATGACAGTCGCATTTATTTACTGTGAGTCCTGACTACTGCCTATGTTGCAGAATCCTGAGTACTTACGTGTTCCATTGTGACAACTGCTTATTCTTGCAGAGTATTATTAACTTGTGCAACGTTCTGACAACTGCTATGGTAGCTGGGTATTACTAACATGTAATGTTTGGTCTAATTATGTGTTATGCAATACAATTTTATTTACAGAGCTCCGTGTTGTGTTTTCTTTGTGGTACCTTTTGCTGAGTGGTCCAACAACCCAGTCTAGCCAGTCACATTTAGATGTGCCTCCTCATCTGCTCAAGGTTTAGTGGCCAGATCAAGCCCTCCTAAGTACATCAGCTGTTCCACTTGCTGCACTGTGGGAGAAAAGGAGAAAAACAGTTTGGTGGGCTCACTAACTACATTGTATTTAGGCATACATACCAAACCTCCTTTTCTACTAAGGTCCTTGATCCCTGCCCTATACCCTTTGTGGACTTTACTCTCCCTTGCACCCCCATGCCATTGTGCCCGACACGGTTCCCTCTATATTTACTGTCTAATATAACTAAATTCTCAAGATCCTCCTGATTTCAATTTTATTCTGATGCTCGCCCATCACTCCATGCTTGTCTTGCCTCTGGCATGCACCCTTCTCTCTACCAAAATCTTCCCACTGCAGTTCATCCTCCTAATCTCCGTCCTCACTATTTCTTTAAAGCATTGTACAAGGAACAATTATTGTTGCTTTACCCTCTATGTGCCTTCTGACCAGTTTTCCTCCCAATCTTTTGACAAATTTGTCTGCCAGAGGGTCCTGGCCATAAACTCCAAGCCAAGCCCCACACTGACGTCATAGAGTCTGCTGAAGCTGCGTGATCAGGGTGGAACTGCTTCTCCTAATTATCTTTGCACCCTGCAACCGCTACCACCACCAGCTCTGTGGCGTTCTTGCACCTTGTGGCTTTGCCCTCACCCGCGACCATATGGGCAAGGGCACACTTCCCAGAAGAGCAGAATCCACTGGTAAGTTATTGCTGGTGCCCAACTGGTGCTGCTTTAAGGGCCTACAACTCATTCTAACAAAGACACCTGCCTACCTCTGTAAGCCCAACACCACCCTACGGCCATACTTTCCTGTTGCTGTCTTTTGAATCTTCTATTGGAGCAACAAGCAAACCAACACTACCACTGCTGAGCTTGCTGAGAGCACCAGGTGTGCCTGACCTGCTGATATATCATACAGTGCCCCTGACACTTACATATCTTCCCTTCCTCCCTTACTAAGGGCACACAGTGCCACCTCAAAACTCCATCTGATTTCATTTCACTGGCGCACTGCCTTCACACATAAAAAGTGGCTCCTGTACCCAAATCTAGATCCTGAACTCACAATGTCCTATGTATTCATCCCTAAATAAAAACAAAACTGTCCTACTCCTTCTCTCCTGTCCTCAGCGAAAACCTGTCCTTTTCCCAACCACTGTACGCTTTTCAACTTCAAAAATGGAACCCTAATCACTATGTCACTCACCCTAAGCTTCTCCCTTCTAATCCTACCCAAATGGGCATCGCAGTCACCAGGACTGCACAACTGTGCCCAAAAAGCCTGTGGGAGACCTCCAAAAGTGGCTGCCACTGAAGCCTCCTTTTAATAATCCCTGCTAGTGTCAGGAAGAATCTTCTGACAGCATAAAGAATGTTCTCCGGTACACTATCACAAATTCCCTTCCTAGTTGTTATGCACCTTCAGCTTGTGATATATAAGGTGGGTGGTGAGCAATTATCTTATGTTAAAACAATGCAGAATCTTCATCAATGCTTTAATATTGAGGGCTTACAGTATTGGCAGAAGTAGACTTCACCAAAAAGATTTTTTCAGAAAACAAAGTCGAGCATGCAACAATCTAGCAGTCTTAGCACTGCAACTATGGAGCAGTGCTAATGTTATCAAATCTAATTTCCTGAAGTGTGCTATGGGCTCTGATTTCTGTGTATGCTTTATTTTTTAATTGCCTCTGCGTTGAAACATTATGGATCCCATTACCAGATGGCCGGTGTTCCTCGGCTGCTTTATCAGACAGTGTTGCCACCTAATCACAAGCTGACTGCATAGAGGGCTCTATAAAATGATTGGTGACATAAGGAAATGGTTGCTCTACACCAAGATCCACATGCAACCCAGTAATAGAGATTACTGGGTTACATGTGGAGCTTGGAGTACTAGGCTCTATTGCGAAGAGTAGGCCACTCTTTTTAAAATAATTCTTTGTCAATAAGTCAGATTGGAACACATGCATTAACTGCATATCCAAGCTTAGTAAAAGAAAATTTACATTTCTCATCACCACAGCTCACAAGTAATAATTTGTGATGGCACTGTCTGAATGAGTCAGCATGCATTGCAACATAGAAAGAGGAAAAGGTGTGGAGAAATAATGATATTTCTCCTCACTACACTTCACCTGGTAAGGCATAGGGGGTCATTACAACATTGGCGGTAAAAGCCGCTTACCGCTGTGCAGAAGACCGCCAACACACCGCAGCGGCCGAGGAATTCCGCAACGGTCATTATGACCCACAGCTCGGAATCCGCCCAAATCTAGACACCCACACAAGTCTGCCACACCAAAGGTCAGTGATAAACTGGCGATAACAAAACCTCCAATGCCACGCCAACAGGAATACGCTCACACTATCAAGACACACGAATCCACGCAGTGGTCTTTCAACCGCTGTATTCCATTGGCGGTACACACCGCCGCGCTCAAAATACACACACTTTTACAAAACACAACCACATTGGACAATTCGAAATACACACACCTGATACACATGCACACACTACTCCCACACATCCAATACAATATAAAACACACACCCACATCACCCACAAACCCTTACGACCACATTTGCGACTGAGGGCCAGAGAGAGACACCACCATCTACAAACACACCTCTAAATATCACCACACACATCACAACACACACTACCTCACACATCACCCACACCACCCCATGGCACCGCAAAGACACCCCAGGTTCTCTGAGGAGGAGCTCAGGGTCATGGTGGAGGAAGTCATCCGGGTAGAGCCACAGCTGTTCGGATCACAGGTACAGCACACCACCATAGCTAGGAAGATGGAGCTATGGCGAAGAATCGTGGACAGGGTCAACGCAGTGGGACAGCACCCAAGAACTAGGGATGACATCAGGAAGAGGTGAAACGACCTACGGGGGAAGGTGCGTTCCGTGGTCTCAAGATACTACATTGCGGTTCAGAGGACTTACGGCGGACCCCCACCTCCTCCCCCACAACTAACAACATGGGAGGAGCAGGTCTTGGCTATACTGCATCCTGAGGGCCTCGAAGGAGTACCAGGAGGAATGGACTCTGTAAGTCAAATCTTAACTATTACATCCCCCACCCACCTGCATGCTATCACATACCCCCACCCCCACCTGCAACCCCATTTCTACAACTCCTCACGTATGTCCCAATATCATAAACCACACATCCCAAACACAAGCCCTGCTTGTAACACCAAAGCATGGCCACCCATCACCAATGTATGGCCACTACACATACCCATACACCCCCCTAAAATATTATCACACAAGGTCCTACACAGGAATGCAAGCACTGGGGTACACGGTCACCCACCCATTGCACACCATGGCACACACAGATGCAATAATCATGCCTTTACACCCCTGCAGGACCCCTACCCAACGTCACCGGACAGGAGGGTCCAGATATGTCCACTCCACCCATAGAAGAGACCCACAGTGATGACAGCAGCTCTTTCCAACTGGATCAAGATGACCAGCCCGGCCCATCTGGGACCTCGGGACAGCCTCACACTGGCCACTACAGAGCTTGCCCCCTCTGGAAACACCAGCGCAGCACCTACCCAGAGGGCCCATACCCCTGTCCCCAGGACACGTCAATCAGCAGTGTGTCCACCACTACAGGGAACCCAGGCTAACCCACCACCCAACAACACCAGGGACCTGGGGGCAGTGGTAGTGGGCACACGGTTTAGGGGACAGAGCCACAGGAACACAGGGGAACTGGGAGGGCTGCTGTGCGACAGGGGGAGGACAGTCCCAGGGAACCCACTCTCCACAAGGCCCTCTCCAACATCATGGGAGCCTACCACCATTCACACGAGACGATGGCAACGGTACTGGCCAAATTTCAGGAGACCTAGCGGCTGCAGGAGGAACAGTATTTGGGGTTCAGGGAGGAACTCAAATCCATCAAATCCACCCTGGGCACCATTGTAGGGGTGCTGAAGGAACTTGTCAACACCAGGAGGGACACTGTGGCACAACAAGGGGCCCATGACACTAGCCTGGACGATGAACTGCCCACCCCCTCTGCCGGCGCTAGTGGACAGGAGGCACCGCCACAGGACCACCACACCTGCACCCCACCCCCTGCAGATGGAGAGCCACCCCGCAAACGGTCCCTGAGACCCAGGACAAAGAGAGAGAACAATGCCAAGACCCCCACCAAGAAATGAGACCACCCTGATTGTCATCCTTCTGTCCCACTTTGTCACCCTGTCCATACTTAAACTGCCCCAGCTCCACATCCTATGCCCCTTTGGACAATGCACCTGTGAGACTAATAGACTGGACTCTGCCATGGACATTCCTCTACCATCAGTCCTGACCATTTTACAACCCCCTCCACTATTGAGCACTTAAATAAACACCCTTAAATCAAAAATCAATCTGGAGTCAGTCTGTGCTTTCGAAAATGTGTATTTGCAATTACAGTGGCAAAATGCGATATCAAACGTAATGTCAACATACCTATGTCACACAGCACTAGTCCATGCGTAAACAAAGTAGATGTCACACAGTGGGACCCACATCTGTGAAATCGTAAGGGAAAGTGACAACTCAGTGACCATACACTGGGTGAAAATGACAGACAGATGAGAGGTAGTCGAATGAAATCAGATGTAGCAGGCTGTGTTGTCTTCTTACCTGTGTCTCATTGGAAGTATTGCAGGATCACCATATTCCTGTTGTCTATATCCTCTTCTTCAGCTTCCTCGTCTTCACTGTCCACAGGCTCCACAGCTGCCACAACACATCCATCTGGAACATCCTCCTGCAGAAAAGGCACCTGTTGTCGCAAAGCCAAGTTGTGAAGCATACAGCATGCCACGATGATCTGGCATACCTTTTTTGGTGAGTAGAATAGGGAACCACCTGCCATATGGAGGCACCGGAACCTGGCCTTCAGGAGGCCGAAGGTCCTCTCTATAACCCTCTTAGTTCACCCATGGGCCTCATTGTAGCGTTCCTCTGCCCTTGTCCTGGGATTCCTCACTGGCGTCAGTAGCCATGACAGGTTGGGGTAGCCAGAGTCACCTGCAAATGTTGAGGGACAACTGTTAGACACACACTAACCCTTAGGGACATCCCAAGACCCAGACAACTATCCACACTGTATAGGGTCCATGTCCTCACCTAATAGCCACACACAGTGCCTCTGGAGTTGCCCCATCACATAAGGGTTGCTGCTATTCCGCAGAATGTAAGCGTCATGCACTGAGCCAGGAAACTTGGCGTTCACATGGGAGATGTACTGGTCGGCCAAACACACCATCTGCACATTCATTGAATGGTAACTCTTCCGGATTCTGTAAACCTGTTCACTCCTGCACGGGGGGGACTAAGGTCACCTGTGTCCCATCAATGTCACCTATGAGGTTGGGGATATGTCCCAGGGCATAGAAATCACCTTTCACTGTAGGCAAATCCTCCACCTGAGGGAAAACGATGTAGCTCCGCATGTGTTTCAGCAGGGCAGACAACACTCTGGACAACACGTGGGAAAACATAGGCTGGGACATCCCTGATGCTATGGCCACTGTTGTTTGAAATGACCCACTTGCTAGGAAATGGAGTACTGACAGCACCTGCACTTGAGGGGGGATTCCTGTGGGATGGCGGATAGCTGACATCAGGTCTGGCTCCAACTGGGCACACAGTTCCTGGATTGTGGCACGTCAAGTCTGTACACCGGAGGATTCCGCCATCTCCTCACATGCCCCAGCGGACGGTGCCTATGGAGGAGAACAGCGAGCAGAGAGTCAACCAACTCTGAGGTACGTAAACACAGCATACTCAGAAATATTAGCAAATCGGCATATGCCTGTATGAGTGTTTAGGCAAGGCCTAGATATGTGTGATGCAGCCCAAAATAATGACATGTGGGCCCATGAAATGGCGGCTGCCTGACCTGTAAAGTGGGACAATGGGATATGAGGTAACTGCGCTGGTGTTATACACCATCGCGGTAGGCGGTCGAAGACCGTGGCGCAATCCTGCATTGGTTAACATCGGACCCTATGTGTCCCAGGAGCCAATGATGATGTATGCCGGCCGTGACGGTACGCACTGCCGCGGACGTGACCGCCATTTTCTCTCTGTTCAATCACTTGATATCTGATCTTCAACAGGAGAGGACCTAGACTGCAAGTGCTGCTGTGACCTCAGTCTGGAAGAGACAATGGCTCGTGTGTCTGGGGAAAGGGCCCCTGCCTTCCGCACGGAGGAGTTGGAGAAACTCGTGGAAGGGGTCCTCCCCCAGTACACGCTACTCTACGGTCCTCCAGACAAACAGGTAAGTACACTGTGAGCATGCTGTATGGGCAATGCCTGTGTGGAGTGGTGTGGATGAAAGATAGGAGGGTGGGGGAATGAGGTGTGCATGAAACGACGGTGAGTGCATGTGCGTCATGCCAAGGGTAGGGATGCGGGCCAATGACTGTGACGGTGCGGAAGGTAATAACTTATCTTTTTCCCCTGTACTATTCCTGTAGGTCAGCGCCCACCAGAAGAAGGACATTTGGCGTGCCATCGCCAAGGAAGTCCGGACCCTGGGGGTCTACCACAAACGGAGCACCCACTGCCGTAAAAGATGGGAGGACATTCGCCGCTGGCGCAAGAAGACAGCGGAGGCCCAGCTGGGGATGGCCTCCCAACGTTGGAGGGGTGCCCGTCGCACCATGACCTCCCTGATGTTCAGGATCCTGGTGGTGGCGTATCCGGAGTTGGATGGGTGCTTTAGGGCATCACAGCAGCCCCAGGGAGGTGAGTACACTCTCATTCTGCTGATTCAGCGTGCATTGTAGGTGTCTGGGTGAGGGAGGTGGGCTGTGGGTAAACCCCTAGGCCAGGGCGAGTTTAGTAGGCAAGGACCCTTCTTAAGGCAGGCCCTGTGGCACCCCACCGCACTGTGTACAGTGCCAACTACACCTAGTCAGGCTCCAGTGACATCCATGTGTGCAGCAATCTGGTATAGCCTTGTAATCCATGTCCCTGGGTTTGAACAGGGAACCCCAAGTGCGCGGCGTAGTACATGGGGCTTCTGTGTCTGTAGTGTCTACCAACGGTAGCGGTATTGCATGCACTCAACATGTCTTTCTTCTGTCTTCCCCCCCCTTTTTGTGGTCTCCCTGTTCTTGTGTGCATTAGCATAATCTGGTGGATTAGCACTGGCACCGGAGTAGGAGGGAGCTGCATCCCACATTGCCCTGGAGGGCAACACTACGGAGTCTGAATTTACCAGTCGGACGGAGGGTGAGGGGAGCTCCACGGGGGGGGGCAGGAGCTGACACCAGCGATACGGACTCCTCCTCTGATGGGAGCTCCCTTGCGGTGGCGGGCCCATCTGTGCCCCCGCAACTACAGGTACAGCCACCACCCCCCTACCAGCACCGCCCTCCCAGCAGCCCCTCAGCGTTTGCCCCGTGCACGCTCATCCAGGAGGGTGGGCATCTCCTTTGCCCCAGGCACCTCAGCCCCTGCCCCTGTCAGCCCTTCTGCCCTCAGTGAGGAGGCCATTGACCTCCTCAGGTCCCTCACTGTTGGGCAGTCTACCATTTTGAATGCCATCCAGGGTGTAGAGAGGCAGTTGCATCAAACCAATTGATACCTGGAGGGCATTTACTCTGGTAGACAGCCCATCAGCGAGCATTTCAGACTCTGGCCTCAGCACTGATTGCAGCCATTGTCCCTGTCTCTAGCCTCCCACGTCCAACTTTCTCCACCCAGACCCAAACCCCTGTACCTCAGCCTATCCCAAGCACATCATCAGACCAGCATGCACACACCTCAACACACAAGGGAAGCTCTGGCAAACATAAGCACCACACATCCCACAGGCACTCACGCAAGCATCACACACATGCAGACACACCAACATCCACTGCCTCCACTGTGTCCCCCTCCTCCTCGTCTCCCTCCTCCCTCCCTGTCTCATCTCCACTCACACCTGCATGCACTACATCCTCAGCCACTACGTAAATCACCAGCACCCCCACCACCACACCCCGCTCACGTGCAGTCACCACCCCAACTACCATTCACACGTCCCCTGTGTCCTCTCCCAGTGTGTCTGTGAGGCCCCCTCCCAAGGTACACAAACGCAGCCACACACCCACCCAACAGCCATCCACCTCACGACAGCCTCCAGCCCATGCACCTTCACCCAAAGTCACCAAACGTACACCTCCTACAACCACTACCTTTTCCTCCACTCCCAAACCCCCTCCATCTACCCGTCCCAGTGTGTCTAAAAACCTTTTCCTGTCCAACCTTGATCTCTTTCCCTCACCTCCCCCATCCCTTCAGTCTCCTAGGGCCCGACTCTCCAGGTCCCAACCCAGCACCTCAGCCACAACATCTGCGGGACCAGTGGTGCCAGTAGTAACCAGCTTCTGGAGTGCGCTAGGCAGCAGGGCAGCCAGTGTGGCAAGGAGCCAGAGCACAGACAGTACCCCACCTGTAAAGCATAAAAAGTTGGCCAGCGCCCGGCAGGAGAGGGGAAAGAAATCAGCCATCAAAGCCGCTCCCAGGGGTACAGTTGGGGGTGTGGAGACAGCTGGGCCACCATCCAAGGTGGGGAAGGGGCACAGTAAAACCGGCACGTCTGGGAAGACCTGCACAGCGGACAAGACCGCCACCATCCCCGCTGCCTAGGACTCTGCCGCCAGCAGCACCACTGCCCAGGACACCGCCGCCAGCAGCCCCGCTGCACAGGACACTGCCGCCACCATCCCCGCTGCCCAGGACACCGCCGCCACCATCCCAGCTGCCCAGGATACCCCCGCCACCATCCCCGCTGCCCAGGACACTGCCGCCACCAACCCCGCTGCCCAAGACACCGCCGCCAGCAGCACCACTGCCCAAGACACCGCCGCCAGCAGCACCGCTGCCCAGGACACCGCCACCAGCAGCACTGCAGGCCAGTGAGTGCCAATGATTCCGACGCTACTGAGGCCGTCACAGGCAGGATGAAGCACTCTGGGCACAAAGCCCCCTCCATAACCAGTGGAGAAAGGCATCCACTACCTCAGTCCTTGGCAGGATGAAGCACTCTGGGCACAAAGCCCCCTCCAGAAACCAGTGGAGACTGTTATCCACTTGAGAGACTGCGGCTTTGCACTCCCCAGGATATAACAGTGGGCAACCCACCCACTGGAGAGACTTGAGAGACTGTGGCTTTGCACTCCCCAGGATGTAGCAGTGGGCAACCCACCCACTGGGGAGACTGGAGAGACTGTGGCTTTGCACTCCCCAGGATATAGCGGTGGGCAACCCACCCACTGGAGAGACTTGAGAGACTGTGGCTTTGCACTCCCCAGGATATAGCGGTGGGCAACCCACCCACTGGAGAGACTTGAGAGACTGTGGCTTTGCACTCCCCAGTATGTAGCGGTGGGCAACCCACCCACTGGAGAGACTTGAGAGACTGTGGGTTTGCACTCCCCAGGATATAGCGGTGAGCAACCCACCCACTGGAGAGATTTGAGAGACTGTGGCTTTGCACTCCCCAGGATACATCAATGGGCATGGAACCCCCTCGTGGATCTGGCATCGTGCACTCATCCGGCTGAGGTGCCCCCCTTCCCTTCCCCCTGAGGTACCTGTTTTATTTCTATCTGATGCCCCAGCAGTGTTCTCTCCATCTTGTTCGGGTATTGAGTGTGGGCCTCGCCCATGCCTTTTGGGCCCAGTGGTCTGTCGATGTTGGTGGTTTCCGCCACGTCGTAATTCAATTTTTTTTTATCCCGCCGGCCTGTTGGCGGTTTTACCGCCGCTTTAACACCAACCGCCAGGGTTGTAATGACCACCATAGTATTTTGATGCATTTCCTGGTCTAACTCTAATGGTAAATCTGGGAATACACCAAAATCCATGGGTGGGAACACCCATGCTCCACCCATGGAACGCGTCGCTGGGGCAGATTAATGTAAGGCATCGATATTCGCTTCCTTTAGTTTTTACTCTAGGTTTATCAAGTCATGCAGGGCCATGCAAGGTGGCCTTGCGTGGCTTGATAAATCTCACCTCGGTTTTGCATCGGCCTAAATGTTTGGAGTATCAGTGCAAGGGGAGTTTAAGTAAAACAAGTCCAACTGAAGTTTAGAGGGTAAATGGGAGGGAAAGAGGAAAAGTGATTTCATTTCAGCTGGCATGTCTGTCCGTCAAGGGCCTTAAACACAGTAGCCAAAGACTCCATCAACAACTTAAGACAATAAACCGGAGGAGGAGTTGACATCTGGGCTAAAACCAATTGCCATCTGGACTAAAACCAATATGGGCTAAGCACTGAGTAGCCTGTACAGAAGAAACCAGACCCAACATAGGACTCATTAATTATTGACTATGGCCCGTAAAAATGAAAAGAAAAGTAAGTAAACAGGCTCAGGAATACTAGCTGCAAAGTGAGTATGGAATAAGAACTGAAGAAAACGGTCCCCTATCTCATAAAAAACCTTCATTTGATCTTGGAGTTTATATATTATATGTTGACAGGAAGAATATATTAACAATTCGTCAGGCTATTCACCTAGATTAGGAATTGTGGCCTATTTCCAGTGTCTCATGTTAAACATCTAGGGAATCACCTGAGCTGAAACCAATAATCATCTTCTATGATTGGACAGCCTGCTTACTCTGGCATATCATATAGTAGGTACAAGGGCAAAGAAGGTGGAATCACCGGATAACTAGCCACTGACAGATTGCGCCTTATGGTAGATCAGTAACTGAAGCTATTTGGGCATGACTATATAATATTTAATAAGTCACAGTTTGGTTGGCTAATTCTTCAGAAATCTAAATGATGGAGGAAGGCTTCCATGTATAGTTGAAAGTGCGCTCAGTACCAGGTGTGAAAATGTATAAATTATTGGAATTTGAGACTTGGGACCATATGTACGAACACTTTTTCCCATAGACACAGAATGGGTAAAAACCTTTGATACATCTGGCCCTTGCTTCTCTAAGTAAATAAATTGCAGAACGGTTTGAGATTACCACCAAATTAAATTGCTGAAGCTCTATGGATCCATTGGCCCAAGAATATTGAATTATTACTGACCAAAACAGTGGCACAGTGCCATATAGGTGCTGAGGAATGGAGGACATTGTCTGCCTTTGAACAGATCTGCATACATATCATAATATGGATCGCAAGATTGTCTGTGGTAGGCTGAAGAGATTCATATAATTAAAAGATAAAATCCAACAGTAGATTCAAAGAGTTCTAATTCACTTTTGACCCAGATTGGAGGGGATAAAGTTTGAGGTTCAAACTAGGAAATTTTGAAAACTGATGGACTATGTAGTCTACACCCATGTACGACAGGTAGAAACCAATGGCCGCTGTATTAACGTGAGGTTTACAAGGGAGGTTTTAGCCTTGGTCTCAGCCTCCCACAAAGAAACAACTCAGTGCAAGGTACGGTAGACCAATGGGACCTCAAATGGAACAAACCAAAGACCTAAGTAAACCTAGGAGCAACAACCACCTTGTTGATCTTGTACTTGCCCGAAAAAGCTTTGACGCTAATCCTGCAAAGCTCTGAACTACCATCAAAAACGTTGACACTAGTTGCTTAGCTACCACCATGGTACGCCATATTTAAGATAAGGCGCACACATAATGGCGTTAGGGGGCGCTAAGGGGTGCAAGAAAAGTAGTGCTGCACTGTGTGCAGCACCACTTTTGTTAATTCTGGCCCTTATTATGACGACTTGATATTTTTAAGTCAGCATTAATTAACAAAATCAGGTCCTAACTGTAGGAGGCTGGCCTGGTGTGTGGTAGATACCTATTGTACTTACACCTTATACCAGGTCTAGTTATCCCTTATTAATGTAGTGTAGTCAGTGTCTATAAGCCAGGCTCTCTAGAGGTAGCTGTGGATGAGCAGCCAAGGCTTCTCTAGGAGATATGCAAAGCTCATGCAATACCACTTTAGTCACACAGTACTTACACAAATGAAAGAAAACACTAAGTGTAACAAAAATAAAGGTACTTTTTTTTGGTGACCCCAATACTAAAAATACCATAGAGGCTATACTACCTTAGGAGCTTAGGAGTTAAGTGATACACAAATTATATACAGTAGTATGCAGAAATAGGCATATCAACAGTTAATTAGTGAAAAACACATTAGTTAGAAATGGGCCTAGGGGGAGCACAAACCATATACTAAGAAAGTGGAATGCGAAAGTCGGTCCCCCACCTAGGAAAGTGTAGTGTGTAGAGGGCAGCTGGGAGTACTAGAAACACCCAAAGGTAAGTATCCTAACCCACCACAGCGACCAGAGCTCACGGTTAGCAGAAAAGGATGCTGCCGGGGACCAGGAAGGATCAGGTGGACTCTACCCAGGAGGGGGAGTCAGAGGGGCCCTCAGTGACACAGAGAACCCACAGGAGACCAGGAAGCACACCCAGGAGTCCCACTGGATGACGATAAGAAAGTTGCAGAGAGGCCCATGCAGCACTACGACAAAGGCTCCCTGCCGCTGGAGAACCACTCAGGAAGTTGTGCGTCATAGTATAGAGTGCTGGGGGCCAGAGCTTCAAGATGCACGAAGATCTTGGAGGAAGGATACCAACAGCTGCAAAAGGAAGATGCCAACATTAGGGCAGTATGCGCTCTACGGGCGACTGGAATGCAAAAACCCAGCCCTTATGAGAAAACGTAATTCATGCATTATGTTGCTATGCTGTTGTTTAACCTTTTGCATTGCAGAGTTTAATCCTGAAGACTTATATTCAAGGTGCTTGTAAATCCTGTTAATTTGCAATGTATTGCTGCAGGCTTTCAGAGTGTGTCAGGGTGTGCTCACTTTCCAGGGCCTTCTAGAAGCTTTCTCTGCAGCATGACTGGGTGTGGTTTGTGGGCTGGGCCAGACTTTATATAAGGGAGCCAGCCCAGCTCCATGTGCTCACTATTCCCAGGTCCCGGTGCAGAGCAGCAGCAACTTCCTGAGCTCCTGTTCCAGAGGCCTACCTTGACCTTCCAGGCTTTTGCCCTTCATTGTATTGGTGATCCTTGATCAGAGCTGTAAGATGGAGGTCGGGCTGGGCCCCCGATCCCATTTTCGAAGGCATTCGACTTTTTGGGCCTAGTTTTTCATGTTGAAAGATTTTTCCTTGTGAGTGTGAATGTGCTCATGGTTTCTGGCATTTACATGTTGGTATTCGAATCGGCAAGACGCGCGATTTATTCCTTGCATTTAACTCTTGATACTCATTGTGTGCTACCATGTCTTGCATTTGCATGGTGGCATTCGAATCGGCAAGATGCGTGATTCATTCCTTGCATTTAACTCTTGATACTCATTGTGCGCAACCATTTCTTGGCAATTACATGGTGGCATTCAAATCAGCAAGACACGCGATTCATTCCTTGCATTTAACTCTTTATACTCATTGTGCACTACCATTTCTTGGCATTTACATGGTGGCATTCGAATCGGCAAGACGCGCGATTCATTCCTTGCATTTAAACCTTGATAATCATTGTGTGCGACCATTTCTTGGCATTTGCATGGTAGTATTCAAATCGGCAAGACGCGCTATTCATTCCTGCATTTAAATCTTGATGTTTCAGATCGTTTGCAGAGTGCGCAAACATTTCATGGCATTTGCATATACCTACTGGAATCGGCAGTGTGCACGATTCAGTCCAGCATTAAAACCTTGATGTTCAGATCGCTTACGGAGTGCGCAATCATTTCATGGCATTTGCATATTCTTGTTGGAATCGGCAAGACACGCGATTCATTCCCGCATTTAAATCTTGACATTCAGATCGCTTACAGAGTGCGCGATCATTTCATGGCATTTGCGTATACTTGTTGAAATCGGCAGTGTCCGCGATTCATTTCCCGCATTTAAACCTATGTGTTCAGATCGCTTACAGTGTGTGCGATCATTCCATGGCAATAAAAAACTTTTGATGTGTGGTGTTTCCTGAAGTGCACACAACTATCCAGGGCTTTTGAATTTTCTGCAAAGGTGTTAAAATTCAAGGTGTTACATTATATGTGCATATTAAGTCCTTAGTACAATTCCTATTGTTTTCCAGGGAATGTTCAGATTACTTTTTGTCCTCATGTAAAAAGACAATGTTTGTTCCGAAAACTTAATTCTAGAAGGTTTTTATATTCCTAGACAATATGTAACATTTCATGAAAAGTTTGATATGAAAAGTTGTATTAATCATTCTTGATTCCTTCCCAGGTACCCAGACGTCTTGAGGCCTAGTTATAGTCCTTTCTTAAGTTATCCATGGTTACAGTATGACAATGTCTAGAATCATAGTCTAGTGAAAATCAATGTGATATAATCTTGATATTATGTGGTTTAACCTTTTGCTTCCTACAGGTCTCCTTCCCAGCTGTTCCCATCCTAATCCCCTTTTCCCCCGCTTGGACTCTCTCAGGCTCTGTGATCAAAGTTTTGGAGCTGTCTAGTTGTGGACATGTTGGGAACGTGTGCAGACCCCGAGGATCTGGTATCCCTGACAGAAGAGGTGCATGGGGGTACTGTCTAGCATGGGGAGGCAAGGTCTCATCTCCACCAAAGTGGGACAGCTGGAAGAGAAGACCATCGGGACCACTTCAGTCCACCACCTGTGGTGCAGGATCGACTCAGCTCAGAAGGAGAGGTGATCCACGCAGCCAGTCGGTGTCACAGTTGTGCCTGCAGAAGCAGGGGAGTGACTCCTTTACCACAAGGGAGATTCCTTCGCTCTTCTAAAGCAGGCTGAAGATGGGATGTCCTCAGAGGATGCACAACCGGGGAAATGTTGCAGTTGCTGGAGGGAGCTGAAGATACAATGTTGTAGAAGGCTTCTTTGTTGCAGCTTGCAGGGTCCTGAAGAGTCCAGATGCAGTTTCTTCCGTGATATGTCGAAGTGGAGAATGCAGAGGATTTCTGCTGGAGTCTTGCAATCCGAATGTGACAAACCACCCAAAGGTGAGACCCAAAATAGCCCTGAAAGGGGAAGTGGTCACCTAACCAGGTAAGCACCTATCAAGGGAGGGCTCTGATGTCACCTGCTGGCCACTCAGATGCACCCAGAGTTCCCTGCCAACCTTGAATCCAAGTTGGCAAAACCCAGGGACCCCCTGGAGGAGCTCTGAGCACCATCCCTGGGGTGGTGAAGGACAGGGGAGTGGTCACTCCCCTTTCCTTTGTCCAGATTTTAGCCAGAGCAGTGACTGGTGGTCCCTGAACCGGTGTAGACTGGTTTAAGCAAGGAGTGCACCAAATGTGCCCTTTAAAGCATTTCCAGTGGCTTGGGGAGGCTACCCCTCCCCAGCCTGTAACACCTATTTCCAAAGGGACAGGGTGTAACACCCCTCTCCCAAAGGAAATCCGTGTAACACCCCTCTCCGAAGGGAAATCCTTTGTTCTGCCATTCTGGGCTCAAGCTTTTCGAGCAACAGGAGGGCAGAAACCTGTCTGGAAGGTGGCAGCAGCTTGGGCTGCCTGGAAACCCTCTGAAGGCTGAAAGGGCAATACTGGGGGTCCTCTAAGGAGCCCCCAGAGTGCATGAAATCATACAACCAAGGCTTGGGGTATGATTCTAACATGTTTGATACCAAACATGCCTAAGTTCAGAGTTACCATTATGTAGCTGGTCAGAGGAAGTGACCTATGTCCAATACACGCGTAAAATGGCATCCCCGCACTCACAAAGTCTGGGAAAATGGGCCTGGAGTTTGTAGGGGCAACTCTGCTAGTTCAAGGGGTGCCCTCACACACAGATACCTTGCGCCCTGCCCTCTGGGCTAGAAGGCTTGCCATAGGGGTGACTTATAAGTGACCTGGTGTAGTAAAGCTAGCAGTGAAAGGGTGCTTGCATCTTCACACAGGCTGAAATGGCAGTCCTGCAGCCCATAGGGCTCCCTATGGGTGGCAAAATATATGCTGCAGCCCATAGGGATCCCCTGGAACTCCAATGCCCTGGGTACCTAGGTACCATATACTAGGGATTTATAGGGGGCTCCAGTATGCCAATTGTGGGTGAAATACCAAGTTGTGGGAGAGAGAGCATAATCATTTGGGTCCTGGTTAGCAGCATCACAGTGAACACAGTCAAGCACATTGACGACAGGCAGAAAAAGGGGGTAACCATGCCAAGAAAGAGGGTACTTTCCTACAGTAACTATGCTAATCAAAGCAATCATTTTCATCTTTAGGGTAATGGCCTTATTAAAATTAGGATCTAGGGAGCTGGTCCCCTCAGCTTCCATAAACAATGCAAATCAGAAAGGTACACCTAGCGGTTTGCTTCAGTATTCACCATAGCAGTTGCATGCAGGCAATTTGCAAATTGAGAAGTTTAATCTAGTCTCAGCAATCTCTTTAAATGGGTTATTATCTTCCACTAGATCCCATCCCTCTAACAAAAATTCTCAGATCCCAAGAATTGTTTTTCAAGGTAATAAAGGTTTTCATAGTAAGAGGCAATTCCTTTGCCAGCGCTTAGAAGATGGGCCAGTAGTAGACTATCACCTCAAAAATGGCCAGTGTGGCCATTGGTCTTTCCCTTAGTTACAATTGTTATACTAATAGCCCATCTCTCCATCTTTTCTCCTTGTTCATAATAGCACCAACAAAATTTGACCAGGGTATGCCTTGACCATGTAAGGTGATCTGTGGGAGAACTTTTCAGCCTCCAGTTGTTGTTTTCTCCCTCACCAACGAACCTGCAGCCAAAGAGCAACTTTGTCAATGGAATGAAGGCAATTGCCACCTGGATGAAGAACTTCTGCCTCAAGCACAACTCTGACAAAACAGAAGTCTTTTTGTGAACCACCCCCTCCACCTGGGACGACTCCTGAGCCTGCGGCGCTTGGAGTCTCCCGAACCACCAACCACACACGCAACCTCGCCATCTTCCTCGACTTCTCGCTCTCAAGTAACCACTACATCAATGCTGTCTCATCCTCCTGCTTCCACACGCTGCGCTTGCTCTGAAAGATCTTCAAGTGTGTCCACATCAAATTCAGAAGAATGCAGCAAACTCAACTACGGCAACGCACTCTATGCTGGCGTCACTCAGAAGCTCCAAAAGAAGCTGAAAAGAATCTAGAACACCACTGCCAGACTTATCCTGGACATCCCCTCTGCTGCCACATCTCCAGGCACCTTAGAGACCTCCAGTGGCTCCCAAGCAACAAGAGAATCACCTCCAAGTTCCTCAGACACATCTACAAGTCCCTCCACATCATTGAACCCGCATACCTCAACCACTGCCTTGTCTTCTACACCCCCACCAGAGAACTCTGCGCCGCCCACATGGCCCTGGCCACCATCCCATGGATCCGCAAGACAACAGCCACAGGACGATCCTTCTCATATCTCACTGCTAAGACCTGGAACCCTCATCCTCTTCATCTCAGGCAATCTCCCTTACTTCCTCAATTCAGGAAGGCCCTCAACACCAGGCTGTTCAACTGAACTGACCAAATAGCTCATCGACCAAACTGCAGATCCCCCCCAGCGCCTTGAGACCCTAATGGGTGATTAGCTGCACTCTGCAAGAGGCCTGATTGATTGATTGATTGAAGGACTACAGGGCTTAAGATAGAACATGTGTGTTGGGTATCATGGGTTTAAATAAGCAGCAGCAAACGTACTCTCTAACCATCAAATAAAACATAAGGTATTATGATACTTCTGGTGATGGCATATCTGATTCTCTGTTTGATTCATTAACAAGTACCAGAGTACAGCAAGGGTCCTAAACTGGGAACAGAAGCAAGTGACATCAGTATTTTCCAGATTAATTGTGAGATCCTATTCCCTTTCTAACTTTGAGACTTCTGCTGTGGAAGGAGATTCCCTATGACTGGAATCTGATCTTAGGAACCCACAGTATGAAAGATGCTCTCACAAAGGGTGCTGTGAATAAAAAAAAGATGTAATGTTAGAGGGCTTACTCTGCATCAAAATTTGCTATCAGAGCGAATACTTATGCAAAATATATTGTTCAGTCTCTGCTGCATGATTTGCAGACCTTGATTGAGGGGATGCACATGGGTGTAGAATGTATCACACAGCTCTCTGTAATGGAACACAGGTCTGCGTCTTGTCAGATAACTCTTTTTACAGTAATTGTGAGGCAGCGGCTGCCTCTTGCTATTCAGTAGCTTCCCACTATCACATTTAGATAAGATCATGGGGGTTGGTAATTAGCAAATGTCTCTTCAATTGGATGAGATCCTAGAAGGTGGGAAATTCTTGGATGCATACCTGTAATATCTCAGGAGAATCTCCCCTTCTGTGTTCTGTGACAACTTAATGAGTTTTATGTTCTTCCACTTGGACTGGTCTTATTTTCAAGAGCCTTTACAAAGATTCCAGCTCCTCTTGTGTAAGTGCTGCCCTTCCGGGATTTGGATGCATGTTTAATTTCTTTTACTTATTTTCTCAAATGATTGCTAACTTTTGGTACAATTTTGGTTACAGATTTCTCCATTTACAGTTGTTGGTAGCTTTGCTCTTTTTGTAATGCTTCTATAAATTGTAGACCGTGGTTTGGGTTCCGCCTAGGGTGAATTTGAAAGCATTGCGCCATCGTTCCGCTGCAGTGTTTTTTTGCCTTCCCGTGCCAAGGTGATGTCATTGTAATTTGGGTTGGCTTCTGTGTCTGGAGCTATGCAGTCTGCCAACCTAAGTGTCTTTGAAATAATCCATTAGTGGACCGTGGTTAGCTATCTCTGTGACATGAGCATAGGTTAGTGCTATCATTTTTTTTTCAAAGGCAATTTGGCTGTTTCAAACATATTTTACACTTAGGGGCATATTTACAAGCCCCTACTGCCACCTTGTGTCACATTAGCATAATTTATTTTTAGGCAAAGGTGGCGTTAGGTACGGATTTCCGATGCTCCGTATTTACAAAGTGGCGCAATGCTTGGGGGGCATTCTAACACTGGGATGCCCTAAAGATTGGCTACAAGATTTCTCTGTGCCATTTTTTGAATCAATTTTAATGCCTGCTCAGAGCTCCTTAGTGCAGATTGTTGGAGGTGTTTCCATATGCTTGGACTGAAATTATTGTAACAGCCTTGTGTAGCAGTGTGAGAGTAAATATTCTAAATGGTTGGAATCATGAGTTGTTCAAAGTCTATGATTATTACTTTTGTGGGTAGTAGTTATTTGTTTTGTATAATATGGTTTAATCCCTTTGCTGCCAGGCCTTTTCCCACTCTTTTTTGGCTATTTGCGGCAGTTTGCTCTTAGGCCCTCATAACTTTTTCTCCACAAATTAGCATCCTTTTTTTCCAACATCCCAGGGATTCTAGAGGTACCCATAATTTGTGGGTTCCCCTGCGGGAGACCAAGAAATTAGCCATAATACAGCGAAAAATTAGCTTTTTTTAAAAAAAGGGGAAAAAAGGGCTGCAGAAGAAGGCTTGTGTTTTTGCCCTGAAAATGGCATCAACAAAGGGTTTTTGGTGCTAAAATCACCGTATCCCCAGCTTTCAGGAATAGTCAGACTTGAATCAGAAAACCACATTTTTCAACACAATGTTGGTATTTTAATGGGACATATCCCATTTTTACAGTTTTTTGTGCTTTTAACCTCATTCAAGTTAGTGACAGAAATGGGTGTGAAAGAAATGCTGGATCCCCGACAGACAAAAATCTGTGAAATATAGGCAAAATTATGAATTCAGTTAGGGGTCATTTGTTTAGATCCTGCAAGGTTTTTCCTACAGAAAATAACAACTGAAAGAAAAAAAAAATTTGAAATTGAGCTGAAAAAAACTGCCATTTGTCTCTGCATTTTACTCTGTAACTTTTTCCTGCGGTGTCATATTTTAAAAAACAATATACCCTCACGTCTGCTGGACTCTTCTGGTTGTGGGGATGTATAGAGCTTGTAGGTTCCTCACCATTATTATGTACCATTATTATCGGAAGACTTGGGGGAACTCAGAATAGTAAAACAAGTGGTATTGCCCCTTGTCTTTCCCTACATTTTTTCCTTCCAAATGTAAGACAGTGTGTAAAAAAGGCGTCTATTTGAGAAATGCCCTGTAATTCACATGCTAGTATGGGCACCCCGGAATTCAGAGATGTGCAAATAAACACTGCAACACCCTATCTTCTGCCCATTTTGGAAATACAAAGGTTTTCTTGATACCTGTTTTTCACTCTTTATATTTCATCAAATGAAATGCTGTATACCCGGTATAGAATGAAAACCCATTGCAAGGTGCAGCTCATTTATTGGCTCTGGGTACTTAGGGTTCTTGATGAACCTACAAGCCCTGCAACCAGAATAGTCCAGCAGATGTAACGGTATATTGCTTTAAAAAATCTGACATCGCAGGAAAAAGTGGAGAACAATTGCTGTTTATTTCACCTCAATTTCAATATTTTTTTATTTCAGCTGTTATTTTCTTTAGGAAAACCTTTTAGGATCTGCACAAATTACCCCTTGCTGAATTCAGAATGTTGTCTACTTTTCAGAAATGTCTAGCTTTCTGGGCTCCAGCATTGGTTTCACACCCATTTCTGTCACTAACTGGAAGGAGGCTGAAAGCACAAAAAATAGTATAAATGGCGTATGTCCCAGTAAAATGCCAAAATTGTGTTGAAAACTGTGGTTTTCTCATTCAACTCTGTTCCTAAAAGCAGGGAAGACGGTGATTTTAGCACTGCAAACCCGGTGTTGATGCCATTTTCAGGGACAAAACCACAAGCCTTCTTCTGCAGTCCTTTTTTACCATTTATTTTAAAAAACAAAAACAAACATTTTGCTGTATTTTGGTTAATTTCTTGGTCTCCTTCAGGGGAACCCTCAAACTCTGGGTACCGCTAGAATCCCTAGGATGTTGGAAAAAAAGAACACAAATTTGGCGTGGGTAGTTTATGTGGACAAAAAGTTATGAGGCCCTATGCGCAAACTGCCCCAAATAGCCAAAAAAGGCTTCGCACAGGAGGGGAAAAGGCCTGGCAGCGAATGGGATAAATGCGATTGAATGATTGGCGTCCATGGCATTGTGAAAGGCCAGGAGCCGAAAGACATTTTCCTTGGTTGTTTTGTGGCTATAAACAAATAAATGGATTTTCGGACTCAGAACTCCATGAGTGCGTGACATTTTTTCTGGCAAAAGCAAATATAGCGTGAGTACGCACTCACGAGTCACTGCACCCACTGTGTTTGGCGTGCTCTAGCTTAGGCGATATTTTGGAAACGGAACAGAAAAGATATGTATACATACAACGCGATAAATTGTGATACTCAGACATGTATCCATTTGGTCTTAGCTGTGACTAGTGAGGTAATCAAAAACATACGCTATCCCACAGCGTTGTGTTTTGCTTTGCTTTTGCCGCCCTAAGTGCGCCGGGTACGCCCAGACGTGGGTCCCGGGCTCACTGTGCCACTGGATTCAAGCTAGCCTGGCTGATGAGGGGTGAAACCCCGAAACCGGTCCCAGGATGCTTGTTTCCGGTCCAGGGAGAACCTGGCCTGGCAGTTCGGGCTGGACTGTTCCCATGAGGAACAGGGTCAAGACTGATTTGCATATGGCTGGGTTCAAACTTGGGTGGCATGGTGAGCAAAATAATGGATGGATTAAACCCAGATCTGTGACTGGGGGTGAATGTTTGATTGGTTCCGCATTCCGTCCATCCAGTTACGCTATCCCACAGCATTGTGTTTTGCTTTGCTTTTGCCGCCCTAAGTGCGCCGGGTATGCCCAGACGTGGGTCCCGGGTTCACTGTGCCACTGGATTCAAGCTAGCCTGGCTGATGAGGGGTGAAACCTCGAAACCGGTCCCAGGATGCTTGTTTCCGGTCCAGGGAGAACCTGGCCTGGCAGTTCGGGCTGGACTGTTCCCAAGAGGAACAGGGTCAAGACTGATTTGCATATGGCTGGGTTCAAACTGGGGTGGCATGGTGAGCAAAATAATGGATGGATTAAACCCAGATCTGTGTCTGGGGGTGAATGTTTGATTGGTTCTGCATTCCGTCCATCCAGTTACGATATCCCACAGCGTTGTGTTTTGCTTTGCTTTTGCCGCCCTAAGTGCTCTGGGAATGCCCAGACGTGGGTCCCGGGCTCACTGTGCCACTGGATTCAAGCTAGCCTGGCTGATGTGGGGTGAAACCCCGAAACCGGTCCCAGGATGCTTGTTTCCGGTCCAGGGAGAACCTGGCCTGGCAGTTCGGGCTGGACTGTTCCCATGAGGAACAGGGTCAAGACTGATTTGCATATGGCTGGGTTCAAACTGGGGTGGCATGGTGAGCAAAATAATGGATGGATTAAACCCAGATCTGTGACTGGGGGTGAATGTTTGATTGGTTCCGCATTCCGTCCATCCAGTTAAGCTATCCCACAGCGTTGTGTTTTGCTTTGCTTTTGCCGCCCTAAGTATGCCGGGTATGCCCAGACGAGGGTCCCGGGCTCACTGTGCCACTGGATTCAAGCTAGCCTGGCTGATGAGGGGTGAAACCCCGAAACCGGTCCCAGGATGCTTGTTTCCGGTCCAGGGAGAACCTGGACTGGCAGTTCGGGCTGGACTGTTCCCATGAGGAACAGGGTCAAGACTGATTTGCATATGGCTGGGTTCAAACTGGGGTGGCATGGTGAGCAAAATAATGGATGGATTAAACCCAGATCTGTGACTGGGGGTGAATGTTTGATTGGTTCCGCATTCTGTCCATCCAGTTACGCTATCCCACAGCGTTGTGTTTTGCTTTGCTTTTGCCGCCCTTAGTGCGCCGGGTATGCCCAGACGTGGGTCCCGGGCTCACTGTGCCACTGGATTCAAGCTAGCCTGGCTGATGAGGGGTGAAACCCCGAAACCGGTCCCAGGATGCTTGTTTCCGGTCCAGGGAGAACCTGGCCTGGCAGTTCCTTGCTGGACTGTTCCCATGAGGAACAGGGTCAAGACTGATTTGCATATGGCTGGGTTCAAACTGGGGTGGCATGGTGAGCAAAATAATGGATGGATTAAACCCAGATCTGTGACTGGGGGTGAATGTTTGATTGGTTCCGCATTCCGTCCATCCAGTTACGCTATCCCACAGCGTTGTGTTTTGCTTTGTAATCAAAAACATAGCCATGACAGGCATATATGGACCCCATTTAATTTGCGGCCCAGTGTTCTTATATTTGTCATCCATGTAAGTTAATAGAAAATAAAAATAAAAATGGGTGATATTTCCTCTCACTGGCACTGTACTCAAAAGTCACGGCTAAAAGCCAGATACAATACTTTATAGAAAATGCTCTATTAACAAATACACTCATTCCATCAACTTTAAAGTCAACAAGCTAATGCCCACAGGAAAGGTTATCCTAATAATATTCCCATAATTTCATGATCCGCAGTTCAAGTTAATTGTAAATTAAATTTCATGGTTGATTCACTATTTCATATTAGAATTAGGTTCCCCTATGACTTTCACATTTTGTGACATCACATTTTTTGCACTTTCATATTTATGTCACATGTTATCAATGCAAATCGTTACCTACAGGCACTGGTCATTGATGCAAGCAAGCATTGTCCGAGGGACCTTAAAAAGAATGGAATTCAGTATGAACTGGAAGACAAACCTTTTCAAGTTACTAGAATTTATGCCATATTGGTTCTTTTGGGCATGTCAAGCTCTGAAAGCCAATGGTCATCCACCCAAGCTTTCTGGCATTCATGTCCCTTGTGACTCCATTGAGTTCTCACATTCTAAAGAGATTTTCATTCAGCCTCCAGCAATGTATTTTTTAGTCCCTTCCTGGAACCTGCCATTGAGTCCCACCATTGTCATCCCTTGCTACATTTTTTCGGGTTAGGTGGTTCTCTGACCATGTTCAGAGTTCCTTCAAACATTTCCTTCTGGTTTCACCATTTGTGGGATTTGATCTTACCTGCCTATTTTCCTTTTCCTGCCTTGCCTGATGAAGTGATTTTGTATTCCTTTGCTGTTCATTAGCTGTTCATAGAGCACTATCTATATATTTATCTGAAAGCGTTTCCTTTTGAAAGACGAAACAGCTGGCCAGAGCCAGTAGTCAACAACAGCAGCGCTTAGTCATTAGGTAAGACTGCCCATCTACTGGACGTATGAGGCAACAGTGCCCGTTCTCTCATGGCCTTTCTACAGTAGATCAATCACAGGTGTCTCACATGTGCAATCAGGCACATACTCATGTACCTCGTCGTAGTTGTCAGAAGACATGGATAAACTATGTTTGCAATGCAGCCACCTAGGATTCTTTGTGCTTTCTTTTCAACAAACATTTTCAAGTTTAGGGGGGTCTGTGACCAGCTTTGAGGGCTATACTGTTGTCCTCTCTAGGCCCTTGATTTTTGTGCTGAATTAAAATTGCACTGGGTGTTGCTTTAAAATTTAATTTTGTGACTTATGTGTGTTTGGCCTGTGTTCTCTATATGTAGCTTGGGCACATCCTCACTGTGCACTCCTAGATGAGAAAGATGGGCGAGGAGGTACTGGCCTAGTTAATTGCTGGCAATCTTCATTGCTCCAAGTTTTAGTCATCCTTGTGACACTACTGAGTCCCTGCCCTTTTTTCCCAGAAGAGATGTAAACACAGGGCCTTTATTTGGCTTGGTACCTCAGGAGATTATGTGGGATGGGTGTGTTTCAATATGAGAGGAAGCTAAGTAAGGAAACAAGCACATTTTCTAGACCTTAGAAAGATTTAGTTGAGACTTGAGAGGCAAAACCTGTTTGTAGGGTGTGTTGTGTAAGGGCTGCAATGAAGAAGACTAGGACCTTGAGCGATGAAGATTTCTTCTGAATTACATCAAAGTATGTATGTAGATCTGTAAACTTTGAGTTAATCATATTCTACTATGCTCTTGAGTTGAGTTAATCAATTGGATAGATATGTCTGTGTCTGGGCAGTGAAAGGGTTCAGATCATCAATTAATCTAATGTCTAAAAGATGTTGATTTATAGTTCGCACCAAGGGTTTGTACGATTTTGCCATCAATTTGTCACCCAAAGTCAAAGTGGTATCCGAAGATTGCAAATGTCCAGTTGAATGATGCCAAAAGAGTAGGAACTCTTCCACGCATTAACCTGAGCATAAATATTAGTCTGCAAAGCACAATTTGTGCCAATAGTAACCAGAAGAATAATTTACAGTTAGCCACTCCTGTCATAAAAAGACAATGACCACAGAGGCAGCTCTTCTGCTTAAAGTTGTCTAGTTTAATTGTGAAACAATTTTTCTATGAAAACATCTCTTACAGGTGAGATGTGGGGCACGTCAGATGAAAATCATCTGTGAATCAAGTTCACTTAGATATATTGCTGGCATAGTAAAACTGTCATCACTTATATTATTCCTGAAGGCACACTCTCAAAGTGGGGGTTTAATCTTCAGGTTAAACATCACTAATGACTCTCTGATGCACTTTCAATTGGTGCTGGCTCAGCCACAATAGGATTCCCAATGGCAGAGGAAGTGTGGACTCCATAATTAAGAACTCCCCATTTGCCAGTCTTTAAATCAAGTATGGAAACCAGCATGATGACCAATGGAAAAGTCACATTTGTGACAGATGAGATGTTAATGACTACTCCTCTAAATGAGCTCATTTATCTAAAGCTAAAATTTGTAGCCATACCAATTTGGCAGCTCCCTCTGACCATGTGATTTCATGGGAAGGCCTTGTCTGTTTCAAAGGTCTTCTTCTTCATGGCATAATTTAAAGGAGGCTTTAATCAATAATCCATAATGAAAGCACGCCATCATGGTAAGAGAATAACAGAGAAAATAAATAATTGCTGCAGAAACAGAGAGTGCTTAGACGCTCACTGGTACTAGTGTTTGTTCCTTGGAGCTGTCCTCCTTCAGTCTCTCATGAGTGATAGAGATGACTTCATAGTGCTGGGTCCTTGCATCAGGACTCTCTGGAAGTGCTGAGGACTAACATGCAGGCAGGGTCTGCAGCAGCAGGGCAGGCTAGCACAGCATCGGCAGGGAACATCATGCTTTGTCCTCTCCTGGAAGAAACAGGAAGCACTCAGCTCCATGTTCTTGAGGCACTAACAGCAACAGTATCCACTTAGCTTTATGGACAAAAGAGGGTCAACAGGCTATAGACAACCCCAGTTTATATGTCAAAGCTAATGCCTCAAGGCAAGCCCCAGTGACAATCACAGTCAATGCACCCTTCAGATTCAAAGAGTTCATTCAACCAGACTGGGGTATAATTTCCTTCCTCAATGGGAAGTTTGAGAACGGCCTTCCAAATAATGGAATGCAGCAACCACCAATGGCTATTTGCAGAAGACCAAGTATACGTGTCAAAGGGCTGCTCTGGTACTGACCCTTGTGTATTCCCTCTACAAAGTCCTTTAAAGCAAAGAACAGCTGGGAAAGTTATATTAGGACGAGGGGTTGACCTTTGTCAACAGCAGCAATCCTTTATCTTTCAAACACAATTCTTACATTTACAAATACTTTCAATTTGCTATGATTGGTAGTGTTCATGAAGGAATACCATGTGCAGATGTTTTGATGATCATATTCAGTCATTAATGAATGATTTTGTAAAGTTGATCATAGACTTTCAGAGATTACTGTTAGAATCTGTTTAGATCCATGTTTATATCCATGTGAAATATACGTCTTCAAAGGGAACCTGTTGCATGTTACTGTCATATGTCCCAGCCATCAAGCCCATTGCACAGACGGTGTGACCCACATTAATACATGCACCCCACTGCAGCATGTCTCGGTTTTGAAGTTCTATCTTGTTAGGTAAATGAACATGAGACATTCAGTCTCCACGGTTATATTTCAATGTAAATCACAACGACACAAACTGGTAGAGTATGCTACAGAAGAAAGCAAAACAAATGCATGAATAAAAATAAATTCTTGCAGAGTATGCCACAGAAGAAAGCAAAACAAATAAATGAATAAAATGAAAACCCTGCAGAGTATACTACAGAAGAAAGTAAAAAAATACATGAATAAAATGAAAATCGTATTTCAACTAACTAAAAGCTTGCTGTCACATAACAAAGAAGACGTTCATACACAAAAACATTGACCTATCAATCTTCTAACACTGGCCCTCTTTCCCATCCATATCCCCCTTTACCTTGAGTTTCATCATCCCGATTGATCAACTGTTCCCCCTGCACCTGTGATCTTTCACCTGCATTTTAGACCGGCTCTTTGTGTCTGCTAGTCTTTTTTTCTTTGCAGGTGGGGACCCAGCCTGCGTTTTGAAGTAGGGCAGATATGCAGTACAGTGTGTGGTCACTAGGGAGTGGTGGTCACTATGAACCAAACACAAGCCTAAAACACTGTGCTCCACCTCTAAGTAGCTCCCAATCAGTGTACCTCTTGACAGTCTCTTTACTTCTGCCCCCCACAGCTGTAATATGGTGCTGAAACAAAGGCAGTACGTTTCCTCATTTACATGGGTCCATGCAAATGAAGGCTTATCCCTGGGGATGGCAGTAGCAATGAGTATTTAAAAAAGGATCGCAAAACATCTGCAGCTTCTTCTGTAATACCATAGTGCCAGTGCTTAATTTGTAAATAAAAAGGTGCTGGTGCCCAAAGCCCTCCTCTTAAACACACGGTTGCTGTACTTAAATGTGCTAACACGGAATACTGAGGCGGCATAATCCCGGGCCTCTTCAATCCATCTACAGCCACTCGTTGCCCCTTCAGCTCACTCTGGCAGCTTTCTACTTTCTCCCTTTGTGACGCTTTTTGGTTTTTCCCTTCTTTAGGCCCGTATTTATACTCCGTTTGTGCCGAATTAGCGTCGTTTTTTTCGACGCAAATTCGGCGCAAAACGAACGCCATATTTATACTTTGGCGTTAGACGCGTCTAGCGCCAAAGTATGGGCAAATAGCGTCATTTCTTTGCGTGAACGCCTTCCTTGCGTTAATGAGATGCAAGGAAGGCGTTCCCGTCTAAAAAAATGACGGCGACGCAAATGCGTCGTATTTATACTCCCGGGCCAAAATCACGCCCGGGAGTGGGCGGGTCAAAAAACCCCGCATTTGCGCCACTTTTTAACGCCTGGGTCAGGGTAGGCGTTAAGGGGCCTGTGGGCTCAAAATGAGCCCACAGGTGCCCTCCCCTGCCCCCAGGGACCCCCCCTGCCACCCTTGCCCACCCCAGGAGAACACCCAAGGATGGAGGGACCCATCCCAGTGAAGTACAGGTAAGTTCAGGTAAGTATATATTTTTATTTTTTTTATTTTTTTGGGTGGCATAGGGGGGCCTTATTTGTGCCCCCCTACATGCCACTATGCCCAATGACCATGCCCAGGGGACACAAGTCCCCTGGGCATGGCCATTGGGCAAGGGGGCATGACTCCTGTCTTTACTAAGACAGGAGTCATTTAAATGGCGTCTGGGCGTCGCAAAAAAATGGCGCAAATCGGGTTGAGGTTTTTTTTTTGCCTCAACCTGACTTGCCCCATTTTAAGACGCCCTAACGCCATTTTCCCTCTACGCCGGCGCTGCCTGGTCTACGTGGTTTTTTTCCACGCACACCAGGCAGCGCCGGTCCGCTTGCGCCGGCTAACGCCATTCCATAAATACGGCGCCCGCATGGCGCTTCAGAATGGCGTTAGACGGCGCTAAATTTTTTGACGCTAAACTGCGTTAGCGCAGTTTAGCGTCAAAAAGTATAAATATGGGCCTTAGTCTTTCTCATATGTGTCTTTTGCTCGCAGCAGATGCTTGAGGCTGAAGAATAAGCCGCGGCCCTCAAAAATAAGTGCCGGTGCTCAGGACCGAAAACAACAAGCACAAATAAAGCACTGCATAGTGCCTCAATGCGCAAACAATTTTTTAATACGCTTGTTGTGCTGCTAGAGCATTTTGATTTAATACAGTCTCTGGTCAACAAAGTGATACATTGATGAAATAATACTATCTTTTTTTGATCAAATTGTTTTCCCCAAGTGCCAATGCTGTCGGCTCAGAAATTGTCATCAACAGCTCCCTTTGCACGAGCATCTTCCCATTCTTCCTGAAACATTCCGCTTTTTCCCAAAAATCTAAACTAGAATCAGTTAATGTGGCCAAAAAACACCTGCAATATCTTTTGTAAGCTCCTCATAATAATAATGTGCTGCAGCTCTAAGATCATATGAAGCTGACTTATTTGCAGGAATGAAACAGCAACATCCTGGTTAAAAATGCAATGTAAGTCACTGGCGTCGGCTATTTCTGACAACAAAAATCGCCCTGGCTCTGCACCTTCCCATTTGATATCTGTGAGTAGATCATCACAGGTGCTGCTGTCTGATAAGATACTTCCTTCCACCTGTAGATTAATGGTACATAAGTACAGTATAAGGCCTCATTGGAAAGTGGCATCCGTCATTTATTTACATTTTAACTATTAATATGACGGAGTACTTTACACCAGGGAAAACTATCAGTTACAGGTTTTGTGAGAAACTGGATTATTCATTGTGATTGATGGCAGTTCACCATAGGCAAAAATGTCACTATCTTGTTAGGCTCTGCGCTCAATCCTTGGTAGCTATGACACAAAGCAAACAGGCTTTAATTTAAAAAAATGCATAAAGCATTTAGAAGTACTAAAACAGTAAAAAAGCCAAAAACACAACACAGTAAAATTCTCATACTTTTTATAACAAATAGAGCACAAGTCAATGAACAAAATGATACAAAAATAACAAAAATCCAATAAGGGGAACAGGAAATATGAATTTGTAAAGTATAGCCCCAAAGAGCATTAAATGCCAACTGGTCAAGGCTGACCAGGGGCTATGTGCAATTTGAGGACGACTGCAACGGAGCACGGGTTAGGTACAGCAACCATGTTTTATTTGATCTGAGGTTTTACCTTGGGACTTAAGGGCATATTTCTTAGAAAGTGGTACAGTGCAGCGTTGCAAGTTATCTACATTACTGGGAAAGGGCAGGACTGCACCATATATAAGGCATGTGGCACATTCCTGATTTTTCCCCCTGCACTGGCACACAATGGGCTGCCTAATGCCAAAACAGGCACCCATGAATCATGGTGCAAGGGTGCCTGCATTGCATGCATGCAGGATTGCTTTTTTCCTGCACAAAAACAATCCTGAGTTGCAAATTTCTCTATGTGTGCTGCAGAATATAGCACACATAGAAAGAGGACGTAAGGAGGAGGAATAAAGTTACTTCTCCTTGTTAACCACTGCTGGGAAAGCATATCTTTTAGGCTCATTCCCAGGTTTACAAGGTCTTCTAAAGCTGGGAACGCGTAAAGAAATGTGGAAGTTGCAGAGTAACACAATGCAGAGATTTACGCTGCTTCATGTTACTCATATTTTCGGAGTCACTCAAAGATACGCAAAGTGACATTACATGTCTTCAAAAATCTGACTTTGAGGTCTGCGTCATGCATGTATCATGTTGAGTGGTGCAAGCATGACACAACCTTCTCATAAATATGCCCCTTAGTCTTTTTTCTGAATGGCAAAGTTCTTCAGCAGAGCAAGCGAGCAGTCTGAAGGGTTCCAGGATGTCTGATATGCACTGGATTAAGTGCTGGTGAAGTTGTTGATTAGGCAGGAAAAGCTCTGAGCAGGAAGATACTTTTGGCACATTCACCCAGTCAAATTTTGTATTTTCAAACATTTTTGGGAGCTTGGATTCTTCCAGCGGGGTAAGCCTACAATCTAAGAGCTTTACAAGGTTGCATCCCTTCTCTGCGAAGTCCATCTGAAACAGATATGCTGCTGTGGAAAAGCTCTGTGTGGGAGGAACCCGAATCTTCAACCTAGCGGCAACGTGCCCTAGTCGGATTGGCTTGACAAGCTTGTCCTCTGAAGGTATTTGCAGCTAAGGATATTTTCCCAGGCTTTTCAGGATGTTAGGAGAAGTACACTTTGACACAGCCAAGGGTCACGGGAACTCAGGAACAGCACCTGGGGTCAGGATTCACTCCAGCAGAAGCCACCAAAAGGCTTGAGGGTATCATGCCTCAGTCTGACTATGCTGTTTGTTTCCCAGTATTATCACTGATTTCAAATTCAGCAGGTGCCATGCACTGTGCTATGCACTTTTCATCGGTTTCTAATTGGACAGGCGCGATGTGCTATGTTATGCACTTTTCACTGTTTTCTCGTGGGGCAGGTGCCATGTACTCTGCTGTGCACTTTATTTAAGCATGATATGTACTTCAGTTTGAGTGCATTGTTTCAAGATGTGTTTCTGTTTCAACAAACATTTGGTGCTCACTAGTTAAAAGCCTCTGTTTTTGCTCCTCCTGGTTGCAGCTTTCTAATCAACAGGAAATGCTTAGTAATCTTCTAGAGGACTCCAGATTAACAGTTGCATGCCAGGCTGTAAATACCACTTTTAAACCAAGTCTCTTTCTTGGCTTCATTGAACTGTCTTCAGAAAAAGCTGTGTCTCCCATCAGCACTGTCCTTGGGCTCTGATCCCTGCCACCTGTGACAAGAATAACCTCAACATTTTCACCTAAAAGCTGGGGACAAGCAACCTCTCTTGCAACTCCATCCCTTAGAAAGCTTCCAACAATCTTGAAACGTGTAGCCTAGTCACCCAGCCAGCATTCCCAATCCCACAATGCCTTTACTCTGACCATCTGTTTGTCATTTAAAATTCCAGCTAGTCAGTTCTTTAGACAGACCTCAGACTAATGTACTATATGGGTGCTTCTAGTTTTGGTATCCCCTTTTTTACACACACCTTAGCAATTTGAGTTTGAATAAGAAAGCCTTGGCTAAAGGACTAGTTGTGTTAAGTGACACAACCTTAAGGACAGATAAAGATGTCAGAATCATCTGAGTAGAGGCTAAAGGATACAAATTCAGGATGTAGTGCAAGGGTCAGTGCTCAAGTGCCCTTTATATAGTCTAATTTCTTATGATAATGTTTCTTTGGTCTGTTTCATTAAAAACTCACACCTCAGGCTGATGTTAGAGCATTCATGGATTGTTATCTGAAATGATTGTGTTCTAGTTGCAGAGTACATCTTCAGACTGCAGGAGCCTGCCTTGCCTCTAGAACTTGAGAGGTTCTGCTCAGAAGGATTAATACCCCCCAGCCATTCTTTTCACAGGAACTCTAGGTACACCAGAACCATCACGTTCATATCTCTCTCTCTCTCTCTCTCTCTCTCTCTCTCTCTCTCTCTCTCTCTCTCTCTCTCTCTCTCTCTCTCTCTCTCTCTCTCTCTCTGTCTCTCTCTCTCTCCCTCTCTCTGTCTCTTACTCTCTCTCTTTCTCTCTTTCCCCAACACTCCCTTTTCCCCAAGGTTGGTCACTGGTAACAATCATCTCTCCAGATCTGGTGATACTGAGAAATAACCTCAAGGGAGAGTAGTGGAAAATCTTCACTTCCGCAGAAGTCCTGGAAATTTAGGTGAGTGGCTCTTGGTGTGACACAAGGGTGATCTAGTTGGAGCTTGTCAGTTGGACTCCTCAGGAAAAGGGCTGCTTGTGGCTTGTTGTGTCCCTGTAGCTTAACAGGAGGTCAGCTAGCTGACCTTCTGTCCAGACTGTTGTGAAGAAGGTACCCAATGGTCCCACACATTTACCACTAACCTATGTGTGGGGGGATAGGGAATATATTCCCAGAAGGAACCCTACATACTTTTACAATGGTTTTGGTGTACTATAGCACAAAGCAGCCCAAAATGCTTCTCACTGCCTAAATCTAAGATGGTGGAAACCTTTTCTACTTGTGCAGAGCCTGTGTGCCCACCCCAAGGTGTGGCCAGAGAAATGAGCAACCCCCTCCTGTGTGATTACTTCAAACCAATTCAGGGAGCAGTTCCTCTCTTCTGTGATTGGAATCTGCCTGACTTAGGGAACAAACGAAGGCCCTGCCCAAGTGTCAGTTAACATTTGGCTATGACAGAGGAGGCCTCTTTGAAGACACTCAAGTTCCTGGGCACTGCCCAAATGCCCACCCTGCCAGAGAAACAGAAAAACCTCTACACATTCAAGCCTTTGCTGCTCTGGGATCAATTTTCACACCTCACTCAGGACTTAAACACTCAGAGGGCTGTAGCTTTTGGCTTTAGGAATGGAATAGGTAACTTTCAAAATGGTCCTTTTCTTTAATATTTATTAAAAAAACTAAACTTCATAGGCAAATATGCTATCTATGGCTAGGAAACATGCTAGAAAGAGTGATTTCTAGCATGTTTCCTAGCCATAGATAGCATTATTATTAGATATAAAACTGTATCCCATTGTCTATGGAATCACCAGCCTTGCTACAGTTAAAATAACTTTTGGGGCTTATTCACTGCATGGACATGGGTAACATTCAAGTTCTCCATGTCCTACTTTTAGTTACTATGCACCTTGCCTTTTGGTCAGTAAGGTTACATAGGTGGTGGAATTCATACCTAAAAGGAATGTATAGACAGGGTTTATTGTGACAGGTCAAATTGCTGTTTTTTACCTGCCACAGTCAGGCTACAATGATGAGCCGGAAGCCATGTTTACACTGTCATGCTAGTGGATGGCACAATAGGTGCTACAGTCCACAAAGGACGTTTAACTTACAGATGCTGGGTACATATTTTATACTGGAGACAAATAGGACAGTTAAATATGCCAACTAGAAGTATAACCAATTTTGACAGGTATTAGGGGTCAGAGCACATGCATTTGCGACCGGTTAACAGAGCCCCAGCTCATAGAGTAAAAAAAAAAAGGAGAATCAATTTACAAAAAATGGGATTAAACATGTAAGAATGAGGCATTTTCCTAACAAGTATCAAGAGAGAGATTATAAAAATAACAAGAGTCAAACAAAGTGCAATATTAGGAACATGATGTTCATCTTTAAAAAACAATGCAAGTTGCATAAGTGGGTGCTATGAAAATATAGATATAATAAAAGATAACGATGGAAAGTATCATATAATAAATACTACACAGTAGCCATGATGGTTGAGATTTACAATTGCACAGTAAATTAAAGCAATGGGTACCCAATGTTTAGTCAAAAACCTATGGACACCATTTGAGGCTGAAAATTAATAATGGATAGCAATTAGCCAATCCACAAAAAGCAGACAAAATTAATAAGCACTAACTCAAAGTCAAAGTACTCATTTATTAATCAAGTAAGAAATATCATGGCAAGGCTGCATGTCTGGTGTGATACAGTTGATGTAACCTACTAAGTTTTGGTTACACTGGAGCGTTTCTTGGGCTCATCTGCTAAACTCTGTACTGCACCGTATGTGCAATGTGCACTTATGATGTGGCCAGAAGAAGGAAAGCAAGTTAATATACCATATACACTTACCTTAATATGGTACCTCTGGAGTTACTTGACTTACACTTTGCACCCAGCCGTGTTAACTCAGTTCCTTCATCACAGGTGTATGCACTTACCTTACAGGTCACAAAGAGTTAATTGAAAAGTCAGGCAGTAGCTCAATCTTTGCAGGCAATGCCACAGGACATTAAAAAAACACCTGGCATATGCACAATTGTGTAAAATATTGTGTACATAATAAAGCTATTAACAAAATGCAGATTTTCAGAGTAGAAGCTGTTGGGGTACAAGCTGGTGTTTCAGCAAAGGATATTTTAGTTCTTTTTTAATGGTTTTAACGTGGTATGACACTTATTTTTATTATTTATAATGCCATTGTGATTTTATTGCATTTCTTGTTTCTTATTATCATTTATGGTTTGTTTGTTTTAAACCAAATTAAATAGATGGATTGATAGCTATCTTCTTAATATTTCATAGATAGATGATGTCCTGATAGCAAGAGGGAAGGGGTTTCAGGTGCTGGATGTATCTCCAGAGCCAAAACATCTGCAGTGCCTTTTATCTTTTGAATGAATTAATATTTTCGGAAGGATGGAGTCTGGGCGTCTCATTTGTCTCAGTTCACCTGAGATAGACAATTTCTCTGGAAAGCCAGAGTAGAGTGAAGTGGGGTCTGGGTAATGCAAGCTAGTTTATCAGCGCTTCTTTCACCAATGGGGAGCCAGTTCAGCATGGCTAAATTTGAACAGATATGATCAATCATCCACTGCGCTGGGACCCCCCCCTACACCAGCCAACCACGCACGCAACCTCGGCTTCATCCTCGACTCCGCTCTCACCATGTCCAAACAGGTCAACGCAGTCTCCTCCTCCTGCTTCAACACCCTCTACATGCTCCGTAGAATCTACAAGTGGATCCCGACGGAAACCAGAAAAACTGTGACCCAGGCCCTCGTCAGTAGCAGACTTGACTACGGCAACGCACTCTACACAGGCATCCCAGCAAAAGACATCCAACGACTCCAACGCATCCAGAACGCCTCTGCCCGCTTGATCCTCGACGTACCCCGCCGATGCCACATCTCCCACCACCTGAAGGACCTCCACTGGCTCCCTGTGGACAAGAGGATCACCTTTAAACTCCTCACCCACGTGCACAAAGCACTCCACAACGCCGGACCCGCCTACCTGAACAACAGACTCAACTTCTACGTCCCCTCCCGCCAACTCCGCTCTGCCAACCTCTCCCTCGCCATCGTTCCCCGATTCCAACGCAAGACCTCTGGCGGCAGATCCTTCTCCTACCTCGCTGCCAAGACCTGGAACTCCTTCCTGACCCCCCTGCGCCAGACCCAGGACCTCCTCACCTTCAGGAGACTCCTCAAGACCTGGCTCTTCGACCAATAGCAGCTACCCCCCCCTCCCCTCAGCGCCTTGAAACCCTAACGGGTACGTAGCGCGCTTTAGAAATTTACTAATTGATTGAGTGATTGATTGATAGGCTTGTGGCTAGCTCATCAGCTATGGGAAGAACAACTAAAAGAAGGGTATGGTGTAGTTTAGGGGTTGCTTTAAGTGATGTGTTTTCATAAAGCAGCAATTAGAAATTGGGTCTCTAGTTGGCAGAGGTATGCACCCTGTCCATGTGGGGACCAAAAACCTAGTCAGAGCAAAGCACAACACAATCTAAATTATCTAGTGCTCACCCTTGGGTAGCTTGGTACCGAGCAGTCAGGCTTCACTTAGAAGGCAATGTGTAAAATATGTGTGCAGTATGTAATACAGAAACATAGTGAAAACACCTCAAACAGACTCCACACAAAGTTAGAAAATTAGAGAATAAATATTAAAGCAAGACCAAAATGACAAAGGTCCATCCAGTGAAACCCTAGATAAGTGTTTTCAAATATTAATTGTGAAAACAATGCTTAGAAGTCACTAGCAGTCAAAAGGGACCAGTGTAAATCCAAAGTTCAGGCTGACCGCGAAGGAGGGTAGGCCAGCTACGGAACCAACACAGGGTCTGCTGAACCAGTACCTTAGATGGAGCAAAGCATTAAGGCTGAGGGCCTGATGAATCAGTATTTTTCATGCAGTCGGGTCACTATATCATCGGTGGGCTTCGTGAAAGTGTACGCAATGTGTCACTGTTGAGCCACGCAGAGCATCATCCGTGAGCTGCGCAGGATGTGGATCGGCTGGCATCGGGCAGCTGTTGCATTGTTGTCAGAGAGCGATGCACTGATTTTTCTCCTGCACTGGATGCAATGCATTGCTTTTTGTAGAAAGTTGCTGCAGAATCCACTTTTGAAGCCAAGAGCTTGGAGGTGGCACCTCAGGCAAGGGTGAGGCTCCCAAAGACAGAGTCAAGCAGTAACAAGAACATTGCAGGCAGTCTTTGTTGTCCCTGAGCCTGCAGGAGAATAGGGGACAAGCCAACAAGCCCTTGTAAATCACCCTGGTGGGAAGGCAGAATCCTTCCAGCAGGGTCAGAGAGCAGCAGGAAGCAGAGCAACAAGTCGAAGAACAGTTGTTAGAAATGGGGTATTTGGTTGGCAGTCAGGTTAACCCCTGTCCAAGCAAGGAATCTCACTCTAGTCAGAGTAAGTCACACACAGTCCAAATTATCCTGTGCCCACCCTCTGGTAGCTTGGCACTGAGCAGTCAAGCTTAACTTAGAAGGCAAAGTGTAAAGTATTTGTGCAATAACTCGTGCAAGAACACAGTATAACATCACAAAAAATACACCACAGAGTGGATAGGAGAATATATAATATTTATCTAGTTAAATGCAGGTCAAAACAATCAAGATTTGATAAGTACATGTTAAAATATCACTTTAGAGAATGATAAAAGGAATCTTTATTCTTTAAAAAGCAACAAGTGTCTCTTGCAAGCACACGGTACCTGGTTTGCGTTCGAGTTCTCTCCACAAGGGACCGCAGAGGAGGAGATGCGTGGAAAACAGGGAGGTGTGCATCGGTTTCTCTGGGCACACAAAGGCAATGCACCGCTAATTTTCCATGCAGGGAATGCTTTGCGTCGATTTCCGACTTGAATCCTCTTCAGGTTGCTGGGTTTTCTGACACCCCGGGGACGATGTGTAGAAATCCTGGACGTGCAGGATGATGTCACAGGAGCTGCATCGATTCTTCTCGCAGGAAGTCGGGCTGCATTATTCCGGTTCGGCGTGCAGTGATTTTCTCACCGCAATGCAGGCTGTGTATCATTTCTGGCAGCTGTGCATTACATTTTCACTGCACAAGGAGTTCTTGGCAGGACGAAGTCTTTTTGGTCCTGCGACTTCAAGGAACAGGAGGCAAGCTCTATCCAAGCCCTTGGAGAGCACTTCTCAGCAGGGCCAGAGGGCAGCAAGGCAGCAGGGCAACAGCAGGGCAGCAGTCCTTTGCAGAAAAGCAGTCAGGTGAGTCCTTTGGCAGCCAGGCAGCTCCTCTTGGCAGGTTGCAGGGTCTGGTTCAGAGTTTCTTCACCAGTGGTATCTTGTCCAGAAGTGTCTGAGTTGGTAGGGTCAGAGGCCCTGTTTAAATACTCAAATGTGCCTTTGAATTGGGGGAGACTTCAAAGAGTGGCTTAGAAGTGCACCAGGTCCCCTTTCGGTCCATCCTGTGTGTCAGGGTCTCAGTAGGGGGTTTGGCAGTCCATTGTGTGAGGGCAGGCCACTGTCCTTTCAAATGTAAGTGCCAGGCCGACCACCCTCCCAGCCAAGGAAGACCCATTCAGTATACAGATGTGTGCAGGTGTGACTGAGCATCCTGTGTTTGAGTTTGTCTGAGTGAAATGCACAAGGGAGCTGTCAAGTAGCCTAGCCAGATGTGGATTGTAAGGCACAGAAGGATTTAAGTGTAGAGAAATGCTCACTTTCTAAAAGTGGCATTTCTGAAATAGTAATATTAAATCCAACTTCACCAGTCAGCAGGATTTTGTATAACCATTCTGGTCATACTAAATGTAACCTTGTTTCTCCTTTTAGATCATAATCTACCACTCAAACAGTATATGAGTGTAGCCCTAATGTTAGCCTATGAAAGGAGCAGTGTAAAACGAATTTAGGAGTTCTTCACTACCAGGACATATAAACTACACAGGAATATGTTCTGCCTTTTACCTACATAGCACCCTGCCCTATGGGTTACCTGGGGCATACGTTAGGAGTGTCTTATATGTAGAAAAAGGGCAGTTTTAGGCTTGGCAAGTACTTTTAAATGCCAAGTCGAATTGGCAGTGAAACTGCACACACTGGCCTTGCAATGGCAGGCCTGAGGCATGGTAAAGGGGCTACTTAAGTGGGTGGCACAATAAGTGCTGCAGGCCCACTAGTAGCATTTAATCTACAGGCCCTGGGCACATGTAGTGCACTTTACTGGGGACTTACAAGTAGATTAAATAAGCCTATTGGGTGTGAACCAATGCCACCATGTTTTAAGGGAGAGAGCATATGCACTTTAGCACTGTCCAAAAAGTGGATGGAGGCTGGTAAGAAGTTAGGCGTGACCACTCTAAGGCTGTCAGGTTTCACAGCAGTCATTCCAGCAAAGCAGCCCAGTTGAGGCCTTTGAGCAGCATAGCAGTTCTTCTGACAGAGTACATGTGCTGTCTTTTAAATATAAGTCCCCCTGCCCTGTAGGTCACATAGGTTCTACCTTAGAGGTGACTTATATGTAATAAAAGGGAAACTTAAGGCTTGGCAAATGTTTTTAAATGCCAAGTCGAGGTGGCAGTAAAACTGCACACACGGGTCTTGCAATGGCAGGACTAAGACATGGTTAAGGGGCTACTTATGTGGGTGGCACAATCAGTGCTGCATGCCCACTAGTTGCATTTAATTTACAGGATCTGGGCACATGTAGTGCACTTTACTAGGGACCTATAGGTAAATGACATATGCCAGTTGGGTAGAAGCCAATGTTACCATGTTTAGGGGAGACAGAACGAGCTCTTTAGCACTGGTTGGCAGTGTTAAAGTGTGCAGAGTCCAACAACCAGCAAAATCAAGATCAGAAAAATGGAGGGAAGCAGACAAACAGTTGGAGAAAGACCACCCTAAGGCTGTCAGGTCTAACAGCAGCCTTGATAGGACTAGGGATTAAATCAGTTGCATAAAATCACCTTTGGTTGTGAAGGGTTTAAAATCCCTTACGGCCCCTATTTGATGCGTCATTTTTATTGAAGAGAGGAGATGTGTGTGTGTGTGTTGCGTATGTGTGTGTGTAAAAATCTTCTAGTTTTATAAGCAAACATTGGATTTCGAGGCATGATAAGAGTCACCTCAGGAACATTCCTTTAAGCTCAATCTAACCTTAAGATATCTGAGAGGAGCTGAGTAATTTAGGGGCAGATTTATGGAAAGTGGCTGAACCACTTTTCCTGCACCCATTAGCAGCCCCCTACTGCCACCATGTGTGCTCTGTATTTAAAATACGGTACACCATGTCGTAGGGTAGAGGGCAATAGCATCATTTTTCATGACGTTATTAATGTACTCTGCAGGAGTAGTGTAAAGAAATGGCTCCCTGTTGCAGTTACCCCCCACTTTTTGCCTGATACTGATGCTGACTTGACTGAGAAGAGTGCTGGGACCCTGCTAACCAGGCCCCAGCACCAGTGTTCCTTCACCTAAAATGTACCATTGTATCCACAATTGGCACACCCTGGCATTCAGATAAGTCCCTTGTAACTGGTACTTCTAGTACCAAGGGCCCTGATGCCAAGGAAGGTCTCTAAGGGCTGCAGCATGTCTTATGCCACCCTAGAGACCCCTCACTCAGCACAGACACACTGCTTACAAGCCTGTGTGTGCTGGTGAGAACAAAATGAGTAAGTCGACATGGCACTCCCCTCAGGGTGCCATGCCAGCCTCTCACTGCCTATGCAGTATAGGTAAGACACCCCTCTAGCAGGCCTTACAGCCCTAAGGCAGGGTGCACTATACCATAGGTGAGGGTACCAGTGCATGAGCATGGTACCCCTACAGTGTCTAAACAAAACCTTAGACATTGTAAGTGCAGGGTAGCCATAAGAGTATATGGTCTGGGAGTCTGTCAAACACGAACTCCACAGCACCATAATGGCTACACTGAAAACTGGGAAGTTTGGTATCAAACTTCTCAGCACAATAAATGCACACTGATGCCAGTGTACATTTTATTGTAAAATACACCACAGAGGGCACCTTAGAGGTGCCCCCTGAAACTTAACCGACTGTCTGTGTAGGCTGACTAGTTCCAGCAGCCTGCCACACTAGAGACATGTTGCTGGCCCCATGGGGAGAGTGCCTTTGTCACTCTGAGGCCAGTAACAAAGCCTGCACTGGGTGGAGATGCTAACACCTCCCCCAGGCAGGAGCTGTGACACCTGGCGGTGAGCCTCAAAGGCTTACCCCTTTGTCACAGCCCAGCAGGGCACTCCAGCTTAGTGGAGTTGCCCGCCCCCTCCGGCCACGGCCCCCACTTTTGGCGGCAAGGCTGGAGGGAACAAAGAAAGCTACAAGGAGGAGTCACTGGCCAGTCAGGACAGCCCCTAAGGTGTCCTGAGCTGAGGTGACTCTGACTTTTAGAAATCCTCCATCTTGCAGATGGAGGATTCCCCCAATAGGGTTAGGATTGTGACCCCCTCCCCTTGGGAGGAGGCACAAAGAGGGTGTACCCACCCTCAGGGCTAGTAGCCATTGGCTACTAACCCCCCAGACCTAAACACGCCCTTAAATTTAGTATTTAAGGGCTACCCTGAACCCTAGAAAATTAGATTCCTGCAACTACAAGAAGAAGGACTGCCTAGCTGAAAACCCCTGCAGCGGAAGACCAGAAGACGACAACTGCCTTGGCTCCAGAAACTCACCGGCCTGTCTCCTGCCTTCCAAAGATCCTGCTCCAGCGACGCCTTCCAAAGGGACCAGCGACCTCGACATCCTCTGAGGACTGCCCCTACTTCGAAAAGACAAGAAACTCCCGAGGACAGCGGACCTGATCCAAGAAAAGCTGCAACTTTGTTTCCAGCAGCTTTAAAGAACCCTGCAAGCTCCCCGCAAGAAGCGTGAGACTTGCAACACTGCACCCGGCGACCCCGACTCGGCTGGTGGAGAACCGACACCTCAGGAGGGACCCCAGGACTACTCTGATACTGTGAGTACCAAAACCTGTCCCCCCTGAGCCCCCACAGCGCCGCCTGCAGAGGGAATCCCGAGGCTTCCCCTGACCGCGACTCTTTGAACCTAAAGTCCCGACGCCTGGGAGAGACCCTGCACCCGCAGCCCCCAGGACCTGAAGGACCGGACTTTCACTGGAGAAGTGACCCCCAGGAGTCCCTCTCCCTTGCCCAAGTGGAGGTTTCCCCGAGGAATCCCCCCCTTGCCTGCCTGCAGCGCTGAAGAGATCCCGAGATCTCTCATTGACTAACATTGCGAACCCGACGCCTGTTCCTACACTGCACCCGGCCGCCCCCGCGCTGCTGAGGGTGAAATTTCTGTGTGGACTTGTGTCCCCCCCGGTGCCCTACAAAACCCCCCTGGTCTGCCCTCCGAAGACGCGGGTACTTACCTGCAAGCAGACCGGAACCGGGGCACCCCCTTCTCTCCATTCTAGCCTATGTGTTTTGGGCACCACTTTGAACTCTGCACCTGACCGGCCCTGAGCTGCTGGTGTGGTGACTTTGGGGTTGCTCTGAACCCCCAACGGTGGGCTACCTTGGACCAAGAACTAAGCCCTGTAAGTGTCTTACTTACCTGGTTAACCTAACAAATACTTACCTCCCCTAGGAACTGTGAAAATTGCACTGTGTCCACTTTTAAAACAGCTATTTGTGAATAACTCGAAAAGTATACATGCAATTTTGATGATTTGAAGTTCCTAAAGTACTTACCTGCAATACCTTTCGAATGAGATATTACATGTAGAATTTGAACCTGTGGTTCTTAAAATAAACTAAGAAAAGATATTTTTCTATAACAAAACCTATTGGCTGGATTTGTCTCTGAGTGTGTGTACCTCATTTATTGTCTATGTGTATGTACAACAAATGCTTAACACTACTCCTTGGATAAGCCTACTGCTCGACCACACTACCACAAAATAGAGCATTAGTATTATCTATTTTTACCACTATTTTACCTCTAAGGGGAACCCTTGGACTCTGTGCATGCTATTCCTTACTTTGAAATAGCACATACAGAGCCAACTTCCTACAAGTAGCACAAAAATATTTCTGCTACTCCTGTAGAGTACATAGGGGCCCATTATAAATAATAGGCACCCCTATTAACGCATGCTCTAAGCGGGCGTTAAAAGTGCTGTACAAAATGACGCAAGGAAATCTCTCAGATTTCCTTTCTCAATTTTTTGGGCCCCCCTAATGGGGGAACGCCCCCTTTGTATACATTATGCCTGACACAGGCATAATGTAGCACAAAGGGTTACAAAGTGGCGCAATGCATGCATTGCACCACATTGCAAATATGGCACTCGGATTTTGACCTCGTTGAGCCACATTAGCTCAAAAAGATTACGCTAATGTGGCGTAAGGTGGCGTTAGGGGCTTATAAATATGCCTCTCGGTATCTAGAATGCACAGTGATTCACCTGACATTATTAGAACAGTTGTTGTTAAGTTGAAGCTCCTCAAGGAAATTATTTTCAGCTTTGAAAGGTTTCTACAATATTTCCGAGAATGTGTAGTTTGGAAATTAGACGTCATAGACTGCTACCGATTGTTTATTTTAATGGGATAAGAGCTGACCTATTCATAGGTAAACAGGGACTGGGCCATGTGAAAGGAAGGTGTTAATTAGGTTTGTCTAATAGGGTGATACTATAGTGCTAATCCATTTGGTAATGGTATAGGTTATCGGATGAATAGAATGAAGGGAGTTTTTGTTTTGAGTGTAGCATTCATCATTTCTAATTGGGACACTACGTTCATAGCCATGTGATCTTTTCCACCTTATCCTTCAAGAAGGTGGAAAACATGTCACATATTTCTGTGAATCAGTCGCTGTTACCTTCAAGACGAATATGTCACATATTTCTGTGAATCAGTCGCTGTTCCCTTCAAGACGAGGTTTATTTACTTTAAAAATGTGGCAGGTTTGTCTTTTGCTTGTCTAATCTTCCATTTTTGATGGTGTCAGTAAAATGATTTTAGGGCCTCAACTTGTTTGTTGCTGTCTTTGCATACTCCTATTTGGACTTTATTCCTTTGTAGTTATTTAGGGGTCTTTGCATCCATAATCCTTTTCAATGCTTAGAGCAATGGTTCATGAACCTATTGACTTCTTCGTTACATGGAATGGCCTGTAAGTATGAGATCTCATAGATCTGTCTGTAGTCAGGATTGTAGGGGAAAAGATAGTCAGTTGTTATTATTTAATTAAAAATAGATCTCATACTCACCTGGCTCCCCCAGTTTAGACTCCACAGAAGATATTCTTACGTATTGAAATTTGGTTATCCATTAGGAATTCATTAAATATTCCACAAAGTGCTAGGGCACTGTGAATCCTGGCTATCAAAGTCAATCTCAAGTTAAAACCAAACAAACCTCAACTCTTTCTTTTCAAAGGGGAATAGATTCAACTCCTGATTAACAAATGTCTCAGTTCCATGTAGCCAAATGGCTTAAACCTAACATCTGCTACCACTTCAAAATTCCTGATTTCTTCACACTTTACCTTCAAAAATGAAAATAGTCAGGTTTTTTTAATGAGGGCAGAGCTTGGCACCCTAGAAATACAACGGGTATATGCCAGAGCTCCTGGTAAGGCCATTTCTTTGCCTGCTGGAGGGGTTGTAGAAGTTCTACAATTGGGGGAGCTAGACCGAAACTCTTCCGCTATCAGGGGACCGCACCCTGACTGCAAAGCTCACGGTGAGCAGCATTGAAACAAACCTCGTAACACACAGGTGGAAGCCATAGGGAATAGCTTTCCCTAATCTATGTCAAAGGCAGGCCTACCTGGGTGTCCTGCTGCTACCCCTACCACAGGATGCTGTCGGACTGTGTGAACGCGAACTGCCTCACACCCTTGGTGGACACAGGGGCACAGAGCCAGAGCCCCAGCTTCCTGAACCGGAGACACAGGCAGGCGAGGAGTGCTGTGACACAGCGAACGGCAAACCACCCCTCAGCTAAGGGATCTTGCAGGCTTGCAGCTGCTCGGAGCAAGCCCTGACTCAGGGAGCATCCACAGGAGGAAGGGAACACTTTCACCTCTCGCTTTCTCTCAGACCGCAAATATAGACCATAAATAGGGTGAGCCCATTCCCGGCTGATGTCTCAAATGGGGTGTTTTGGTGAATTCACCCAGTAGTACCCTGTTGACATGAGAGATCTCCTTGGGTAGTCAATCTTAATTTACATGTAACATGCCAGCTATTCCAGCAGTGTTAGGGACATTCGTCATGGCAACATTGAATATATTGGAACTTCACCTTCTTGTTGTCCTGAGCCTATGTGTGGTATCCAGGTTACCTAGACTGTAGGGATTGAATGTGACAGTTAGATGTAGTGTTCACTACTCACACTACTTACTAACTTGCAGTGTCTCTTCCCCAAAAGTATAGCATAACTTTGGGGAGCCCATTCACTGCTGATGCCTAAAAGTGCATCTTTTGGTGACTTCGCCTGGTAGCACCCTGTTGACACGAGGGATCTCTGTAGGCAGTCAACCTTAATCTAGTTATTCCAGCAGTGTTAGAGACATTTGTCTTGGCAACAGTGAATATAATAGTCCTTCACTTTGTTGCTGTCCAGGGGAGGCCTTGACTCACAGCCAACACCTTATCATAGGAGCACAACAACATATTCAGAGGAATTTAGAGGACATACACCTGAAGGACATTGTGTGATCACTTTTATTTTGCTGCTGAAACATCTTCAGGACTGTTTCCCAGCGACCAATAGGGTGGACCACACATTGAAATAGAAAAGTGGGCACCTTGGCATCAAATAACTGATCAACATGGACAGAATGTTTTGGGACTTCTTACAACCAAATGGATTGTTTGATTCATTTAATAAATATTTTCCATAATGCATCATAAAACATGTCATATACATATGTATAAATGTTTAAATGCTTTGATGGATGGATAGTAAGGGATGCATGCAGTATTTTCTTAAGTAATACTCCCTGGGGTATTGCACTGCATCTCCAATAAGATAGTATTATTGGTGCCTGAATCATTTTGCAAATTATCACTTTGGAGAACCCCTCTTCTACAGCATACTCCAAACAAGCAAGGGCAGCATCCTCACAGGAGCAAGCACAAGACACGTGCCCTCTCCCCCTCATATTCAGGACCAACACAATTTTGTGGGGTTCCATAAGACTGTTGTTTTTATGCACTCCGGTGACTCAAATCATGCCACCTGCAGCACCTCTATGTATACAATAGTAAGTTTGCACTGGAAAGCTCTAATTCTTACCCAGGGCATTGATGGTTCCACAGTCCATCACATTCAGGATTAGCCCACAACCAGTCAAACTAGATGGTTAAAGAAGGGCAGTGGGAGACATAAACGAAGGACCCTGGTCCACAGAATGATGAAGCAATTATGAACAAATAAAACTGCCACTGGGGAAACACTTGCTTCCTCCTCATCTTGTGGTACACTTACCCTTTCCCAAAGGCCTAAGCCCTAGCATGACCCTATGTACTGTTGAAACTCTCTGGTTGGCCATTAAAGTGCCCTTTCGGAAGTTCAAAGCCCCTCTGAGCAGGTGGTTTGGGGGTGAATACAGCAGAGTGTAAGACCACTTTAGTGATCATTTGATGGCGTAATACTACTTATGGATTCCCTGTCTGGGTCAGTTTGACAGTTAGGATGTTTGCATCTCTCTCTAGACAGTGACACAAAGGGAGCTGGGGTGTAGCCTGAATATCCTGATGAGTCACCTGTGCTAGTGGAAGAGTGGCCACTCACATCTGAATGGGCTGTGTCTATCCTCAGACAGTGCAGTCTCCAACCCCCTGGTGTGTGTCTGGGGCCTGGCCTGGGCAAGGCAGGATCCTTCAAACAACAGAGACTTTCCTTTCAAGTTTGCCTACTTCAAAGGCAGAAAGTATTAGCCCAAAACCCCAGATTTTTAGATCACTTCTGGATTCAAGAGGAACATCTGCCAAGGAGAAGAGCTCAAAAGCTGAGGTGAAATGCTGCCCCTGCCTGTGACTGTGCTTTGTTGGGCTATCCTGCAGTTTCTGCTTCTGCCTTTGAAAGGGGACAATAACTGGACGTTGTTGAGCATTCTTGCTTGAGAAGAATCTCTAAGGGCTTGGACTGAGTTTACCTCCTGTTTTGAAGTCTCAGCGCCATCAAAGATGTCCTCTGTCAGCACCGGGACTCTCCTGAGACTACTGCCCTGCCAAGTGGTGCCCTGTCAAGTTGTGCCAAGTGGTGTCCTTTCCAGTCCTTGGGCCCTTGAGAGGTGAAGTTGGGGGACAAGGACTGAACTCCACACACAGAACACCGTGTGGGGAAATTTCTGACCCACCATGTGCAACGTGGCTGAAAAACACCATGCCACCCGCTTTGCGGCTGAAATCGCTGCTCCACCTGCATCGGGGCTGGGAGATTGACACATTGTGGCTGGAAAAACGGCACATCACCCACTTTTGACTGCTGATAACGATGTAAACCCCAAGCATCTCGGTTTTCCAACACTGTGCAACTGGATTTCTCACGCATCACTGCAGGGCATCAAAGTCATCGTGAACCTGGGTGGATCCAAGGTGCCCTGTCTGGAAATTGACACATCTCTCTCTTGCGAGGGACAAAAAACGGCGCATCGCCTACCGGACCGGGGAAGAAATGATGCACAACCTCACTTGCGAGTAAGGAAACAATGCATTGCTAAATTCTCCGGTGCATGCTCGCCTGTGCGGCTTTATTTTTGATGCAAACCAGGTACTTTGTGTGAACTCAACGTTTTCGTTGTTTTCTATGGAGTAAGACTCTTTTTCATTTTTAATATTCAAATCTTGACTTGTGTATGCTGGATTTTTGTCGTTTTGGTCTTGTTTGAATAAGATAAATATTACCTATTTTTCTAAACTGGTGTGGTGTACATTTTGTAGTGTTTTCACTGTATTACTGTGTGTGTTGTACAAATACTTTACACATTGTCTTTCAGATAAGCCTGACTGCTTGTGTCAAGCTACCATGGGGGTGAGCAGGGGTTATCTTGAGTGTGTATCTCCATTGCCCTGACTAGAGTGAGGGTCCCTGCTTGGACAGAGTGCCAACTGACTGCCAACCAGAGACCACATTTCTAACAGACGGGTACTGCTACTCATGACTCGAGACACAAATGTGGCTAAAATGACCCACTGCTCAACCATGCTGAGGAAAGTCTTCGCCTTGAAGAAATCACCAAAAAGTGATTAGGGGAGGCCAATATCCAGAAACACCTGCAAGGAGCTCCAAGAAAGGGACAAACCTTGCTCCCCCCAAAGCCGAGCTAATCCACCTGAACCACATTTCATACCTGGGGGCATCAGCACAGTCCTGTAATGGTAGGAATGCTCGGCGGTACATCTCTGTACATGTTTGGATCCTTCTGTCATCACTTGCACCATGGCTTACCCTGATATCAGCATAGACTCCCAGCCACAGGAGGAGACCCTGGATGGACATGCCTCACTTCTTGTTGAACAACCACAGAAATATCTTGATATCACTGATACCTGACCGCGGTGATCACTGCTCAAACGTGTCCTCATTCTGAACTATCACCGTCCATACATCACTAGCTGTTTACCTGTGTCCTTTGGAAAACCACAGCCCGTGGTCGGATCACATCACAGATCTCTTTTTAGCTGCTGCATCATCATTCCCTCGACATTCCAGCACTAACCTATAGTCAAACCTCTTACCCCACACTGCACAGACATAACCAAATGCAAACTATCAAGAGAAACTCACTATATGACTTATTGCTTGCTCCTATTCCTTCCGTTGCTCCCTTTACAACATACAACTGGTGATAAGGTCTCAGAAACAGCACTCCAGTTATGTTAAAAGGAAGATACTTGACTATACCATCCACTTTGGTCAGATATAGACCTCCAGCAAGTGATTATTTCCCTGCGACAGAAAGTCAGAACCTGCAAAGGGAATGGGACTCTTCTTCGCATTTATTGGATGCATTACGAGCATTGCTACAAGCCAAGCATGAGCTTAACACATTATATACCTCCAAAGCAAAATCTTCCCTGTTTTGCCTTAAGCAAAGGCATTATAAACAAGGAGACAAAACAGATCTGCTTTTAACCCTGCAGACAGAGTAAGAAGAATCCTCTCTTGCCATATCAGCCATTCTTCACAAAGACAGTACCACTTATGTACCCACTTGATTGTCTTGAGACCTTTAGGTGCTATTATGAAACTCTGTATTCCCAGAGTTCAATGGTGCCTCAGTTGATACTATGTCAGTTCTGAGATCCGACAACCCACCCCAGACCAAGGAAAATCTAGCGATATCCCTCAATGCAAAAAAAGGACTTCCAAAGGGTGGAGTGGGGATACATGTTCCAGGTACTGAGACAAATAGGAAAGTGGCTGTAATAAAGGGTATCTGGCTGGCTAGACTATGTACCTAAGCCAGGCAAAACCCACCTGTTAGAAATGGGGTTTCTGGTTGGCTAGGGTATGCACCTCAGCCAGGCAGAACCCACCCACTCTAGTCAGGGCAAGGGAGTTACAAGTCCAAGATAACCCCTGCTCACCACCTTGGTAGCTTGGCAAGAGCAGTCAGGCTTAACCTGGAGGCAATGTGTAAAGCGTTTGCACAACACACACACATGTGAGGCAATATCCCCACCACAAAGGAAACACAACACCAGAATATATGAAAATATACTGTATTGTACACAATGCAATTATCAGACCAAACATCACATATCAGTACTATCCTGCTACCTTAGTAGTTGTCAGAACGTTACACATTAGTTACTCTGCAAGACACACATAACACACAGGTTACTCATTATTCTGCAACATAAGCAGTAGTCAGGAAACACGTTATCACATTAGAACACTTGTCATAAGAATATCATAAAACACCCATAGTAGGAACATTAGAAAAAGTATGGCAAGTTAGGGAAACATATTAGCAAGTCATGCCCATAAAAGGAACATTTGCATATGCCTATGAAACACCATCAAAAACACGTAGGCAACATATAAATCAGACGAAGTCTCTAGCAAGAACTTCTGTTCTAAATATTGTTCCTTTAACAGTACCTGGCTTGATGAAGGCACCTCCAGTGCCTAGAAGATGAACAATGGGGCCCCCGGCGCTCCTATGCGCAAAATGGGGGCCTCTGACATCCTTTTGCGGAGAAGAGGGCGGCACTCACCTCCTCTAGACCATTGACAGGCCCCTCCAGGGACCGTGATTACTGGGGGCCATCCAGGAAGCGCTTTTCAAAGCGCTAAGGCCATACTTATAGCCTGGGTTGCCGCGGTGATTCCAGCATGAAACAGGTGCCTTGAAGTGCCTGACGGCACAGAAGAGCGCTCTCTCAGAGCAAAGGGGATATCAAGGAAGCACTCCTCGTGCAGGGAAAAGTTACAGGGGTCAGGGGCCACGGCACCCTGCCTCTGGGAACAATGAAGCAGGAAGGAGCAAAAGGCTGGTGGGTCCAGCTACAGGCCAGCACAAGGGGTGCAGATGATGGCAGTTACTCCTCGTGACCAGGCAGGTCACAAGTTAGCACAGCAGCAGCAGTCCAAGGCGGTTTCCTGGTGAGTCCATTCAGCAGCATCTTGTGTCCAGGTTCAATTTCCAAGAGTGTTCAAATTGTGGGGAAAATTCCCCTGTACTTATAGTCAGTTCTTACAGTGTTTTACAATGGTAGGGAGAGGAGGTTCCAGCCAGTTACAACTGGTTCTGGGAGTGCCCCCTCTCTCCTTTCAGTACAGGCTCTAAACATCAGTGGGGTGTTAACGACCCTATTGTGTGAGGCCAGGGCACAGCCTTTACAAATATAGGTGTGCCCCGCCTCTCCCTTCTCTCAGCCCAGGAAGACTATTCAGTATGCAGATGCACCTCTGTGACACCTCCACCCTCCCTTTGTACAGGCTGTCTGAAAAGTATGCACAAAGCCCCAACTGTCACTCTGCCCAGACGTGGATTGGAGTCAAGCTGCAAAACACCAGAGTCATAAGTACAGATAAATGCGCACTTTCTAGAAATGGCATTTCTGTGATAGTAATAAAAAATACACCCACACCAGTAAGCAGTATTTATGATCACCATCACAACCATACCATCTACGCTACGCTACTACGCTACCCCTCATAAATCAGACAATACCCCTTACACATAAGGCAGGGCATTTCTAATCCAATCCTATGAGAAGGCAGCACTCACAGCAGTGAGACACCAAGTTAGGCTGTTTGTCACTAGCAGGACAGGCCATGCTGTATGGCACATGTCCTGCCTTTCTACATACATGGCACCCTGCCCATAAGGCTAGCTAGGGCGTACCTTAGGTGTGACTTACATGTAGTAAAAGGGGAGTTCTGGGCCTGGCAAGTAAGTTCAGATGCTAGGTCCCTGTGGCAGAAAACTAGCTAGCAGGCCTGAGACAGGTTTAAAAGTCTACTTCAGTGGGTGGCACAAGCAGCGCTGCAGGCCCACTAGTAGTATTTAATTTACAGGCCCTGGGTATAGAGATACCACTGTACAAGGGACTTATAGGTAAATTAAATATGTCAATTAGGTATAAGCCAATCATACCAACTTTAGATGGGAGAGCCCCTGCACTTTAGCACTGGTCAGCAGTGATAAAGTGCTCAGAGTCCTAGAGCCAACAGCGAGAGGTCAGAAAAACCAGGAGGAAGGAGGCAAAAAGACTGGGGATGACCCTGCATAAGGCCAAAAGTCCAACACCACCCACTTGAGCCAGGGTGAGGGAGTTACACACCCAAGATAGCCCATGCTCACGCCCTTGGTAGCTTGGCACGAGCAGTCAGGCCTAACCCAGAGGCATGTGTAAAGCGTTTGCACAAGACACACCACACATGTGACGCACTATCCCCACCATAAAGGAAACACACCACAAGTTCTGTAAAAATAAACTGTATTGTGCACAACATCATTAGACCAAACACGTCAGTAATACCCTGCTACCCAAGTAGTTGTCAGAACATTACACAGCATTAGTACTCTGAAAGCCAGTAGTGGTGGCATAGAGCACATAGGTTACTGATTATTCTGCAACATAAGCAGTAGTCAGGAAAACATTACTAAAGAAATGCACATTTCATAGAATCATCATAATGCCCATTACAGGGACATCAGAAAACATACGGCAAGTTATAAAATCATATTAGCCTAAAGGCATGAGTCATAGTAAACATGTCACTAAGAATGTACATGCCCTAGTAAACGTACCATCCTAAATGCACATAAAAGAAACATAAGAGAATACATCGCCCGACATGGAAAACATATCAGCAGCGTAGATTATCAGCATAATATATTCTCAGGCACGTGGGAAAACCATTATCCAAAGATGGCACAGGTCAGCCCAATTACTAGGGCTGCCATGCCCTAAGGCGAAACACGGGGAAGTCTGTTTCCTGATCCTTGAGCTTCTGTTCTCCGAGTACCGAAGGGGCACAGACTGACCCTCAGCGGGAAGGGGCATCCATTGAGGCCTCCGTCCGTCCCACAAAATAATGCCCCCTACAATCAGGCCCTCCACGGTCTACACAAATATCCCTGAGGAAGGGGGGAAGAACCCCAAGACACGCGGGTCCCCAACACCAGAGCTCCTCTGCTCGGGTCAGGTTTAGGGTCACATAAACAGCTCATTAGGATCCCAAAAGCAGCTTGTCGGGGACGGGAGCCTCCGGTGAGGCTTCCTTCCCAGTCCGCAAGCACGCGACAACAAGAGGCCCTGCGGAGGACGGGGACCTCTGAGGAGGTTCCCACTCAGCCTGCGAGCCGTACCTGGCAATCCTCGTTGTCCAGGGCCTGCCGCCTTCACAGCAGCAGTGTGGCAGCTCCCATCTGCAGTGATCCATTCTTTCAGCCGCCCAGGCCAAGGCGGGATGAAGGCACTCTCAGCAGGTGCCTGTGCCCTGGGTAAACCCCTCACTGTGATCCCATCTCCCTGGGGCACAACACAGAGCATGGTTGGATGCGCCAGACCCTCCCGGGTCGCGCCGGTGTGATTCCAGCAATTAGTGGAGTGCCTCCAGAAGCGCTCTGGGGCAAGAAGCAGAGCGCTCAGGCCGCGCTTTAATTAATCATCAAATGAGCAGTCAAAATGCGCTGTCAGCAGCCAGGGATGTGCTCAGGATGTGCTTTCCTTTTACAGATGTAGAAATGGGCAGAGCGCCCTTCCTGTACTATAGTAGTGCTGGAAAACAGAGATGCAGGGGAACAGGGGCCACAGCACCCAGACCTTAGAGACAACAAATGGTGGTACAGGCGGCAGGGCCCAGCCACAGGCCAACACAACGGTGATGTAGTCAGTGGCAGTTCCTCCTAGTGACCCTGCAGGTCACAGGTCAGCACAACAATAGCAGTCTAAGGCGGTTTCTGTTGAGTCCCTCCAGCAGAATTCTGTGTCTAGTTTCAAGTATGTTTCTTGTCTTTTTATGAGAAAAAATCCCCTGTACTTATACTCAGTTTGGCAAAGAATTTTCAATGAGGAGGAGAGGAGGTTCCAACCACTTACAACTGGTTCTAGGAGTGTCCCCTCTATCCTCTAGCACAGACATCAGTCAGGGTAAACGAGCCCTCTGTGTGAGGCAAGGGCACAGCTTTTACAGATGCAAGTGTGCCTGTCCCCCTCCTCTCAGCTCAGGAAGACCATTCAATATGAAGATGCACCTCTGTGAAACCTTCACCCTCCCTGTGTACAGGCTGTTTGAACAGTATGCACAAAGCTGGGCTGTCACTTTGCCCGGACGTGGATTGGAGTCAAGCTGCAAAAGAACAGAGTCATAAGCACAGACAAATGCTCACTTTCTAGAAGTGGCATTTCTATAATAATAATAAAAACTCCACCTACACCAGTAAGCAGCATTTCTCACTACCATTACAACTATACCAAACATGCATACGCTACCCCTGACAAATCAGACAGTACAACCTAGACATAAGGCAGGGCATTTCTAATGCAATTCTATGAGAAGGCAGCCCTCTCAGCAGTGAGAAACCAAATAGGCTGTTTGTCACTACCAGGACAGGCCATAGTACCAGGCACATGCCCTGCCTTCTACATACATATAACTCTGCCCATCGGGCTAGCTAGGGCCTACCTTAGGGGTGACATACATGTAGTAAAAGGGGAGTTTTGGGCCTGTCAAGTAAATTGAGATGCCAGTAAACTGCACACACAGGTCCTGCACTAGCAGGCCAGAGACAGGGTTGAAAGGCTACTTCTGGGGGTCACACAAACTGCCCTGCAGGCCCACTAGTATCATTTAATTTACAGGCCCTCGGTATAGGGATACCACTGTACAAGGGACTTACAGGTAAATTTAATTTGCCAATCAGGTATAAGCCAGTCATACCAAGTTTACAAGGGAGAGCACATGCACTTTAGCACAGATTAGCATTGAGAAAGTGACCAGAGTCATAACATCAGCCAAAAATGGTCAGAGAATTTAGGAGGAGAATGCGAAAAAGTTTGGGGAATGATCCTGTAGAAAGGGCCAGGTCCAACAGTGGCCATTGTTCACGAACCAAATATAGAGACTCTACACATATCCAATGGCAAGGGTTACGTCCAATAGCTACTCTTTTGCACCTTTTCACATATACACAGGCACAAGGCAGGGATGCCTCATATCCCCTCTTGCGTTATTGCCATTAGCAATAGCAATTTGAGACTCACCCAACAGCCATGGCATATCGACACCATGAGTTGTACCAAAGGTATCGCTTTCTGAGAATTACATTTTAGTTACTCATTCAAATCTGGCCCATTCCCTGATGTCTATCTTAGACTTGATTTCCCATTTCTACTCCCTGTCTGGCTGCAAAGAAAATTGGGACAGGTACAAAACCTTGCCACTCACTGACTACACAATGCCGGATGCCATTGACAGTCCATCATTTAAATGGTCAACCACCACCATGAAGCTCCTTGGAATAGAAGTCTCCTTGGGTCTGAAAAACATGGTGAAACTAAACGTGAGCCATTGCACATAAAAATCAAGAAAAATGTGGACCTATGGTCACAGCTCAATCGATCCCTTTGGGGAAAGGCTCGCCAATCAAAATTAATATGATGCCCAGATTTAACTACTTGTTCATCATAATTCCCCTGCATATTCCCAACTGTATAATGGTGGCCAAAGAGAAACCCCTGAAAACATACTTATGGGGAAGGGAAAATCCTGGAAGTAGCTTGGGAAACTGAATGCATGCCACAACATAGAGCGGTGGCATAAGACTGTCAAACACACACACTTATTAGCTAACATCACATTTTATGCATGATATACCCTGCACATGTCATGACATACTTGTATGATCTGGGGGTTTCAAAATTCTTCACACTCGAGACCCTATCAATGTGATAGCATCACAGCCAATGCCGAAATCTGCAATCCGACACCATACACACAGGCCTGGCTATTGTATAATGATTAATGTTAATTGATTGCAAAGAACCTCTCTGGAAGGTGTTTCAATCCAAAGGAATCTGCTTACTCTTGGAACTTATTATTGTCTAAGTGTATACATCTTTTGCTGATGTAGAAGCTCAGTTTGACCTACACACTTGTTATTTGTGGGACTAACAGCAAATTCTGCACAGAATGTTTTGACCCTCACATTGGCAAAACAGTCTGCATGGGTCACCTGAAGCACAGACAGTCCTTCATGATTTTGAGAATGTCCTAGTATCACTAACCACCAAACACAATGGCTTTCCATTTCCAAAGCCACAGCCAAATTCTGTATATTGACTCTTTGGCGTACCAATGTCTGCCCACCTGATACTTGGTTTCAGTAGATGTAGGAGGTGGCTTCCTATGAGCACATTATCACTAGTTTAAATGATTATATGGACAAAATCAGGGACACATTGAGAGACTTTATCCAAGAAATGTGATACGTTGACTTTGGTTTAGCCCTCAAGATGCCCAGGTTTCCCTATACCGGGTGACTGATTTGGCAGGATCAAGAGCCCATGAGTACCAAGCCTCCTACACTGATATCATTAATGTGTATGGTTGCCCCACTCCTACGGTACAGTATAGACAGGTGGCTTCCAGAGAAAGCTGTGGATTATGACCACCATGGGTAAACCTGGCTAATGTTTTGAGCACACAGCAGTCTGGGGGACTTGTTCTTTTTCTTTATTTAAATAAAATAAATAGATAAAGGGTTTGTCATGGCATATCACCCATGAGAGTCTCACGGCACTAAATTGTGGGCCCAGGGAGATTATGAGATTTGCCCAGAATCACAGGATGTTGAGCCAACGCCAAGTCAGCAGCGCAGGCTCTTATGCCACACAATGTTCTCCTTTGCTCCCTCCTCCTCCTCCTCTTCTCAACACTTTGTATAGTGTTCTATAAGCTCTCCCATATTGTTGTCCGGGTCTGAACTCACATAGAGGACATGTATGCTGTAACAGCGAGAACTATCTCTGAAGCTACATATTATTATGGTTTTCATGCTTTGTGATATACTATTGGTCATCACAAGTATAATGGTACACCTACACAATGGTGACTATTTCTTGTAGGTGCACTACATCTGAATCACAATAAGGGAATTCTAATACAAATGAATTAAACTGTCTACACTTTCTGCTCCCCTATACATGCTTTATTCTGTCACACACTGGGGCCAGTGCCATGCTCATGGGCACAAAGGGTTTAACATCACTCTATCATGTCAGATTTATCAATGCTGCTCACCTGATGACCAGACAATACAAAATCATGTAATCAGTGATTTGATCATGGCTAAACTTTAGGTATCCTCAAAGATGCAGCATGTGGACATTATCATCTGTCTCCAGAAGAATAGCATAAAAACCTGAAGCCTATCCACAAAAGAATGTGACCAATTCTGCAGGCAAGAACAACTTTTCATTCTCTGTAGTATAGCAATGAATGTGGGTCCTGTGAAGGTGCTGATAAAATCTAAGTACCAGAATATTGGGAAAAGAAAACATATTCAATCGGAAACTGCATTTTAAATATCGATGAAAATATATGGATAATTTTTGCACCAGCTGCAGTTCACAACCGTAGTGCCTCTAATTTGTGTATGTAGTGTTCCAGACATGGAAATGTCAAGGAAATACTAAAACTAAGCAAGACTGTGTCACCCACAAAGTTTATTCACTTCTGTTGAGGCTACTGTTAGAAACTCAGGTCTCTAGTTAGCACAGTTGTGAACCCTATCCAAGTAGGGACCACTATCCTGGTCAAGGTGAGTCAGAAACACACTCTGAATTAACCTGGGCTCACCCTCTGGTAGTTTGGCACTGAGCAGTCAGGCTTAACTTAGGAGTCAATTTGTGAAGTATTTGTGCAACACTTAAGTATGACAACACAGTGAAAACACCACAAAAAGACTCCACACAGTGTAGGGAAAAAAGTATCTTTATCTGGTGAGAATAAGACCAAAACAACAAAACTCCAATCAATGTTTCCCCATTGATAGTTAAAAGCAAGTATGCAAGTGTACTGCTTTAAAAAACATGCATTTCTCTTAGGGTTTTTTTCTAGTCCAAGTACATTGGGCACCACAAGGGGATTGGACTGCAGGAGTGTTCCAGTGAGGATTTACAGGAACGCTAAGAAATGTTTCAAAAAGGGCCTTCCCGGCCATGCATGGCATGCCAAATGACAGCAAGAACCACACAATGCCACAGTAACTGAGCTCCGGGTGGATCGCGAGGATGTCAGTCTCATGGGGCAGGGTTGGTGACAATACAATCCCCTTGAAATGAGTGGTGGCCTGACAGCAGTCAGGCAAGCCCAGCGGCACAAGCGTATCACAGAGACCTGGTGCAGCAATCTCACTCACAGTTGACTCCACTCCCCTGAGTGCAGCGTCAGTGGGCACTTCATCAATGAGGGAATCCCTGGTTGTCAAGGTGACACTTGGGTCTGCATATCAAGGCTTCTCTCGGTGTGGCGGTATCCGCTCACACACAGGGTGAGAGTTTCTCCTCAGTGCAGAGAGCAGGTCGTTGGATTCTGTACTTGGAGGTCAAACAGTAAATGCTCTGAATTTTGCTGAGCATAGTGCTTGATATGGTGGAAATTAAGTATTTGATGGCCCTGAGACTTCAACAACATGAGCAAGTCAACAAGACCTTGGAATTCTTGGATAGCAAAAAGGTTGTAGATGGCAGTTTCAATCCTCCCTCACTGCCAGAGATAGCAGGCAACAGGCCAACAGGGCAGATACATTTTCAGATAGGGAGTCCCTCCTGGCAGGAGCACAGCAATCAGTAGGCAGCAGGCCAACACAGCAAAGCAAGTATCAAAGTGGCAGTTCCTTCTGGCAGCACAGCAATCAGCAGGCAACAGGCCAACACAGCAAAGCAAGTAGCAAAACAAAACCAACAATTTAATAGTCTTTTACTACCTGGACATGTGAAACTTAAAAGTGTATGTCCAACTTTTTAATAACACTGCACCCTTCCTTTGGAACTGACTAGGGCCTACCAAAGGGGTGGCATATGTAATAAAAGTCAGAAAACAGGAAGTCAGATGGCCAAAAGATAGGGGAAACCACACCAAAGATGCTAGGTCTAACACCTATTGTAGATGGAAAATACGCGCATCATGTTTGAGACTTTTAGGGGATGATACATTTTGGCTTTTGCTTAGTGTGTTGAATTGTGAGTGTCTTGAATGCCAAGGAGAGAGATCGACCGGTAATAGTAGAATTTGCAGTAAAATTCCTCGGATCAAGCCACCAGCCGTCCTTCTACCACTCCGCACCTGGTCACAACCATTAAATCTCTGGAATCCACAATCTACCTTCTGCTAAATTCTAGAAACCTGTTACCTGTTCTCAGAACATCTTTATTCTATGCTACACATAAAAGGCCACTCCATACATGAACATTCAACACTCTGCTTCCATAATAAGCTCCAAGAAAGCTCTTCTCCCCTTACCTCTTCTGTTCTGAAAGGACGGTTTTCTTCCCCTCCACTGAGACTAGACTATTCCTAGGCTGAGCCAGTATTTCTTCAAATCATTATATCCTACATAACTCCTAAATATCGACTTGCACTATATGGTCAAACGAAGTAGATGTGCAGTTAGACAAGTCAACTATAATACCCTATGAATGACAACTTTTTTACACAAAACAAAGCAAGTAGATATTCTGGAGTCCTTCTATGTGCAGGTCGATATTTCTTTGGTTCTTTGACTTAGACCCTTCTGTTTTGACTCAGCTGCAGCAGACTGGGAGCAAAACAGCTCTACACAATAACAATAGTTCACTGTAAAGGATAATGTTGGAAGTGATGCCTGCACCTCAGCTGCAGTTCTGTGCATTGCTCACATTAGTTGTCTTTCGTATCACTTTTAAATAGTACGCCATATCAAACAGACATATGCGAGACAGAACTATGAATCATATTACATGTGGCCTTCTTTAGAGGATGACAACGAATAGCCATCATATCTCCAGTTCATCAAAAGCTGCAGGGAGAATGATGTCATAAATTAGATGCTCTGGAGGGGCGTGGCCTGACCGCCGGGCAAGATGGCCGTCACTACGTGAGGCTCTGCCTGGCCCGGGGCCGTTTATCCGTTTATTGCCCCATCTGACGGTGCTGGCGGGTGCGAGCCTAGCGTGCTCTGTTAGGAGGAGCCCCTGGGCTGCTTCTGGCGGCTCGGGAGCGGTGGAGAGATCGGAGCGGACGCGGAGAGACGAGGGTGGGCCTGCTGACGGCCTCGCCCATGCGTGCAGGGTGCAGAGTGGGCGGGTGGACGTGGAGGCCCGCGGCTGATCCTGGAAGTGTGTGGCCCGATACGGAGCTGCGCCTGGGGGCTACTCGGCGGCGCGGTCGGGCCGCGGCCCTGCAACAAGTTTGGTTCCTGCGGCGCTGTCGTGGAGGAGGCACTGCTGAGTCCCGCGACTTCTCTGGGGCCTGGCGGCTTAGACGGGCGAGGAAGAGGCCTGGAAGGAGACAAGCCATTGTGGTGAAGCCTCTAAAGGGACCTTTGAGGTACGTAGTCGCTCTCCCCTGGTTTCTGTGGAGGAACCGCTTGGAATATTTAGGCGGGCCCCCCGGGTCCTTGACTGAGGATACGAGGCAGTGCCCAGTTGAGGGCGGTGAAGGCTGTGATCGTGGTGGCCCGAGGAGGGTGAAAGAGCGGCGAACATTCGGTTGGGCAGTGTGGGCCGAACGGACCTGTGAGGACTGGCTGGTGCTCTGGGGCCCCGCAATTTGATCACCTCTGCAGCTGGTGTGGGGTCCCACGGTGAGTTCTGCACTAACTGGAGGAGTCCCTGGATTTTGGGCCTCCCTTTGATTGGTACTAGTTGCTTGGGCCCAGTTGGAAGTGTTGGTGCAGGGTAGAACGATGGGTAAGGCTGATCAGCGCCAGTCCAAACTTACCTTTGAAGGGGGGGGGAAAGAATGCTGCTGCCGGCTCTCAGCCCTGTGAGGAGACGAACGGAGAGGATAGCTCTGAGGCATCGGTGAAGTCCATGTTCTTGGACCTTAAGACCAGCCTGGCTGGCATTGATGCCAAGTTAGACCATGTACCTGAACAGCTCGACCGCATCAGGGCACGTGTAGACGATCATGACTCCAGATTTGAAGTCCTGGAGTCACGCACATCTGAGATAGAGGACGCACGCCAGGGCGACAGGGATTAGATTGTACGAATGGAGCGAATTCTCGAAGTCATACGCAACAAGAACGAGGACTTGGAGGCAAGATCCCGCCATAATAACATTCGCATTGTGGGGCTGCCGGAGGCGACCGATATGGGTCGAATGGAAGACTTTATAGAGCAGATGTTATCAGATATGTTCGCTGGTGAGCTCTCCCGGATGTTAGTAGTTGAGAGAGCTCACAGATCTTTGGGACCTCGACCCCCACCGGGGACTCCCCCACGCCCAATTATCGTGCGTCTACTGAACTATCGTGACACTGTACTCCGCCTAGCTAGGGAGAGACGTCCGTTGCTTTTATAAGAACTCAGAAATACATTTTTTCCCAGACTATACTCTTGGTGTGCAGTCCCAGAGACGTGCTTTTCTGCCGGTTAAGCGACTGTTGAATCAAGCGGGAGTAAGCTTTGCTCTGCTATACCCGGCTAAGCTGAGGGTGCGTCATGAGGGTAAGACGCTCTACTTTACAGATCTGAAACAGGCGACCAAATTTGCTCGGCAGCTGCCTAATAGGCGGGAGACAGCAGAGCGCTGGGGCCGTGCTGATGACGACGTCGCCCTGAGTGACAATGACTAATATGCTCCGATCGACCTGATACTCATTGTTGGAGCTGCTTGGGTGCGTTGGCTTGCTTCTTGCCTGGATCCGTCTGCTTAGTGACTTGTAGTTGGCCCATGGGCCCCTCTCTCCCGGTGTTGGCTGGGTAGAGAGGTACCAGGCTGGTTACAGCCCCTGGGATGAGTCCTGTCATTCACTGTTTTTGTTCTCGGGGAGGGTTTTGGGGTCGAGATGGGTTGGTCACTGGTTGAGTCCGATTGGGGGGCCTGTGTGGGTGGGGGGTGGGGGGGATCTCACATGTTCGTGGGGTATTGTTCCTTTTTCTTTTTATGGAAGTCTTAATTGATCCTTTGCTGAATTTTTGGCAGGTGGTGGTAGGTCTTTGCGTGCAATGCTGGCTGATTACTGATGGGGCCGAGGGGTGAGGAAGTGTCTCTGGTCAGATGTTTGACTTGGAACGTGTGAAGGCTTAACGATAGAAGGAAAGCTCCACTTGTGGCTGCATATGTTAAGAGACATGCAATTGATGTCTGTATGCTTCAGGAGACGCACTTGGTGAGGTCCACAGTATGCAGACTAAAAACTGGGTTGGTAGGTGAGATGCACTGCTCCACGTACTCGGGTTACTCCCGCAGAGTTGCAATCCTTCCTCGTAAGGGTCTGCAGTGGCACACGAAAAAGGTCCTGGTACATCCAAATGGCAGATATGTACTGATGAGCGGTGTGCTACTGGACAAAGCGTGCCGTCTAGTTGCCGTGTATGGGCCGAATGTTGATGATCCAGGTTTCTTCTTGGAGCTGTGGCGCCTGATAGAGTCGCTGGGGCCGGGTGCGGTGCTCTGGGGGGGAGATTTTAATGTTGTACTAGATGCCAAGATGGATAGGGAGAGCTTGGCCAGGATGCAGCATGTTGCGGCGACTAAAGCCTTGGAGGGCGTGATGCGAGATGGTGCGCTGATGGACTTGTGGCGGCAGCGGCATAGAGAGGCGAGGGAGGGTAGATGTTTGAATTATGTGCATGGTAGCTGGTCTCGAATTGATCGCTGGCTGGGTACTAGAGATATGTTGGCCTGGACTAGAGCAGTTGACCATCTCCCCCGTACATTGTCAGATCACTCGCCGGTATGTCTGGAATTGGAGATACCGACTGAATTTGGTCGGTCAGCTATGTGGCGACTACCTAGGGGGGCGCTTCGGGATGCGGCCTTCCGAGAGGAATTGCGTGAGGCGATTAGATTGTATTTTGCCGAGAATCTGGGGTCGGTGAGGTCCCCAGGTACTCTTTGGGAGGCATTTAAAGTAGTTATTAGAGGGGTCTGTCTCTCGAAACAACACGGTATAGTTAAAACCCTGAGGCGAGAGATGGCTGAAATTGAGTCACGGCTTGCTGAGTTAGAAGGGCGACTGGCCTCCCACTGGTCCAGGGATGTTCTTGCGGAGATCCGTCGAGAGGTATCGCTGTATGAGGAGGTATCCCTTAGGGAAATTTGCTTTCTTGGGAGGGAGGCTCACGCTCGCCAGTATGGGGAGGGCGAAAGGGCTGGACATACGTTGGCAGCTTTGCTTCGCAAACCTTGGGCCAGCGACTATGTCCCTGAGGTCATGGATGGTGAGGGCGGGAGTGTGTCGGGGTCGGGTGGAGTTATGCAGGTGTTTACCGAGTTTTACGCGAGGCTTTATGCGGCTCCTGCGGGCGCTAGTGCGACTGACGCGCAGGTGCTCTTCGAGGATATTGCGCTAGTATGGTTTGATGAGGTGCACAGGAAATACTTAGACGAACCATTCTCAGTAGAAGAGGTGGCTGCGGCCATACGTGGCCTGTCTGGAGAGAAGTCTCCTGGTGTGGACGGCCTGTCCCCCGCGTTCTATAAAGAGGATGTGGACATCTTAGCTCCCCGGCTATTGGAGGTCTATGCAGAAGCCCTGGAGACTGGGTCACTACCGGCCTTGCTCCAGGGGGCTTTGATAGTGACGATCCTGAAACCTGGAAAGGACCCAACTCGATGCGATTCATATCGTCCGCTTTCCATGATAAATATTGATAACAAAATACTAGCAAAAATGATTGTGGCGAGATTGCAGCCTCTCCTCCCTAGGTTAGTGCTACCGGACCAGTCGGGTTTTGTTCCGGGAAGGTCTACAAGCCACAACTTGCGAACCTTTTTCGCGGTGGGCGGTACACTGGTGGAAGATGATAATGCAGCAGCTGTTTTCCTGGACGCGGCTAAAGCATTCGATTCCTTGACATGGGACTATATGTTCGCTCTGTTGGGTCGAGTGGGACTCAGCACGCGCTTTCTTCACTGGATTAAGCTGTTGTATACATTGCCCACTGCTAGATTGCGCCTTAATGGGAACGTGTCTGCTCCGTTTCCGGTTGCGCGCAGCACGCGCCAGGGATGCCCGTTGTCCCCTCTCCTTTTTGCTGCGGCAATGGAGCCCTTGGCGGCTCGGCTTCGGCAGAAATATAGCGATAAAGGATTGCAATTCCGGCAACGCCCTATTTTGATATCTATGTAGGCTGATGATATTGCATTATATGTACGGAGCCCAGACCAGAACCTGGATACGCTATTAGATGAGATTGTGCGCTTTGGCACCTTTTCAGGTATTACTATTAATTGGTCTAAATCTGTGGTGCTGCCCTTGACCCCTAAGGCGTCATGGTATGACTCTCGATACCCCTTGGTGTGGGCGGATGGGCCGGTGAGGTACTTGGGTATACAGCTGAGTTGCGACGTGGAGGAGTTGTGGCTGGCTAACTATGGCGCTGCTCTGGTGTGGCTGGAGAGGAAGGTTGAGGCCTGGCGAACCCTCCCGTTATCATTAATAGGGCGTATTGCTATTGCAAAGATGGTGGTCCTACCGAAGTTTTTGTACCTTTTTGTGAATCTTCCTCTCCCGCTCCCGAGAAGCTACTTTAAACGTCTGTGCTCAGCGCTGATCTGTCTGGTATGGGCGGGCCGACGTGCGCGTATTTCTTGGGAAAGGTTGACGCTGCCATTCGAATTAGGTGGGCTCGCTGCACCAGATATGGAGCTATACTATCTTTGTGCTCAGGCGCATTTTGGGTATTACTGGCTGAATCCTATCCGTTATCTACCGCACATGGCGCCTGAGAGCGACTCTATGTGGCCAGATGACCTGGCGCGGGCATTTGGTGGACGTGTTCCGTCCCGAGTGCGGGGATTGATACGGTGGTATGTACGATGCGGGCGTGGGGTATGTTGATGCGGCGGTCCGGAGTCACGGTCCCGTGCGCTCCTTCTCTGCCAGTCATGGCGATAGCCGATGGACAGTTGTATTGTGACGGTGGAGTACGTGGGTTTCTCCGAGAAGCTGGTCTGACCGAGATGAGAGATTGGATGGTGGATGGCCGCTTGCTTGATGTATCTGAGGTACTGGCTGGTCATGAGGGCACAGCGCTACAGCATATGTATGTTATCCGAGTCCGTTCGTTTTTGCGGAACCGCCTGCGTGGCTCGGCGGAGACACCTGTGGAGATCCGTGCACTGGAGGTTCTTTGCTGTGCGCAGTCGCCTAATAGGCTGGTCACCAAATTATATAACTGTATGCAGGAGCAGAGGAATAATCTCCGGGAATCGTCTAGGCTTTCATGGGAGGCGGACCTGGGAGAGCCCATCTCGGAGGTCCTGTGGCGTGCTTGCTGTGCGCATATGAGAGCGTTGACACCAAATTACAGGTTTAGACTGTTGCATTTTAAATTTCTTCACAGACTATATTATACCCCAGTGTGGCTGCACTCATTGGGGTTGCGTGAAGATGCATGCTGTGTACGCTGTCGGGCGCTGGGGCAGGTTTTTTACATCTGGCATGGGAGTGTGCCGATGTATATGCTTTCTGGGTGGCAGTTTTTAAAGCAATCTCTGAAATGGTCGAAATAGAGATACCTGCCTCTCCTAGAGCTGCGCTGCTTGGATGCGTGGAGGATATCCGGGCAACACATAGGCGCTTGGTGGGCCTGCTATTGCTGTTGGCCAAACGTAGAGTTGCCATGTGCTGGGGTAGGACAAGAGTGCCGCGCTGTTCTGAATGGTTAAGCGATGCTGCTTTTTGTCATGATCAGCTCATGGTTTTCTGGAGCTTGATGCCTGAAGGGTCTAGACCCAAAGATATTTGGGCCCCGTTGAATAACTTCTTAGCGGCCCAAGACAAGTGAGTGATATAACTAAAGAAGCCTGGACTGCGGTGCTGCCCCCCTTTGTCCGTTGGCATCTACGCCAGGAAATGTGGATGGCTGCCGATGCTTGGCTGTATGCCCCACCTGCCTCTTTTGTTTATATCTGTTGATGTCCCCTTCTTCTGCTGTACGCTATTGCCAATGCATCATTGCTAGAAAGTTACCCTGTGGTAATTTGGTACGGATTTTGTCACCAATAATGGATGGAAAATCTAAAAGGGTAATTTGGATTGTAGTGATTAATGTGTACCTATCTGTTTTTTACTATACGAAATGTACGCTGATACTGCGGATGATGGCTATTTTTCTTTCGTTATGATGCTGTGAAGGGACTGTTGTTTTCTTTTTGTATGTTCAATATGATAAAATCAATAAAAAAAATATAAAAAAATTAGATGCTCTAACAGGTTTGCAGCTGTGACGTACCCAGTTGCAAAGCTCTTCTCACTACCTCGTGATTTTCTATAATAATCTGCAACCGCAAACCTGCACTATTAAATGGTTCCCCACATTTCCATGACAATTACGATTTTTGAAACAATTTATAAAGCTAAAGCTAAATTTACAGAGAAAACGTATACAATTCACCCACTGTGCATAGAAAACAAATATATGAATATAAAACTCGGAGAGAAAATGTCTTTATACATATTACATCTTGACTAGGCTTCATTCAAAAGAAAACTCACTGAAAATGCAGTAAAAATTATGTATGCGTTGAAAAACGTTTCCGAGGTACAGCAAAGACATTTAGAAACTTTGCAGCAAACTCTGTGAAAAGTGAAAATGAATAAAGTTGCGAACCATCCGTTTTAAAAAATGAACACCCCTGATTTGCTGAAATCTATTCCAACACCCAGCAATAACCATGAGTGCCACACCTGCTTCAGCATAAAATGAACAAATCCTATACATAGTGATATATATACATATTTAAGGGAGAGAGAGAGAAAGAGAGAGAGAGAGAGAAACCACAACGTCAAACGCACAGGAGGTTTGCCAAGATTGGTCTGAATGAGCGGGAAAGATGCAGTTATGTAACTATTACAATTCATGGACACTTGATAGTCCCCTATGGTAGGTGATAGTAGAGTGCACAATTCCCCAATTAGTATGGGTATACATTGTGCCTCATGGATACAATTTAGCACTGCATCTTCCCGTGAGTAGTACATGCAGGTGAGGCATGACAATGCGAGATGCTGTTTTAACAAATGTGAAGCAACAGACTCTTTGGATTGATCTGATTGAAGAATTTGTCCTGTTTATGGATATTAGCCCATGAAAAAGCCTATAACCTGGTGGTGTGAACAAAATCAACCACAGACATCCACCGATCATGAGTGTGGAACATAAGGATGAAGCATTTATCCCATACCATAAATACAGACCCTATGAAGTGAGTTATTTACAAAGTGAAATCTCACATTCCAAGTTTTCCGTTACGAAAGTTAGAAATAACTGGGTCTTCGGTGATGATTGCATCATATTCTTTGTATATAGGTATTTACTAGGCTGACATAATCTTTGTGTTTTGTGCTTATGTACCTCCTTTTGCAGTTCATATACTTCATATATTCATTTATCTGAATACACAATTTTCTTTTTTATAAACACATGCTACACTTAGTACATGATACATTTACTATTGTTTGCACATGCATACTATATGACATTCGCATTATTATAGTTTGATAGTGCATCAATAATGCATATATGTATTCACATGATTTATAAAGTTTTATTCAGTTACATAAAGGTGCAACACGATTAATATATTTATTCTTGCATTTGAGATTAATTGCAAGGATTACTGTTTTCAAGATAACCAGAAAGGTGTATTTAAGCTGGGTACAGACAAGTATAGGGTAGAGAGGAAATCTTAAACTTCCTAAGAGACTTACTTTGAACAAGCAGAAGGAGTGAACATCCTTTGAGAAGGGCACAGGTATGTGTCTCTAACCAGCAAGGCCTTGTTGGCTTTTTGAGTGCACAATAACAGTCTGATCACAGACACAAAAACAACTTTCTCAACACAAAACAAACACGTCTGTTGTTCTGATGAGGTATGCAGATGGGGCCTTCATCTTTCAATACATGGAAATTCTGAAACACTGTTACTATTCTTTTCAATATTCTGTTTATTAATCATTCTAATTAACACTATTTTGTTTATCTTTATGGCTACACATTATTTGCACTAGAATACAATGCTAAAATATATTCCTACATTCTACTCTTGAGTATGTCCATTTATGGTGAAAAGAGATTTGGAAAATGCTGACAAGCACTAGGCCTGTGATTCTCACAGGACTGATCACTGCTCAAATGAGCCACCTTAATGTGATGCTCGGGGGGCTCGTGGGAACAGCGCAGCAGGTTTATTGTCTCAAGTTGTCAAGTTGGCATCAAGTCTGCAATTTTGTTAGAGTGTTTAGAAAACCTAATCCAGGGCCATAATTTGTATGAGAACTATAAAAATGTATCAGGGCATTAGCTTATATAAAGTTTGGCAGATTTGATAGGCTGAAATATACGTGGGAAAAATGCACGGAGTCCAGTAATGACTGTGAATTTCAGAATTCAAATATGTGCAATACAGGAGTAACACATAGGTGGTCATTACAACCCTGGCGGACGGTGTTAAAGCTGCGGTAATACCGCAAACAGGCCGGCGGACAAAAAAATGGAATTACGACCCTGGCGGAAACCGCCAACAAAGACAGCCACTTTAACACATCGCCCGCCAGGGCGGTACAGACAAACATCGCGGCGGTCACCGCCAACAGACAGGCGGAAGACAATGTACCGCCCACACTATCATAACACACCAATCCGCCACCTTTTCCGGGGCGGATTCACCGTGGATAAAAACGCGGCGGAAACAGCTTTTGCTATGGGAAAACGCTCACCTCAACACATCCCACGAGGAACGAGGACTCCATGGACCCGTAACTACAAATCTTACCAGCCCTTGCATTCCTGCTCATCTACGACCAACAGCGACGTAGGCGCAGAACATACCGGTGAGTACTGCACCTACGACACGGGGGAGGGGGGAGGCAAAAGTTACGGGGACACCCACCAAACACCTCCACCCTCGCATATTACAACATACACACCAATGCAGTCACAAAAGTCACAGTAACAACCCACAACCCCCCGGAAGAATGCAATGACAAAGAGAATAGCGGGCAAACTTTGTATTGTGCCAATATACTACTCATTAAAAAATATACGGATATATATCACAAAATCTGTCAAAAATAAATGTACCAAACAAGAAGTAGTGCAGACATGTACACAACAATGTCCGTGCACCAACAGTCCAAAAATGCATGGGCGACGCCCACAATAGATACCTGACCAAAATCCGAGAGAACACTGCCAGGGCATCAGATAGAAACACTACAGGCACCTCAGGGGGAAGGGAAGGGGGGGCACCTCAGCCACATGAATGCGAAGCCAGATCCACGACGGGGCTCCATGCCCATTGATGTATCCTGGGGAGTGCAAAGCCACAGTCTCTCAAGTCACTACAGAGGGTGGTTTGCCCACTGTGCCATCCTGGGGAGTGCAAAGCCACAGTCTCTCAAGTCTCTACAGTGGGTGGCTTGCCCACCGTGCCATCCTGGGTAGTGCAAAGCCACAGTCTCTCAAGTCTCTACAGTGGGTGGATTGCCCACTGCCATATCCTGGGGAGTGCAAAGCCACAGTGTCTCAGGTAGATGGAGGTCTCCACTGGTTCAGGAGGGGGACTGGTGCCCAGACTGGATGAGTCTCCCCGTGAAAGTACCTGTCCTGTCACTGTCCCAGCTGCACATGGGAGAACGATGCCTGATGTGCCGGACTATTCATACCCACACGGTCTTTGCCCTGTTCAGCGGTCTTCACCATGGCGGTCTTGGCCTTGTTCAGTGGTGCTTTGCCATGGCTGCCTATGGACTGTTCAGTGGTGCTTTGCCATGGCTGCCTATGGACTGTTCAGCGGTAGCCTAAGATGGGGGTTCAGATACTGACATTGGTGTGTGGCATGACGATCTCCACACTGGACATTGGTGTGTGGCATGACGATCTCCACACTGGACATTGGTGTGTGGCATGACGTTCCATCATTGCCCAGCGGGGCTGTGAGATTCTGGACCCTCCTGGGCTGTGACTCCGGCGGTTGCGGTGGTCTCCTGACCAGTAACGATACTTGAGCCCTCCTGGGCTATGACTCTGGCGGTGGTCTCTGGACCAGTAACGATACTTGAGCCCTCCTGGGCTATGACTCTGGCGGTGGTCTCTCTGGACCAGTGATGATACTTGAGCCCTCCTGGGCTATGACTCTGGCGGTGGTCTCCTGACCAGTAACGAGGGTGCTGGCGGTTGTGTCTGGACAGCCGGAAATGATGGCGCACTTCTCCGCCGTGACACTCACAACAGGTTGGGGAGACTTCCTCGGGACCTTCCCCACCTTCTTTTGAGTTACAGATGACTCACCAATCGCCTTGGATCCCATTTCACTGTTTGTACCACCAGGAGTCTTGACACGGTCCCGTCGTCCAATCTCCAATTTCGGAGCCTTCACAGGGGGTGGGCTGACAGTGCCTTGGCTCCGGGTCCTACTGCCTGCCCTGGTGGACGGGGCACTCCAAAAACCTGGAACACGCACCACTGGTACTGGAGGCATTTTGGAAGAGGCGCTATGACGGGACTGATGAATTGGAGGGGGAGGAGTGGGGGCAAAAAGGTCAATTTGACATAGGGACAATTTCTGACGTACACTGGGATGGGTAGTTGGAGGGGCTCTGGGAGTGGAGGAAGAGGAGGTGGTTGTAGGAGGTGTAACTTTAGGTGTTTTGGGTGCAGGTGCAGGTACTGGAGGCTGTCGTGAGGTGGATGGATGTTGGGTGAGTGATTGCCGGCGTTTGGGTACTTTGGGAGGGGGCGTCACAGACACACTGGGAGAGGACACAGGGGACGTGTATATGGCAGTGGAGGTGGTGAGTGCAGGTGAGCGGCTTGTGGTGCTGGGTGTCCTGGTGCGAGTCCTAGTGCCTGTAGATGTGCTGCATGCAGGTGTGTGTGTGTAGACGAGACTGGGAGGGAGGAGGGAGAAGAGGAGGAGGGGGACACAGTGGAGACAGTGGATGTTGCTGTGTCTGTATGGGTCTGATGCTTGTGTGAGTGCTTGTGGTGAGTATGGTGCCTATGTTTGCTTGAGCTACTTTTGGGTGTTGACTTGTGTGCATGCTGGTCTGTAGGTGTGCTTGGGATGGGCTGGGGTACAGGGGATTGGGTCTGGATGGAGGAAGTTGGAGGGGGGAGGCTGGACACAGGGACAATGGCTGCCATCAGTGCTGAGGCCAGAGATTACAGGGTTCGCTGAAGGACAGCCTGACCAGAATGAATGCCTTCCAGGAATGCATGACTGTGTTTCAACTCTCGTTCTACACCCTGGATGGCATTCACAATGGTAGACTGCCCAACAGTGAGTGACCTGAGGAGGTCAATGGCCTCCTCACTGAGGGCAGCAGGGGTGACAGGGGCATGGCCTGAGGTGCCTGGCGCGAAGGTGATGCCCACCCTCCTGGGTGAGCGGGCACGGGGCGAACGCTGAGGGGCTGCTGGGAGGGCGGTGCTGGTAGGGGAGGTGGCGGCTGTACCTGTAGAAGTGGGGCGCACAGATGGTGCCGCCACCACAGGGGAGCTCCCATCAGCGGACGAGTCCGTGTCGCTGTTTGGTGATCCTGTGGCCGACGTGAATCTCCCCTCGCCCTCCGTTCCACTGGTGAAATCAGAGTCTGTGGTGTGGCCCTCCATGGCCATGTGGGATGCAGCTCCCTCGTGCTCCGATGCCACTGTACCTCCGCCTGATGATGCTGATGTACAGAAGGACAGGGAAAGCAGAAAAAGGGTGGAGACAGAAGAAAGAGAGTTTTAGTGCATGGCATACCGCTACCGTTGGCGGACAAGACAAACGCAGCAGCCCCCTGCATTACGCCGTGCTCCTGCCCTCTGCACATGCAATTCCTGGGAAATGGCCTACATGGCAATGGTAGACATCTGCCCACATGGATAGCAAAGGGGCAACTATACTTCAATTTGCCTTTTTTTTTAGCTGGGGTAGAGTGCCACATGGCCTACATAATGGAGGGGCCTTGCCTACCTAACTCGCCCTGGCCTAGGGACACCCACAGCCCACCACCCCCACCCAGACAGCTCCACAGCACGCAAAGCCCATTGCATGAGGTTGAACTCACCCCCTTGTGTCTGCTGTGATGTCCTTAAGCGCCCATCCAACTCCAGGTAGGCCACCACCAGGATGCGGAACATCAGGGGGGTCATGGTGCGACGGGCGCCCCTCCCATAGGATCCCCAGCTGAGCCTCCGCCGTCTTCTTGCTGCAGCGGCGAATGTCCTCCCATCTCTTCCGGCAGTGGGTGCCCCGTCTCTGGTGGGCCCCCAGGGTCCGGACATCCTTGGCGATGGCACGCCAAATGTCCCTCTTCTGGTGGGCGCTGACCTACATGACATGCACAAGGAAAGAGGAACAGTCATTACCTACGTCGTTGTAATTGGCCCCCTCCCAACTCTATCCCTGTGGCCCATTAATCCCCATGCATGACTGTTCTATGTACTCTGCCCCCTTCCCTCATCCACCCAGCCCTCTTCACCCAGGCCTAGCCCATACAACGTGCTCCCTGTGTACTAACCTGTTGGTCTGGAGACCGTAGAGTAGCGTATACTGGGGAGGACCCCATCCACAAGTTTCTCCAACTCCTGTGCAGTGAAGGCAGGGGCCCTTTCCCCAGACGCAGCAGCCATCGTCGCTTCCAGACCGAGGTCACAGCAGCACTTGCAGTGTAGGTCCTCTCCTGTCGAAGGTCAGGTATCTAGTGATTGAACAGATAGAAAATGGTGGTGACGTCCGCGGCGGTGACGTCCGCGGCGGTGCGCATCATCACCCCAAGCGCACCTGTTCATTGGCTCCTGGGACCCATAGGGTCCAATGTTAACCAATGCAGCATTGCGCTGCGCTCTGCGACCGCCTACAGCGACGGTGTGCAACGCCAGCGCAGTTACCCCACAATTCCATTGTCCCATTTTAGAGGTCAGGCAGCCGCCATTTCAGGGGCCCACATGGCTTCATTTACTACTGCATCACACATACCGAGGCCTACACTCGAAACCTTTCCCGGATGGGTTAATTGTCTGGTGTAGTCTTGTGTATGACTGTGGGTACATACCTGGAGGAATGCTGACAGTTTTTTCGCTGTTGTCCTTCTTAGGCACCGTCAGTTGGGACATATTGGAAGAATCAAATCAAATCAAATCATTAACATTTATAAAGCGCGCTACTCACCCGTGCGGGTCTCAAGGCGCTAGGGGGGAAAGGGGGGGTTATCGCTGCTCGAACAGCCAAGTCTTTAGGAGTCTCCGGAAAGCGGAGTCGTCCTGGGTGGTCCTGAGGCTGGTGGGGAGGGAGTTCCAGGTCTTGGCCGCCAGGAAGGAGAAAGATCTCCCACCCACCGTGGAGCGGCGGGTGCGAGGGACGGCAGCAAGTGCGAGGCCAGCGGAGCGGAGGGGGCGGGTGGGGACGTAGAAGCTGAGGCGTCTGTTGAGGTATTCCGGTCCCTTGTTGTGGAGGGCTTTGTGTGCGTGGGTGAGAAGACGGAAGGTGATCCTTTTGCTGACTGGGAGCCAATGCAGGTGTCTCAGGTGTGCGGAGATGTGGCTGTTGCGGGGTACGTCGAGGATGAGGCGGGCCGAGGCGTTTTGGATGCGTTGCAGGCGGTTTTGGAGTTTGGCGGTGGTCCCGGCGTAGAGGGTGTTGCCGTAGTCCAGGCGACTCGTGACAAGGGCGTGGGTCACGGTTTTTCTGGTGTCGGCGGGGATCCAGCGGAAGATCTTGCGGAGCATGCGGAGAGTGAGGAAGCAGGCGGAGGACACGGCGTTGACTTGCTTGGTCATGGTGAGAAGAGGGTCCAAGATGAAGCCGAGGTTGCGGGCGTGGTCTGCGGGGGTCGGTGCGGTGCCGAGGGCCGTGGGCCACCAGGAGTCGTCCCAGGCGGACGGGGTGTTGCCGAGGATGAGGACTTCCGTTTTTTCAGAGTTCAGCTTTAGGCGGCTGAGCCTCATCCAATCTGCGACGTCCTTCATACCCTCTTGTAGGTTGGTCTTGGCGCTGGCGGGGTCCTTGGTGAGGGAGAGTACAAGTTGGGTGTCGTCGGCGTAGGAGGTGATGATGATGTCGTGCTTGCGTACGATGTCGGCGAGGGGGCTCATGTAGACATTGAAGAGTGTCGGGCTGAGCGATGAGCCTTGAGGTACGCCGCAGATGATCTTGGTGGGTTCTGAGCGAAACGGAGGGAGGTAAACTCTTTGGGAGCGGTTAGCGAGGAAGGAGGCGATCCAGTCCAGGGCCTGGCCTTGGATCCCGATGGAGCGTAGGCGGGTGATTAGGGTGCGGTGACAGACGGTGTCAAAGGCAGCCGAGAGGTCGAGGAGAATGAGGGCGACTGTTTCACCGTTGTCCACCAGGGTTCTGATGTCGTCTGTGACTGAGATGAGGGCGGTTTCCGTGCTGTGGTTGGTTCGGAATCCGGTTTGTGAAGGGTCGAGCAGGTTGTTGTCTTCCAGGAAGGTGGTCAGCTGTTTGTTGACGGTCTTTTCTATTACCTTGGCTGGGAAAGGTAGAAGAGAGATGGGGCGGAAGTTTTTCAGGTCGCTTGGGTCAGCCGTAGGTTTCTTTAGTAGGGCGTTGACTTCAGCGTGCTTCCAGCATTCAGGGAAGGTAGCAGAAGAAAAAGAAGAGTTGATGACGGTCTGGAGGTGCGGGGCGATGATGTCGTCGGCTTTGTTAAAGATGAAGTGCGGGCAGGGGTCCGAAGGGGCGCCGGAGTGGATAGAGTTCATGATGGATTTGGTTTCTTCCGTGTTGATGTGGGTCCAGTTGTTGAGGGTGATGTCCGGGGAAGCGGGTTCAGTGGTGTATGGTTGGGTCTGGTGTCCGAAGCTGTCGTGGAGGTCGCTGATCTTGCGATGGAAGAAAGTGGCGAGGGATTCGCACAAATCCTGTGAGGGCGTGACGGCGTTGGCGCTGGCGCTGGGGTTGGAGAACTCTTTGACGATGCTGAAGAGTTCTCTGCTGTTGTGGCTGTTTTTGTCTAGTCTGTCGGTGAAAAAGTTCCTTTTGGCAGTGCGGATCAGGTGGTGGTGTTCGCGTGTAGCGTTCTTGAGGGCGGTCATGTTGTCCGCGGTGTGGTCCTTGCGCCAGGCCTTCTCAAGGGCACGACAAGTTTTCTTTGATTCTTTGAGGGTGTCAGAGAACCAGAGAGGTTTTTTGGTGTTGGTCTGTCGATGCGTGCGTTTGAGGGGAGCAAGGTTGTCAGCGCAGTTGGAGATCCAGTTTGTGAGGTTGAGAGCTGCGTCGTTGGGGTCGGTGGTGAGGGTGGGTTGGTTGGCGGCGAGAGCGGAGAAGAGTTGCTCTTCAGGGATCTTGTTCCACTGTCGACGAGGGATGGGTTGAGTGCGGAGGTGGGAGGTCTCGCGTCGGAATGTGAAGTGGACGCAGCTGTGGTCGGTCCAGTGTAGGGCAGAGGTGTGGCTGAAGAAGACGTGTTTGCTGGCGGAGAAGATAGGGTCGAGCGTGTGTCCGGCGATGTGGGTGGCGGTGTTCACCAGTTGTTTGAGGCCGAGGTTGGCGAGGTTGTCGAGCAGGGTGGTGGTGTTGGGGTCGTTGTTTTGTTCCAGATGGAAGTTGAGGTCGCCTAGGAGGATGTAGTCCGGTGAGGCGAGGGCGTGCGGGGAGATGAAGTCGGCGATGGCGTCGCTGAAAGAGGCGCGAGGTCCGGGAGGACGGTAGACGAGGGATCCTCTGAGGGTGGTCCTTGGGTCGGTGCGAATCTGAAAATGCAGGTGTTCAGCGGCGAGGGGGGGGTCTTCGGTGGAGGTGGTGACGCTGATGGAGTCTTTGAAGATGATGGCGACACCTCCTCCTACTTGGTTGGTGCGGTCTTTTCTGGAGATCTTGTAGCCTTCGGGGATGGCGGGTAGCGATGTCTGGAGCAGAGGAGGCGTTCATCCATGTCTCCGTGATGAAGGCGACGTCCGGGGCTGTGGAGTCCAGGAGGTCCCAAAGTTCAACGGCGTGCTTGTGGACGGAACGAGCGTTGATCAGGATGCACTTGAGGTGGTTGATGGCGCGTGGGCTTGTGGTCGTGGTAGTTGCGTGGTGGAAGATGCGTTTGCATGAGTTGCAGGCGAAGGGTCCATGGGTGCGTTTGGGGTGAGCTAGGAAGCAGGTTTTGGAGCGCCCTGGGTTGAGGGCGTGGAGGGTGGTGGGGTCGTAGCGGATCAGCGGGGCTTGGGGGAGCTGGGGACCAGGGGTCGTGGCGCTGGGCGCGGGCCAGGCGCGTACGGGCGCAGACGGGCTTGCCTCTGGCGCGCCTCCGGCGCGCCAGCGGCGTGCCCGCTGCGCGCAGTCGCGCAGCGGCCGCCATAAGAGGTAGGAGGGGGGGGAGGGGTCAGCTGGGGGCGAATGGGAGCTGGGGGGCGGGGGCGTGCAGGAGGTCGCGGCGGGAAAGCGCGAGGGAGGGGGGGGACAGGTAGAGTGAGAGGAGCTGGGGGAGGGGGTTTAGGGTGGAGGAGGGTGAGTGTTAGGAGGTTTGGAGATTAGGGAGAGAGATAGGAGTAGGGTTGTGAAGATAGGGGAGGGGGGGTTGTAGAGGTGGGTGAGGGAGAGAGGTAGAGTGAGAGGATAGGGAGATAGGTAGTAGAGGGGGTGGCGGGAGGGGGGGAGAGATAGAGAAATAGATAGAGAAAATAGATAGAGAAGTCGATAGATAGGGAAATAGATAGATAGACAGATAGGTAGGTAGGAGGAGGTGGAGAGTGGGGGAGTTAGATAGTGAGATAGGGAGCTAGAGAGATAGGAAGATAGGAGGAGTGAGGGAGGTAGATAGCGAACGGGTTAGCTAGGGGTGAGAGAGGGGGAGGCGAGTGAGGGAGGGGGATGAGGAAGGAGCAGGAGGGCAGGCTCGGGGGAAGAAGACGGAGGAGGTAGAAGAGCCGAAGACAGGAGAACAGAAGACAGGAGAACAGAAGACAGAAGAACAGAAGAACAGAAGAACAGAAGAACAGAAGAACAGAAGAACAGAAGAACAGAGAAGAACAGAGAAGAACAGAGAAGAACACAGAAGAACACAGAAGAACCGAGAAGAAGAACACAGAAGCACCGAGAAGAACAGAGAAGAAGAACACAGAAGACCGGAAGAACACAGAAGAACAGAAGGGAAGAACAGAAGAACAGAAGAGAAGAACAGAAGAACACAGAAGAAGATTGCAGAGGGGGAGCGAGGAGGAAGAGACAGAGAGGAGGAAAAGAAGCAGGAGCAGGAGAGAAGGTGAGTGGCGTGGGGCAGGGCGAGGGGCTGGGAGGAGGGGGGTACTTACAGTTAGGTGGGTCTCAGGAACACAGGAACTCGGGAACTTGGAGGAGCTGCAGCGGCAGGGGGAGCGACCTACCCTTGGGTCAAGGGTCGCTACCACTGTCGCGCAGCGGCCGCCATAAGAGGTAGGAGGGGGGGGAGGGGTCAGCTGGGGGCGAATGGGAGCTGGGGGGCGGGGGCGTGCATGAGGTCGCGGCGGGAAAGCGCGAGGGAGGGGGGGGACAGGTAGAGTGAGAGGAGCTGGGTGAGGGGGTTTAGGGAGGAGGAGGGTGAGTGTTAGGAGGTTTGGAGATTAGGGAGAGAGATAGGAGTAGGGTTGTGAAGATAGGGGAGGGGGGGTTGTAGAGGTGGGTGAGGGAGAGAGGTAGAGTGAGAGGATAGGGAGATAGGTAGTAGAGGGGGTGGCGGGAGGGGGGGAGAGATAGAGAAATAGATAGAGAAGTCGATAGATAGGGAAATAGATAGATAGACAGATAGGTAGGTAGGAGGAGGTGGAGAGTGGGGGAGTTAGATAGTGAGATAGGGAGCTAGAGAGATAGGAAGATAGGAGGAGTGAGGGAGGTAGATAGCGAACGGGTTAGCTAGGGGTGAGAGAGGGGGAGGCGAGTGAGGGAGGGGGATGAGGAAGGAGCAGGAGGGCAGGCTCGGGGGAAGAAGACGGAGGAGGTAGAAGAGCCGAAGACAGGAGAACAGAAGACAGGAGAACAGAAGACAGAAGAACAGAAGAACAGAAGAACAGAAGAACAGAGAAGAACACAGAAGAACACAGAAGAACACAGAAGAACACAGAAGAACCGAGAAGAAGAACACAGAAGCACCGAGAAGAACAGAGAAGAAGAACACAGAAGACCGGAAGAACACAGAAGAACAGAAGGGAAGAACAGAAGAACAGAAGAAAAGAACAGAAGAACACAGAAGAAGATTGCAGAGGGGGAGCGAGGAGGAAGAGACAGAGAGGAGGAAAAGAAGCAGGAGCAGGAGAGAAGGTGAGTGGCGCGGGGCAGGGCGAGGGGCTGGGAGGAGGGGGGTACTTACAGTTAGGTGGGTCTCAGGAACACAGGAACTCGGGAACTTGGAGGAGCTGCAGCGGCAGGGGGAGCGACCTACCCTTGGGTCAAGGGTCGCTACCACTGTCGCGCAGCGGCCGCCATAAGAGGTAGGAGGGGGGGGGAGGGGTCAGCTGGGGGCGAATGGGAGCTGGGGGGCGGGGGCGTGCAGGAGGTCGCGGCGGGAAAGCGCGAGGGAGGGGGGGACAGGTAGAGTGAGAGGAGCTGGGGGAGGGGGTTTAGGGTGGAGGAGGGTGAGTGTTAGGAGGTTTGGAGATTAGGGAGAGAGATAGGAGTAGGGTTGTGAAGATAGGGGAGGGGGGGTTGTAGAGGTGGGTGAGGGAGAGAGGTAGAGTGAGAGGATAGGGAGATAGGTAGTAGAGGGGGTGGCGGGAGGGGGGGAGAGATAGAGAAATAGATAGAGAAGTCGATAGATAGGGAAATAGATAGATAGACAGATAGGTAGGTAGGAGGAGGTGGAGAGTGGGGGAGTTAGATAGTGAGATAGGGAGCTAGAGAGATAGGAAGATAGGAGGAGTGAGGGAGGTAGATAGCGAACGGGTTAGCTAGGGGTGAGAGAGGGGGAGGCGAGTGAGGGAGGGGGATGAGGAAGGAGCAGGAGGGCAGGCTCGGGGGAAGAAGACGGAGGAGGTAGAAGAGCCGAAGACAGGAGAACAGAAGACAGGAGAACAGAAGACAGAAGAACAGAAGAACAGAAGAACAGAAGAACAGAAGAACAGAGAAGAACAGAGAAGAACACAGAAGAACACAGAAGAACACAGAAGAACCGAGAAGAAGAACACAGAAGCACCGAGAAGAACAGAGAAGAAGAACACAGAAGACCGGAAGAACACAGAAGAACAGAAGGGAAGAACAGAAGAACAGAAGAGAAGAACAGAAGAACACAGAAGAAGATTGCAGAGGGGGAGCGAGGAGGAAGAGACAGAGAGGAGGAAAAGAAGCAGGAGCAGGAGAGAAGGTGAGTGGCGCGGGGCAGGGCGAGGGGCTGGGAGGAGGGGGGTACTTACAGTTAGGTGGGTCTCAGGAACACAGGAACTCGGGAACTTGGAGGAGCTGCAGCGGCAGGGGGAGCGACCTACCCTTGGGTCAAGGGTCGCTACCACTGTCGCGCAGCGGCCGCCATAAGAGGTAGGAGGGGGGGGGAGGGGTCAGCTGGGGGCGAATGGGAGCTGGGGGGCGGGGGCGTGCAGGAGGTCGCGGCGGGAAAGCGCGAGGGAGGGGGGGGACAGGTAGAGTGAGAGGAGCTGGGGGAGGGGGTTTAGGGTGGAGGAGGGTGAGTGTTAGGAGGTTTGGAGATTAGGGAGAGAGATAGGAGTAGGGTTGTGAAGATAGGGGAGGGGGGGTTGTAGAGGTGGGTGAGGGAGAGAGGTAGAGTGAGAGGATAGGGAGATAGGTAGTAGAGGGGGTGGCGGGAGGGGGGGAGAGATAGAGAAATAGATAGAGAAGTCGATAGATAGGGAAATAGATAGATAGACAGATAGGTAGGTAGGAGGAGGTGGAGAGTGGGGGAGTTAGATAGTGAGATAGGGAGCTAGAGAGATAGGAAGATAGGAGGAGTGAGGGAGGTAGATAGCGAACGGGTTAGCTAGGGGTGAGAGAGGGGGAGGCGAGTGAGGGAGGGGGATGAGGAAGGAGCAGGAGGGCAGGCTCGGGGGAAGAAGACGGAGGAGGTAGAAGAGCCGAAGACAGGAGAACAGAAGACAGGAGAACAGAAGACAGGAAGAACAGAAGACAGAAGAACAGAAGAACAGAAGAACAGAAGAACAGAAGATCGGAAGAGCAGAAGAACAGAGAAGAACACAGAAGAACAGAGAAGAACACAGAAGAACCGAGAAGAAGAACACAGAAGCACCGAGAAGAACAGAGAAGAAGAACACAGAAGACCGGAAGAACAGAAGGGAAGAACAGAAGAACAGAAGAGAAGAACAGAAGAACACAGAAGAAGATTGCAGAGGGGGAGCGAGGAGGAAGAGACAGAGAGGAGGAAAAGAACCAGGAGCAGGAGAGAAGGTGAGTGGCGCGGGGCAGGGCGAGGGGCTGGGAGGAGGGGGGTACTTACAGTTAGGTGGGTCTCAGGAACTCGGGAACTTGGAGGAGCTGCAGCGGCAGGGGGAGCGACCTACCCTTGGAAACCGCCGGTGTACCGACCGCTGGTGGACCTGTTGACAATGGAAGAGCGACATGTCATCGTGACCTACCGGTTTGACCGTGCCACAATCCGGGAACTATCTACCCAGTTGGAGCCTGACCTGATGTCACCAATCCGCCATCCGACTGGAATACCCCCTGACGTGCAGGTGCTGTCAGTGCTCCATTTCTTAGCAAGTGGGTCTTTTCAGACAACAGTGGTCATGGCATCAGGGATGTCCCAGCCTATGTTTTCCAACGTCTTGTCCAGAGTGTTGGCTGCCCTGCTGAAACACATAAGGAGATACATCATTTTCCTTGAGGTGGCGGATTTGCCTACAGTGAAAGGTGACTTCTATGCCCTCGGACATATCCCCAACGTCATAGGTGCCATTGATGGGACCCATGTAGCTCTGGTCCCCCCCGCAGGAATGAACAGGTGTACAGGAACCGGAAGAGTTATCATTCGATGAATGTCCAGATGGTCTGTTTGGCAGACCAGTACATCTCGCAGGTAAATGCAATGTTCCCTGGCTCAGTGCATGACGCCTACATCCTGCGGAATAGCAGCATCCCTGATATGATGGGTGACCTCCAGAGGCACTGTGTATGGCTATTGGGGGACTCTGGTTACCCCACCCTGTCCTGGCTACTGACCTCAGTGAGAAATTCCAGGACCAGGGCAGAGGAACGCTGCAATGAGGCCTATGGGCGGACTAGGAGGGTAATCGAGCGGACCTTCGGCCTCCTGAAGGCCAGGTTCAGGTGCCTCCATATGACAGGTGGGTCCCTATTCTACTTACCGAAGAAGGTGTGCGACATCATCATCGCCTGCTCCATGCTCCATAACTTGGCATTGCGACGCCAGGTGCCTTTTCTGCAGGAGGATGATCCAGATCACAGTGTTGTTGCAGCGGGGGAGCCTGGGGAGCCTGTGGACAGTGATGAGGAGGAAGCTGATGAAGATGAAAACGACAACAGGGAGTCAGTCATACAGCAATATTTTCAATGAGACACAGGTGAGTACAATTTCATGTTTCACATTATATTACATTTCACACGTCTACCTCTATCCTGTACCTACATTTCACTCCTTATTTGTTAACTGAGTGGTCCCCTTCCATTTCAGTTTCACTAATGTGTTGACCTACGTGTCAACAGCTTGCACCCTTGAAAGGCTTGTGATGTGTGACATTGGTATGTTGACCTTCCAATGGCTAACCTTTTTTAACACTGTAATTGACAATACAAAGTTCACAATCATTGACTGACTCCAATATTATTGAGGTTTCAAGGGTGTTTATTGAAGTGCAGGGGGGTTGTGAAATGGGGAGAGGTCATGGTGGAATAATGTCCATGGCAGAGTCCAGTCTATTAGTCTCACAGGTACATTGCACATCTGGGCATTGGAAGTGGAGCTGGGGCAGTTCCAATCTGGACAGGCTAACAAAGTGGGACAGTGGGGGGACAATCAAGGTAGTCTTATTTCCTGGCGTGGGTCTTGCCATCTTGCTCTGTCCTGTTCCTGGATCTCAGGTCCCGCTTGCGTGGTGGTTGTCTGTCTGCAGGGGGTGGGGGGCTGGTGTGGTGGTCCTGTGGCGGGGCGTCCTGTCCACTAGCGCCTGCGGAGGTGGTGGGCAGTTTGTCGTCCTGGCTAGTGTCAGGGGCCCCTTGGAGTGCCACAGTGTCCCTCAAGGTTTTTTGAATGTCCGTCAGCACCCCTACGATGGTGCCCAGGGCAGAGCAGATGGTCCTGAGCTCCTCCCAGAACCCCAAATACTGCTCCTCCTGCAGGCGCAGGGTCTCCTGCAACTTGTCCAGGACCGTTGCCATCGTCTCCTGGGAGTGGTGGTATGCTCCCATGATGGAGGATAGGGCCTCGTGGAGAGTGGGTTTCCTTGGCCTGTCCTCCCTCTGTCGCACATCCGCCCTCCCAGTTCCCCTGTGTTCCTGTGCCTCCGTCCCATGGACCGTGTGCCCACTACCACTGCCCCCAGGTCCCTGTTGTTGTTGGGGTGGTGGGTTAGCCTGGGTGCCCTGTAGTGGTGGACACACCGCTGATTGACCTGTCCTGGGTAGGGAGGTATGGGTCCGCTGGGTGGGTGCTGTGCTGGTGTTCCCAGAGGGTGGCAGTTCGGTGTTGGGCTGTGGCTGGGCAAGGGGAACCGACTGTCCTGAGGCCCACGATGGTCCGGGCTGGTCATCAAGATCCAGTAGGGCAGAGCTGCTGTCGTCACTGTGGGCCTCTTCTGGGGGTGGAGTGGTGTTGTCGGGACCCTCTGTTGTGGTGACGGTCCTTCGGGTTCCTGCAGGGGTATGAGAACATGATTATTGCATGTGTGTGTTTCATGGTGTGTAATGGATGGGTGTGCGTGAACCCCAGTGCAGGCATTCCTGTGTGGGGTTTGTGTGGTGATGGTTGGGGAGTGTTGTGGGTTTGTGCAGTGGGCATGCTTTAGTGATGGGTGTCCATGCTTAGTTGTGTCATGCAGGTCTTAGGGTTGGGATGGGTGGTTGGTGGTCTGGGTAGATTAGTGAGGAGTTAGGGTGATAGGGGAGGGTGTGAGGGTGGGGGTGTGTGATAGCATGCAGGTAGGGTGGGGGATATGATAGTGAAGATTAGACTTACCAGTGTCCGTTCCTCCGACGACTCCTCCGAGGCCCTCAGGATGCAAGATGGACAAGACTTGCTCCTCCCATGTTGTTAGTTGTGGGGGAGGATGTGGGGGTCCGCCGTCAGTCCGCTGTACCGCGATGTGGTGCCTGGATACCGTTGAACGCACCTTCCCCCGTAGGTCGTTCCACCTCTTCCTGATGTCCTCCCTATTTCTTGGGTGCTGTCCCACAGTGTTGACCCTGTCGACTATTCTTTGCCATAGCTCCATCTTCCTGGCTATGGATGTGTACTGTACCCATGCGCCAAATAGCTGTGGCTCTACCCTGATGATTTCCTCCACCATGACCCTGAGCTCCTCCTCGGAGAAGCGGGGGTGTCTTTGGCGTGACATGGGGTGGTGTGTGTGATGTGTGGGGTGGTGTATGTGTTGATGAGTGTGGTGAGTGTAGTGATTTGTGGTGTTTTGTGCGTGGATGTTGTGTGGGTGATGATGTAGTGTGCCTCTGTGTGATGGTGTTTTCTATTCTGTGCTGTCTCTCTCTGGCCTTCGTCTCTAATTTGTGGTCGTAGGGGTTTGTGGGTGATGTGAGTGTGTGTTTTATATTGTATTGGATGTGTGGGAGTGGTGTTTGTATGTGTATCAGGATTGTGTATTTTGAATTGTCCTATGTGGCGGTGTTTTGGAGAGGTGTGTGTATTTTGAGCGCGGCGGTGTGTACCGCCAATGGAATACCGCGGTTGAAAGACCGCCGCGTGGATTCGTGGGTCGTAATAGCCTGGGCGTGTTTCTGTTGGCGTGGAGGTGGAGGATTTGTTTCTGCATATTTATCGCTGACCTTTGGTGTGGCGGACTTGTGTGGGTGTCTGAATTTCGGCGGATTCCGTGATGTGTGTCATAATAGCTGTGGCGGTCTCCCGCCGCCGCCGCCGTGTATTGGCGGTCTTCTGCACGGCGGTAAGCGGCTTTTACCGCCAATGTTGTAATGACCCCCATAGTGTTGCATAACAGTCAACTTGTGATTGAAACTCCAAAATGTTATATATCATACTTTCAGAAAAAGGCAGACTTTTATCAAAACATGTATTTGTCTTAGTCATTTGAACATGATTGATTGTTGGACAAAGCTTAGGGGCTGAAGTGATCAACAAAGTGGCAGCACTGTACTCAAGATCAATTATTGACATCTTGATCACCTCATAGATCATTGATATTTGTGATCACATTTCTGGATCACAATGTTATCAACTCCCTTAATCACTTCAGGATCTATGATTTGTCAGCAGTTTCTCTAAGGTTGTATCTTGTCATGGTGTAGTGAAGGATCTCAGCTAATCTGAAGCATAATACAATGTTCTCTTGGCTTAACTTTAGTTATTTCTGTGGGCTCCCAGTCTTTAGTCTGTGCCTATTGAGCTTCGACAGTGTGGTTCCTATGATTAAAGCCACATTGATCCTTCATTGAGGTGATTTCAAATGAAGGCTTCTACCATTTGTTGCTGCTGAAGTGTTTTACTTTATGCAGTATCTGCCATTAAGGAGAAGTCGTAATTGCTGCTTGGATTGTTCAAGCATAAGGATTTGTGGACAGTTCTTGAATCCCCGCATTGGGTATCTGCGTGTGAAGTGAGACCATTTAAGTCAATGTATTAATCTGTCTTCGTTGGAGCATAGTTATTTTAGATGATTGAATTCAAATTAATCGCTAATGGATACTAAGATAGTTGCTGATCTGAAACTATGCATACACAAACAAAAACTGGCAAAGTTTGTTGGTTGAGAATTGTAGAACATGCAGGAAAGCAATGAAATACACTACCTTGTATGCTAAGAGACATGCAATTTTGCAAGTTGATGAAGACTAGGGCCTCCAGTTTATGGTCTAAAAATATGGGTGTTAGAAATGGGGGTTTTGGTTGGCAGTCAGGTTACCCTCTGTCCAAGCAAGAACCCTCACTCTAGTCAGGGTAAATCACACACAATCCAAATTATCCTGTGCCCACCCTCTAGTAGCTTGGCACGAACAGTCAGGCTTAACTTAGAAGGCAATGTGTTAAGTATTTGTGCAATAAATCATACAATAACACAATATAGCACCACAAAAATACACCACACAGTGTTTAGAAAAATATATAATATTTATCTGGACATTTGCAGGTCAAAACAAATAAAGATGCAATATGAAATTGTAGTGATATCACTGAAAAGTGATATAAAGTGTCTTAAGTTTTTAAAAAGCAAACAAAGTCTGTTTCAAGCACAAAGTACCTGGTTTAAAGTGGAAAATCTCCGCAAAGGGCCGCAGAGGAGGAGATACGTGGAAAAATGGTGTGTGCGTCGGTTTCGCCCCTTCACACACTGACTTGCGACGTTATTTTTCACGCGGGGAAGTTGTGTGTCGTTTTTCCGGTGCGCAGACAGTCTCCTTCTGTGGTTCGCGGGATTACCAGATGTCCCGGGGTCTGTGCGTGGAATCCTATTCTTGTTTTCCGGCTGCGCCTCGTTCCGGTGGGCTGTGCGTGGAATCTTCTCCCTCACAGCAGGCATTGTGTCGATTTCCTTTCTGAAGTAGGGCGGCGTTGTCCAGGCAAGGCCGTGCGTCAAAGTTCCAGTCGCACCTCAGGCGTCGCGTCGAGTGGTTTCTTTCCGGATCGGCGTGCAGTGAATTTTTCACCGCGGAGCAAGCTGTGCTTCGAATTTTTCGGTGCATAAGGCGTCCAAATGAAAAAGAGAAGTCTTTTTGGTCCTGAGACTTCAGGGAACAGGAGGCAAGCTCTATCCAAGCCCTTGGAGAGCACTTCAGCAGCAAGGCAAGAGTTCAGCAAGACAGCAGGGCAACAGCAAGGCAGCAGTCCTTTGTAGATAGCAGTCAGGTGAGTCCTTTAGGCAGCCAGGCAGTTCTTCTTGGCAGGATGCTGGTTCTGGTTCAGGCTTCTTCTCCAGCAAGTGTCTGAGGTGGTAGGGCAGAGGCCCTGTTTTATACCCAAATGTGCCTTTGAAGTGGGGGAGACTTCAAAGAGTGGCTAAGAAGTGCACCAGGTCCCCTTTCAGTTCAATCCTGTCTGCCAGCGTCCCAGTAGGGGGTGTGGCAGTCCTTTGTGTGAGGGCAGGCCAGGAAGACCCATTCAAAGTGCAGATGTATGCAAGTAAGGGTGAGTACCCTGTGTCTGGGGTGTGTCTGAGAGAATGCACAAGGAGCTGTCAACTAAACCTAGCCAGACGTGTATTGTAAGGCACAGAAAGATTTAAGTGCAAAGAAATGCTCACTTTCTAAAAGTGGTGTTTCTAGAATAGTAATATTAAATCCGACTTCACCAGTCAGCTGGATTTTGTATTACCATTCTGGCCATACTAAATATGACCTTCCTGCTCCTTTCAGATCAGCAGCTGCCACCTCAACAATGTATGAGGGCAGCCCCAAGGTGGCCTATGAAGGGAGCAGGCCTCACAGTAGTGTAAAAACGAATTTAGGAGTTTTACACTACCAGGAGATATAAACTACACAGGTACATTTCCTGCTTTTTACCCACACAGCACCCTGCTCTAGGGGTTACCTAGGGCACACATTAGGGATGACTTATATGTAGAAACAGGGGAGTTCTAGGCTTGGCAAGTACTTTTTAATGCCAAGTCGAAGTGGCAGTGAAACTGCACACACAGGCCTGAGACAAGGGGAAGTGGCTACTTAAGTGGGTGGCACAACCAGTGCTGCAGGCCCACTAGTAGCATTTAATCTACAGGCCCTAGGCACATACAGTGCACATTACTAGGGACTTATAGGCAAATTAAATAGTCCAACTGGGTATGATCCAATGTTACCATGTTTAAAGGGTGAGAGCATATGCACTTTAGCACTGGTTAGCAGTGGGAAAGTGCACAGAGTCTAGAAACCAGCATAAATGAGGTCAGAAAAAGAGAAGGAGGAGGCAAAAAGTCTGGGGTAACCCTGCAGAAAAGCAATTTCCAATAATGGAGGTGTAGATTGATGTGGTAATATGATTACTGGCATCCATTACCAGCGTATATAGAAGTTGTCCAGTGAAACTTTGGAGTAACTGCTAATAACATTGTTACCACAGGCTGTTTCCAAATCCTCTTTGACAGCAAAAGACTACTGAAGAAAGATGACAGACATACTGAGGGGAAGGCAGTGTTAGTTTCTGCATTATCAGTGTGTTCATGATGATCCCAATGTGGTTTACTTTACATTTCTTGAATTGACCTTCAGTCACTGGACTTAAATGAAATCCCGATGACATAAGGGAGCTTTTCTAATCTTTCTTGACCACGTTTTGCTCCTATTGACCCGACACGACTTCCAATATCTTGTGACCTAGGTTATTCTCCTATTGTCTGTTATTCCTTTGCTTTCCTATGAGTGCACATTGCACATTATTGTCTAAGGGATGCACTCAGTGCAGAGATTACATTTTGGCATTTGTGTTAGCTCCTAAACTGGACCTAAACTGGACCTGATACACAAAGCCTCTTCTATCGAACTTTATATGTTACTCCAGTCTAAGATGTGACTTAGACCCACCTCATGCAGTATTTGTGAGGCAGTAATGCTGTGCTTGGTGTTAGAGATGCAGTGGTCTGTGAGAATGTGATGATGCATGCAATGTTGGGTTATATGTGCTGTCAGACACATGACAGTTAAAGGCATTTGGAGGCCCACTGGAGCCCTGAGAGGAGCTATCGGGATCTGACTGTAACCAAAGAGCATAATATGAAATAAAGGACTTGCCTCCTACCTGAGTGGCTTCAGCCTCTTGTGTGAACACCCTGTCCTCCACCTGCAACAGAATCACTGTCACTATGTACATAGGCTCATACTGCAGATAGGTTTTAATTAAACACATTGTAATGTTATGAAAAACAGCTGTTAGGGATCCTTTGTATTCCTTTCATGAGGGACCAAATCGAAAATGGATGTTTATTCACCGGATTAAATACCAGTTAGAGTGATAGGACGTATTTTTCACAGTGTGGTTGCAGTGTCTCCTTTGTGCTGGTCGTTAGGGTTCCCTTTTATGGATTGTGTTTTTCTTCTTCAGTATTAAGACTTGAAGGCGCATCTTGCTCTACACGTGTAACTTTGTATTCAATTACTGCGTCTAAAGACAACATAATAGGGATCCCGAGACAAATAGGTGAAGGCAAGCACAATGCAAACAGAAACTGCTCAGAAACATAAAAAGTATTGGTGGGTAACCAGATAGCTGGGGTGAAGCATGCTAGCAGAGCCATAAAGTGCTGGTTGCACAATGCATGACAGATTGACTGAAGTGTTGCTGTAATTTACACATTACTTCATTTTCTGTTTTATTAGTTGGGAACAAGAACAGACTCATTAAGTTCGTGGCTGTGGTGTAAAATGTAGAGCAATCATATTAAGAATTTTTCAATTTTTTTACCGCAAAATTACATCAGTATAATTCCAGAAATCACTTCAATTTCACAAAGAAACCAGTAACATTAGTACCTACATATCTGGATACATTAGAAGAAAGGTGTCATTGTAGTTTATACAAAACAGGTGAAAACAGTGCAATTACAAGAAGGCAGTAACACCTAGTTGCAATCTTAAAACAAGGGCAACTAATTACCTATGGCTTTACTTACAGACTGCTTTATAAGTGATATCACTTAATAGATGATCCTACTACCAGGGCCCTGATACATTTTGGCGTTTAATGCACCAAAATCCACGATATAGTAAATATGTATGGTTTTTCCCTGTTAAATTTCAGCAGGTTTGACCTGCCTCAATTTATCGAAGGTTGAGTTATTTAATGCATCTGATAATTATCAACCCTGGTAATCCGACCAATTTTTAAAGCACAGAATGCAAAAATCTTTGAATTGTTTGTATCCTCATTGATTTTCTGGCACCACATCAGTTGTCTGCACATATCCAATGCATTTCGTCTTGGTCTGCCTTCATTCCAGGTTTTTGGTTCCTTAATTGCAGTATAGGAAATATCAAAAAGGGACTTAATGCTGCAACATGTCCCCTGTATCACAATAGCCTTTCGATACAGATCACAAATAATTTATGCTAGCACATCATATTTAAGTTCATAATGGGTTGTACCCATGAAATGCCTGTGATCTATTCACATTTGGCTAAAATGTATTAACGTATCAGATTTATATATAGTTTGGGTTGCTTCAGAATGTTCAGTCGATCTTACTCTGAAAATCATATCACAGGACCAGGCTTGTTTTGACATGTGAAAAATGTTTGACTGAATGTCCCTTTGTCAGCTTTGAAGTCCATTTGCGCAGTGGGCCACCAACCAGTCCATGTTGTTTTTCACCTATGATTTACTCAGTGCTTAATTTGTGAAAGAAGAAGTGCCAGGGCCCTCCTTAGGAATCCACTGCAGCTTTCACCACTCATTGTCACTGCCAACTCTGCCGAGAACAGTATCGTCACAACCAGTAACCATCAAACTCCGACATGTGTGATGATTCAGACTATCCCAGGCGCACTACACTATAAGAATGGCTTGGGTGGCAGATATTCGGTTTTTTATGCATATTGAACTAATAAGCAACTGTTGTGGTGCTTATTCGTAAATTAGACAGACAGCGTTACCATGTGGCAGACTGTCATAATTGCTGATGTTGGCAAATTAAATGCCAGTGCCGAGCACAGGAAGCCACTGTCTCAAATAAAGCACTAGATTTACTACTTTTAACCATCAATTAATTAATTTCCTTTCGATATAATCAAGCTTCCTTTTGGTTTTGTTCAACGCTGAAAAAGAAAGAAAAACAGAAAGAAAATACACAATATATATATATATATTTTTTAAACATGAATAAAATCAGTTCTTGTATACCTGTCACTTATATATTTAACTTTTCTGGTGTACTATTTTTTATTACTCAGTGTTCATTCGGTATAAAATATTTGTTTCTAAGTGCAGGATGTATCTAGACTCCAAGCATTTTAAGGCCCGGTCTCTGTTACCACTCCTGTCTTTTTGCAAAATCCTGTAAATAGCGAAATACCTAAGCAAATTCTGATTGCTCTTATGTGCTTCAAAAATGGCAGGCAACTGGGTAGTGTCGGGTATGGTTTCTTATTGCTTTGTGTGTTCTATTATTCGTTTTTACAGGGTGCTTATTAATACCTACATATCTCCTTTCACATGGACACTCTAGAGTATGCTCTATAAAATTCAAATTACATGTCTTTTTCGAGAAAGGTACTTTAAAGGTTTTTGTGTGTTGGTTGTTGTTACACACTTTTCATTTCTTAAAAATAATAAAAACACGATTATTTCAAATTTAGTTTCATGCTTTCTGCAAGTGAAATTAATCGTCACTCTTCTCTGATAGACTGACTTTTCTAATATGTGTTGTGAGGGTAAAGGTTGACACCTGTCTCAATTATGTTATCTGCTTATAGTATACCCAAGTGTTTATTGTGATCTTGACTTACTCTTCTCCAACTGTTGGTGACAAGGTGTAATTATAATTAGGCCAGAGTTTCCATTGGGCAAGCATATTTTTTTCTTGATAACTTTGGCACCATTTAACAATCCTGCCTGAAACTTTCCAGAAGAAGTTCATCCATAATGAATCCTTCATGAAAGGTTTCGCACCATCTATCACGTGGGGGCAATGAAAAACCAGGGGTCCTAAGACTGGGATTTCCTATGTTCATTCAGATATTAAAATTTGCTCCCTGAAACAGAAAAAACACATAAGCAAAACTACAACAAATTTGTCAAAAAAGTTAGAACTTTACTCAGAAAGCAAGCTTTTTGTGATTTGGAGTAAATTCATTCATCTGTTTTTGAGAAATTAGCATTGTTAGAAATGGGGTCTTTGGTTGGCAGACAGGTTACCCCCTGTCCAAGCAAGGACCCTCACTCTAGTCAGGGTAAGTCACACACAATCCAAATTATCTTGTGTCCACCATCTGGTAGCTTGGCACTGAGCAGTCAGGCTTAACTTAGAAGGAAATGTGTAAAGTATTTGTGCAATAAATCATACAATAACACCATATAGCACCACACAAATACACCACACAGTATTTAGAAAAATATATATTATTATTATATATATGGATAAATGCAGGACAAAACGATCAAAGATGCAATAAGTAAATGTAGAGATATCAATGAAAAGTGATATAAAGGGGGTCATTCTGACCCCGGCGGGCGGCGGGAGCCGCCCGCCTGGAGGGAGCCGCCATATGGCCGCTCTGCGGTCGAAAGACCGCGGAGGCCATTCTGGCTTTCCCGCTGGGATGGCGGGCGACCGCCAGAAGGCCACCCGCCAGCCCAGCGGGAAACCCCTCCGAATGGAGCCGGCGGAGTGGAGGATGTGCGACGGGTGCAGTGGCACCCGTCGCGAATTCCAGTGTCTGCAAAGCAGACACTGGAATTCAAAGTGGGGCCCTCTTACGGGGGCCCCTGCAGTGCCCATGCCATTGGCATGGGCACTGCAGGGGCCCCCAGGGGCCCCACGTCACCCCTCACCGCCATCCTGTTCCTGGGGGTTGGAACCGCCAGGAACAGGATGGCGGTGAGGGGGTCGGAATCCCCCATGGCGGCGCAGCAAGCTGCGCCGCCATAGGGGATTCCCAGTGCAGCGGAAAACCGGCCGGAGACCGCCGGTTTTCCTGGTCTGACCGCGGCCAAACCGCCGCGGTCAGAATGCCCTGCGGGGCACCGCCAGCCTGTTGGCGGTGCTCCCGCATCCCCGGCCCCGGCGGTCAAGGACCCCCAAAGTGTCTTAAGTCTTTTTAAAGCAAACTATGAGGGTCATTCTGACCCTGGCGGGCCACCGACCACGGGAGCACCGCCAACAGGCTGGCGGTGCTCCAACGAGCATTCTGACCACGGCGGTTCAGCCGTGGTCAGAAGCGGAAAGTCAGCGGTCTCCCGCTGACTTTCCGCTGCTCGTGTGAATCCTCCATGGCTGCGGAGCGCGCTCCGCAGCCATGAGGATTCTGACCCCCCCTACCGCCATCCTGTTCATGGCGGGAAAGCCGCCATGAACAGGATGGCGGTAGGGGGGGTCGCGGGGCCCCTGGGGGCCCCTGCCGTGCCCATGCCAATGGCATGGGCACGGCAGGGGCCCCCGTAAGAGGGCCCCGCAAAGTATTTCAGTGTCTGCCTTGCAGACACTGAAATACGCGATGGGTGCCACTGCACCCGTCGCACCTTCCCACTCCGCCGGCTCGATTACGAGCCGGCATCCTCGTGGGAAGGTCGTTTTCCCCTGGGCTGGCGGGCGGTTTTTCAGCAACCGCCCGCCAGCCCAGGGGAAAACTTGTAATACCTGCCGCGGTCTTTTGACCGCGGTGCGGTATTTTGGAGGGCGGCATCCTGGCGGGCGGCCTCCGCCGCCCGCCAGGGTCATAATGAGGCCCAAAGTCTCTTTCAAACAAAAAGTACCTAGTTCGTGTGAAAAATCTCCGCAAAGAAATGCAGAGGAAGAGATGCGTGGAAACAAAGGAGGTGTGCCTCGATTTCTTGGGCCGCACATGCCTAAGCGTCATTTAGTTTTCATTCAAGGACGGCTGTGCCCCGATTTCCGGTGCTTAGCCTCTTTGGTTTCAGTGCTTTGCCATGGATCCTCTTCAGTTGCAGGGTTTTCAGATGCCCCGGGGATGATGTGTGGATTTCCTGCGCTGGCAGGACATAGTCACAGGAGCTGCGTCGATCCGGTGGGCGTTGTGTTGAATTTTCTACCACACGGCAGGAGCTGCGTCGATTCCTCTCTGGAAGTCGGGCTGCGTCATTCCGGGTTGGCTGTGCGTCGATCCAGTGGGCTTTGCATTGAACTTCCGGTTGCTACGCTGGTGCTGTGTCGATCTTCTCATTGCAAAGTCGGGCTGCGTCATTCCGGTTCAGCATGCAGTGAAATTTTCACCGCGGTTCAGGAAGTGCGTCGTTTCTGGCAGCTGTGCGTCGAATTTCATTGCAAAAGGAGTCCTTCTTGTAGAGATTACGTTTTTTTGATCCTGAGACTTCAGGGAACAGGAGGCAAACTCTATCCAAGCCCTTGGAGAGCACTTCTTCACCACAGCCTGAGAGCAGCAAGGCAGCAGGGCAACAGCAAGGCAGCAGTCCTTCACAGAAAGCAGACAGGTGAGTCCTTTGGGCAGCCAGACAGTTCTTCTTGGCAGGATTCAGGTTTTGGTTACACGTTTCTTCTCCAGGAAGTGTCTGAGTTGGTAGGGGCAGAGGCTCTGTTTGTATACCCAAATGTGCCTTTGAAGTGGGGGAGACTTTAAAGAGTGGCTTAGAAGTGCACCAGGTCCCCTTTCAATGCAATCCTGTCTGCCAGAATCCCAGTAGGGGGTGTGGCAGTCCTTTGTGTGAGAGCAGGCCCGCCACCTTCCCAGCCCAGGAAGACCCATTCAAAATGCAGATGTATGCAAGTGAGGCTGAGTATCCTGTGTTTCAGGTGTGTCTGAGTGAATGCACAGCTAAAAGAATGTCAACTAAACCCAGCCAGACGTGGATTGTAAGGCACAGAAAGATTTAACTGCAGTGAAATACTCACTTTCTAAAAGTGGCATTTCTAAAATAGTAATATTAAATCCAACTTCACCAGTCAGCAGGATTTAATGTCACCATTCTGGCAATACTAAATATGACCTTCCTACTCCTTTCAAATCAGCAGTTTCCAATCAAGCAATGTATGAGGGCAGCCCCAATGTAACCCTATGAAGGGAGCAGGCCTCACAGCAGTGTAAAAACAAATTTAGGAGTTTTACACTACCAGGACATGTAAACTACATAGGTACATGTCCTGCCTTTTACCTACACAGCACCCTGCCCTATGGATTACCTAGGGCATACCTTAGGAGTGTCTTATATGTAGAAAAAGGTGGGTTTTAGGCTTTGCAAGTATTTTTAAATGTCAAGTTGAATTGGCAGTGAAACTGCATACACAGGCCTTGCAACGGCAGGCATGAGACAAGGTTAAGGGGCTACTCAAGTGGGTGGCAGAATCAGGGGATGTGGATGGCTGAAGTCTATGTGAAATGGGGGTTGGCTGGTCCCAGGGTGTTGGTGCAGGGTCTGGCCGCTAGCCAGGCCCTTTTGAAAACTCATGCCTCTCATCACAGAAACCAGTGTTCAATGAGGGTTGGCATCTCCCTCGTGTTTGGGCACAGGGCATGACCAAAAGCCATGTGCAGTGGGTGTTGAGTGCACTGTCACATCTAGGGCACAAGGCTTAGCTTCAGGCCCTGCAGCCAATCCCATAGCCTAATGGCTCTCAGTGTGTTGGATAAAGAGCCTGGATGCAGCCAACCATGCTGAGCACAGACAAAGGCCATCTGCAGCCAGGGATGGCCACTCTTGGGGCCCTGGGTGAAGGTCGTGGCCACAGAACTGGCACTACACCCAACCACCTCTATGCACGACCAAACCTGCTAGACACAGCCATGGCAAACAACATAACATTTTCAAACCAAGAAAGGTAATTCTAACAGAAAACTTAGGGGAATTACATAACATTTATTCATGTTTTGGGGGGATATGTCTTACAAAAACTAAATAGGGCATCTGAACTTGGATTCAAAATAATTACTTCTTGCACTTCAGTTGGTGGGAAGACACCAGCTTGTTATGCACTCCAGAACGTTGGTCTCCAATAGAAATAACTTTATAGCAATTGGTGCAGTACAACCCAATATGAGAGAACAAAGGGTTACTATCCGTCTGACTAGTGGTGTTACAGAATCACTGTGTTGTACAGATGGTCCTGCAGTTTAAGATGAAGGCTCCTTTTCATCTTTCTGTCTCTTTTTGGCAGCATTCACTTGATGACTGTGCCATGCATTCAGCTGCTTTGTAATATCGGATGTGCCAGAAAAGGATATTTCTTGTCAGTACTCCTGCCAAACTCTCATTCATGACATGCTATGTGACACCAATAATGACATCACTCATGACATTTCAAATTACATAATTGATTAAATATCTGATGCCATCATCCACATTACTGCTATTCACACTGGTCCATAAATCTTTAGACCAGTTTAAAAAACAAAGTTGGCAGGAAAGGGTCCAGAATCATGCAGAGCATTTGTTGCAGCTGGGTTCTGGCCATTCAGTATGCCTGGATTTTGTTTTGCTTTTTGTATCACCTGGTTCTGGACTTTTTACTCTGGGTGAGTCTCACTTCGTGTGTCTCTCACATGGCAGATGGATTGCCATTATTTACTGCTGGTGTTGCGCCTTTTAGGATAAGGCTGCTGTGAAGCACCAAGGGTAGAGGACACTTGATTGGTTAAAAGTGAACATGTGTACACACTTTTGAGAGCTGCTAGTGTAAAACTACTGTTATGAAAGGCCCAGTAACTGTGCACAGGTAGCCTGGCATAGGGGGGACTCTGCAGGATTACATATTGTCATGGTGTTGGTCTTATAATGTTAGTGTACACTCACAGAGAAAGTCAGTGTGATATACTGTTTTGTCTGCAGTGACTCTCTATTGTACACAAGGGGTGGAAACTGCCTTAGAGTGCAGTTGCGCTTCACTTTGGCCTACAAAGCATAGTGACATATCAAAATGGGGTTGAACATGTATGAGAAAAAAAAAATCTGTGAGTTCCAAGAGGATAACTTATGGGTCATCCAACCAGGATTGTCATATTTCTCTGTCTCAGCTCAGGAGCATTTGTTAATTACTTGTCAGACTTCACCAGGGCTTGTGAGAGCCTGAGCCAACTGAACAAAGGAGAAAGTGCAAAGAACTGGAGTCAACACAGGAGGAGGGGTCCTCTTTACAATTTTGGTGGGAAAGGCCCTAGTAGTGAGATTAGCAAGAGATGGAGCTGGGCCTCCAGGAGCAGGTATGACCAAAACTCCTGGGAGATGCCATTTTGAATTGTCCATGCATGCTGTGCAGGAAGAGTGGGACAGGAGTGGTCAAGTGATGTGCACCCCAGGATTGTCCAGGAGTTCCTGGTTTCTAGAACCCCCGCCCTTAGAAAGCTCTTGAACATGGGAAGATCTCTCTTGGTTGGTGCTTTTTGTGCTTTTCTCTGCTAGATCCAGGGATAGCCATTGGTAACTGGAAGGAGAAACCCCTTGATTCCCAACAGGACTAAGGGCTCTGCCCATTGTTGACCCCAGGACCAGTGGGCCTCTCCAAGGGCCAGTGAGGCTGGCCCCCTTACACACTCTGAGGGCCTGTTGGGGAAAGGATCTGCACTTCTGGAACCAGCTCCTTGCAAAATATATCACCTAAGGGGTGAGGAGGTCTGTTAAAACTGCCCTTGGTGGCTAGAGTTTGCCACCAGGATTAAATGAGCCCAAGATCATCCAAATTGGCCCAATGAGGCCCAAGATATGGCCTATAAAAAGTTGGCAACCGTTTAGCAAAAAACAGAGCACGTGGGGCTTTGCTGCATCTCCTTTCTACTACCCCCAGTGTGCACCAGGACCCAAGGGTTGGTTCGTGATTTATCTATATATTGCCCGGGATGGGGCCTGCATGGGGCCCCCACAGATTTCTTCTTTTGCCCATGGGGGTTTCCCATCTCCCCAGGGGCCAATGCATAATACAAGGAAGCAGTATCATGCCTCCCCATAGAGGTGGCCTTGTCCTGGTCCAAATGTTCATATCTGAGGGGAGGGGCGGCCACTGCATACCAGACTCCCTGTCCTCACAGAGCTGGTATTGAGAAGCACTCTGTCGGCTCCCGCGCCAGCAGTCCAGAATGTCACCCGGGCCATGAGCAAGCTGGGGCAGCTGGGAGTGGGCTCCCCGGATGCCCCGTAAATGGAAGTCCCTGTCCTGACAAAACAGAGAAAAAAACAGAAATGAAAAGGTTTCCGTCCCTCCCTGGCACAGCGGGAGAACTACTAATAAAATATTCGCTGTTTCTGGCTGGAGCTCTCTAGAATGCCCTGCGGGCCTTGTCAATTTGTATTTTGTTTTTGCCTTGTGGGGGCCCCAGGAGGACAGGGGCACTACTACAGGATTCAGAGAGTGCTGTAGATTGCTTTACTAGTTATAGCAGCCCCCAGAAGTAATAGTTGAAAACTGACCCTATGTTTGTAAAGTCAAGGAATCCATGACCCTTTGCGATTTTCACATAATTTTTACAGCTTTTTTTTGTTTGTTTTTTGCAGCTGGGAGTGCAGCATTCTCCTGGAGCTTATTTTACAACTATGCTTAAGCCTGAAGGTGTATATGGGAAGGTACATAGTATAAAGCACTCCCTAGGGGCTGAGAAAATGGATGCATTTTATGTGGCCAGACAGTGGTGCCTTCTAAGAGCTGTCCCAGTACAGACGTGTATTGGAGACAGTCTGTAAGGCACACAGAGTAGTAAGAGCAATAAATGCCTATTTCTAAAAGTGCGATTTCTAAAATAGTATTGATAAATCCGACTTTACCAGTAAAAAGGATTTATCATTACCATTTTAGAGATATGAAACATGATGTTGCTACTCCTTTCTGATCTGGAATTAAAGCTTAAAAGTGTATAAAGGAATCCCAAATGCTGGCCTATGAGAAAATCTGGCACTGCAATATCAAAAAACAACTTTGGGAGTTTTTCACTACCAGGACATTTAAAACTGAAAAGTACATGCCCTCCATTTTAAAAGCACTGCACCATGCCCTGTGGGTCACATAGGGCCTACCTTAGGGGTGACACATGTAATAAAGGGGAGTTTAAGGCTTGGCAAGGGAATTCAAATCCGAAGTTGAGGTGGCAGTAAAAGTACATACATGGACCTTTCAATGGCAGGCCTGAGACGTGGTTAAAGGGTTACTTATGTGGGTGGCACAATCACTGCTGCAAGCCCACTAGTAGCATTTAATTCACAGGCCGTGGGCACATATAGTTCACTTTACTAGCGACTTGTTTGTAAAATAAATACACCAATTGGGTAGGAGCTAATGTTACCATATTTAGGGGAGAGAGCACAAGCACTTTACAAGCACTTTAGCAATGTCAGCAGTGGAAAAGTATGCAGGCCCTAAAACCAGCAAAAACAAGATCAGAAAACTGGTCTAACAATAGAGATGCAAGTTATATGTACTTTGTTCAACCATAATTGGTGAATTTCAGTGGTTTTTCCATTTTAACATTTGAAATGTAAGTGATTGTCTCATTTAAAATGTTAGTGATTGTCTCATTTAAAGAAAAGAACTAACAACTGAAAAAAACCTGACGCATATATACGTATACATATGTACAGGATGTTTGCACTACAGCCATAACCGTGCGTGATGCCTGGCCTGCTCTTGCTGCTACATGGATGACCATTAGTTATCCTATTCTTGCTCCTCTGGCCCCTTCCCAGAAAAGGTAACTCTTCATGTAGGACTTTGAAGGAAACTCTTTCAGTGGGACTTACCTGGTCCCTGTATCCGACCTGTGTAGCATTGCGGCTAGTCTGAATTTGGGAACTTCACCTGGCCTCGCACAACCAGATAGCCGCGAGTGGCGCTTTGTGCCTTTTGGTCCTTTTTCAATTCAATCTGTAAAATTGCATATCTCCAGTTTACTGATTGTATTTTTTGTCATTTTTGGGTCAAATTATTAATTAAATATTAATTTATTTAAGATACATTTCATTTTAATATTGTTTGATAAAACTTCACACATTGACTCTTATTTAAGGGTGACTCATTTGTGCCAAGCTACTGGAGGGTTAAGCACAGATTAATCTGGGGTTTGCTTTTGTTTCACCCTTCAAAGAATTGTGGTTGCTGCTCCAGTAGAGTTTCAACCCCTTCAACCAGTAACCCAATTTCAAACATTGGTGTCCATCTGTGAGGATTAGGACTTGTGTCTGTGTAGTGTCATATGGACATTTATGTGTTACACTACAAATCCCAGACAATAATTTGATACCAATTTCAGTTGGCTCCTTCGCTTTTTTCCAAACTCACTCTCATTCTATCTGTCTGTGACCATACCTGCATAATTTTACCTCATCAACCTGGGTTGCTACACTTTGGCTAAGCTCAACAAGTTCTGTAAGGAAAACAGACTTCCGCCCAAAAAATGACACCAAGACGTTGCAGCGTCAGAAGGCTCTGACGGCCTTGGCAGAGGCTCACCAGTTTTTGTCAGCAACAGAGGACTAGGATGTAGAGGATGATATGGAAGAGTAGGGGCAGAAACTAGTGTAGGAGGCTGGCCTGGCTTATAGTGGGTACCAGATGGTACTTACACCTTGTGCCAGGTCGAGTTATCCCTTATCAGTAGATTAGTAGTGTTCTAGAAGCTTAGGCTGATAGAGGTAGCTATAGCAGAGCAGCTTAGGCTGAACTAGGAGACATGCAAAGCTCCTACTATACCACTTATATCATATAGCACTATATCATAAGAAACACAATACTCAGAGTTACTAAAAAAAATGGTACTTTATTTTAGTGACAATGTGTCAGAAATATCTCAGAGGATATACTCCCTTAAGAGGTAAGTAAAATACAAACAATATACACACAAACCAAAATCAGGTAAGTAAACGCTTAGAAAAGTAGTGCAAACACTGTAGAAAACAATATGATGAAATAGGCCTAGGGGCAACACAAACCATATACTCTAATAGTGGAATGCGAACCACCAACGGACCCCAGGCCTAGTGTAGTGTATAGAGGGTCACTGGGAGTGTAAGAAAACACTAAGAGTGTCTAAGATACGCCACCCCAAGACCCTGAAAAGTAGGAGTAAAGTTACCCCACTTCCCCAGAAACACACTAAAGTCGTGATAGGAGATTCTGCAAAGGCAACAACTGACTGCAAAGCACTGAAGACGGATTCCTGGAGCTGAGGACCTGTAAAGGACGGGGATCAAGTCCAAGAGTCACGCAAGTGTCCATGGAGGGCAGGAGCCCACTAAACCCCAGATGAAGGTGCAAAAGGGCTGCCTCCAGGTGGAAGAAGCTGAAGATTCTGCAACAACGGAAGATGCTAGGAACATCTCCTTTGCACAGAAGATGTCCCACAGCGTGCTGGAGGAAGCAGAGTTGTTTACACGCAGAAAGAGTGCAAACAAGCCTTGCTAGCTGCGAAGGTTGCAGTTGAAGTAAATGGATGTTGCCCGGGCCCAGGAAGGACCAGGAGGTTGCCCCCTGAAGGAGGAGACAGAGGGGGTGCTCAGCAGTACAAAGAGCCCATGCAGAAGCAGGCAGGACCCACAGAAGCACTTGAACATGTGTTCAAGAAATCTTAGCACGGCGGTCATCTCAACACTACAAAAGAGGGTCCCACGAAGCCGGTGGTCAACTCAGCGAGGACAGAGTGATGGGGACCTGGGCTATGCTGTGCAAAGCTCCTACTATACCACTTATATCATATAGCACTATATCATAAGAAACACAATACTCAGAGTTACTAAAAAACAAGGTACTTTATTTTAGTGACAATGTGTCAGAAATATCTCAGAGGATATACTCCCTTAAGAGGTAAGTAAAATACAAACAATATACACACAAACCAAAATCAGGTAAGTAAACAGTTAGAAAAGTAGTGCAAACACTGTAGAAAACAATATGATGAAATAGGCCTAGGGGCAACACAAACCATATACTCTAATAGTGGAATGCGAACCACCAACGGACCCCAGGCCTAGTGTAGTGTATAGAGGGTCACTGGGAGTGTAAGAAAACACTAAGAGTGTCTAAGATACCCCACCCCAAGACCCTGAAAAGTAGGAGTAAAGTTACCCCACTTCCCCAGAAACACACTAAAGTCGTGATAGGAGATTCTGCAAAGGCAACAACTGACTGCAAAGCACTGAAGACGGATTCCTGGAGCTGAGGACCTGTAAAGGACGGGGATCAAGTCCAAGAGTCACGCAAGTGTCCATGGAGGGCAGGAGCCCACTAAACCCCAGATGAAGGTGCCAAAGGGCTGCCTCCAGGTGGAAGAAGCTGAAGATTCTGCAACAACGGAAGATGCTAGGAACATCTCCTTTGCACAGAAGATGTCCCACAGCGTGCTGGAGGAAGCAGAGTTGTTTACACGCAGAAAGAGTGCAAACAAGCCTTGCTAGCTGCGAAGGTTGCAGTTGAAGTAAATGGATGTTGCTCGGGCCCAGGAAGGACCAGGAGGTTGCCCCCTGAAGGAGTAGACAGAGGGGGCGCTCAGCAGTACAAAGAGCCCATGCAGAAGCAGGCAGGACCCACAGAAGTACTTGAACATGTGTTCAAGAAATCTTAGCACGGCGGTCATCTCAACACTACAAAAGAGGGTCCCACGAAGCCGGTGGTCAACTCAGCGAGGACAGAGTGATGGGGACCTGGGCTATGCTGTGCACGAAGGATTCCTTGCAAAAGTGCAAAGAAGCCGCAGCAGCTGCAGTTCACACAGTACACAGGATTACTGTCTGGTGTGGGGAGGCAAGGACTTACCTCTACTAAATTTGGACAGAAGGACCACTGGACTGTCGGGGTCACTTGGATCCAGATCCTGTGTTCCAGGGACCACACTCGTCAGGATGAGAGGGGACCCAGAGGACCGGTGATGCAGAAGTTTGGTGCCTGCGTTATCAGGGGAAGATTCCGTCGACCCACGGGAGATTTCTTCTTGGCTTCCAGTGCAGGGTGAAGGCAGACAGCCCTCAGAGCATGCACCACCAGGAAACAGTCGAGAAAGCCAGTAGGATTAGGCGCTACAATGTTGCTGGTAGTCGTCTTGCTACTTTGTTGCGGTTTTGCAGGCGTCCTGGAGCAGTCAGCGGTCGATCCTTGGCAGAAGTCGAAGAGAGAGATGCAGAGGAACTATGGTGAGCTCTTGCATTCATTATCTGACGAGAAGCCCACAGGAGAGACCCTAAATAGCCCTCAGGGGAGGATTGGTCACCTAACCTGGTAAGTACCTATCAGGAGGGGTCTCTGACGTCACCTGCTGGCACTGGCCACTCAGAGGCCTCCATTGTGTCCTCACACCTCTGCATTCAAGATGGCAGAGGTCTGGGACACACTGGAGGAGCTCTGGGCACCACCCCTGGGGTGGTTATGGACAGGGGAGTGGTCACTCCCCTTTCCTTTGTCCAGTTTCGCACCAGAGCAGGGGGTGGGGGATCCCTGAAACGGTGTAGACTGGCTTATGCAAGGAGGGCACCTCTTCAAAGCATTTCCAGAGGCTGGGGGAGGCTACGCCTCCCCAGCTCTTAACACCTATTTCCAAAGGGAGAGGGTGTAACACCCTCTCTCAGAGGAAATTCTTTGTTCTGCATTCCTGGGACTGGACTGCCCAGACCCCAGGAGGGCAGAAACCTGTCTTTGGGTTGGCAGCAGCGGTAGCTGCAGTGAAAATACCAGAGAGCTAGTTTGGCAGTACCCGGGGTCCATGCTGGTGCCCCGGGAATGCATGGGATTAGCACCCTCATACCAGATTTGGCATGGGGGTACAATTCCATGATCTTAGACATGTTACATGGCCATATTCGGAGTTACTATTGTGAAGCTATATATAGGAATTGACCTATATGTAGTGCACGCGTGTAATGGTGTCCCCGCACTCACAAAGTCCAGGGAAATTGCCCTGAACAATGTGGGGGCTAGTGCCAGGGTGTCCTCACACTTAGTATCTCTGCACCTAACCTTCACTAAGTGAGGGTTAGACATATAGGTGACTTATAAGTTACTTAAGTGCAGTGTAAAATGGCTGTGAAATAACGTGGACGTTATTTCACTCAGGCTGCAGTGGCAGTCCTGTGTAAGAATTGTCTGAGCTCCCTATGGGTGGAAAAAGAAATGCTGTAGCCCATAGGGATCTTCTGGAACCCCAATACCTAGGTACCATACACTAGGGAATTATAAGGGTGTTCCGGTGTGCCAATCAGAATTGGTGAAAATGGTCACTAGCCTGCAGTGACAATTTTAAAAGCAGAGAGAGCATAAGCACTGAGCTTCTGATTAGCAGAGTCTTAGTGACACAGTTAGGCACCACACAGGGAACACATTAAGGCCACAAACTATGAGCACTGGGGTCCTGGCTAGCAGGATCCCAGTGACACAGGCAAAAACAAACTACACACAAGTAAAAATGGGGGTAACATGCCAGGCAAGATGGTACTTTCCTACACAACCGCCCCCACAAACAAGGGACAATCAGGCTAACCTTGCCCAGGTGAGTCTTCATTGTCTAAGTGGAAATATCTGGAGAGTCTATCTGCATTGGATTGGGTACTCCCAGGTCTATGTTCCACTGTATAGTCCATTCCCTGTAGGGATATGGACCACCTCAACAATTTAGGGTTTTCCCCTTTCATTTGTTTAAGCCATAATAGAGGTTTGTGGTCTGTCTGAACAATAAAGTGAGTACCAAACAGGTATGGTCTCAACTTTGTCAGTGCGTAGACCACAGCAAAGGCCTCCCTCTCTATGGCAGACCAACGCTTTTCTCTAGGGGTCAACCTCCTTCTGATAAAAGCAACAGGTTGATCCTGGCCCTCAGTGTTAAACTGTGATAGCACTGCCTCAACCCCCAATTCAGAAGCATCAGTCTGGACTATGAACGTTTTGGAGTAGCAAGGGCTTTTTAAGACAGGTGCAGAGCACATGGCCTGTTTGAGCTCATCAAAAGCTTTTTGACAGCTAGCTGTCCATAATACCTTTTTAGGCATCTTCTTACTAGTGTGGTCATTAAGAGGAGCTGCAATGGAGCCATAATTCTTGATGAACCTCCTATAGTACCCTTTGAGGCCTAGAAAGGCTCTCACCTGGGTTTGAGTTGTAGGGGGAGCCTATTCCATAATGGTCTGGATCTTCCCCTGCAGTGGTGCAATCTGTTCCCCACCTACCAGGTGGCCCAGATAAACAACTTTCCCTTGCCCTATTTGGCACTTTGAAGCCTTGATAGTGATGCCTGCCTTTTGCAGGGCCTCCAAAACTTTCCAAAGGTGGACCAGGTGCTCATCCCAGGTGGAGCTAAAGACAGCTATATCATCTAGATATGCTGCACTAAAGGCTTCCAAACCTTGCAGGACTGTGTTCCCCAACCTTTGAAAAGTGGGAGGTGCATTTGTCAAACCAAAGGGCATCACAGTGAACTGATAGTGCCCTCCAATGGTGGAAAATGCAGTTTTAGGTTTAGCATTTTCTAATAATTGAATCTGCCAATACCCTGCAGTTAAATCAAAAGTGCTCAGATACTTGGCAGAAGCCAGTGTATCTATTAGCTCATCTGCCCTGGGTATAGGGTGAGCATCTGTCTTAGTTATTTGATTGAGACCTCTGTAGTCAACACAAAACCTCATTTCTCTTTTACCATCCTTACTGTGAAGTTTTGGGACAAGCAGCACTGGGCTTGCCCATGGGTATTCTGAAGGCTCAATCACTCCTACGTCTACCATCTTCTGCACCTCTTGTTTTATGCAATCCTTGACATGGTCAGGCTGCCTATAAATCTTACTCTTGACAGGTAAACTGTCTCTAGTATTGATTGTGTGCTCACACCAGGTAGTTGTACCTGGTATCAGTGAGGAGAGGTCAGAAAATTGTCCTAAGAGATTAGTGGAGTTGTCCTTCTGTTCAGCAGTAAGGCAATCTGCTAGCACCACTCCCTCCACTAAGCCATCAGCTTCAGTGGTGGAGAAGAGATCAGGGGGAGGGTCACTCTCTTCTTTCTGTCCCCCATCAGTTGCCATGAGCAGGGTTAAATCAGCCCTGTAATAGTAGGATTTTAGGCAGTTGACATGGAGCACCCTAAGCGGACTCCTGGCAGTGCCCAGGTCTACCAAGTAGTTTACCTCACCGTTTTTCTCAACAATGAGATGGGGTCCATTCCATTTGTCTTGGAGTGCTCTTGGGGCCACAGGCTCCAATACCCACACCTTCTGTCCTGGGTGGTACTGAGTCAGGACAGCTTTCTGGTCATGCCATTGCTTTTGGAGCTCTTGGCTGGCCTAAAGGTTTTACTGGCCTTTTTCATGTACTCAGCCATTCTTGATCTTAGGCCAAGCACATAGTCCACAATGTCCTGATTTTAGAGGTTGTTCCCAACCCTCCTTCACGAGTGCAAGGGGATCTCTCACTGGGTGCCCTAAGAGGAGCTCAAAGGGGCTACAGCCCATTCCTTTTTACCTCCCTGTAAGCAAAAAGGAGGCATGGCAACAGGACATCCCATCTCCTTCTGAGTTTTTCAGGGAGTCCCATATTCATACCTTTGAGAGTTTTATTAAACCTCTCAATCAGACCATTTATTTGTGGATGGTAAGGAGTTGTGAACTTGTAAGTTACACCACATTCCTTCCACATAACTTTGAGGTATGCAGACATAAAGTTACTACCTCTTTCTGACACCACTTCCTTAGGGAAGCCCACTCTGGAAAAGATTCCCAGGAGGGCCTTTGCCACTGCAGGAGCTGTAGTCGTCCTTAAGGGAATTGCTTCAGGATGCCTAATGGCATGGTCCACTACCACAAGGATAAACCTATTGCCTGACGCTGTTGGAAGGTCAAGGGGGCCAACTATGTCAACCCCTACCCTTTCAAAGGGCACCTCAACCACTGGAAGTGGAATTAAGGGGGCCTTAGGTGTGCCACCAGTCTTGCCAGTGGCTACGCAGGTCACACAAGAGCGACAAAACTCTTTAGTGTCCTCTGACATATGAGGCCAGTGAAACAATGGAACACGCCTGTCCCAAGTTTTACTCTGGCCCAAATGCAGAGCCAAAGGAATGTCATGTGCCAAGGTTAGAAGAAATTCCCTATACTGCAAAGGGATGACCAATCTCCTGGCAGCTCCAGGTACAGGGTCCCTTGACTCAGGATACAGGAGGTTGTCTTCCCAATACACCTTATGGCTATCACTGACATCCCCATTCTGCTGTTTGACAGCTTGCTATCTCAAACCCTCAAGTGTGGGACAGGTCTGCTGTGCCACACTCAGCTCTTCCCTAGCAGGCCACCCTGCAACCAAAAGCTCAGCAGTGTCTGCTGCCAGCTCCTCTGGTGTAGGTTCTGCACAGGGAGAGGATTCCTCTTCCTCAAAAGGGGAATCTTCTGGAGAGGGAGGGATAGTGGCCAAGGATGTACCCTTACTACTCCTAGCTTTTGGGAGCACTTGGTCCATTGTTCCAGGAATCAAGTTTCCGTGTCCTTTTTGCTTCTTGGCCTGAGCCCTTGTAAAGGCAAAAATATGCCCAGTAATGCTCAGCATTGCTGCATGAGCCTTCAACTCCACTTCAGCCCAAACTGATGTCTTCAAATCATTGCCTAGTAAGCAATCTACAGGTAATTCAGTGACTACCGCAACTTTCTTTAGACCATTAACCCCCCCCCCCCCATTTGAGATTCACAACAGCCATGGGGTAGCTGAGTGTGTTATTGTGAGCATCAGTCACTTGGTACTGCTGACCAAGTAGGTGTTGATCAGGGTGAACCAGTTTCTCTATCACCATAGTTACACTGGCTCCTGTGTCCCTGTAGGCTTCAATCTTGAGAGGACTCTTTTCTGGTGTCTCTGAACTTAATCCTGTATTGTTCAGTGGTTAAGCCAAATCCATCCAAGAGTGCATCCTTCAAAACTTTGTAATTATTAGCATCACTTTCTCTGACAGTAAGGAGCCTATCCCTACCCTTACTAGTGAAAGATAGCCACAAGATAGCAGCCCACTGCCTTTGAGGGACCAACTGTACCATACAAGCCCTCTCAAGTGCAGCAAACCACTTGTTAATGTCATCCCCCTCCTTGTAAGGCGGGACTATATTATGCAGGTTTCTGGAATCTTGTTCTCTCACAGGATTGCTATCAAAAACACTGCTGCTGCCACCATGGGGAACTAACCCCAACCTCTGACTTTACCTCTCTACATCTAGGGATTCCCTGTCTAAGGCCAGCTGCTGTTGTCTTAGCTTCAGCCTGGCCTCTTCTAACCTCAGCTTCCTGAGTTCCCTTTTCATAGTGTTATCCTCAGGGTGGGAGGCTTGCGAATTCTGAGACACAGAAGAAATGTGGGATTTGGCAGAGTGTGACTTGTCTTTAACTGGCTGGACTCTAGTAGCCTGGCCTTTAGGAGTGAAAGGTGCCCTACTATTGTGTGACCCCCCCCCACTACCAGTGTCACTAGATGGCCTGTGCGCTGGCAGGTCTTTGGATGAACACTCCCCAGCATCCTCAGGGGACTCCTCTGAGTCTTGCTGGGTACCCCCATCCTCTACCTCCTGATCCTGGGATAGGCCAGGCTGGTTCTGGTCACTTTCTTGGAGAAGGCTAAGTAGAAGATCTTTGGTAGGGTTCTTACCAATGCTTAAACCCCTTTCTATGCAGAGACCCCTCAAACTTTTAAAGTTTAAACTACCATAGGTTGCCTTGACAACTGTGGGAGTAAGCTCTACTGCAGATATGATTGTTAGAAAGGGTTTAGGACAGAGATAAAAAAGTTTAGTAACTTTTAGAGGAAAAAGAAAAACTTTTCCAAACTTTTTCAAACTTTTGAAAACTTTTCTAGAATTTTTGAAAACTTTACTAAAACTTTTTTAGAAAGTTTAAAGAAAGAAAGTTAAACAGTTTAGGTTAACTGTATATTCTGAAGTATTTGGTATATGTTTTTCCTATGAAAAGCACCAAATGACAAAGTGGTAAAGCAGTTACAAGTACTTGTCCCATCGCTGCACCACCAATGTAGGAGGCTGGCCTGTAGTGGGTACCAGATGGTACTTACACCTTGTGCCAGGTCCAGTTATCTCTTATTAGTAGATTATTAGTGTTCTAGCAGCTTAGGCTGATAGAGGTAGCTATAACAGAGCAGCTTAGCCTGAACTAGGAGACATGCAAAGCTCCTACTATACCAATTATATCATAAAGCACTATGGCCCTCATTCTGACCTTGGCGGGCGGCGGAGGCCGCCCGCCAAAGTCCCGCCGTCAGGTTACCGTTCCGCGGTCGAAAGACCGCGGCGGTAATTCTGACTTTCCCGCTGGGCTGGCGGGCGGTCGCCTTCAGACCGCCAGCCAGCCCAGCGGGAAAGAGGCTTCCACGATGAAGCCGGCTCGGAATCGAGCCGGCGGAGTGGAAGCTGTGCGACGGGTGCAGTTGCACCCGTCGCGTATTTCACTGTCTGCGCAGCAGACAGTGAAATACATGTAGGGGCCCTCTTACGGGGGCCCCTGCAATGCCCATGCCAGTGGCATGGGCACTGCAGGGGCCCCCAGGGGCCCCGCGACCCCCCCTACCGCCATCCGGATCTCGGCGGTCCAACCGCCGGGATCTGGATGGCGGTAGGGGGGGTCGGAATCCCCGCGGCGGTGCAGCAAGCTGCGCCGCCGCGGAGGATTCAATGGGGCCGCGGTACACTGGCGGGACCCCGCCAGTGGTGCCGGTCCGACCGCGGCTTTACCGCCGCGGTCGGAATCCCCATTGGAGCACCGCCGGCCTGTCGGCGGTGCTCCCGCGGTCCTCCGCCCTGGCGGTCAAAGACCGCCAGGGTCAGAATGACCACCTATATCATAAGAAACACAATAATCAGAGTTACTCAAAATAAAGGTACTTTATTTTAGTGAAAATGTGTCAGAAATATCTCAGAGGATATACTCCCTTAGGAGGTAAGTAAAATACACAAAATATACACACAAACCAAATCAGGTAAGTAAACAGTTAGAAAAGTAGTGCAAACACTGTAGAATACAATATGATGCAATAGGCCTAGGGGCAACACAAACCATATACTCTAAAAGTGGAATGCGAACCACAAACTGACCCCAGGCCTAGTGTAGTGTGTAGAGAGTCACTGGGAGTGGAAGAAAACACTAACGGTGTCTAAGATACCCCACCCCAAGACCCTGAAATGTAGGAGTAAAGTTACCCTACTTCCCCAGAAACACACAAAAGTCGTGATAGGAGATTCTGCAAAGGCAACAACTGACTGCAAAGCACGGAAGACGGATTCCTGGACCTGAGGACCTGTAAAGGAAGGGGACCAAGTCCAAGAGTCACGCAAGTGTCCAGGGGGGCAGAAGCCTACTAAACCCCGGATAAAGCTGCAAAAGGGCTGCCTCCAGGTGGAAGAAGCTGAAGATTCTGCAACAACGGAAGGGGCTAGGAACATCTCCTTTGCAAAGAATATGTCCCACAATGTGCTGGAGAATGCAGAGTTGTTTCCATGCAGAAAGACTGCAAACAAGCCTTGCTAGCTGCAAAGGTTTAATTGAAGAAAATGGGTGCTGCCCGGGCCCAGGAAGGACCAGGAGGTCGCCCCTTGGAGGAGGAGGCAGAGGGGGCGCTCAGCAGTACAGAGAGCCCATGCAGAAGTAGGCAGGCCCTGTAGAAGCACTTGAACAGGCATTCAAGAAATCTGAGCATGGCGGTCATCTCAACACTACATAAGAGGGTCCCACGAAGCCGGTGGTCAACTCAGCGAGTTGAGCAATGCAGGACGGAGTGCCGGGGGCCTGGGCTATGCTGTGCACGAAGGATTCCTCGCAAAAGTGCACAGAAGCCCTAGCAGCTGCAGTTCACTCAATGTACAGGATTACTGTCTGGCATGGGGAGGCAAGGATTTACCTACACCAAATTTGGACAGAAGGACCACTGGACTGTCAGGGTCACTTGCAATCCAGATCCTGTGTTCCAGGGACCACACTCGTCAAGATGAGAGGGAACCCAGAGGACCGGTGATACAGAAGTTTGGTGCCTGCGTTAGCAGGGGAAGATTCCGTCGACCCACGGGAGATTTCTTCTTGGCTTCCAGTGCAGGGTGAAGGCAGACAGCCCTGAGAGCATGCACCACCAGGAAACACTCGAGAAAGCCAGCAGGATTAGGTGCTACAATGTTGCTGGTAGTCGTCTTGCTACTTTGTTGCGGTCTTGCAGGTGTCCTGGAGCAGTCAGCTGTCGATCCTTGGCAGAAGTCAAAGAGAGAGATGCAGAGGAACTCTGGTGAGCTCTTGCATTCGTTATCTGATGAGAAACCCACAGGAGAGACCCTAAATAGCCCTCAGAGGAGGATTGGCCAACTAACCAGGTAAGCACCTATCAGGAGGGGTCTCTGACGTCACCTGCTGGCACTGGCCACTCAGAGGCCTCCATTGTGCCCTCACATCTCTGCATTCAAGATGGCAGAGGTCTGGGACACACTGAAGGACCTCTGGGCACCACCCCTGGGGTGGTGATGGACAGGGGAGTGGTCACTCCCCTTTCCTTTGTCCAGTTTTGCACCAGAGCAGGAGCTGGAGGATCCCTGAACTAGTGTAGACTGGCTTATGCAAGGAGGGCACCATCTGTGCCCTTCAAAGCATTTCCAGAGGCTGTGGGAGGCTACTCCTCCCCAGCTCTTAACACCTATTTCCAAAGGGAGAGGGTGTAACACCCTCTTTCAGAGGAAATTCTTTGTTCTGCCTTCCTAGGACTGGGTTGCCCAGACCCCAGGAGGGCAGAACCCTGTCTGTGGGTTGGCAGCAGCGGTAGCTGCAGTGAAAACCCCAGAGAGCTAGTTTGGCAGTACCAAGGGTCCATGCTGGTGCCCCGGGAATGCATGGGATTAGCACCCCAATACCAGATTTGGCATGGGGGGACAATTCCATGATCTTAGACATGTTACATGGCCATATTCGGAGTTACTGTTGTGAAGCTACATATAGGTATTGAGCTATATCGAGTGCACGCGTGTAATGGTGTCCCCCCCGCACTCACAAAGTCCAGGGAAATTGCCCTGAACAATGTGGGGACACCTTGGCTAGTGCCAGGGTGCCCTCACACTTAGTAATTTTGCACCTAACCTTCACTAGGTGAGGGTTCGACATATAGGTGACTTATAAGTTACTTAAGTGCAGTGTAAAATGGCTGTGAAATAACATGGACGTTATTTAATTCAGGCTGCAGTGGCAGTCCTGTGTAAGAATTGTCTGAGCTCCCTATCAGTGGCATAAACTAGGGAATTATAAGGGTGTTCCGGTGTGCCAATCAGAATTGGTGAAAATGGTCATTATCCTGCATGGCAATTTTAAAAGCAGAGAGAGCATAAGAACTGAGCTTCTGGTTAGGAGAGTCTCAGTGACAGTTAGGCACCACACAGTGAACACATTTAGGCCACAAACGATGAGCACTGGGGTCCTGGCTAGCAGGATCCCAGTGACACAGGCACAAACAAACCGACACACAAGTAAAAATGGGTAACATGCCAGGCTAGATGGCACTTTCCTACACCTAGGTGCAGGCCCTAAGAGACAGCATGCAAAGGAGGGGAATGATTTGCCTTTAGAATTGAAGATCCCTCCCAGATAAGAAAGCAGTGTGTCCTCCCAAGGCATGTCAACAGAGGTGCTGAAAAGGACTTTGTATTGCAAATGGGCAAACTTAAGACTGAGGAAAAAACTGGCAGTATAGGCCAAGATAGCCTTGGAGGAAAACAGACTAGCCATGGAGGAGAGGAGAATTTGCAATGAGCTAAGTCTCAGAGAGCTGGACATCAAAGCTAAACAAGTGGACCTCGGCAATCATTTTTGACAGCATACCTGCAGTGCCCTCTGAATACAAGAGGGTCCACATTCCCAAGGATTTGGTGCCTAACTTTGCTGTGGGAGATGACATCAATAAGTGGTTTGGAGCCAATGAGGTTGCTGTGGTGATGCATAGGGTCCCTGAAGAAGATTGGGGGGCCAGTTTCTGGAGGCACATACCTAGTGAAGGGGGGATGCTCTGCTGACTCTAGAGAAGGGGGATATATAGAGTCATTGCCCAATGAAAAACATGTTTATCAGGAAGTATAGCTTCATCCAAGAAAAGTACAGGCAGAAGTTTAGAGAAAGACATAAGCTGCCTCATCAGTCCTGGGTGGATTATGTGGATTAATTGTGCCAGGCACTGATTGTTGGGTGAAGGGCAATGAAGGGAAAGATTACCAGGTTGTACAATTTGGTGATCAGACAGCACATGCTCAGTCTTTCTTTTTCAGAGCTCCAAGAACACCTGATTGATAGTAAGCTCACTGACCCCAGGGAGCTTGCTAAGGTGGCAGCATCAGTGTCCACAAGAAGGTACCTGGGAGTGACCCCAATAACGGTGGTTCAGGTTCTTCCCAGCAGAATGAGGGCGAGGTCAAGGAAGATACAGGCAAGTCCTAGAATAAGGGGAGGGGGGCGAAAAGGGTTTCCATTCACCTTCTGAGAAACCGCAAGGGTGTTCTGGTGGGTGGTGGCCCAGGGCACCCCATTTCCAACCCCAGTGATTTCAGTGTTCCCAGTCAAGACACAGGCAGGGGGACTCTTTGTCCTAAGAAACCTCTCACTGGTGGGAATTTTACAGGAGTGGCTAAAGTAGTCTTAGGAAGAAGTAGCCACTAGGGGCCATGCCATCATCTCCCTTAACTGGGAGATAGGCTCAGAGGGTGAGCTTGTGATTCCTGAGGGTAGAGGTTTTCACTTCCACCTGATGAAGTTGAACAGGATCTCTGACACTGCTTTGATGGACAACAGGGTTATACGGGCCATGGCAGTGGAAAGACTGATTTCTCCAGACCAGTACACCAGTCAGGTATGTAGGATATCAGAGACCCAGGGGCAGGAATGTTTCCATCACATGGCTCTGGTATCCCTGGAGTGGGTGAAGAGGTGACCCTCAGACGTGTCATATTAATTCCCCAGATGCCCATAGATAGCATTGTGGGTTATGAGTTGTCCCCAGTGGCAAGGGAGCTGGGAGGGTTGATCTCACAGGTGCACCTGGCTGCACAGAGGATCCGGGAGACTGGCTGGAGGGGCAGGGTGAAGGAGGACTCATTGTGTTCCCTGTTCATTCTAGGTTAAGGAACAACCCTGGGAATGGTGGGAGGTAGAGGGGGAGTAGGTGGAAGTGGAAGTAGAAGTAAGTTGTCTAACACCTTGGGCATTTGCCCCCTACTCTGAGAAATTGCAGATGTCACAGAACCCTCAGGAGTCTATTGGTACTCCTTGAGAGGCCTACCCAATGTCCTCACTTGGAGCTTCTACCTGGCAGTGGATGGTCTGAAGACAGTCACTTGACACTGACAGTTGTCAGTTGGCTCTGTTGGTTGCTATCCTTCTGGGTAGAATTTTCCTTAGGTATAAGTCTGATACAAGGGGCAGAATGAGCCACATCACTTTGTTGGACATGGTGCTACTGTCTGCCTACTGGGATGCATCTAGAGCAAGTTAAGGTTAGGTGTTTCACAGATGGAGGCCCACCGTGAAGAGAAGAGTTCCCAATGGGTCAGTTCAGGGGTTCAGGAGAGGGTAGCTTGAGGGATCAAACTGAGTTCAGAAAGGCATAGAACTGTAAAATACCCTTACATAACAAGGCCTTCATCCATGTTCTATTGCCTAAACAGTGAAGCCCATCAATGTATTGACTAGTCTACCGTGGATTTTGGCTAGAGGAGGTTTGTGCTGGACTTGGCCTTTGCTGCAGGGTCATCCCCAAATATCATGCCTTCACCCTCATGTTTTCTGATTGTGTTTTTGTTGGATTTTATGACCCTACACACTTTGCCACTGCTAACCAGTGCTAAAGTGCTTGTGCTCTCTCCTTTAAATATGGTAACATTGGCTTATACCTAAGTGGCACAATTAATTTACTTGTAAGTACCACATGTACCCAGGGTCTCAATTTAAATGTTACAGCACTCATTATGCCACCCACGTAAGTAGCCTTTTAAACATGTATCAGGCCTGCCATTGTAGCCGGTGTGTGCAGTTTTAAACTACTGTTTCAACATGGCAAAAAAAAAACTTTGTTTTCATAACCTTCCTTTTTGTTGCATATAGGTCACGCCTAGATTAGGCCCTAAATAGCCCATAGGGCAGGGTGCAGTGTATTTTAAAATTTGGACATGTAGGTTTAACTTTTAAATGTCCTGGTAGTGGCAAACTCTTACATTTTTTACTACTGCAAGGCCTGGCTCTCCTTTGGATAACATTGGGTTATGTTATTGCATTTAATAAGGACTAACGTTCAATAGAGAGCAGACAGGAAAGTCAAGCCTGGTGTCTAAGGAATTGTAATTGAGAACCTCTGTAATGGTAGCTTTGTTTTTTAAATCACAATTCTGAAAATGGCACTTTTAGAAAGTTGATATTGTCTTTATATATTTTTTTGGTGCCTGCTGCCTATATCCTGGCTAGGTGTAGCTGGCAGTTTGTCTAGTGTATTGCTTCCAGGCAGTGAGAATAATGAGAATAGATGTTGGCAGAATGTGTCATCTCTGACTTGATAAGGACCTGTCATTTTAGGCACTTGCACATCACAAGCCTCAGGGGTAGAAAAGACTCAATCCCCCTTGAAACCAGCACCTGTGGTACACTGCCAGCCCAGTTGTGGTGCCTGTGAGCAGAAAAGATGCAGCATGATGCATTTCCTCATATCTGCTATGGAACCACTGCTGTGCAACACATTCCCAATGCAGGACCTCCGATCAAAGCCCACAGCTTCCTTGGAGCCTCTGCTGCATGAATCATACTTAACTCAGGCATTCGCATCACAAGCTCCTCGTTAAAGAATCCTCAACGATGATGCAGAACTCTGCATCGCAACCCAGCAGCTTCTTCAGAATGACCATTGCACAACACATCCTCAATGCAGGCCTTCACATTGCAAGTCCCTCACTGTCGGCATCCTCGCTGATGACGCCCGACTCCGCATCACAGCCCTGCAGCTCCTCTGAGCCAACACTGCATGACATGTTCTCAATGCATGATCTCACAACACTCTGCAGTTAGGATTGATCCCTGCATCCTGCTCATCCTCCATCATGGTCGGTATGAACTTGTGACTTTGCCCTGGTCCGCTGTGACTAGATAATCACATTTGGCACTATGTGCTTCTGGGCACCATTTTCACTTAACTGTTTAAAAATACATATTTCGGATGCTACTAGTTGGATTTTGTTGTGTTGGTCTCAAATAATTAAATACATTTTACTCTACTTTTTTAAATTGGTGGGGGATTTTCCTTCCTTGTACTGTATTTTCACTTTATTAAAGTTTAAAGCGCTGCATAACTACTTTCGTTAAGCCTGACTGCTTCTGTGCTAATCTACCAGAGGACTAAGCACAGGTTAATTTGGGGTTTGCTTGTGACTTCACCCTGAAAGAATATGCTACTGATGTTTGAGTATGGTTACAACCCCCCACTCAACCTGTCAGCCAATTTCCAATAGGAAGTTTAAAACTGCACATACAGGCTGCAGTGGCTGGTCAGAGGCAGGTTTAAAAGGCCATATAAGTTAGGGGCACAATCAGTGCTGCAACCCCATTAGTAGCACTTACTTGGACTAACTTGGGACTTACAAGCAAATTATATGTGCCAATTGGGTGTAAGCAAGTTTAAAGAGAACACATGTACAGTAGCACTAGTTAGCAGTGGTAAAGTGTGCAGCGTTCTATTGCCAACTAAAACAAATTCAGCAAAATAAGAGAATTGAAGGCAAAATGTTTGGGGGAAGATCTACCTAAGGTTGCAGGCCTAACAATAAAACATCTGTAAACAGAATAAACTATAAAAGTTGATCCCATTTCCCATCATACAGCTTCAGGGGGTGACATCACCATGCCTCCCACCATCCTTTTCCACTAGAGAGACAGGAAGTAACACCACTGCATTTTCATAATCCATCACAGCATGAAGTGATATTACTGGGGTTTGCCATAAACGCTGTAGACAGTTGACCACCAGGTCCTTCTCATGTAAAGGCAGAAAAAGACAAGGGTGTCCTCTTTGATATAATATCCTGTGGCTAGAACCTCTACCTTCAAGTAATCCATGTGCATCATATACCTTACAAATCCTATACCACAACAACTATCATATCACTAAGACCCAAACACTAGACATACTCACATCTCATTTGCACAGCAAACACCCAGACCCTCCACATCCCTCTCCTCAGCAAACATATACGACCAGAACAGCACATCCTTCTAGTCCTGCTCATTGTCGCTCTTCTAAACACTAGTTATTGCATGTCATCACTCAACATTAAGAGGATGCACTGCTCATCATATGATAATGGCTCACAGACATCAACATACATCTTAGATGGCCTCATCTCCTAGGGCTGCAGGATCCAGCATGCTGACTGCTTACACGAAGCAGATTGCGAAGTCACAGTCATTCACAAATCCACCAAGACCAGCACACTTTGCAAACCAGCAAGTAATTTGAAGTCCTCACCTTGCTGTCACATTTTCCATCCATCACTTCATACCAATGCACCAACGTCTACTGAAATAACTAAAGCAAACTTACCATTCCTCCAAGAACCTCATCATGGAGTGCCTCTAACATGAACATGTTATGTTCAAACACACACACACAAACACTCCACCTCACACACACACAAACACACCAGACTACTCAATGCACCACCCAATACTAGACTATCAGGGACACCTGCTTTTCTAAACCTACATTGATGACCCCTTTGAACAGCCTATTGCTCACCCTTCAGAACACCTGTTGTTAGCCCTTTTGGGCTTGCCTTGTCCCTTGTAAGTGGTCTCGCCAGTTGGATTCATGCACAGTTCTTGCCGCTAAAGTCTTATTGCCTCATTGGCATGGTGCCTAATGGCTCTGGGCTCTGTGCTCCTTGGGACATCTTCTTTTGAAATCACAGCAAGCATGTCGGGTGCAATTTATTGTATAAACAGTGCTCAAGCCTCATCTTATTGTTTTGCCTCAGGGATGTAGTATACTTTTTTACCTGTCTGCTCCTCCAAAACCACATCTAAGCTTTGCTTTTCACCTTGACATTTGCCTTCCACTAAACACCTGCCTCTTTTATGCCTACAGTAAAAAATGCAAAGCACAGAAGTGAAAAGTGAGATATTTCTGGGTAGTATTGGTAGCACAGACCCCACATTGAATACTACTCTTGGGTAGCAATTTGATCACTGAAAAATATGACATCCCTAATATTATGAAAACCATAAAAAATTACAACTCTTGCAATTTAAAAAAACACAGGACAGAGGTGCTAACATTGGATTCATTGATGCCAAAGCACAGAGCGACACATTCATACACAAATAAAATCGCATCACCATTATTAGATTCCCCCATCGTGAACTCTCCATCAACACTGACATGTAGGTATATGGTCAGGCAGGCTCTGAGACCTAGGCCTCAGAATGCTGACTGACAGGTCACAGGTATGATAACACATAGCTGACAGACAAATGGTCAAACAGGAAACTTAGATTAGATCCCAGAGACACCATAATCATTCCAGGAGATTGGCCCTGATAAAACACACATGGCCAGAGGGGTGCACGCATTCTCAAGACACCATAAAGTTAGATGCCACATGCAGTTAGGAGCACACATCGCATAAGAACACAGCACACACAGTACATGGAGCGGCCAAGCATCCCTCAGGTTGGACATCTGAACACATACTCGCTGGCCCACACTGTGTCCACGCACGGTGGAGGCCCACCGGCATTAATCATCAGGACTTTCATTTACATCTCCATGACAACAGTACACATTCTTGATCAAGAAAATAATGGTGGTCATTACAACCCTGACGGTCGGTGTTAAAGCGGGGGTAAAACCGGCAACAGGCCGGCGGTAAAAAAATTTGAATCACGAACGTGGCGGAAACCGCCAACATAGACAGCCACTTTAACACTCCGACCGCCAAGGCGGTACAAACAAACACCGCAGCGGTAACCGCCAACAGACAGGCGGAAGACAAGGTTCCACCCACTGTATTACAACAGGCCAATCCGCCACCTTTTCTGGGGCGGATTCACCGTGAACAAAAACAACGCGGAAACAGGACTTGGAAGGGAAAACGCTCACCTCTACACACCTCATGAGGAATCAGGACACCATGGAACCCGAGCTACAGATACTCCCAGCCTTTATCTTCCTGCTTCTCTACCAGGAAAAATAAAGACGGCGGCGAAGACCACAGTGAGTACTGCACCTACGACACAGGGGAGGGGGGAGGGAAAAAAGAGTGACACACCCACGCAACACAGAACACTCCTACCCCCACCCTCACCCACTACAACACACACACAAGTACATGTTGATACATTACATTAACAACCCCCAACCCCCCTGGAAGAATGCAAGGACAAAAGGAAATGAGTTGAACGTTTGTAATCTATTCAAATACAGTAATCAAAAATATATACATATATATATATATATATATATATATATTTACACTATAAACAAATATATACACCAAGAATACAAGTCCGAGGCATTCCACCATCATAGTCTGTGGACCACTGGGCCCAAAATGCATGGGCGAGGCCCACGCTCAATACCCGAAAAAAACGGAGAGAACATTGCTGGGGCATCAGATAGAAATACAACAGGCACCTCAGGGGGAAGGGAAGGTGGGCACCTCAGCCTGATGAGTGCACAACGCCAGATCCACAAGGGGGCTCCATGCCCACTGCTTTATCCTGGGGAGTGCAAAGCCACAGTCTCTCAAGTCTCTCCAGTGGGTGGTTTGCCCACTGCTTTATCATGGGGAGTGCAAAGCCACAGTCTCTCAAGTCTCTCCAGTGGGTGGTTTGCCCACTGCTTTATCCTGGGGAGTGCAAAGCCACAGTCTCTCAAGTCTCTCCAGTGGGTGGTTTGCCCACTGCTGCATCCTGGGGAGTGCAAAGCCACAGTCTCTCAAGTCTCTCCACTGGGTGGTTTGCCCACTGCTGCATCTTGGGGAATGCAAAGCCACAGTCTCTCAAGTGGATGTCAATCTCCACTGGTTCTGGAGGTGGCCTTGTGCCCAGAGTGCTTCATTCTGCCAAGGACAGAGGTAGTGGATGTGATACTCAACTGGTTCTGGAGGAGGCTTTGTGCCCAGAGTGCTTCATCCTGCCAAGGACAGAGGTAGTGGATGTGATACTCCACTGGTTCTGGAGGGGGCTTTGTTCCCAGAGTGCTTCATCCTGCCAAGGACAGAGGTAGTGGATGTGATACTTCACTGGTTCTGGAGGGGGCTTTGTGCCCAGAGTGCTTCATCCTGCCAAGGACAGAGGTAGTGGATGTGATACTCCACTGGTTCTGGAGGGGGCTTTGTGCCCAGAGTGCTTCATCCTGCCAAGGGCAGAGGTAGTAGATGTGATACTCCACTGGTTCTGGAGGGGGCCTTGTGCCCAGAGTGCTTCATCCTTCCAAGGACAGAGGAAGTCGATGTGATACTCCACTGGTTCTGGTTCTGGAGGGGGCTTTGTGCCCAGAGTGCTTCATACTGCCAAGGACAGAGGTATTGTATGTGATACTCCACTGATTCTGGAGCGGGCTTTGTGCCCAGAGTGCTTCATCCTGCTCTTGGAGGCCTCAGTAGCGTCTGAAGCTTTGGTGCTCATAGGCCTGTGGTGCTTGTTGCGGCGGTGTCCATTTCAGCAGTGCTGGTGGCGACGGTGTCCTTGGCAGCAGTGCTGGTTGCGGCGGTGTCCTTGGCAGCGGTGCTTGTTGCGGCGGTGTCCTGTTCAGCGGTGCTGGTGGCAGCGGTGTCCTTGGCAGCAGTGCTTGTGGCGGCGGTGTCCTTGGCAGCGGTGCTTGTGGCAGCGGTGTCCTTGGCAGCGGTGCTTGTTGCAGCGGTGTCCTGTTCAGCGGTGCTGGTGGAGGCGGTGTCCTTCGCAGCGGTGCTTGTGGCGGTGGTGTCCTTGGCAGCGGTGCTTGTTGCGGCGGTATCCTGTTCAGCGGTGCTGGTGGCGGTGTCCTGTTCAGCGGTGCTAGTGGCGGTCTTGTCCGCCGTGCAGCTTTTTGCAGACTTGCCTGTTTTACTGTGCCCCTTCCCCACCTTAGATGGTGGCGCAGCTGTCTTCACACTCCCAACTGTACCCCTGGTAGTGGCTTTGGTGGAAGATGTTTTGCCTCTCTCCTGCCGAGCACTGGCCAACTTTTTGTGCTTTTGAGGTGGGGGACTGTCCGTGGTTTGGCTCCTTGGCACACTGGCTGCCCTGCTGCCTGGCACACTCCAGAAGCCGGTTTCTACTGGCACCACTGTTACCGCAGATCTTGTGGCTGAGGCGCTGGGTTGGGACCTGGAAAGGCTGGCCCTAGGAGACTAAAGGGGTTGGGAGGTGAGGGGAAGAGGTCAAGGTTGGACAGGAAAAGTTTTTGTGACACATTGGGACGGGTAGATGGAGGGAGGTTGGGAGTGAAGGAAGAGGTAGTGGTTGTCGGAGGTGTACGTTTGGTGACGTTGGGTGAAGGTGCATGGGCTCGAGGCTGTCGTGAGGTGAATGGCTGTTTGGGTGGGTGTGTGGCTACGTTTGTGTACCTTGGGAGGTGGGCTCACAGACACACTGGGAGAGGACACAGGGGATGTGTGAATGGTAGTGGGGGTGGTGAGTGCACGTGAGCGGGGTGTGGTGGTGGGTGTGCTGGTGATGGAGGTAGTGGCTGATGATGTAGTGCATGCAGGTGTGAGTGGAGACGAGACTGGGAGGGAGGAGGGAGACGAGGAGGAGGGGGACACAGTGGAGGCAGTGGCTGTTGGTATGTCTGCATGGGTATGATGCTTGAGTGAGTGCCTGTGGGATGTGTGGTGCTTATGTTTGCCTGAGCTTCCCTTGTGTGTTGAGGTGTGTGCATGCTGGTCTGATGGTGTGTTTGGGATAGGCTGAGGTACTGGGGTTTGGGTCTGGGTGGAGGAAGTTTGAGGGGGAGGCTAGAGACAGGGACAATGGCTGCCATCAGTGCTGAAGCCAGAGTCTGAAAAGCTCGCTGTTGGGCTGCCTGACCAGAATGAATGCCCTCCAGGTATGCATTGGTCTGTTGCAACTGCCTCTCTACACCCTGGATGGCATTCAAAATGGTAGACTGCCCAACAGTGAGGGACCTGAGGAGGTCAATGGCCTCCTCACTGAGGGCAGCAAGGCTGACTGGGGCAGGGGCTGAGGTGCCTGGGGCGAAGAAGATGGCCACCCTCCTGGGTGAGCGGCGAAGGGGCACATGCTGAGGGGCTGCTGGGAGGGTGGTGCTGGTAGAGGGGGTGGCGGCTGTACCTGTAGATGCGGGGGGCACAGAGGGGCCGGCCACCGCAAGGGAGCTCCCATTAGAGGAGGAGTCAGTGTCGCTGGTCTCAGCTCCTGTCCCTGCTGTGGAGCTCCCCTCGCCCTCCGTCCCACTGGTGGCTTCTGACTCCATTGTGTCGCCCTCCAGGGCCATGTGGGATGTAGCTCCCTCCTGATCCGGTGGCACTGCTCCTCCGCCTGATGGTGCTAATGCACACAAGAACAGGGAGACCACAAAAAGGGGGGGAAGACAGAAGAAAGACATGTTGAGTGCATCCAATACCGCTACCGTTGGCGGACACTACCGACACAGAAGCCCCCTGCACTACGCCGTGCACTTAGAGTTCCCTAATTAATCACAGGGACATGGGTTACAAGGCATATGCCCGATTGCTGCACACATGGAAGTCACAGGAGCCTGGCTAGGTGTAGTTGGCTCTGAACACAGGTGGGGTGGGGTGACACAGGGCCTGCCTTAAGAAGGGACCTAGCCTACTAAACTCGTCCTGGCCTAGGGGAACCCACAGTTCACCTCCCCCACCCAGACACCTACAATGTGCGCTGAATCAGCAGAATGAGAGTGTACTCACCCCCTTGTGGCTGCTGTGATGCCCTCAAACACCCATCCAACTCCGGATAGGCCACCGCCAGGATCCAGAACATCAGGGGGGTCATGGTGCGACGGGCACCCCTCCCACGTTGAGAGGCCATCCCCAGCTGGGCCTCCGCCGTCTTCTTGCTCCAGCGGCGAATGTCCTCCCATCTTTTACGGCAGTGGGTGCTCCGTCTGTGGTGGACCCCCAGGGTCTGGACTTCCTTGGCGATGGCACGCCAAATATCCTTCTTCTGGTGGGTGCTGACCTACAGGAATAGTACAGGGGAAAAGGAGAAGATATAACCGCCCGCACCGTCCAGTCATTGGCCCGCATTCCTACCCTTGCCATGACGCACATGCACCCACTGTCGTATCATACACGCCTCCTTCTCCCCCCCATCTTTCATCAACACCACTCCAAATAGGCATTACCCATACGGCATGCTCACAGTGTACTCACCTGTTTGTCTGAAGGACCGTAGAGTAGCGTGTACTGGGGGAGGACCCCATCCACGAATTTCTCCAACTCCTCTGTGCTGAAGGCAGGGGCCCTTTCCCCAGACACACGAGCCATTGTCTCTTCCAGACTGAGGTCATAGCAGCACTTGCAGTGTAGGTCCTCTCCTTTCGAAGATCAGGTACCAAGTGATTGAACAGAGAGAAAATGGCGGTGACGTCCGCCAGCGAAGTTACCTCATATTCCCTTGTCCCACATTACAGGTCAGGCAGCCGCCATTTCAGGGGGCCACATGGCATTAATTTTGACTGCGTCAATCATATCTAGGCCTTGCTTAAACACTAGTACAGCCATATGTCGATTTTCAAACATTTTCCGATAAAGTTGTGTTTACCTACCTCAGTGTTGGTTGACTCTCTGCTCGCTGTTCTCCTCCATAGAGCATGTCCGCTGGGGCAGGTGAGGAGATGGCGGCATCCTCCGGTGTACAGACCGCTGGTGGACCTGTCAACAATGGAGAAGCGACATGTAATTATCATCTACGGACTTGATCTTACCACAATCCTGAAACTGTGTGCCCAGTTGGAGCCAGACCTGATGTCAGCTATCTGCCATCCCACAGGAATCCCCCCTCTAATGCAGGTGCTGTCACTACTCCATTTCCTAGCAAGTGGGTCTTTTCAAACAACAGTTGCCATAGCATCAGGGATGTCCCAGCCTATGTTCTCCAACGTGTTGTCCAGAGTGTTGTCTGCCCTGCTGAAACACATGCGCAGCTACATCGTTTTCCCTCAGGTGGAGGATTTGCCTCTAGTGAAAGGTGACTTCTATGCCATCGGACATATCCCCAACATCATTGGTGCCATTGATGGGACACATGTGGCCTTGGTCCACCGACACAGGAGTGAACAGGTGTACAGAAACCGGAAGAGTTACCATTCTATGAATGTGCAGATGGTGTGTTTGGCCGACCAGAACATCTCCGATGTAAATGCCAAATTTCCTGGCTCAGTGCATGACGCTTACATACTGCGGAATAGCAGCATCCTTTATGTGATGGGGCAACTCCAGAGGCACCGTGTGTGGCTATTAGCTGAGGACATGGACCCAATACAGTGTGACTAGGTGTCTGGGGATGTCCCTAAGAGTTTGTGTGTCTAACAGTTGTCCCTCGCCATTTGCAGGTGACTCTGGTTACCCCAACCTGTCATGGCTACTGACCCCAGTGAGGAATCCCAGGACAAGGGCAGAGGAACGATACAATGAGGCCCTATGGGCGGACTAGGAGGATTATAGAGAGGACCTTCGGACTCCTGAAAGCCAGGTTCCGGTGCCTCCATATGACAGGTGGTTCCCTATTCTACTCACCAAAGAAGGTGTGCCAGATCATCGTGGCCTGCTGTATGCTTCACAACTTGGCTTTGCGATGACAGGTGCCTTTTCTGCAGGAGGATGGTCCAGATGGAGGTGTTGTGGCAGCTGTGGATCCTGTGGACAGTGAAGACGAGGAAGCAGAAGAAGAGGACAACAGGAACACGGTGATTCAGCAACACTTCCAGTGAGACACATGTAAGAAGACAACACTGCCTGCTACATCTGATTTAATTCTTCTACCTCTCATCTGTCTGTCATTTTCACCCAGTGTATGGACACTCAGTTGCCACTTTCCCTTTCGAATTCACAGATGTTGGTCCCATTGTGTGACCTCTGCTTTGTTTCCGCATGGACTAGAGCTGTGTGACATAGATATGTTGACATTACATTGGATATAGCATGTTGCCACAGTTATTGCTAATACACATTTTCGAAAGCACAGACTGACTCCAGATTGTTTTGTGATTTAAGGGTGTTTATTTAAGTGCTAAATAGTGGAGGTGGTTGTAAAATGGTCAGGGGTGATGGTGGAGGAATGTCCATGGCAGTGTCCAGTCTATTAGTCTCACAGGTGAATTGTCCAGAGGGGCATAGGAAATGGAGCTAGGGCAGTTTAAGTATGGACAGGGTGACAAAGTGGGACAGAAAGATGACAATCAGGGTGGTCTCATTTCTTGGCGGGGGTCTTGGCATTGTTCTCTGTCTTTGTCCTGGATCTCAGGGACCACTTGCGGGGTGGTTCTCCATCTGCAGGGGGTGGGGTGCTGGTGTCGTGGTCCTGTGGCGGTGCCTCCTGTCCACTAGCGCCGGCTGAGGTGGTGGGCAGTTCATCGTCCAGGGTAGTGTCATGGGCCACCTGTTGTGCCATAGTGTCCCTCCTGGTGTTGACGAGTTCCTTCAGCACCCCTACAATGGTGCCTAGGGTGGAATTGATGGATTTAAGTTCCTCCCTGAACCCCAAATACTGTTCCTCCTGCAGCCGCTGGGTCTCCTGAAACTTAGCCAGTACCATTGCCATTGTCTCCTGGGAATGGTGGTAGGCTCCCATGATGTTGGACAGGGCCTCGTGGAGAGTGGGTTCCCTGGGTCTGTCCTCCCCCTGTTGCAAAGAACCCCTCCCAGTTCCCTGTTTCCCTGTGCCTCTGTCCCCTGAACCGTGTGCCGACTACCACTGCCCCCAGGTCCCTGGCGTTGTTGGGGTGGTGGGTTAGCCTGGGTTCCCTGTAGTGGTGGACACACTGTTGCTTGATGTGTGCTGGGGACAGAGGTATGGGCCGGCTGGGGGGGGGGTGCTGTGCTGGTGTTTCCAGAGGGGGGGGGAAGCTCTGTAGTGGCCTGTGCCAGTGTGAGGGTAACCGACTGTCCCGAGGTCCCTGATGGGCCGGGCTGGTCATCTAGATCCAGTTGGACACAGCTGTTGTCATCACTGTGGGCCTCTTCAGTGGGTGGAGTGGACATGTCTGTACCCTCCTGTCTGGTGACGTTGGGTAGGGGCCCTGCAGGGGAGCAAATGCATGATTATTGCATCTGTGTGTGCCATGGTGTGCAATAGGTGGGTGACCCTGTACCCCAGTGCTTCCATTCTTGTGTGGGACCTTCTGTGATAATGGTTTAGGGGTGTGTATGGGTATGTGCAGTGGACATGCTTTGGTGATGGGTGTTCATGCTTTGGTGTTGCATGCAGGGCTTGGGCTTGGGATGTGTGGTTTCTGATAGTGGGGCATGTGTGAGGAGTTGGAGTGATGGGGGAGGGCTAGGGTGGGGTTATGTGATAGCATGCAGGTGGGTGGGGTATGAAGTAGTTAAAGGTTAAAGTCCATTCCTACAGCTACTCCTGAGAGGCCCTCAGGATGCAGTATAGCCAAGACCTGCTCCTCCCATGTTGTGAGTTCTGGAAGAGGAGGTGGGGGTCTGCTGCCAGTACTCTGAACCGCAATCTGGTGTATTGAGACCACAGAACGCACCTTCCCCCGTAGGTCATTCCACCTCTTCCTGATGTCATCCCTAGTTCTTGGGTGCTGTCCCACTGCATTGACCCTGTCCACGATTGTGCGCCATAGCTCTATCTTCCTAGCTATGGTGGTGTGCTGCACCTGTGATCCGAATAGCTGTGGCTCTACCCGGATGATTTCCTCCACCATGACACTGAGCTCCTCCTCATAAAACCTGGGGTGGTTTTGTGGTGCCATGGGGTGGTGTGGGTGATGTGTGGGGTGGTGTGTGTTGTGATGTGTGGGGTGATATTTAGAGGTGTGTTGTGTGAGGTGTGTGGATGTTGTGTGAGTGATGGTGTTGAGTCCCTGTGGATGCTATTGTTCTTTCTGGTGGTGTCTCTCTCTGGCCTTCTGTCACAATTTTTGTCGTAGGGGTTTGTGGGTGATGTGGGTGTGTGTTTATAGTGTATTGGGTGTGTGGGAATGGTGTGTGTATGTGTATCAGGTGTGTGTATTTTGAATTGTCCAATGTGGTAGTGTTTTGTAAATGTGTGTGTATTTTGAGTGGATTCGTGGGTCGTGATAGTGTGGGCGTATTCCTGTTGGCGTGACGGTGGAGGTTTTGTTATTGCCAGTTTATCACTGACCTTTGGTGTGGCGGACTTGTGTGGGTGTCTAGATTTTGGCGGATTCCGAGCTGTGGGTCATAATGGCTGTGGCGGAATTCCGCGGCCGCTGCGGTGTGTTGGCGGTCTTCTGCACGGGGGTAAGCGGCTTTTACCACCAATATTGTAATGACCTCCAATGTTTTTTTATTACTTTGTGGTACTTAGAGAAATGTATATAAACAGCTTCAAAGGGATGTACAGTGAGAGACAGTCCTCAGACCCCAGTACTGTAACTGCTTTCCAGGCCATAATGTTAAATTAAACAAACTGTTCCTGCTTTGCCAAGATGAAGCTTGTCTTCTGTTTTTTAGAAGTAAATTCTCATCTGATCAACATTTTGGTGAGCCAGATAGGATCTGATTGGGACCTCGGACCCAACTGCGACCAAAGGAAGGGGACCTTGCCCGAATGGATTCACATTTTCGCAACAAGAAACATGAGCAGACATCTCATTTGATTGAAAGTTCTGCTGAATTCGCAGGGCGGAGGTCCATCCTGAACCCCCCATCAGAAGGGTAGAAGACTACATCAGAGCCTTAGTCGTGGCATTTGGCGTGTGGCAAACGAGGAAAAAGCATAACCCATATAACTCGTGGAAGTCACCTTTTGTTGCTCATCCCCGTCAGGGAAGGGGAATATAATGATTTTTTTTTATTTGCTATTTTGGGTTGCTGATTGCTTGGACTGCTGGGCGTGACACAGATTTTAGGCATAGGCCCTGGGTGTGATATAGGGTCAACACCTCTGTTGTAAGAGGTGTCTTTCCCTTGCCCCTCTGGGCGTGACACAGATGGTACGCATAGGCTCTGGCTTTGATATAGGGACCACATTTCAAATTTACTAGGCTAAAGAGGTTTTCTCACAGCTAACGATTTCTTAACACTCCTAGTGTCTGAAAGAAGTTAGAGGTGTATTAGCTTGGAATGCTGTGTGTGATACAGATGGTATGCAGGACTGCCTGGTGTGAAATAGTGTGTAATTCTGATGTTAGGGAAGTAGAGCAAATGGGATCCAAGAGATCGGCATAGTTTGTGGGTGGCCAAGAAGGGCCTATGGTTGTTGAAGTTATTCCTCCCTTTCTCAGCAATAATTGTTGTTATCCTTACCACGGAACTGATATCAACAAGATTATCAGGCTCACTTAGTCCCAAGTACTACTCAGACCTTCCCCTGGTCACAGGCTAACATGTGGTAGGAGCAGGATAAGGTATTTCTGACAGGTCGTTTCCCTTATTTATTTTTTTGCTTTTCTTTGTGCCAGTTGAAAGGGTGTCGTTTTGATATTGTGATGCTGGTGAATTAGTAGCTTCCCAAAATGAGAATATACCTGATACTACAGAAGGGCACATCAGGGACCATCTGTGTACCATGGGCTCAGATGGCTAATGAAGGGCTGAGAGCCACACTACTGCCATTGTTCGATAGGGCCTGGAAATGGATCTCATGCTTCAGGAAGAACACTGTGGGAATAATCCTAGCGAAAGGCGATGTTAAAAGCTTCGTAAGCAGTATTATCTAAGAACAGAGCAACACAGTGTTCAACCAAGCTTGTATCCCAGCAATCACACTGACAAACAAGGAGCATGACTGGCCACATTCAATTCGTATAGGCACCAAATATGGACGACCCAGAGGGAGATTTTCAAAACTGCCCAGATGTAAGAGGGTTGATGGAAGAAGCCATGAAACATGGGGACACCATGACAGATTTCCTAAACAGGATGAGAGAATGGTGGGGACAGGAGACAGGACAGCCATGGATAGATATGTGCCTTCACGTTGTCTTCTTTTAGAATATCCTCAAGAAAGGGCTGTCCACCAAAATACAAAGTGGACTGGACTACATAGTTGGGCTAGACACCAAACCCTGGTGGGAGATACAAGCACACATATTGCATTTTCACAAGAGGAAACAGGAAAAGGACAAAGAAAACCAGGAGCAAGTCCAGAGGGATACTGCTAAGTTGGTCCAACGTAAATGGAACAAGACCACCCTCAAAGGGGCCACATTGGCCACAAGCATGCAATGGCACTAATTCTAAAGAGAGCTCCACCGCAAGACCCCAGAGGGTTCCAATATAGCTATAATGATAGAAATCAGGGAGGTGGGCAGCAGCCAAACCCCATTCAATGCTACTATTGCCACAGAATGGGCCACATGGCCAACAGATGCTTATTAAAACCACACCACAAGCAGAAGTTAATGAGCCGGGGCCTGTGAAATCAAGCCCATGGAATCCTGAATGCACCTTATATTCAGTAACAGAGAGGTCAGTCCACTGCTGCACCACCGCAACAGTAGTTGGACCAACGCATGCCATCAGCAACCACCAGCAGGGAACTGAGCCCATCAAGGTTCGGGCCACAGCTGCGGCAGGGAGGATAGCTGTTTGGGAAAGCAATGCCTTTGCACAGATACAAAACCCAAATGAGTAGCAAACCTTAGCACCCTATATGCAAAACATCCATTTTGCATACACCTTAAAATTCACTGCAGCAAAAACTCAAGAGAAAGGTAAATGAGACAACATTGGGGCCCGTATTTATACTTTTTTTAGCGCCGCATTTGCGCCGCTTTTTGGCGCAAAACGGCGCAAACCTCCAAAATACAATGGTATTTTGCAAGTTTGCTCCGTTTTTGCATCAAAAAACGACGCAAATGCGGCGCAAAAAAATTATAAATACGGGCCTGGGTATTTAAACCTTTGTCTGCATCTGTGAAAAACTCAGGGTTACTGTCGATCGGGTATCCTCATTAGAGTCCACCATTTAGGTTTGCTGTGCTGCTGTCGATCGGGTATCCTCACTAGAGTTCACCATTCCGGGTGCTGGTGGGAGCCTAGGCCCCACTCTGTTGCTGATCCCCCAGGGTGGGGATGATTGGGATCACCCCAGTTAGAGGAATGGGCGGGGTGGCTCCTGATCATTGCTTAAAGAACAGGCACCCATATTCCTGCACCCATCAGTTAAATGGGATGGTTTCCAATTACCAACTCAGAAGGTCCCCATTCTCGGTCACTCAGCCAGGACTGAGAGTTACTTTTGGCAGGTAGGCCCAGCAGCAATAGAGCCCATAGAAGGTTAAGAGCCTCCAGCCAAAATGGTGGCCCCTTTTAGTTCTAAAACAAAGCTGTCCTTCAGTGCCGGGAGCCAGGCTTCCGGTGCACTTGTGGTAGCGAAGACCCCATAACCCTCAGAGCACTCACATGATTTCCAACAGATTGTAGAGCACTGCATGGCTTTAAGTTGGTAGAGGGGATTCACTAGGACATCCAGCCGCCCCCGTCCAGTCCCATACATTAACAAGTTCTAGGCCTTCCTCCAGACTCTCCATGCAATGATATTTTTTGCCTCCTCCTTTCCCTAAAATCTTTCCAATAGCAGCCTGGAACTGTAGGCCAAAAAAGATATGGTCTGAGGGAGATGGGGTGCCAGGGAAGGGAGTCCACGACACCCATTACAGCTCCGAGCAGAGTAGAATGCAGAAATGTGCTCACCCTAGCAATCAAGCAGCACTCCAGGCCTCATCTGCACTGTTTGAAAGGAGCAACAATCCCAGTTTCAAACACTGTATTTCAGAGGCACGTGCAATCCCTGAAACTGCTCCCTGACGCCCTCCGGTTCACAACAATTAAAAACAACAGATCATGCAAAAGTCTAGGGAAACGCCCAAAACCCAATAAAAAGAAGACCAAAGCTAGCCCAAAGGAAGCCTTTAGAAAAGGGTGTAGCCAAGACACCTGGCACCACTTGGGAGGGTCACATTGCATGCTACATGCCAGAACTAGAGGGGCAAACATGTGGCCTCAGAGTCCTTTGTGATTACTGGCCAATGTTCAGTGCAACACACCTCCTCTTTATACATACCCCGTGCACGTGTAGTCAGAAACAACGCCCACACCAATGGTGCATCCATGCGCACACTAGGGTACTGGAGGGCTGCCGACACTAAAGAAGTACCGGTTAAAAAATTAAAATTACCCACATGAGCGAAGATCACTCCGCATATTTGCAGATTTATCCTTAGTCAGGCATGCAGTAGGCGGAGGCCCTACAACCCATTACAAATTTCCAACTATTTATAATGAATTACCCATTTCTTCCAAACTAGGTATCCTGACTGGGGCCACCTCCGGTGCCTTACTAAAATCACGGAAAACATAGGATCCCTAAGAAATAATTGATGACATGCGAGGATGTAATGTGTTTTTTCTTTTATAACAAATAAACCTAGCTCTTATCTGGCAGGTCTATAAGCTCAAGAGCTACAACCCTCTCCAAGAACTTTCCACATCCAAACCCAAAAGGATCCCGAACTGCACATTGCTCCAAATGCTTTTTTGACTGTTCACAACTGAGGAACTGCCCTCACCAAAGAACTTCGAACATCCCCGCTGAAATCATCCCTAGACCTACAATGTGTCAGAAGTTAGGTGTTTTTATAATGTATACACTCTCTGATTACTAGAGGTATTACTGTATCCATGCATTTCTAAAAAGTAGCCTTGTCTAACGGAGCCTATTCAGAAATCACCACAGCGCTTGTGTAGGGACCTCTCCCATGCCATAGCATTCCACATGCGCTACATAGCACCCCTATACACAACACGTGGTACCAGCACATGACTGCTGTGGGTTCCAGGACATCACCTGGGTCATGTTACATGATACCACATACAGCAGGTGCAGATAGGCTTTACCTATCCCAAAAGAGAGCCCCTAAAGAGCAAAATGCCTTCCTCGCTTGTACCTGTGTAGAATTAGGGTAAAAATACAACCTAATACTAATAAATCTGACCTGCTGCGAGACCAATCCCACAGCATTTTACCTTCTCACCGAGCCTAGCGATATCCAAACTGAGCTAGATAGGATGTGCAGGAAAGGCACCACAGGGGAGGATACTGTTTGGCCCGAGATTTTCCAGAAAATAAATTCTTGGTGGTAGCTAAACCATCTAACCAGTGCACAAACACATCCACTTCCGCCTCCATCCCTCTACCCTTAGTGTATCTAGGGCTGTCCTCGTTAACAAGTGGACCCCAGTCATGGAGTTTCAGTGCAGGGCCACCTCAATAATATGAAGGGAAATGGGTCTAGTAGGGAAGGGTTGAACAACAGTGTACATACCCCATGTCAGGATATCTGGGACACAGAGATAGATAGTTACACATGGATAGAATGAAAGGGCCAACCCTCAATTATATGGAAACTCACGCTGTATTCCATGTGTTTCAGAGGCAAAGGAACCATTCCGCTGTATATGAATGAGACGTGTGGCACAATCCTGCACATTCAGGATATGCAATCCGGCACCTCCACACTAATGGACACCTCCTGGCAATGCCGCAAGTTTGCTTACACCCAGCACGTCCCCAGATGGCGTGGCCTCTGCTCCCTTGTCACCATTCATACCCGAACCTGGTCATTTCTGGAGAAGATCTGTACCAACACCCACTTAGGAAGAAGACACCTCTGTTGCTTCAGGATCAAGAGAAAAGAACTGCAGATTATTTTGGCTGGGCTCAGTACAAGGACATTCCAAAAGAATTTAGAATGTTCACCGATGCCCAAGTTTCAGCATTTCTTCTCCTTGCAGACAAAAGCAAATGTCCTCTGATTGCAAATAACCAGGTGGGAAATGCTCAAAATGATGAAGAGTACTGAGCTTGGCCTTAATGCAAACAAGGAAGAACTAAGGGGCATATTTAAACTCTGTTTGCGCCAAAATTGCGGTGTTTTTTTTTTACGCAATTCCAACGCAAAACTAACTCCATATTTATACTTTGGCGTTAGACGCGTCTAGCGCCAAAGTCCATGGAGTTTGCGTCATTTTTTTGCGTGGACACCTACTTTGCGTTAATGAGATGCAAGGTAGGCGTTCCCGTCTAAAATATTGACTCTGAGGCATGTGCGCCGTATTTACACTCCCGGGCAAAATTCACGCCCGGGAGTGGGCGGGTCAAAAAAAATGACGTACGGCCGCTTTTGCGCCGTTTTTTAGCGCCTGGACAAGGCAGGCGTTAAGGGACCTGTGGGCTCGGAAGGAGCCCAGAGGTGCCCTCCCATGCCCCCAGGGACACCCCCTGTCACCCTTGCCCACCCCAGGAGGACACCCAAGGCTGGAGGGACCCATCCCAGGGACATTAAGGTAAGTTCCGGTAAGTGTTTTTAAAAAAAAAAATTGTGGCATAGGGGGGCCTGATTTGTGCCCCCCTACATGCCACTATGCCCAATGACCATGCCCAGGGGACAGAAGTCCCCTGGGCATGGCCATTGGGCAAGGGGGCATGACTCCTGTCTTTGCTAAGACAGGAGTCATTTCTATGGGGGTTGGGAGTCGAAAAAAATGGCGCAAATCGGGTTGAGGCGAAAAATTTGCCTCAGCCTGACTTGCCCCATTTTTTGGCGCCCAAGCTCCATATCCCCCTACGCCGGCGCTGCCTGGTGTACTTCGTTTTTTTTTTAACGCACACCAGGCAGCGCCGGCGGCTAACGCCGGCTAACGTCATTGATTAAATACGGCGCCCGCATGGCTCTTCAGAATGGCGTTAGCCGGCGCTAATTTTTTTGACGCAAAACTGGCCCAGGATTCCCTGGGCCAGGGGAAAACCGGCGGGAAACCGCTGGTTCCCCTTTTCTGACCGCGGCTTTACCGCCGCGGTCAGAATAGCCCTGGAAGCACCGCCAGCCTGTTGGCGGTGCTTCCATTGCCCTCCACCCTGGCGGTTTCAAACCGCCAGGGTCGGAATGAGGGCCTCTGTGTTGCTGAGCGCCCCCTCTGTCTCCTCCTCCAAGGGGTGACCTCCGGGTCCTTCCTGGGCCCGGGCAGCACCCATTTTCTTCAACCGCCACCTTTGCAGCTAGCAAGGCTAGTTTGAGATCTTCCTGGGTGGAAACAACTCTGCATCCTCCAGCACTCACTGTGCAAAGGAGAAGTTCCTGGCACCTTCCGTTGTTGCAGAATCTTTAGCTTCTTACACCCGGAGGCAGCAATTTTGCACCTTCATCCGGGGTTTAGTGGGCTCCTGCCCCCCCAGGACATTTTTGTGACTGTTGGACTTGGTCCCCTTCCTTTACAGGTCCTCAGGTCCAGGAATCCATCTTCAGTGCTTTGCAGTCAGTTGTGGTCTTTGCAGAATCTCCTATCACGACTTTAGTGTGTTTCTGGGGAAGTAGTGTAACTTTACTCCTACTTTTAAGGGTGTTGGGGTGGGGTATCTTGGACACCCTTAGTGTTTTCTTACACTCCCAGCGATCCTCCACACACTACACTTGGCCTGGGGTCCCTTAGTGGTTTGTACACTTTCTTAGTATATGGTTTGTGTTGCCCCTAGGCCCATTGCATCCTTTTGTTTTCTAGTGTTTCCACTACTTTTCTAACTGTTTACTTACCTGATTTTGGTTTGGGTGTATATTTTGTGTATTTTACTTACCTCCTATGGGAGTATATCCTCTGAGATATTTTTGGCACATTGTCACTAAAATAAAGTACCTTTATTTTTAGTAACTCTGAGTATTTTGATTCTCATGATATAGTGCTATATGATGTAAGTGGTATAATAGGAGCTTTGTATGTTTCCTAGTTCAGCCTAAGCTGCTCTGCTATAGCTACCCCTATCAGCCTAAGCTGCTAGAAAATTACGAATCTACTAATAAGGGATAGTTGGACCTGGCACAAGGTGTAAGTACCATTTGGTACCCACTATAAGCCAGGCTAGCCTCCTACAGTAATGCATTGTACAAGGCAGTGAAGGACTGAATCAATTCCTCCCAGACTCATCTGTCCACCATTAAATCAATAAATGTAAAAACATCAAACATTTAGAACCTGATCTAGACTTTGACGGATGGGATACTCTGTCACAACCTTAGCAGATATCCTTTCAGCTGTATTACGACTTCCATTGGATATAATGGAGTTGTAATATGGCGGATGGGATATCTGTCCCATTTGTGACAGAGTAACCCCCTTTGCCAGACTCTAAATCAGGCCCTTATTCACTTGAAAGATAAAAACAGAAGTCATATTAGCAAACATGATAAGAAATTGAGTTGTATGTTGGCAAGGATGTGAGTTCTTAAAAGGTTTGCAATTGTCTTTTCACTGGGAACCAAATGCATTGTTGTAGCACTTGACTCTCTAAGGGTAGCAAAGCAGAGCAGTTAAATCCTTTTCAGGTGATGTGGTGTGGCAAAGTGCCCCCCAGTTATCTGGTATTGAAAAATAATGGTCATTGTCCAATCAATGCTTTTAGTTTGGAAAAGAAAATCACTTTTATTACATGTACACTAAAAATATTATGCATTAAATTATAAAAAGATACAATCAGGTAAATGAAAATACATTTGGTGGCAACTTCATATCACATTACACCCATAGTGGGTCCTGAATGGTATAACCACAATCAATACTAAATGCAACAACACAATACAAGGGTGTCTTTTTCAATAAGGCAAACCTACCAGCATTGTCAGGGTGTCATCACATCAGTGGTGAATCAACATTGAAACACCACTGAAGTCAGCAGAAACTGTACCAATATGCAATACATGTTGGGACCTGCCATTGACATTTTTGGGGGTAGTACCAACATTCAACATCATTCATTAGACATTAAAATGTATATTGTCAACTATTAGCATTGTCATTGAAACAATACATTAAGGCCCATATTTATACTTTTTGACGCTAAACTGCGCTAACGCAGTTTAGCGTCAAAAAGTTTTGCTCCGGCTAACGCCATTCTGAAGCACCATGCGGGCGCCGTATTTATTGAATGGCGTTAGCCGGCGCAAGCAGACCGGCGCTGCCTGGTGTGCGCGAGAAAAACCACGTACACCAGGCAGCGCCGGCGTAGGGGGAAAATGGCGCATGGGCGTCTTAAAATGGGGCAAGTCAGGTTACGTCGAAAAAATCGTCTTAACCCGACTTGCGCCATTTTTTAACGACGCCCATCCCCCATCAACATGACTCCTATCATTGTAAAGATAGGAGTCATGCCCCCTTGCCCAATGGCCATGCCCAGGGGACTTCTGTCCCCTGGGCATGGTCATTGGGCATAGTGGCATGTAGGGGGGCACAAATCAGGCCCCCCTATGCCAAAAAAAATTATTCAAAAAAAATAAAAAAATACTTACCTGAACTTACCTGAATGTCCCTGGGGTGGGTCCCTCCAGCCTTGGGTGTCCTCCTGGGGTGGGCAAGGGTGGCAGGGGGGGTCCCTGGGGCCAGAGGAGGGCACTCTGGGCTCATTTTGAGCCCACTTGTCCCTTAACGCCATGCCTGACCCAGGCGTTAAAAAGCGGCGCAAATGCGCCGTTTTTAGCCACGCCCACTCCCGGGCGTCTCTTTTGCCCGGGAGTATAAATACCACGTAAAGGCCTGGGAGTCATTTTTTAGACGGGAACGCCTCCCTTGCATATCATTAACGCAAGGAAGGGGTTCACGCTAAAAAATGACGCACATTCCGGGAACTTTGGCGCTATACGCCTCTAACGCCATAGTATAAATATGGCGTTAGTTGGCGTTAGTTTAGCGTCGAATTTGCGTCGAAAAAAACGACGCAAATTCTGCGCAAACGGAGTATAAATACGGCCCTAAATAGGTCAACATCGTTCTTTTACTTTTATTAGACTACTCCTGCAACGTTAGTACCAATCAACAGAGATTCCAAACACTTCAGTGCTAAAATACTGCCACCATGAATGCTTTGCAAGGAAAGCCTCTGCTGGGGTTATCCAGTCTACCACCTGGAAGAGTAAGGGTGGCATTATAAAGTCAGCTTCTAGGGGGCTGGTTCACTCATTGCTGCTCCCACATGTAGGTGGTTCCTTGTCCATCCTGGGCCACCACAAAATAAATATGCACATTTTAACTAATTATGGAACTTCCATGCCCAGGGGCTTGAATACTGAATGAACAGTGAAAGCAACTGTACTCTTTTATGCAGGATTGTATGCAGTATCAGGCCTTGTAGTACTTCTCTAAGGTTTTTTCTATTTTTGGGTGCCCTAGTCACATCACAAGCACCCAAAGCCTTGGTTGCTGTTGCGTTCTGTGCGGGGAACCCAAGGCGACCATAGTACTTCCCACTTACCACAAGTGCATGCACTTTCTGTGTGGTGGGTGGGGGTAAGCATATTTCTGGTCCTTCTCCCACCTCGCAGGAGCCGTATCTTTCATGATCCTGCGTTTGATGAGAGGGATGCACTTTCCTTGCCCATGAGGAGCGTGAGCAGAAAGATGAGAGGCCAGCATTCCCGCTTCCCAACATGGGATCCTCCAATGCATGAGAAAGCCCACAGGGAGATGGGAGGGAGTCTCATGCATGCCCCTTCCCAATGGGTAATTGATAAAAATAAATTATGCATTGTGTCTTCTCCTAGAGAGTTGGCCATCTGTGGTGAAATCTTTGGCAAGGGTGCGTTTGAGCTTAGTTCTCCTGGGATAGCAAGCTTTAAAGGTAGATAACTCTAGCTGCATAGGACAGATTTTGATTATACTGCTGTACTGTCATTTTGCTCCAGATCACCAATTCTAGCCACTAGGAGCCCTTTCAGGTCTCCTGGCCCCTAAAAGACTGCTATTTGAGGGCAGTTGGGATTTCTGGCTCCCTATGCTATACCTATAATCTGCCTGGTTCCTGGTGCTTTTCTCCTGCTTGTAGGGATGTCTAGCACAGCTGCCAACAAGCAGACCATCCTCCCTGCCACACTCCTCAGGTCTCACAGCCTCCTAGGTACTTCCAGAGAACATGTGTGTCAGTGGAGTCAAGGGCCAGATCACACATGTTCTAGGGAATGATCCGGGTTCCCACAGCAGGTACATTCTCCTAACTGTTCCTCAGCAGTTATAGGAGGACCAGCACCATTGACCCTGGAGAGACCCATACTAGCCCTAGAGCTGTAGTTAAAGTTCCAAAGTCTATTTTTGCAGTGGCTTTTTTTTCTAGCTGGGCATTGTTTTGCTGTTTTTTCTCCCAGGTCCAGTGTCTTCTCATCTGTCTCTCACTTGTGCAGCGGTTTGTAAGTAGAGGTGGGAAGTTCCTAGAAGCTAGCACTCCTAACCTATTCTAGGGTAGTGCATCCATTCCAATGGTGTCTCACCGATGGTAGCACTCAAGTTGATCTTGGGTGAATGGGACTGGTGGCTTTATGAGAACCTTTCAATTGTTCCAGCTCCTGACATTTTCTTTATATCATGAAGTCTCCTGATTCTTGGAGTCCATTCCCTGTCCTTGGGTTTCTACTGGCACCTGGAGCCTTGCTGTCCAGGTGGATGTTTTGTGCCTTCAGGCTTTTTCCTCCATCCAGGGCTCTTTCTGGAAGGCACCATCTGCTTAGATCCTTTTATGTGTCAGCAGAAAAGAATCATGGCTACTGGAATTGGCCTCTGGCAGACCAAGACTCTAAATACCTCGCCTTCTTTACCTCCCCATAGTCAGAGATTTCTCACTACATCTGAGGTTCATGAGAGCATCATCACTAAACCCCTGTCCCAATAAGCCTGCACAGCATTCTGGGAAAAACCAAAATGGTGACTCCAAGTTGTCTGTGAACATAGCTTACCTGAGAGCCTCAGCTCTGCCCCTGGGTAACAGCACAGCTGCCTGATCCCATCCCCCCAAAACTTCAAAGTAGATCCTCTCCTGTGTTGGCACCAGAGGCCTTGCTCCCTTCATTTCTGTTGGCAAGTGCTGTGCCAGACTCGGTGATCTGTGGCAAACGAATTAAAAGATGCAGGTTTCCCTAATCCCTTCCTTTCACAGGAACTGAGCCAAGCACTGTTAATGGCTCTATTGTGCAGGGAGGCCTTTGATCCTCCTGCTTGAGAGCAGAGTAATTTACTGGGCCCAGTAGAGTTTGGAGGGAGGCAATTCAACTGGTTCAATAACACTATGTTTTTTAGTTTGTTTGAATATTTAGGGGCATATTTTTACTCCGTTTGCGCCGAATTTGCGTCGTTTTGTTCGACGCAAATTCGACGCAAAACTAACTCCATATTTATACTTTGGCGTTAGACGCGTCTAGCGCCAAAGTTCATGGAGTTAGCGTCATTTTTTTGCGTGAACACCTTCCTTGCGTTAATGATATGCAAGGTAGGCGTTCCCGTCTTAAAAAATGACTCCGATGCATATGCGTCGTATTTATACTCCCGGGCAAAAATGACGCCCGGGAGTGGGCGGGTCTAAAAAACCCGCATTAGCGCCGGATTTTAGCGCCTGGGTCAGGGCAGGCGTTAAGGGACCTGTGGGCTCAGAATGAGCCCAGAGGTGCCCTCCCCTGCCCCCAGGGACACCCCCTGCCACCCTTGGCCACCCCAGGAGGACACCCAAGGATGGAGGGACCCACCCCAGGGACATTAAGGTAAGTTCAGGTAAGTATTTTTATGTTTTTTTTTTTGTGGCATAGGGGGGCCTGATTTGTGCCCCCCTACATGCCACTATGCCCAATGACCATGCCCAGGGGACAGAAGTCCCCTGGGCATGGCCATTGGGCAAGGGGGCATGACTCCTGTCTTTGCTAAGACAGGAGTCATTTCAATGGGGGTTGGGTGTCGTAAAAAAATGGCGGAAATCGGATTGAGGCGATTTGTTTGCCTCAGCCTGACTTGCACCATTTGTGGACGCCCATACGCCATTTTCCCCCTACGCCGGCGCTGCCTGGTGTACGTCGTTTTTTTTAACGCACACCAGACAGCGCCGGCGGCTAACGCCGGCTAACGTCATTCAATAAATACGGCGCCCGCATGGCGCTTCAGAATGGCGTTAGCCGGCGCAAATTTTTGGGCGCAAAACTGCGTTGGCGCAGTTTTGCGTCAAAAAGTATAAATATGGCCCTTAGGTTTTTTTCAACTACCTCCCATATGTACAGTGAAGTTATCCTAATGTATGTATTATTGGTTCTACACACTTATTCAACATGGCGTGGTGTACAAATCCTCTCACCTTGTCACACTCATCTTTGAAAACCTCTTGCATTACCTCCACTTACATTTTAACCATCCATATCTACTTCTAAAATCTTATCTTCCCTATTTGGGTGAAATCCTATGATTATGTAACTTCTGGTCATTCTACAATAGAGGGATCATTTTGCGCCACTTACAATTTGCCTGTGTAATTCTTTCACCTAAATTTAAATTCTGACTCCTTGAAACCTGTTGTATTTATCAATGAGTCATTTCATTGTTCAGCACTGACATTATTTCTAAATAAATTGCCATGTCTCCAACGACATTCATCTCGCACACCTGCTTTGCTGCTGCCATGTGTAGTGTTGATCCTAGACCACAACCATGGTGGTTGAAACACAATGTTGACTACACAGTCAGGTGCTCTTCATGCTACCCTTGTACATTTACAGTTGTGTCGCTATCAGTTCCATCCAAAGTGGTCCTCTTTACGAAATGTACTATGTTTTCCATTCCTTAACAGTATTCATATTGCACACCCGTGCTGAAAGTGCATTATTGCTGCATGGCACAATCTTTTATAACAAAGTCAGTGCTACTTCCACATCAGTAACATTTTCCTTTGCCTGTACTGTACCATTCCACTCCTCTAATCATTCTTATACATATGTATTTTGGGGCATATTTAAGAGCCCCTAGCTCCACTGGAGCGTCACTTTTAGTGATGCTCCTGTGGTGCCATGCACTGCGCTTTATTTACATGGTGACGTTAAGCCACTTTTTGTGGCTCAACTCTATTGTGCAAATACAGCCCTTTCACACCCAGCACTTTGTGTGGAAGGGGCGTGCAGTGGGTGTTGCTGTTGTCCCTGGGATGGCGTTAGAGTGGCACAATGAGGAGAAATGTTTTCATTTCTCCTCATGTTTTGCTCTTTCTATGTGTGCTGCATTTTGCAGCACACCTAGAAGGAGCAAATCACCATTGAAAATTGTTTTTGTGGCGGAAGGTGTCCCTTCCTGCACAAAAACAATCTTCACCCCAACACAGCCATCCTTGCACTATGGTGCAAAGGTAGTTGCATTGGCGTGTGGCAGCAAATTTTGCACCGGCGCAGGGGCAAATGCAGGGGTGCGCTATATTATCGTAAATACAGCGCATCCCTGCATTTTGAAAATGACGATGCATGACGCTGCCAAATTTGGTGCAGCACCATACACCGTCTTTTTCTACTAAAGCTGGACCTTATTCTTTCTGTCTACCTTATCAAGTTTCTATATCATATCTTCCATGTAGTGCTGCTCTCTTCACTTCTGTGGCATTGAAGACTACCTATCAGTTCAGGAGTATGATCAGCAGTTGGATTCACCCTTCACCCTAAAGATTTCTACTCTCTGCAACATACTCTTCCCATAACCCTTTGAGCATTCTCACATGAACATCCTGACATGCACTGTGACCCCACACGTGGCCGCTCAGTCTTGTTGTACAGCGCCCCACTGACCCTCGACTGTGTCTTACCACTGGCAGCTGTTTCATGTAAAATCTTTCAAACTGAGGTGATCTCTGGTGCTGAGTCCCATACTGTCAGCATTGTACTCTACATGTACATTTTTAATGTGATTGTTTTCTGCCCCATACAAAATAAATGTCATTTTTAATTTGGAAGGGAAAGGAGCTCGTTCTGTTTTCACCTTCAACTTGGGCTACTATAATGCAGATTTTGACTTACATGGGGTCTACAGTGATCTTGACAGGTGTGAGCAGCGGCAAGCTGGAGAAAAATAATTGTTTTTGCACCACGTCTTTTATTTCAAAAAGAGCGTTCCTGTTCCAACCATGTTTGTAACGACACACGCGCTGCGCAAGGGCTCCAAGGGCGCACTGAAATGCAGCCGCGTCAGAAGATTCCTGCTTTATTTGCTGTTGTTGCTTTGCAGCTCATCAGAAATGAATACATTAACCTTTTCCCACGAACAAGCTGTCAATAGTGTGTGTAGGCCACTTGGGCGTTTCAGATTGCTTTGTACAACATGTTCTGAAACACATTTTCAAAGTCAAACAAATAAGCGTGCTTGTTTTTTTGCCAAACGTCACTTCGGGGCTTAGTCACTGCACTATTTTTCTCCCTATCTTAGGCCCATATTTATACTTTTTTAGCGCCGCATTTGCGCCGCTTTGTGACGGAAAAGCGGTGCAAACTTACAAAATACAATTGATTTTGTAAGTTTGCGCCGCATTTGCATAAAAAAATGACGCAAATGCAGCACTAAAAAAGTATAAATATGGGCTTTAGGGCCACATGAAGCAAGTTTTTCCACGTCGCAACAGCGAATTTCGCTGTTTGCGACATGCAAAAAGCACATCGCAATGCACAAACCCCGTTTTGCGATTCGGTAACCTGGTTACCGAATCGCGAAACGGGTTAGCGACTCGCAATTAGGAAGGGGTGTTCCCTTCCTAATTGCGAGTCGCAGTGCAATGTAGGATTGGTATGTGACTGCAAACGTGGTCGCAAACCAATCGCATTTTGCACCCTTTTCAAATGGGTGGTAACCCATTCGCAAAAGGGAAGGGGTCCCCATTGGACCACTTCTCCACTGTGATTGGCACTGTTAACATTTTTTCGTTTTTGGAATGCATCTCGTTTTCCTTTAAGGAAAACAGGCTGCATTACAAAAAAAAGAAAAACTGCTTTAGTAAAAAGTAGTCACAGACATGGTGGTCTGCTGTACACAGCCGGCCACCATCCCTGTGAGGGCCGCCATTCGCAAGGGGGTCGCAAATTGCGACGCACCTCATGATTATTCATGAGGTGGGTATTTGCGACCTCCTTTCAAATCGCAGATGGTGTCAGGGACACCATCCAACATTCAGAATTGCAACTCGCAAATTGCGAGTCGCTCTGACTCGCAATTTGCGTGTCGCAATTCTGAATGTTGCTACATGTGGCCCTTAGTTCCTTATTTTCGAAGGCCAGCACTTATTTTTGCCACCTCAAGCATTTTCTGCGAGCAAAAGACACATAGAGGAAAGACGGAGGAAGAGAAACATGAAAAAGCGTCACAAAGGGCCTTTCATGGATTAAAGAGGACTGAGATGGCTTCAGGATTACACTGTCTCAGTATTCCGTGCTCTCAGTTAATTGCAGTGGTCGCGTATTTCAGAGGAGAGCTTTGGGCACCCGCATATTTTTATTTATAAATTAAACACTGATTGGGGGTGGGATGGTGGGGGTTGGGGGGGAGGTCGGAGGTCACTACAAAACTGTGGTGATCAATAGTATTGAATAAAAGTGTTTGACAATAGATGAACATCTTGTGCAGTACCATAGATATAAATTCCCTCATCGAAAAATTATGAAATCATGCCTTACAATATATACTTCCATGTGCAGATCTATTTAAAATTCAGAAAAGTTGTATTTTTTTATTTTGTAATATAGATTGCTTTCATGAATGAAAACAAATATGTCAGGGTTACAAAATATATTAAAATATATTACTGTAGGCAGAGTGAGTTAGAGAAGGCCATAGTCTTGACTTGATTTGGCAATGAGTTTCCACATAACTGATCAAAGGAGCCTCCTTCATGGATGGTCAGGCGCCTCCTCTCTTAATCACCACTCCGTTCTGGCACTGCTATCGAGAGTAGGAAGGCAGGTTAGTACGAGTTGAGAAGAGAACATCTGTATACCTTAAATAGTTTATCTTCCACCCCACTGGTGTATCTACTCTTAATCAGTATGTACTTGTGTCAGATTTTAAACCTGAAACCTTGAACATTTAAGGTTCTAATTTAATGTTCTCTCTTTTCATATCTGGGAATTATGGGGCTCGTACAAATGAGAAAGATTATAAAAAGATAATGATAAGACAATGTAAATTGCTGCTAATACTGATTTTTAATTTGCAATTTCTCATTTGGAATGTACTAAAAGGACGTGGTAAAAGTGGCTGCAACATGCGTTCTTAAATGTCCATTAAAAAATACAGAATCGTGAGTCACAATTTGATGTACCTTATCAAAATTCATGAGGTAGGTTGCAAATTGCAACACACTGCAATTGAGCACAATCACAGGCATAGTGGCCCACTGGGGTCAGCAGACCAAAATGTCTGTGATTGTTTTTAAATCAAGCAATCTCCTTTGCTTAAAAGGAAAGGGGATGCGAGAAAAAAATATAAACTAAAACAAATTTTTAGGAGCGAGCAGAGGTCCCTTGTACCACTGCCTACTCCTAAAAAATGTTTGTCACTTGTACAAAGGGTAAGAGGTCCATTGGAGACCCATTCCTATTTGCGAATCGCTTACCACTTCTTTTGAGTTGGTGGTAAAATACTAATGTTTTATGAAGAGATTTTGGTAGCAAAATATTAATACATACCACAAAGAAAATATATTTTCCAATAGCAATTACCAATGGTTTCCTAAGCCCATTTAATGGGTTCAGAAAACCTTTCCCAAATCATCAAATGGTTTTAGTACACATAAAAAAAGCATTTCTAAACCCTCTGATTTACCGAATCAGAGAATTTGAAAACACTAATAGACTTGGTGCATGAGACGTTTAACTTTTTTAGTATTTAGCACATGTCAAAGTACACATTTAGGGCCATATGTAGTAAAGCATTTTCCCATAGACACAGAATGGGTAAAATCCTTTGGTACATCTGGCCCTTAGTGGCTTATTAGACTTGACATTGTTTGCATGGCGACTCCCCAGACTTCTTGCTTTTTAACCTCTCTTTATTGCTGAACTAGTTTGTGTTGACATTAGGATTCTGTACACTATAACCCTGCTTACAAGTGTTTATTCTCTCTCCCAAAACATGTTAAAATTGGTCTACACCTAAGTGGCACATTTAATTGACCTAAAAGTCCCTAGTTAATAGTATTACATGTACCTAGGACATGCACATTAAATGCTAGTAGTGGGCTGCAGCACTCATTCTGTCACTCACTAAATTATAACATGCTTCAAGCCTGTCACAGCGGCCTGTTGGGCAGTTTTAAACTGCCATTTCTACCTGGCAAAGTAAAACTATTGTCAGGCCTAAAATCATCCATTTTAATACTTATAAGTCACCCCAAACTTATCAACTAAGGGCTCATATGGCAGGGTGTATGGTATTTAAAAGTAAGGCCATTTGAGATTAGGTTTACATGTCCTAACAGTGAAAAGCTTCTGAAGTTGTTTTTACTGATGTAAGGCTAGCTCTCCCATGGACTTACACTGGGTTAACTTGTTATACCTAACAAGTACTAACTTTAGAAATTATGTTTACACTCAAATGAATTGTATTTTAAAATCCTCTTTAATGTTAAAGTCATACTTTAAGTTACTGGTCTGAAAATGCTGCTTTTAGAAAGTTGTCATTTTTTTGCCTAAACTAACCGTGCCTTTCTGTCAGTGTCCTGGGATACATGACTGTGAATGGATCTCCTGTTGTGGGTTGGGCATTTATTACATGGGAACGAAGAAGGCCTAGGTGTGAGGTGAGTAGGTCTTCCTGACAGATGGCTGGGGAGGAGCTGTACCCTGACCTAATTGCAGTTCAAATGGCCTTGCCTGCAGCACACACAAAAGGGACAGAACCAAGACCTGGCCTTGCCTTTTCCCCTAGACAGTTTGGAACCAGAAAGAAAGCAAGAGAAACAACTGACCTGAATCAGTTTTGACAGTGGGTCAGTGAATTCACCCACATAAAGGCTAGTACCAGGTATAAAAGAGGTACCCCAGAACCTCTCAGCTTACCACTTCTGAACCTGTGGAAGATACATAAGAAGAACTGCCCTGCTATCTAAAGAAGGAGGATTGGATCTGCTTTCCTTGAACCCAGGCTCCCCAGAAGTGACTCTAAGGGTCAGTTGGGTGACCTCTTGTTTGAACTACAGTGACACAACAAGTTCCAGAGGCCTCCATGAAACTCCCATTTGACCAGCAGCAACATTACCTGCCTGGACCTGCTTGAGCCCTCCTAATAGCCTCTAATGGAGTGATTCTTGATTCACAATAGTTGCTCCTTCGGTCCTGGGCCAGTAACTTGCATCAGTGTGCACTCCAAAAAATGAATATACAAACTGCAAAGTGACAACTTGTCATCAAGAATTTACTGCCCGTGATGATCACAAATGCCAATCTCCAGTGGAAACTGCTCTTCACACGACAGCAACCGTCCAAGACACCCATCCTGCTCTTTGCACCAACAATGACCTCCACATGGCTCCTGCCAATGAGAATAGCACCTCCTCACATGAGCCTTAGAAGGTAACTCTTTAGGGGCATAACAAAACTGGTCATGTATTTGACCCATACTCCACTGCAGTTGCCCTGAACTTGTGACCTTTCCCCGGTACAGAAAGACCAGATCCTTGCCAGTGGGGCTTTGTGCTTTTTGACACTTTTATCAAACAAAACAGAAAAAAACTCATATATCCCCTTTAATGATTGGAGTTTTATTGTTTGGTGGTTATTTTAATTATTTAGTTTTACTTTTTCTAATTTGGTTTGGGATTGGTTTTGTGTTGGGTTTCATTAGTTTGAGTGCTGCATCTATATTGCCTCTCAGTTAAGCTTGATTGATTTTGCTCTAAGCTGCCAGAGGGTTAAGCACAGGTTTATTAAGTGACTCTGTGATTCACTGTAGGAAAGTAGCCTCTTTCTGGCATGGTCACCCCGACTTTTTGGCTTGTTTGTTAGTGTGTTTGACAGTGTTCACTGGGATCCTGCTAACCAGGACCCCAGTGATTATGCTCTCTGATTTAAACTTGGTTGATGTAACCTTTTTCACTCCACATTTGGCATACTGGTGCCCCCATGCAAGTCCCTAGTATATGGTACCAAGGTACCCAGGGCCTTGGGGTACCAGGGTATCCATATGGGCTGGAGCAGTTATTCTGCTACCCATAGGGACCCCATGTAAAGGGTTCTGTAGGCCTGCCATTGCAGTCTGCGTGAAACAGGTGCATGCACCCATTTTCACTACAGGTCACTGTAAATCACTCCTATGGCAGGCCCTCCTTGCCCAGAGGGCAGGGTGCAAGTACCTGTGTGTGAGGGAACCACTGCACTAGCAGTGTGGGGATGCCATTTTATATGTGTACTGGACATAGGACACTAACTATGCCGAGCTACAACATGGTAACTCAGAACCTAGGCATGTTTGGTATCAGGCATGTCGGAATCATATCCCAATACTGTTGCAAGTATTTGAAGTATGATTCCATGCACTCTGGGGGCTCCTCAGAGGACCCCCAGCATTTCTACCACCAGTCTTACAGTGTTTTCCAAGCAGCCACCTCTCAGACAAGTTTCTGCCCTCCTGCTGCTTGATCTGATAAAGCCCAGGAAGGCATAACAAAGGATTTCCTTTGGAGAGGGAGGTAACACCCCCTCCCTTTGGAAGTAGGTGTGACTGGCCATGGAGAAGAAGCCTCCCGAAGCCACTGGTATGCTTTGGAGGGCACATTTGGTGCCCTCCATGCATAAACTATTCCACATTGGTTCAGGGACCCCAGCCCCTGCTGGTGTGAAACTGGACAATGGAAAGGGGCGTGACCACTACCCTGTCCATCACCACCCCAGGGGTGGTGCTCAGAGCTCCTTCAGAGGGTCCCGCGGTTCTGCCATCTTGTTTCCAAGTAACTCTGGGAGTATCTGAGTGGCCAGGCCAGGCAGGTGACATCAGATCCCCCTCCTGATAGGTGCTTACCTGGCTAGGTGACCTATCCCCATTTCAGGGCTATTTAGGGTCTCTGTCTTGGGTGGGTCCTCAGATTCGGCCTGCTAGATTCCATCAAGACTCCTCTGTAACCTCTGCTTCGATGCCTGGCTTCTGGAACTGTGACTTGAACCTCCAGGACCCAACAAGCTGCCTCCAAGAAGAATAACTCTTCTGCAACATTGTTTCCAGGGCTCCTGCCAGCAACTGCAACATTTCCTCCAGCTGTGCATCCACTGAGGGTGGGGTGTCTTCAGTCTGCACTAGAAGAAAGAAGAAATTTCCCTTGGAGTGAAGGAGTCATTTCCGTGCAACCACAGGCACCTGCTGCAATGAGAAGCCAGGAAGGATTTCCTTTGGAGAGGAAGGGATCTCCTCTCATCTTGAGTTGCATGCGTCCTGCATCACAGGTGGTAGTCCAGAGTAGTCCTCTTGGTCTTCTCTGCCAGCTGTCCAACTTTGGTGGAGGTAAATCCTTGCCTTCCCACGCAGGACAGTAACCCTGTGCACCACGCCTCTTGCAGCTGCCAAGGCTGTTTGCATCTCCTCCATGGGATGTTCAGGCAACATCTAGTTCCAGTCCCCAGCACTCCTTCCTGTGACCACAGCCCTCTGCATGGTTCTCCTGTGGCGTGGGATCCCTTTCTGTAGTGCTATATGGGCTCCTTCTGTAATTTCTGTGTCCCCATCCTGTGGGACTCCTGTGGGTGCTGCCTCTGCTCCTATGGGCTCTTTCTGTTGCTGAGGACCTACCCTGACTCTCTCTCCTGGGTTGAGTTCTCCTGGGCTTTGCTGGTCCTCGGCAGCTCCACTTTTCCTCTGACTGAAGGCTTGTTGGTGGAATTCCTGCCCCGACACCCATCTGCAATCTTCACTCCAGCATGGGACATCTTCTGCATCCACCAGGAACTCCTCTCCAGCTCCAGGGCTGCATTGCTGACCTGTTCTTTCTCACAGTCGACCAACAAGTCGACCTGCAAGTACTGCTCATGGGTAGTAGCTCCTACTACTCCTGGACTCCACTGACACTTTTGAACTCGTCCCCTCTTTCCACAGGACTTCTCCTCCAGGAATCCACTGCTGGTTTCTTGCAGTCTTGTCTGGGTGTCTTCTTTTCTTCTTTTCCTTCCTTTTGGGTGGTTTGGGGAAAATCCAGTGATATAGTCCTGCTTTCCTGGTCGCTGGGGGGTACTGTGTCACATACCTCTGTGTTTTTCAAGTACTCCCAAATCCCCTCTACACATTCCACTTACCTAAGTGGCAGTCCTGTGTTTGCATTCCATTTTTTTAATATATGGTTTGGGCTCCCCCTAGTGTCACTTGGTTTTCTACTTTTGCACTGTTTTCTAACCTTTTCTGCACCTATTTCTGTTTGGTAGTGCATATATATTTAGTATATTACTTACCTCCTATTGGAGAGTTGCCTATCTAGTATTTTGTGTACTTTTGTACAACTGAGTGTCTCCTAGATAAGCCTTGGCTGCTCATCCACAGCTACCCCTAGAGAGTCTTGATTCTAGACAGTGCGTACACTTCAATAATAGGGGATACCTGGACCTAGTATAAGGTGTAAGTACCTTAGGTACCCACTACACACCAGGCCAGCTCCCTACATTCACCCTGACAAAGATTGTGTTTATTATGTAAGCGGGGCTTTCACCCCTCTCAACTAATAACCCAATTTTGTGTATGTCTGCATAAACATAATTTTGCCTATATACCACCATGTCTCTCCTCTCCTGCACCATCAGATGAAACACATGATGAAGGTGTTCCATTCATGATACCCAGCACTCATAGAAGGCAAGTTGGCTACTCATTTCTGTAGACTGGTTAGATTTCTTCAATTCAAGTTTGGCAAAGCAAATATTTTACTATTTTTTATTTCTGTTCTAATATTAGAACTTTAAAACTAGAAAATGTGGATAACATTTGGTTCAAAACAAGATGTACAATAGTGTATTTTTCCTATAATATATTGATGATTTGTAGTTTATTTGAACTCAAACTCATAAAACCCTTTCAAATACTCTCTTAAAAATTGAATTAGCTATAACGTGAAAATTGTTGGCTAAGTAACACTAAAACCTCTGTTAAATATATTTTCAGAACTTGAATTAATGGAAATGCAATGATTTACAGTTAGAATTGGTTTAAATGTTCCTAAATGCTTTTTTGAGCTGGGATTATTAAAAAAAGCTTCATAAATGTATTTCTTTGTTGTAGAATAAGTTGTAAAACCCTTTAGAAGTGTTTATTATATTATAAAATAAGTTTTTTTTTCATAAGGTTAGAATAAACTAAGGTCAACTGTTAAACTGTCTGATAGTCATTTTCTTTAGGGTGTTTTTCAAACTTAAATTAAGTAAAAAGTTAGAATTTTATAAAGTTAAGAATAGTTAGTTTGAAAGACAGTCCACATTTTACTTAATTTAGAAAGACTTAGCTGGAGTTACAATTCTTATCAGATTACCTTAAGCAAATTGTGTTACTGCTTCTTAAGGAACCATTTGAGTGGTTATTACTCTGCCATTAAACTATTTCTAGAACTCAGAGTGCACTCCCTGATGAACAGGGAGTAAGGTTAGTTTCAGTAATATGTTTTGACTTCTTAAAAACTGAAATGAGAGAAGAAGTTAAAAGCCAAAAGCTGAGTGATTAAAGTGTGTAATGCAAGATGTCACAATAATTTACAGAAAGGGGTACTAAGGTGGGTGTGAAAGACCATGGGTAATGGCAGTGTCCCCCTATTTCCATGCTGAAAGTGGCCCCTAGGGCTAAAGTACTTGGTTAGGTTCAGGGCAAGAGGACAGTGATTCGATTGGTAAGGGTGGTAGCCTCACTCAGCTCTAACTTGTTAAAACAACGCTTAGGAATAGCAAAATTATAAAACCCAGCAGTCATACACCTGCCATCCTCTCCCCACTGTGATGAGGGTAATGTGCTTTAAACAGTTCACAGACGAGGAGCCCCTTGCCACTCCAAGGTCCCATTTCAGGTTTCTGAATTAATGGTGTGTTGGCTGATTTTGGGTAAGGATGACAATCAAAAAGTGCTGAAAAGCACATCAAAGAGGCCCCCTGACAAACAGTACCTCCTAACAAATAATATCAATTTGTAAGCTGTGCTAAATTCTCAATTTCTGAGCATTCCAATCAAAAGTCAACAGATTCACAGGGACGTAGGGGCAATGGAACATCATGGAGCCATCTTTGACCACAACTTGTTGCCTTGCCCCATCGAAGATTTCTGACTTCTATTTCAGAACCTCAGTCTAAAGGTAAAACTTCTTACTGGATCAAACCTGGTTTCTGTATTTGACACTCACTCCATTGTTCCTATTTTGCACCTTATCATTTTAACCCCTTCCCCGCCATGGACGTAATGGTTACGTCCATGGCAGCGCCCGTGTGGTGCCATGGACGTAACCATTACGTCCTGCTACCAGCCCTCGGGGGAAGAGCTAGCGCTCCCCGAGGGCCGCCCCCCCACCCCCCCAGGCCAGGGCTGAAAGGGGAATCCCTTCCCCTTCAACCCCCGATCCCCCCCACCCCCCCTGTGACGTCAGCGCACGATGACAATCACAGAGCCTCCCCCATCGCACTGGGAGCTCAGCTTCCAGCGCGATCGAAAGAGAAATGCTCAGCATTTCTCTTTCGATCAGGTGGGGGAGGCAAGGAGAGGCTTCAAAGGGAAGGAAATGTATTTCTTTCCCTTTGAAGTCTCTCCCAGGGTTTCAAAAGCCGGATTGCTTGCAATCTGGCTTTTGAAACCCCACTAGACACCAGGGATGTTTTCTTTTTTTTCAAAGTGACATAAGGGATCGACCCCTTGGGCAAGGGTCGCTCCCAGGGGCGCATTTTTTTTTAAGGCCTTTTCTGCCCCTCTGGGGGCAGAAACCTCTAGACACCAGGGATACTTTTTTTTTGTTTTTTTTTTGTTTTGTGTTTTAGGTGTGGGGAGCGACCCCTTAGGCAAGGGTCGCTCCCATAGGGGGCAAATTATATTTAGACCATTTCTGCCCCCCTTGTGGGCAGATTGGCCTACTTTTATGAGGCCAATCTGCCCCCAAGGGGGGTAGAAACCACTAGACACGTAAGGGGAGCGACCCCTTAGGCAAGGGTCGTTCCCCTGGGGGGCAAATTTATTTTAGGCCATTTCTGCAGATCAGCCTATTGTAATTAGGCCGATCTGCCCCCAAGGGGGGCAGAAACCACTAGGCACCGGGGATTTTTTGTTGTTGTTGTTTTACAGATGGGGAGCGTCCCCTTAGGCAAGGGTCGCTCCCCTGGAGGGGCAAATTGTATTTAGGCCATTTCTGCCCGCTTTGGGGGCAGATCGGCCGATTTTAGGTCAATCTGCCCCGAAGGGGGCAGAAACCACTAGGCACCAGGGATTTTTTTTTGGGCGCCAATGTCACGCAGGGGGAGCGACCCCGTAGGCAAGGGTCACTCTGGGGGGGGTTGGGAGGTTGGGGGACAAATTTATTTTAGGCCATTTCTGCCCCCCCTGGGGCCGGCTGAGCTAGAGGCCAAATCCACAGGTAGCCACTGTTTTCTATGAAAAAATGTGATGTGTCCACGTTGTGTTTATGGCCATTTACTGTCGCGGGCGCTAAGCCTACCCACACAAGTGAGGTATCATTTTTATCGGGAGACTTGGGGGAACGCTGGGTGGAAGGAAATTTGTGGCTCCTCTGAGATTCCAGAACTTTCTGTTACCGAAATGTGAGGAAAACTTGTTTTTTTAGCCAAATTTTTAGGTTTGCAAAGGATTCTGGGTAACAGAACCTGGTCAGAGCCCCACAAGTCACCCCATTTTGGATTCCCCTGGGTTTCTAGTTTTCAAAAATGCGCTGGTTTGCTAAGTTTCCCCAGGTGCCGGCTGAGCTAGAGGCCAAAATCCACAGGTAGGCACTGTTTTCTATGAAAAAATGTGATGTGTCCACGTTGTGTTTTGGGCCATTTCGTGTCGCGGGCGCTAGGCCTACCCACACAAGTGAGGTATCATTTTAATCGGGAGACTTGGGGGAACGCTGGGTGGAAGGAAATTTGTGGCTCCTCTCTGATTTCAGAACTTTCTGTCACCAAAAGTTGAGGAAAATGTGTTTTTTTAGCCAAAGTTTGAGGTTTGCAAAGGATTCTGGGTAACAGAACCTGGTCAAAGCCCCACAAGTCACCCCATCTTGGATTCCCCTAGGTCTCTAGTTTTAAAAAATGTACAGGTTTGGTAGGTTTCCCTGGGTGGCGGCTGACTAGAGGACAAAATCTACAGGTAGGCACTTTGCAAAAAACACCTCTGTTTTCTTTCAAAAAAATGTGATGGGTCCACGTTGCGTTTTGGGGCATTTCCTGTCGCGGGCCCTAGGCCTACCCACACAAGTGAGGTATAATTTTTATCGGGAGACTTGGGGGAACGCTAGGTGGAAGGAAATTTGTGGGTCCTCTCAGATTCCGGAAATTTCTGTCACCGAAATGTGAGGAAAACGTGTTTTTTTAGCCAAATTTTGAGGTTTGCAAAGGATTCTGGATAACAGAACCTGATCAGAGCCCCACAAGTCACCCCATCTTGGATTCCCCTAGGTCTCTAGTTTTCAAAAATGCAGAGGTTTGGTAGGTTTCCCTAGGTGCCGGCTGAGCTAGAGGCCAAAATCTACAGGTAGGCACTTTGCAAAAAACACCTCTGTTTTCTTTCAAAAAATGCAATGGGTCCACGTTGTGTTTTGGGGCATTTCCTGTTGCGGGCGGTAGGCCTACCCACACAAGTGAGGTATCATTTTTATCGGGAGACTTGGGGGAACGCTGGGTGGAAGGAAATTTGTGGCTCCTCTCTGATTCCAGAACTTTCTGTCACCAAAATTTGAGGAAATGTGTTTTTTTAGCCAAAGTTTGAGGTTTGCAAAGGATTCTGGGTAACAGAACCTGGTCAGAGCCCGACAAGTCACCCCATCTTGGATTCCCCTAGGTCTCTAGTTTTAAAAAATGCTCAGGTTTGGTAGGTTTCCCAAGGTGGCGGATGAGCTAGAGGCCAAAATCTACAGGTAGGCACTTTGCAAAAAACACCTCTGTTTTCTTTCAAAAAATGTGATGTGTCCACGTTGCGTTTTGGGGCGTTTCCTGTCGCGGGCGCTAGACCTACCCACACAAGTGAGGTATCATTTTTATCGGGAGACTTGGGGGAACATAGATTAGCAAAACAAGTGTTATTGCCCCTTGTCTTTCTCTACATTTTTTCCTTACAAATATAAGAGTGTGTACAAAAGACATCTATTTGAGAAATGCCCTGTAATTCACATGCTAGTATGGTCACCCCGGAATTCAGAGATGTGCAAATAACCACTGCTCCTCAACACCTTATCTTGTGCCCTTTTTGGAAATACAAAGGTTTTCTTGATAGCTCTTTTTCACTCCTTATATTTCAGCAAATTAATTGCTGTATACCCGGTATAGAATGAAAAGGCACGGCAGGGTGCAGATCATTTATTGGCTCTGGGTACCTAGGGTTCTTGATGAACCTACAAGCCCTATATATCCCCGCAACCAGAAGAGTCCAGCAGACGTAACGGTATATTGCTTTCAAAAATCTGACATTGCAGAAAAAAGTCACAGAGTAAAACGTAGAGAAAAGTTGCAGATTTTTTCACCTCAATTTCAATATTTTGTTTTTTCAGTTGTTATTTTCTGTAGGAAACCCTTGTAGGATCTACACAAATTACCCCTTGCTGAATTCAGAATTTCTTGTACTTTTCAGAAATGTTGCGGTTTCTGGGATCCAGTATTGGTTTCATGCCCATTTCTATCACTGACTGGAAGGAGGCTGAAAGCACAAAATATCGTAAAAATGGAGTATGTCCCAGTAAAATGCCAAAATTGTGTTGAAGAATTGGGTTTTCTGATTCAAGTCTGCCTGTTCCTGAAAGCTAGGAAGCTGGTGATTTTAGCACCGCAAACCCTTTGTTGATGCCATTTTCAGGGAAAAAAACACAAGCCTTCTTCTGCAGCCCCTTTTTCCCATTTTTTTTTAAAAAAACGACATTTTCACTGTATTTTGGCTAATTTCTTGGCCTCCTTCTGGTGAACCCACAAAGTCTGGGTACCTCTAGAATCCCTCGGATGTTGGAAAAAAAGGACGCAAATTTGGTGTGGGTAGCTTATGTGAACAAAAAGTTATCAGGGCCTAAGCGTGAACTGCCCCAAATAGCCAAAAAAAGGCTTGGCACCTGAGGGGGAAAAGGCCTGGCAGCAAAGGGGTTAAAGAATCCTTTCTCCAGTTCCCCTCATTGAATTTTTGATGTTTTTGGTGTTTTTTTATTTAGTAACATTTATGCTATTGCTCAAAATTGGTTTGGGATATTTCTTGTGTTATGTTTTGACTGTAGTACTGTTTTGGTACTGTATAAATACTTTACACATTGCTTCTAAATTAAGCCAGTTTGTTCTCTTGTATAGCTACGGGGATGGGAGGAAGGTTGAGGTCACATAAAATTAGTGAATTTATTAAGGGCTATACACCCATACAAGGATTGTGATTATTACTTGTGTTGGGTAGGTAATCCCTTCAACGCCATGGATGCATCGTATTTACAATACAGTGCACCATGGCGTAGGATCCCAGGATGCATCATAAAAGCTGACACATCTGAGGGAAGGATGCCCCAATGCAACCACTCAAAAGTGAGGCATTGTTGAAGTTTATGTCACAATTGACGCAACTTCAGCAATGCGTCAAAACTCTGAGGAGATGCATCAGTTCAGGCTGATGAAGGGGGCCCAATATGTAAGAACCATAATAGAAGACTGTAAAATGGTGGAATATCACTTTCAACTCCTACACTTTTAAATTAGCACTGGATGTAAGAGATAATGTATTCAGTAAGTTTGTAGAGACCTGAGTTTTTGTGACATAGTGAGAAACAGTGTAAAGTAATTGAATACAAGTATATGTTGGAATATGAAGTGGTAATGCATGTATTACGTAACTTATGTGTGTACTTACCTGTTGTCCTTTGGAGTACATAGGCCTGGACTTAGGGGCACCTTTCCATTCATACAAGGAATTTCTTGTAAATATCACTGCGTAAGTTGTCAGTGACTTTTTCTGATGGAACGCCCACTCATCATACATTAAAATGTACGTGACTTAGCCAGATCCAGCACAGATTTTTATGTGATGCAGAGTGAGGAAAACTGAAGCATTTGGCCAAATGTGTTGTAAATATGGAGCTAGCCAAGTGCCACTGCTGCATCTAAGAAATGGTGCAACAGCTGGGCAAGCTCCTTGTAAATAAGCCCCCCAATATCTAACCACAACAATTTCAATAATTGCAATGTGTTAAAGAGTTGACTGGAACCAAACTATCATAGAGAGTACTGCGTGACATAGTCTCAATTCAAGCTGCTGACATGTGCCTACAAATCCCTCATCGACCAAGGACTACTTAAACCACTGTCTGAGATTTCATCTACCTCTGAGGAACCTCTGCGTTGCCCACCTAGCCCTCATTTTGCCATCACACATCAGACACAGCCACACCAGAGGCCAATCCTTCTAGCTTACTGTGAAGTCCTGGAATGCTCTCCCTCTCCACCTACTCACATTACCCTCTCTGACACACTTCAGGAAGAACCCCAAAAACTGGCTCTTCGACCGACACTGCAGCACAGGACCTGGATATCCAAATGGGTGACAAGCAGCACTCCACAAATACAATTTGAATTGATTGATACTATTGCATAAATAAGTATGATAAGCATAATGGACTGGGTTCCTCGTCATCCCCCTACCGTTATCAGATATTCACCTTGCTAAACACTCACACTAGAAAGCAAATATGGAATAGCATCAAATTAAAAAGAATGTTGACTCACAAAGTTATGATGAGTTTGGTTATTGACATAGGTTGACCTGGTTTGATCATCACAAATTACTACTCACCAACTGATGTAACTATTGCTCTGCTCTTGAACATACACCTGGTAAATTGTCAAGTAATCTGTGTACTATCAGTGATATATTTTTGCTTTCTAATAAAATAAATAAAGTATTTTAAAAAACAAACATAGTGCCTCATTTACAATAACTGGACCATCACTGCGTTGCAGTAGTGATGCATCAAAAAAAAGCTTTGATGTGTCAAAATAGGTTAAGATGCCATGGATGTGCCGTATTAACAAAACAGGGCACCATAGTGCAAGGACCCAAGGATATATTAGAAATTCTGACACATCAGTGGGAACACTGCCTCAGTGCACCAGCCCCGAAAGTGGTGCATCGCTGAAGCTGGCCTCACAACTGACACAACTTCAGTGATGCATCAAAAATCAGAGGCAATGCATCAGTTCTGACTCACACAGTAGCCTAATGTGTGGGGGCCAATGTGAAAGACTGTAAAATGGTGGAATAGCACTTTGTACAATCTCAATTTGGTCCTGGATGTAGTGTAAGCAGTATGGCTATGTGTCTACTCATGTGTATGTGGAGACCAGAGTATTTGTAATATAGTGAGTGGCAGTGTTATGTGAGTGTATACAATTATATGGTGTAATGTAATGTGGCAATACTTATATTACATACCTTTTGTGTGTACTTACCTGTTGTCCTTTGGACTACACAGGTCTGGACTTAGGGACTCCTTTGTCAATGGAGAAGTAATAATCCTGGCCTGTCCCTTACAAGTAGTACATGATGTCACATTGCCTTGCAGCATTGAACAAAGATATCGTAATTGCCATGGTCCCAGCTTGGTCAAGGGGCTCGACAACATGATACTCACATGTGTAGACCTACTATTAATAGTGGGGATGTGAAATACAGACGTATTCCAGTAGGTAAAGTGAATATAGATGGTCAGATTCCTGTTGCAAAGCCACTGTGTCAATTCTTACGTCATAGGTGTGGAGGAGTAGGAATTTTGATGCATCTCGGGCTTTGTGTGATGCATCTTAAAAAGCACCACACAATTGAAAGCTTGTAGATATCACTGAATCAGGTGTAACTGACCTGTTCAGATGGAAGGCCCACTCTGCATACATTAAAATCAGAGTGACACAGTCGGATCCCGCACACATTTTTTCGAAGCAGGCCTCAGAAAACTCGGTGTGGGAATATCCTGAGTAATGAATAAACAAATTGGAGATAAGCTACTCCTTGGAGTGTGATGTCATCGTTTGTGGTTATCGCGATTTACACAAAGCATGGTCAGGTTCTGGAAGTCATCACCGGTGTATATATTTAAAATGCTGTGGCACTGTTACAGGACTCTGGGACATGGACCCCATTCAAATGCATGGTAGCAAACAGCAGGTTTTGAGGGTCACAAAAAGTAGAACACATAAAGGGTGACAACAGATTTTAGTTACAATATAAATCATTTGTTGGTGGTAGCATCATAATTTTTGAAATTGTGGCATTTTAAGGAGATTTTAACCTGTGAAAAAGCCTTCTGCTGGGATTTTGAAATTGTTTTCTTATGATTTTCCATTAGAGGTTATGGAAAGTGCTCCAGGAGCTAAAATGAGAGCATATTTTCTGTAACTTCACACTATCTTTCTCAACCATATGAGAACAAATTCTGACATTCTCAGTAAAACACTTATGCCCTCATTACAACCTTGGTGGGCAGAGGAGGCGCCAAGCGGCCGCATATGCAGCCGCAAACCCACCGGCTGCATTACAACAAACAGAGTTTCTGCCCGCCGGCCCAGCAGCGATGTCGGCCGTAACATTGCAGCCGGCTCCTAACGGACAGCAGACAGTGAAAAGCAGGGTGGGGCTGTGCCTGGGGGTCCCTGCACTGCCCATGCCAAGTGCATGGCCAGTGCAGGGGCCCCCAGGGGCCCTGCGGTTCCCCTTCCCGCCAGCCTTTCCGCCATGGACAGGCTGGCGGGAAGGGGAGTCATAATCCCCGGGGCATCGCTGCAAGCAGCGCTGCCCTGGTGGATTATAACCTCCGGGACAACGATGGCGGAAAACCGCCGTTCCCAGCGGTGTGACCGCGGCGCTACCACCGTGGTCAAAATATGGCGATTTGTACCGCCAGCCTGTTGGTGGGACAATCGCCAATACAACCCTGGTGGTCTTTGACCGCCAGGGTTGAAATGAGGGCCTTAATTCCAAAAGAAGCAGTGTGTCAATTAATTCCCTTTTCTACTGCAGCCAAACAAAATGTTCTAAAGAACAAGTAGAGTGGTAACAGTCTTACTCATGACAAAAGTGTGGTACACCTGAAGCCATCTTGAGCGACTCAATCTAGTAAATTACAAAAAAATGAGAGGACCTTATTATCATTGAAATTATGGTTAATACTCTAAAAAGCTAAAACTAGGGCATATTTTCATAGTTCTCAAATAGCAACAAAGCACTTTTAAATTATTTGTTATCTTTTTGTTTTTTTCCAGTTGATCACTTGATTATTTGTTATACTTAGGAGAGAGGATGTGGCGTTATAGCCAGAGCTGACGACTTTGCAGCTGCGGAACCAGGTTTGAGTTTAGGCATCAGCTTGATATCCTATGATTCTAGGCAAATCACTTAATCTCCCCATGCCCAAAACCAAAATGAATGTGTCCTTGTGTAATGGGAGCAACCAGGAGACAAGGGAGCACCGGAGCTGGTGGGCCCAGCTACAGGCCAGCACAAGGGTTGCAGATGGTAGCAGTTTCCTCTAGTGACCAGGCGGGCAACAGATCAGCACAGCAGCAGCAGTCCAAGGTGGTTTCCTGGTGAGTCCATTCATCAGCGTTCTGTGTCCAGTTTCAAGTTCCCAGAATGTTCAATTGTGGGAAAAATTCCCCTGTACTTATACTAGGGTTACAGTGGTACAATGGTAGGGAGAGAAGGTTCCAGCCAGTTACAACTGGTTCTGGGAGTGCCCCCTCTCTCCTTTCAGCACAGGCTCCAAACATCAGTGGGGGTTAACAACCCTATTGTGTGAGGCCAGGGCACAGTCTTTACAAATGCAGGTGTGCCCCGCCTCTCCCTTCTCTCAGCCCAGGAAGGCTTTACAATATGTAGATGCACCTCTGTGTCACCTCCACCCTCCCTGTGTTCAGGCTGTCTGAGAAGTATGCACAAAGCCCCAACTGTCATTCTGCCCAGACGTGGATTGGAGACAAGCTGCAAAACCCCAAAGTCATAAGCACAGATAAATGTGCACTCTCTAGAAGTGGCATTTCTGTGAAAGTAATAAAAAATACACCCACACCAGTAAGCAGCCTTTCTCAACACTATCACAACCATAACAAACATGCCTAGGCTACCCCTCATAAATCAGACAATGCCCCTTACACATAAGGCAGGGCATTTCCAATTCAATCCTATGAGGAGGCAGCACTCACAGCAGTGAGACACCAAGGTAGGCTGTTTGTCACTACCAGGACAGGCCACGCAACATGGCACATGTCCTGCCTTCTACGTACATGGCACCGTGCCCAAAGGGCTAGCTAGGGCGTACCTTAGGGGTGACTTACATGTAGTGAAAGGGGAGTTCCTGCCAAGTAAATTTAGATTCCAGGTCCCTGTGGCAGAAAACTGCACACACACGCCCTGCGCTAGCAGGCCTTAGATAGGTTTGACAGGCTACTTCAGTGGGTGGTGCAAGCAGCACTGCAGGCCCACTAGTAGCATTTAATTTACAGGCCCTGGGTATAGGGATACCACTTTACAAGAGACTTATAGGTAAATTAAATATGCCAATCAGGTATAATCCAATCATACCAAATTTGTAAGAGAGAGCACATGCACTTTAGCACTGGTTAGCAGTGAAAAAGTGCTCAGAGTCAAAACGTCAGCCAACAAAGGTCAGAAAAATAAGAATGCAAAAAGCAAAAAGTCTGGGGAATGATCCTGTAAAAGGGCCAGGTCCAACAATATACATATGTTTATATTTATGTTGGGTGTTTCTGTTTGAAGTGCCAATTAATGTGTGCCGATACACTAAAGTTTGTTTGTCGGATTGCTACTATTTAGTTAAGAAACTTTACAGCAATAATGCTGTTGGTTAAACTGGATCTATGTTGTGTCCACTAATTGAGCATATTTAAAGAACTCTCTCATAATATCAAGGTTGCACTATCTTTCCAGGATAGGATGAGGTGGCCAATGACGAAGCATGCCACATTACATGGATGAGGCCACTACATCCAAGTACACACTGATTTGAGGTGTCTTTGAGACCTAGGGATATAGGTATCAGGATAGGGAAAAAGTTGCCCTCTTGCAGAAAATATTCACCTTTAACTTTTGTACTATTGAATTCCATGAGGAGGGAGCAGAGTGTTTGATCCTTCATTTCTCTTCTTCGGTGTGTATAGTATTGTTTGAGTTTTGTTGTAAACATTAAAAAAAACATTATGGCCCTCATTTGGACCTTGGCGGTAAAAACTGCCTACCGCCACGGCGATGGCCACCAAAAGACCATAGCCGCGGCTACCAGCCGTCCGCCACAATATGACCACAGCTGGATTTCTGCCAGAAGGATGGCGGAAATCCGGTTGTGGCCATGCCGGCGGATGGCGGTAAGGTGGAGCTCCAGCAGCGCCACGCCAGTCGACCGCTGCTGGCCGAATTAGGAGAAATAATATGGGCTGGCGGTGTTCTGCTGGTGGACGCTGCTGCTGGCAGCAGCGCCCTATCCCGTGTCCTGCCGTAGGACACCCTGGACACAGGTAAGTGGGTGCTCCAACAGGGGAGGGGGATGTTGTGTGTGTGTGTATGTCTGAACGTGTGTGTATGCGGGTGTGTGTTGCGTGTTGTATATGTGTGCATGTCTGGGTGTGTGAGTGCGTGCATGTTGTGTTATGTGAATGCATGTTTGCATGTATGTATGTAAGTGTGTGCGGATGTGTGTGTGAATGGATGTATGCATGTGTGGATGAATGTGAGCCTGGGTGTTTGTATGCATGTGTGCATGTGTGAAGGGAGGGGCGTATATGAAGGGGGTCTAGAGAGGATGGGAGTTGGGGGGTAACCTGTGGAGGGGGAGGGGTGGGGAAGACCTCTATCAGTGACAGGGAAGGGATTCCCTTTCAATGATAGTGCCTACGGCCATGGTTTTCGTGGTGGTAAGGAAGCCACGAAAACCATGGTGGTAGACGGGGTAATGATCTCGCAGGCGGTACAGTGACGGCTGCCGGAGTGGAGACTGATGTCTCCAGCCCGGCGGCCATTAACGCTGTGGCAGTCAAGTGGTACATTGGCAGTTTGGCTTCAGCCAAACCGCCAATGTCACAATATGGAGGAAAGTACCGCCAGCCTGTTGGCAGTACTTTCCTCCATATCGCCGACCGGCAGGGTCATAATGACCCCCTATATGATTAACCTGTATGAAAAGGTTTTGTAGGCCTTAACTAATCATCACATTTTAAACATAGCTTTGCATTTGAATCCTTCACAGTGACAAGTACTTAATTTGAACTGCTGGAGAAATCATTTTTTTCCTTTTCTTTCTCTCCCTCCTTTTCCTCTTTGTTGGAATGACCTGAGTCATGGTCATAGTACATATCTTTTCATGATGCACATATGTTATGGTAATAATAGAATGAATATAGAGAGTATTAAAGCTTAGCTTCCTTACCATTGGACCTATTTAGGAATTACTTCAAATTTAGATTAATCTTACAACTGTTTGTTTATGAATGGGCACTCTCAGAAAACCTGTTTGGAAATCGGGGTACTATCATCTCAAATTGTATCATACTTACTTTGACTTGTGTTCGTTTTATAGATCACAGATGATGAGAAGAAATCAGGAGGTTTCATACTGTTTCAGAAAATAGTTGAATGTATTGTATGTGTAGAACGTTCTTTGTTAAAAATTCCGAGATCACCTGAAGACATAAATTCTAAGTGGATGAACCAAAAGTTATCTAACCCAGACTTGCAACTTGTTATGTCATTTAATTCTGTATAAATATGTGTTCCCAGACTAAGGCAGCGAGTTCCTTTCCTAGAGAAACTCCTTCCTTGAGAGAGAACACTCTGTTATATTCTGACTTATTCTCTTTGCTGATCTGTCTTTTATCCTGCTTTAAACATGTTCATGGCAGATTATACAGCCTTTCTCAGACTCCTCTATATGAGAAGCCGATTAGAAGACTATGGCCCTGATTTATACTTTTATATGCAAAACTGCGTTAGCGCAGTTTTGCTCGTGTAAACGTATATTGCCATTCCTGGATGCCAGCCAGTCGCCATATTTAAGGAACGGCGCTAACCGGCGGAAATGCCCGGTTAGCGTCAACTGGGTGGGGGAGGCGAAAGGTGAACCAGAGGTTGTGCGCCGAATAATGGCGCTACACTCTTTAGAGGCAAAACAATTACATCTAGGCAGAGTAACGCCATTTCCTGGCACACAACCCCCATGGACATGGCTCCTGTCTTAGTAAAGACAGGAGTCATGCCCACCACCCAAATGGGCATGCCCAGGGGACAAGGTGGGTGGGAGTGTCACTAGGGCAAGGGAAGGGCACCTGTGGGTTCTTTCCATGGTCTCTGACCATGGAAACCTGCCCACAGGTCCCCTAACGCCTGCCCTGACCCAGGTGTTACATAATGGTGCAGAGCAATCTTTGCATCATTATTTGACCCCTCCTCCTCGTGTGCGAATTTAGCACAGGGGATAAATATGGAGCTAATGCCGTAGAGTCAATTTTTGCACGGGAAGGCCTACCTTACATCTCACTCATGCAAGGTAGGTTTCCACATCCAAAAAATGACTTTTATTCTATAACTTTGGCCCTAGATGAGTCTAGTGGCAAAGTATAAATATAGAGTTAGTTTTGCACCGAATTTGCATTAAAAAAGATGCACATTAGGTGAAAAACAAGTATAAATATACCCCCATATGCTTTCACATCTGAGGCAAGAGCTCTTTATGGGTTCTACTGATATTCCCTATATATCCTGAAGTTATTTTAAAATAGGGATTAGGGTTTATATTTTATGGGATACCCTTCATCTTTTGTTCTGTAACTGCGTTGAGATTTAATGATTTGTCAAAAAAGCAATTGAAACAAAGGATACATTCATGATTTAACAAAAACTTTAAATAGAATCAAACTCTCATTATTGACCCCAATTGATCAGAATTGAATATTGTTAATTTGTGAATGGGCAGCTCTTGTTTCCTCCCAATCTGCCTCAAAAGTCCCACCTCAGGGGGCTCAGTTGAGGTGCAGGAACTTCATGTTTTTGAAGATTATCATTAGTCCTCAAAAGCAGTGTTAAAACTGCCTTGGCAAAGTGCTGTGGCAGAGTTATGGTTAATGCAATCTCCAATAAGAACTGCAAATATTTTTTGTTGTTGTTTTAAATTGTACTGTTGATGCTTATGCGCTTTTGTAATAGAAGAAGATAAAGAGTTATCCAACTAAGAAATAGTCTAAGATCCTGGGATGGATGGATGGACAGAAAGATAGAAAGATTGATAGATAGATAGATAGATAGATAGATAGATAGATAGATAGATAGATAGATAGATAGATAGATAGATAGATAGATAGATAGATAGACAGATTGTGGGACAACATTGAGTGCACATCTGAGATAGGGACAGTAAAGATGTGTTGTGATTGTACTAAAGTTGATCAGTGTTGGTGAAGCCTGATGTGCAAATGTGACACTACATTCATTAGGTGACTTAGGGCCAGATGTACGAAAGGATTTTACCCATTCTGTGTCTATGGGAAAAAGCTTTCGTACATATGACCCTTAGTGCTGGTCAAGATTACATTGGTCGATGTGCAAAACTCTTCTTGGTTAAAAAAGTGAGAAGGTGTGAAAACCTTAGAATTCCAGTTGTTGAATTGTTCTTTCACTTCTTTAGAAAAGCAGATAAGGATTGTTATTTTATGTTGCCTAGAATTGTAAAATTGAAACTTGCACAGATGATGAGGTAGCTGCAGTTTACCTACTAAGAGAGGTACTGAGCGGAGGATATGTCAACATGCTTAAAGAGGGGGAGACCTTCCATTGTTTACAATTTTCCTAAATGGAGAGAGAAGCCTACGCAGTTGAGGACATAAGTTATAAGATTTGTTAAGATATCAAAGGTGTTGTGGATTGATTTAAATAATCTCTTTGACATTGCTGTTACAAACAATTTGTGGGATGAAAGGCAGACTCCCCTGAAAAACTTGGATTATGTGACGTTGAATTGAATTCAGCAGGAAGTGAACAAGTGCAAGGTATTTCAACAGCATAGAGGTCAAATATATCTTGAAACTATTGATGTGGGATTCTTTTTTTTCCCAGTTTATGGTTGGTCTGAGACCAGAGATTAGTTTGTATATACAGCAAAATGTGATTTGTTGGCAGGCCAGATCTTTAGATGAGGTCCTGACGTATGCAAAATATTGCGGTGATGAGCAGGAAATGAAACAGTGAAAGCTCAACAGAAAATATCATGCTAGCACATCAGTCATTCATAGAAAATGGTGGTGAAGTGCAAAGTGTTGGTGTTCGAGGTGGTATGTGAGGAATTTGATTTGATTGCAAGCTGTAAGGAAAGGTGTTCAAGGAGGAATGGTTGTTACACAGGGTACAGGTTGAGGAGCTCCTATTGATTCAATTACAGATGTTCATGTTGCTACCTTGAAGAAAATGACTGTTTGTCATCTTTCTAACAAGTTGGGCAAATAGAAGCGTGAGTGTGGGTGTAATGCAGATAGAATAAAAAATAACCAGATGTAGGGAGGAAGCTGGATACAGATGCAGAATGCGCCTGCACAGCATATGCAAGTGTCAATGAAGAATCAAGTCCAAATGTTGCCAGTCCCACAAGGGCTCAACAAAACATGGGTAACTTAAGATTGACTCAAAATCAATTGCCCCAAGTAAACTGAAATGCATTACAAGCACAAAACCAAAATGCTGTTCAAGCATTTTCCCATGCTTAATGCCAAGAGCTTAGTCTCAGACATGTCACAATGACAGTGCCTGAAAGGGGAGGCAGATTGTGTGTTTGGTGAGGGTCTTAAACGTAGACCGTAGACCATAGTGAACCATTTGTGGAAAGTGAGGTAAATGGATATCAAGTGTCATTCCTGATTGACACTGAAGCTACCCGTTCAGCAGTTGGAACAGCAGAAATCCCAGACCTACCCCTTGCATTAAATGAGATTCAAGTTGTAGGAGTTACAAATAAGCAAATTACATATCCTATCTCAAAAGAAGGTCCTGTAAAAGTAGGTTCCTTTGAAGAAAATCATCAGCTTTTATTTGGGCTTCAAGTCCTATAAATTTATTGGGAAGGAACTTGTTGTGTAAATTAAATTGTGCAATTTATTGTACTCCTATTAAGGTCAAATTTCAGACTTATGATGAGGATGTTCAGTTTAGGTTAGCTCAAGAGGCTGCAGTAGGGTTGTATCCAATGGGTACAGTGAATGAATTACCTTCAGTTCGGAGAAACACAGTTTTATCTTGAAGTGTGGGATTTCAAAGAAAAAGGAATTGGACTGATTCAAGGAGTAGAACCAGGACCAATTACTGTTAAACCAAATGCAGTGTTCCCAAGAACTAAACCTTGCCAAATGACTCCAGAAATGGTAGCAGGAATAACACCAATAATTGAAGATATGTTACAGAAGGGGAATCTAAAATAAATAATCGTGAGTCCATGCAACATCAATTATGGGATTGCAAAAGTCAAAAGGCAAGTTTAGGAATGCACTTGATTGGAGGAAGGTTAACACAATTGTAATCCCATGTTGTCCTGTGGTACCAAATCCAGCTAACACTATGTACTGCCTAGTGGTTTGCTGTTATAGATGTCTGCCAAACATTCTTCTCAGTTCTGATGCATGAGGACAGTCAGTACCTGTTGGAGTTTTTCCCTTATGCAGGGTCATCCCTAATCTTTTTGCCTCCTGTCTCCTATTTTTTCTGACCTGTTGCTGTTGGCTTTTGAACTCTGAGCACCTTACCACTGCTAACCAGTGCTAAAGTGCATATGCTCTCTGTGTAAATTGTATTGTTGATTGGTTTATCCATGATTGGCATATTTGATTTACTAGTAAGTCCCTAGTAAAGTGCACTAGAGGTGCCAGGGCCTATAAATCAAATGCTACTAGTGGGCCTGCAGCACTGGTTGTGCCACCCACATAAGTAGCTCTGTAATCATGTCTCAGACCTGCCACTGCAGAGTCTGTGTGTGCAGTTTTAACTGTAAATTCGACTTGGCAAGTGCACTCACTTGCCAGGACTAAACCTTCCCTTTTCTCACATGTAAGGCACCCCTAAGGTAGGCCCTATGTAGCCCTAAGGGCAGGGTGTAGTGTATAGTTAAGGTAGGACATATAGTAATGTGTTTTATATGTCCTGACATTGAAATATTGCTAAATTAGTTTTTCACTGATGCAAGGCCTGTCCCTCTCATAGGTTAACATGGGGTCTCGTCCGGCTATGGGCCCGATGGCCGAGCACCCACCTCCCCTGGGCAGAGATGGAAGGGGAATCGCTTCCACTTCCACCCCCACCCCCCCCTGTGGCCCCAGTGCCCCCCCCGTGGCGTCTGATGACATCAGCACTAATAAAATTATAAAATTATTATAATTTTAAATAAAATTATTAGGCCGATCTGCCCCCGGGGGGGCAGAAACCACTAGACACCAGGGATTATTTTTTCTTTTTTTACTTTCACATAAGGGGAGCGGCCCCTTGGGCAAGGGCTGCTCCCCAGGGGGGGAAATGATTTTAGGCCATTTCTGCCCCCCCGGGGGCAGATCGGTCTAAAATTATTATGCCAATCGACTCCAGGGATAATTTGTTTTGTTTATTTTTATTTTTTTATGTTTGCTCAAGGGGGGGGGGAATAATTATTAGGCCATTTCTGCCCCCCAGGGGCAGATCGTCCAATTGTTGTTAGGTCAATCTGCCCCAAAGGGGGCAGAAACCTCTAGACACCATGGATTGGTGTGTGTGTTTTGATTTGGGGGGCAGACCCTTGGGCAAGGGTCGCTCCCCATGGGGGCACATTACTGTTCGCCATAACTGTCCCCCTTGGGGGCAGATTAGGCTATTTTCGGAAGGCCCAAGAAAGCCCACCAGAGACCAGGGAAGATTTTTTTTTCAAAATAAGAGGTTGGGGGTATGGCCATACCCCCACCCCAAATAAATGGGGCCAAAGTTGTTCTGCTCACCAGTGGGCAGCTTGGGCAATTATCCCCGATCCACACCCCGTGGGGGCAGAAAGTCTACTTGATGCCAGGGAATAAAAACAATAAAAGAAAATAGTGGGGTGGTGGCTACCAACCAGTATAGGCCTGGTTATGCCCCCACCCAAAATGAAGGGGCTAACATTCATTCAGCTCTCCCCCGCAAACTAAAACATCTTATCCCATGGCAAGCAAGTGGACATTTGATTATTTTTGTTTTACATTTGGGCCATGAGAGCTTGGTAACTCTCAAAATCGTCCCACTTTGAATGGTGAGGGAAGCACTTATTTTTACTTTGGGAAGCTGCCATGTAGAAAAATCTACAAAACCTAAACACATCTCAAAACTAAACATCAAGTTGATTCCAGGGTGGTGTGCTTCACATGTACCCTTACCCAAAATGCCCTGCAAACCTTCAACTTTGCTGGAAAGCACACATTTTTCCCACATTTTTGTGATGGAACCTTCCGGAATCTGCAGGAATCCACAAAATTCCTACCACCTAGCATTGTATCATCGTTACCGATAACATTTCTGCTGCACTTGTCAGCCTAAAAATGTTTTTTTTCAAACTGCCCTTTTGGACCCACCTTGGTTCCCCCTCAATTTTGACGTGTTTTTGGCACTTCCCTGTCACAAACACTTGGCCCACCCACACAAGTGAGGTACCATTTTTATCGGGAGACTTGGGGGAAAGCTGGGTGGAAGGAAATTTGTGGCTCCTCTCAGATTCCAGAACTTTCTGTCACCGAAATGTGAGGAAAAAATGTTTTTTAGCCATATTTTGAGGTTTGCAAAGGATTCTGGTAACAGAACCTGGTGAGAGCCCCACAAGTCACCCCATCTTGGATTCCCCTAGGTCTCTAGTTTTCAAAAATGCACAGGTTTGGTAGGTTTTCCTAGGTGGCGACTGAGCTAGAGGCCAAAATCCACAGGTAGGCAGTTTGCAAAAAACACCTCTGTTTTCTTTGAGAAAATGTGATGTGTTCATGTTGTGTTTTGGGGCATTTCCTGTCGCGGGCCCTAGGCCTACCCACACAAGTGAGGTACCATTTTTATCGGGAGACTTGGGGGAACGCTGGGTGGAAGGAAATTTGTGTCTCCTCTAGGATTCCAGAACTTTCTGTCACCGAAATGTGAGGAAAAAGTGTTTTTTTAGCCACATTTTGAGGTTTGCAAAGGATTCTGGGTACCAGAACCTGGTGTGACCCCAACAAGTCACCCTGTCTTGGATTCCCCTAGGTCTCTAGTTTTAAAAAATGCACAGGTTTGGTAGGTTTCCCTAGGTGGCGGCTGAGCTAGAGGCCAAAATCCACAGGTAGGCACTTTGCAAAAAACACCTCTGTTTTCTTTGAGAAAATGTGATGTGTCCACTTTGTGTTATGGGGCATTTCCTGTTGCAGGCAATAGGCCTACCCACACAAGTGAGGTACCATTTTTATCGGGAGACTTGAGGGAATGCTGGGTGGAAGAAAATGTGTGGCTCCTCTCAGATTCCAGAACTTTCTGTCACCAAAATGTGAGGAAAAAGTGTTTTTTAGCCATATTTTGAGGTTTGCAAAGGATTCTGGTAACAGAACCTGGTGAGAGCCCCACAAGTCACCCCATCTTGGATTCCCCTAGGTCTCTAGTTTTCAAAAATGCACAGGTTTGGTAGGTTTTCCTAGGTGGCGACTGAGCTAGAGGCCAAAATCCACAGGTAGGCAGTTTGCAAAAAACACCTCTGTTTTCTTTGAGAAAATGTGATGTGTTCATGTTGTGTTTTGGGGCATTTCCTGTCGCGGGCCCTAGGCCTACCCACACAAGTGAGGTACCATTTTTATCGGGAGTCTTGGGGGAACGCTGGGTGGAAGGAAATTTGTGTCTCCTCTAGGATTCCAGAACTTTCTGTCACCGAAATGTGAGGAAAAAGTGTTTTTTTAGCCACATTTTGAGGTTTGCAAAGGATTCTGGGTACCAGAACCTGGTGTGACCCCAACAAGTCACCCTGTCTTGGATTCCCCTAGGTCTCTAGTTTTAAAAAATGCACAGGTTTGGTAGGTTTCCCTAGGTGGCGGCTGAGCTAGAGGCCAAAATCCACAGGTAGGCACTTTGCAAAAAACACCTCTGTTTTCTTTGAGAAAATGTGATGTGTCCACTTTGTGTTATGGGGCATTTCCTGTTGCAGGCAATAGGCCTACCCACACAAGTGAGGTACCATTTTTATCGGGAGACTTGAGGGAATGCTGGGTGGAAGAAAATGTGTGGCTCCTCTCAGATTCCAGAACTTTCTGTCACCAAAATGTGAGGAAAAAGTGTTTTTTAGCCACATTTTGAGGTTTGCAAAGGATTCTAGGTAACAGACCCTGGTGAGAGCCCCACAAGTCACCCCGTCTTGGATTCCCCTAGGTCTCTAGTTTTCAAAAATGCACAGGTTTGGTAGGTTTTCCTAGGTGGTGACTGAGCTAGAGGCCAAACTCCACAGGTAGGCACTTTGCAAAAAACACCTCTGTTTTCTTTGAGAAAATGTGATGTGTCCACTTTGTGTTATGGGGCATTTCCTGTCGCAGGCAATAGGCCTACCCACATAAGTGAGGTAACATTTGTATCGGGAGAATTGGGGGAATGCTGTGTGGATGAAAATGTGTGGCTCCTCTCAGATTCCAGAACTTTCTGTCACCGAAATATGAGGAAAAAGTATTTTTTTAGCCACATTTTGAGGTTTGCAAAGGATTCTGGGTAACAGAACCTGGTGAGAGCCCCACAAGTCACCCCATCTTGGATTCCCCTAGGTCTCTAGTTTTAAAAAATGCACAGGTTTGGTAGGTTTCCCTAGGTGGCGGCTGAGCTAGGGGCCAAAATCCACAGGTAGGCACTTTGCAAAAAACACCTCTGTATTCTTTGAGAAAATGTGATGTGTCCACTTTGTGTTTTGGGCCATTTCCTGTTGCGGGCACTAGACCTACCAACACAAGTGAGGTACCATTTTTATCGGGAAACGTGGGGGAACGCTGGGTGGAAGGTAATTTGTGGCTCCTCTTAGATTCCAGAACTTTCTGTCACCGAAATATGAGGAAAAGGTGTTTTTTAGCCACATTTTGAGGTTTGCAAAGGATTCTGGGTTACAGACCCTGGTGAGAGCCCCACAAGTCACCCCGTCTTGGATTCCCCTAGGTCTCTAGTTTTCAAAAATGCACAGGTGTGGTAGGTTTTCCTAGGTGGCGACTGAGCTAGAGGCCAAAATCCACAGGTAGGCAGTTTGCAAAAACACCTCTGTTTTCTTTGAGAAAATGTGATGTGTTCACGTTGTGTTTTGGGGCATTTCCTGTCGCGGGCCCTAGGCCTACCCACACAAGTGAGGTACCATTTTTATCTGGAGACTTGGGGGAACGCTGGGTGGAAGGAAATTTGTGTCTCCTCTAGGATTCCAGAACTTTCTGTCACCGAAATGTGAGGAAAAAGTGTTTTTTTAGCCACATTCTGAGGTTTGCAAAGGATTCTAGGTAACAGAACCTGGTGGGAGCCCCACAAGTCACCCCGTCTTGGATTCCCCTAGGTCTCTAATTTTCACAAATGCACAGGTTTGGTCGGTTTCCCTAGGTGGCGGCTGAGCTAGAGGCCAAAATCCACAGGTAGGCACTTTGCAAAAAACACCTCTGTTTTCTTTGGGAAAATGTGATGTGTCCACTTTGTGTTTTGGAGCATTTCCTGTCGCAGGCACTAGGCCTACCCACATGTGAGGTACCATTTTGATCGGGAGACTTGGGGGACCATAGAATATCAAAACAAGTGTTATTGCCCCTTGTCTTTCTCTACATTTGTTCCTTCCAAATATAAGACTGTGTGTAAAAAAGACGCCTATTTGAGAAATGCCCTGTAATTCACATGCTAGTATGGGCACCCCAGAATTCAGAGAGGTGCAAATAACCACTGCTCCTCAACACCTTATCTTGTGCCCATTTTGGAAATACAAATGTTTTTTTGATACCTATTTTTGACTCTTTATATTTCAGCAAATTAATTGCTGTATACCCGGTATAGAATGAAAACCCACTGCAAGGTGCAGCTCATTTATTGGCTCTGTGTACCTAGTGTTCTTGATGAACCTACAAGCCCTATATCCCCACAACCAGAAGAGTCCAGCAGACGTAATGGTATATTGCTTTAAAAAATCTGACATTGCAGGAAAAAGTTACAGAGTAAAACATAGAGAACAATTGCATTTTATTTCACCTCAATTTTAATATTTTTTTATTTCAGTTGTTATTTTCGGTAGGAAGCCCTTGTAGGATCTACACAAATTACACATTGCCGAATTCAGAATTTTATCTACTTTTAAGAAATGTTTAGGTGTCTGGGATCCAGCATTGGTTTCACACCCATTTCTGTCTCTGACTGGAAGGAGGCTGAAAGCACAAAAAATCATAAAAATGGGGTATGTCCCAGTAAAATGCCAAAATTGTGTTGAGAAATTGGGTTTTCTGATTCAAGTCTGCCTGTTCCTGAAAGCTGGGAAGATGGTGATTTTAGCACTGCAAACCCTTTATTGATGGCGATTTTAGGGAAAAAAACACAAGCCTTCTTCTGCAGCCCTTTTTTCAATTTTTTTTGAAAAAAACGAAATTTTCACAGCATTTTGGCTAATTTCTTGGTCTCCCTCAGGGGAACCCACAAAGTCTGGGATCCCTAGGATGTTGGAAAAAAGTAAGCAAATTTGGTGTGGGTAGCTTATGTGGACAAAAAGTTATGAGGGCCTAAGCGCGCCCTGACCCAAATAGCCAAAAAAAGGCCTGGCACCTGAGGGGGAAAAGGCCTGGCAGTGAAGGGGTTAAATCTGATTAAAGTGAAAATTCCCTTAGGGAGCGGATGGACATGTAGAATTTGGGGTCGCTGAGCTCACAATTTAAAAATACATCTTTTAGTAAAGTTGATTTTAAGATTGTGTGTTTGAAAATGCCACTTTTAGAAAGTGAGCATTTTCTTGCCTATACCATTTCTGTGACTCTGCCTGTTTGTGGTATCCCTGTCTGGGTCAGTTTGACAGTTGGGCTGGTTGCACCTCACACTAGACAGTGACACAAAGGGAGTTGGGGTGTAGTCTGCATTTTCAGATGAGCCATCTGTACTAGGAGAGAGGGGAGGAGTGGTCACTCACACCTTAAAGGGCTGTGCCTGCCCTCACACAATGCAGTCTCCAACCCCCTGGTGAGTGTCTGGGGCCTGGCCTGGGCAAGGCAGGATTTCACATTCAAGAGAGACTTTGCTTTGAAGTAGGCCTACTTCAAAGGAGAAACTGGGTATAAAAAGGCCACCCAAAACCACAGACTTTGGAACACTTCTGGAAACCAAGAGGAACCTCTGCCTGGAGAAGAGCTGAGGAAGAAGAGCTGCCCATGACTGTGCTTTGTGGAGCTATCCTGAAGTTGCTGCTTCTGCCAGAGTAAGAGGGCAAAGACTGGACTTTGTCTGCCTTCCATCTTGAGAAGAACTCTCCAAGGGCTTGATTTAGAACTCTCCAAGGGCATGATTTAGAGCTTGCCTCCTGTTGTTTAAAGTCTCAGGGACAGCAAAGATTTCTCTCTTCCAGCACCTGGAGTCTCTGGGGAGACTCCTACACTGCCCTGTGGTGCCCATCCAGTTCCTGGGACCCTGAAAGGAGAAGATTGCAGCCTAAGAGGAAGAAATCCACACACAGAATGCCGTGCGGGAAAAAGATCGACTCGACTCAGATCTGCGGCTGAAAAATCATTGCGCTGCCATCTTCGCGCCTGCAACGTGATCAAAGAATCGACGCACGGAGCTGGAGAAATGACGTGCAGCATCGCTGACGGAGGCTGGGAGATCGAAACCCACGGTGCGTGGTTTTTGGATCATCCCGGGCTGGATTTCCGATGCAAGTACCGCTGGGCGTGTAAAAACAACGCAAGGCCTGCCCCAACCGGAGAGTGCTGACCGGATCGACGCATCGCTGTCCTGCGGAGAGAAGAAATGACGTGGCCCGACCCGACTAAAGGAGAAACGGCGCAAGGTCTTGCTTGTGAGTGAAATCAACGCATCACAAGCCCTTTTAGATGCACATTCACCTGTGCGGGGTTATTTTTGAAGCACCCAAGGTACATTTTCATGCTAACAGTGTTAGTGGATGTTTTAAACTACATAAAGACTTTTTTTGCCTTTTAATTGATAACTTGACTTGTGTACTGTGGATCTTTGTCGTTTTGTTCTTGCTTTGTTTAGATAAATATTTCAAATTTTTCTAAACATGTGTTTCATTTTGTAGCGTTTTCATTAAGTTGGTACAAATACCTTACACCTAGCACTCTGAAGTTAAGCCTACTGCTCGTGCCAAGCTACCAAGGTGATAAGCAGGGGTTAGCTGAGGGTGATTCTCTTTTACCCTGACTAGATTGAGAGTCCTTGCTTGGACAGGGGGTAACCTGACTGCCAACCAAAGACCCCATTTCTCACAGTACCTATTCTCATTTGCGTTACAAGAGAAAGTATTAGCATGGTACCTAGTCTCACAAGAGTATACTGAGAGTCCTTCAATCTTTAATCAATTTCTAAAGAAAACCTTGGAGTAATTGATCATGGCCTGTAATTGAGTCCTCATTCAGTACAATGAAGACCTATTAGTGGCATCAGAAACAAGAGAAACTTGCAAACAATGCGCCAATGCTCTGCTGAATCATTTGTCTGAGAATGGACATAAAGTGTCCCCTAGCAAGCTACAGTACTGTCAAAAAGAACTCCAATATTTGTGACACATTATTGAGAACGGAACCAGAAGTGTATCACAAGAAAGAGTGGAAGCTATTTCACAAATGGGTCCTCCAAAGATGCAAAGAGAAGTCAGAATGTTTTTGGGAAGGGTTGACTACTGTAGAAAGGGGATTCCCAACTTTTTATTGGTGGAAAAGCCTTTATGGAGGTTGGGACGCAGAGATGTGCCTGATACGATTCCATGGGACAGTGAAGGCATGAAAGTTTTCCTAGAACTGAGAGAAAGTCACTGTTGTGCCCCGTCACTGAAAATACCAGACTATTCAAAGAGGTTTACATTATTTTCCAGTGAGAGGGAGGGCTGCACTCTCTCAGTGCTTACACAAATGCATGGAGAAGCCCGAAGGCCTGTGGCTTATTTTTCAGTTACTCTTGATCCTGTTGCTGCTGTATTGCCTGGTCATCCTAAATCAGTGGCTGTGGTCAGTAGTAGTCTCGAAAGTTGTGAAATCATACTGATGGGACTATGGCTACAGGTTTGGTGGTGACCTCACCTGTGGCTATCCTGACTCTCATGGTCTCCCCTGGGACATGCATTTCTGGGAACACCAACCGGTCACTCACTATACTGTGATTGGCACATGTGTCTCTCAGGCTAGTTGTAGGAATCCCATTCACGTGAATGCTGTGAAAGTGCCAACTCCCACGCTCAGGGATTACCAGCTTACCATCTGGACCTGTCTCCCATCCCATTGCTATGAGGACCTCATGATCTGAGGAGTCCTCCTCTATGGCTACACTGGAGAGCCCAGTGCTAACCACCTTCTTGGGACAGGCTACACTGCCTCTGATGTGACCTGTCTGCTGACAATCAAAGCAGGCCTTGTTGCCCAAGAGCTTCCTGAACCCTGGGACTCCCTGCATCTGCTTGTAAGAGTGGGAGTGGGATTTACTTTCTCCCTTCTTAGGGTTCTGGGGTACAAAGGAAGCCTCTGTGGTGGCTTACTACCCCCCTCTTTAGTTTTTTGGGAACCTGACCCTTCCCCTTCTTTGAGTCTCCCTCCTGGGACTTGATAACCACTTTTGATCACAACCACTCCTCAGCCACCTCCCCAGCTCTCTGGGCTTGGACAGCTTTGAGTCCACTAGATGCTGACATAACCTCTCCTGGATACAATTAGTCCTGATCAAATTGTATACCCCCCTTGTAAGTATTTACTTTGTTACCCTGTATCCAGCACTCTAGTGCCTTACGCAAGGTGTCTACAAAGTCAACCCAAAACTGTGTATTGACCTTCTCTGTGTCCCTGAATTTCATTCTGTACTGCTCTGGGGTCAGATCAAACTTCTTGGTTAAACACCTCTTCATACTGGGATAGGAATCTGCTTCCTCCCCCCTCATGGTTAGAAGCCCATCCCACCCACATATTGGGACCTACTCCCATAGACGTGAACCCCAATATTGGGGTTTAACCCTTCCCACCTGGAGAGCCCTTTCAAAGCTCATTGCAGTTGGCCTGAAACGTTGACTTTGCCCCGGTCGAGGTGTGACCAGATATCCTGAGTGCAGCTTTTAGTTTCTATGTCCTGGAAAACGCTAATTCTATCAAATATATCTCCAGTTGCCCGTATCCAATTTTATTCACTTTGGTGTCAAATTAAAGATAAAAATATGTCCCATTTTTATAAATTGGTATTGGATTTTTATTTTGATTATGTTTTGTATTTTACTTCTGTACTGTTTTGTGATTTTTAAATGCTTTACAAACTTGTCTCTTAAGTTAAGCCTAACTGCTCATTGCCAAGCTAGCAAGGGTTGAGCTGGGATTAATTTATTGAGACCTGACTGGACCTAGTGGGGGTTAATGTCCTATTGCTAATCGTACAAACTTACCTGCCCTTACCAATAATCCACTTTCCAACATTTGGTGCGCAGTGGTGGAATCCACTACTTGTGTTTAATATCATACTACCATTTTTAGTGAAATAAGTTACAAATCCTCTAAATTGACCTAGAGCAAAAGTATTTTTTATTTTTCAAATTTTGACTTTTTTTTAAAATTACTTCAGTTTTGATTTTTCTAAATAGTTCTGATCAATTGGTGCCAAAGTTTTATTACGTGACACAAAACTTAAGGGAGACCATGGAGCTTGATCTGGCTAGCCCACACACACTCACTGCAGCTGAGCTTAGGGTGTTGTGCGGAACGAGGGGATTGCCTGCTGCTAACAACTTTAGGAAGACTGTGTTGATTAAGTCCCTTGAAGCCTGGGTAGTGCAGATGGAGACTGAGAAAGCGTCAGAGATAGGAAGAGAGGAGGAAGATGATTACCTGACTGTGATTTCAGCAGCTAGGACCCCATCCAGAGCTGATGGGAGGGGAGGGTCTGTGGCACCAGACCAAGAAGAAGCAGAACTGGACCTCAGGGAAAAGGAACCTGAAGCCTAGATAGTCCTCATAGCTTTGGAGGCAGAGAGGTAGAAGTGGGCAATGAGTGAGCAAAGAGACGGTGGCAGGGACAGAGACGTTGAGGTGTCCATGTGTGGTGAGTTTTGCCCTAGACTACCCAAGCTGGTTGTTCCTGCTTATCTCGATGGGGATGACAGAGTCAAATGTTTGGAATCCAGGCTTCCAGAGGCTAGCCAATCAGAGAAGTGCACTACAGAGCTGAAACTGGTCACTTTTATGAAGAGTTCTAAAACTCGTTCTAGGTGAAAGTTATATGAAATTCAACAGTAGCCAGTTGATGGATTTATTATAACATTAAGTTTGATACCAAACCTAACATATTAGCTCCTTTTGGGACTTTGTTTATTAAAAATGTCTCCCCATGTTACCCTATGGATTTCCTCATTAGAGCTTATAAACAAACTTTTATAAGGTCCCTGCTTATAAAGCACTGCACCCAGCCCTGTTGGCACCTAGGGCACTTCTTAGGGATGCCCTATATGTAAAAATAAGGTTGTTTAAGACTTTGGAAGTACTTTTAATTCTAAAGTTGAATTTGGTGGTAACTTTAATTTAAAAGCAGCCAGCAAGGCGGGCCTGCCTTTAAAATGACACTGGGCACCTCAGCAGTGCACCTATGGGTGCACTACCTATGCTGGGGTCCCTAAACCTACATGCCCTATCATATACTAGGGACGTATAGGTATGTTGGCAAAGCCAAATATAATTAGCCTAATTTGCATAATCATTTTAAACAGAGCATCGGCCATGGGACTGATTTGCAGTTCCCAGGGCACCATCAGAGTCAGGAAAACACCAGCAAAAAGTGAAAAATGGGGGGAAAAAGTTAGAGGGCTTCAGCAATCAGTCCAGTTTTCTCACAATGAACAATCACTGTGGAGGCCTGATTCCCTGTCACTTTTGGAAGAAGGCTCTAGCTCTACTCTGTAGACTTGCATAAGGTGCATCTCATTCCTATTTATAGTCTATTCTGGGAGGGCTGGTAGAGACTTGCCCTTTGTAGTCATGGAAATAAAAGCAAAACATCATCTGCCTATGATTTGACTAATTAAGATCTTTCAATGTTTCTATTTGAGCCTTTAAAAAAACAAATATATTGCCATCGTATTGCATGTATTACACAAATGTGCCCATCAATTATTTTCCACTTCGAATGCTTAGAAATACTTCTACAAAACAAATATATGTATTGATTAATATTTCATTTCTATGCGTGTTTTTACTTACGTTCAGTTGTCCTTTTAGCATTATAAAATGTTTGTGGCAATTGCAACTTACACAGATGTTAAGTCAAGAGGCCCACGAGGCTGAATGACGTCATGGTTTAATACACGTTAGGACCTGGAGGAAAATATCGACACGTACCCGTTATTTAATAATGAGCTTGATTCTAAAAATCTGTGAGACAACAACTCAGTAAACAACACACTACAAAAGGTGCCTTTGAAATAAGAAGAAACCTAAATGTCCGTGTTGAAGATGGCACACGCGCACCAACATTATCACACGCTGCAAGATGTTCATGTCTACTTGGATGTTACTTAAATAGGCTATGTATTCAGAACTGACTACTATTGCAGAATTAGAGAATCGATCGAATGGCAAGCTTTTAAGAAACGACCACGCTTTGAAATGAATATGAATTCAGGCTGCCTCTTCATTTGTACACCACCCACACAGTCCCTAATGTCAAGTCTGACCATGATTAATGGGAAGCTGCAATCCACATCGAATCTGTGCTGTATGTTTACCATTAGCCATATTCATGAGAACCTGTGCTTTGTATTTACTAATAGCTATAATCATGAGTAAGTATTATGGGCCAATGCAACAGGTAACAAAGTTGCTGGGCAGTCAATGCACGTGAAGAAGCATTATTACGATTTAGTAAAGTCAAAGGCCCTGTGAAGAAGGTTCAAAAGCAAAAGGAAAGTATCACAAGGAAGCAAATGATAAAGAATATTGATACATTCATATTTGGATAACGATTAGGGGTTTATAAAGTACACCAGTGGGTAAGCTAGATGATTCCAGATAATCGTTATCAGGAAATATCATCTTCAAAGTGTCTCCCCATTAGAGTTAATAAAAGAAAATCTTCATAATATTCATGTCAGATGATATTTCTGTGTATGATATTCTAAAATACAACCTCCCAAACGTGGTTTGTATGTTCACTGTGGCACTGGACTAAGTTTTTTTTTTGGGGTAATTTTTTATATTTTTTATTTATGACTTTAACAGTAAATACAGTCATATGAATAAGACCAACAAAACAATACACTACATCAAAAACATACAATATTGACGGTTCCCACCACAGAACTGTGGGGGTGATTAGAGCAGCAAATCAGAAAGGGAAAATCAGCGCAATTATGTATTATTCCGTCAAGGATGATTAATAACTTGATAAAGACACCCAAAAAAGGAAAGAGGGAAGGAAAGATGGGGAAGAAACGAGGGGGGAGTAAAGCAGCCAACGGTCCTAAATGTAAAAGGAGCTACCACGAATCCTCTTGGAGGGGGTGAGTCTGGTTTCGGAACCTGGTAGGAAACACAGAGCAACATTGTGCCATCTTATGATCGGCACTCCAGAAAGGATTGTGGGGGGCCCATATATCACGTGGTCGGGAATTTTCAAGCATTAACTCCCAGTATGTCTTTAGTTGTTCCTGAGAGTACGCAGCATCCATGAGCCAGTCTCCACAGCGAGGAGCTTGTTGCCTCCCCCAGCACATCGCTATCCTACGTTTAGCCAGCAGCAACAGCATCCCCACTAATTTACGGCATTCTGGGGAGATCTCCTTCACACAACGCAGGAGGGCACGTTTAGGGGAGTGCAGCAGCACAATTCCAACCATCTCACCAATTGCATGCAGCGCCTCTGTCCAATAGCCCTGCAATGCCCCCCATCGCCACGCCAAATGCATGAAAGTCACATCAGGAGCACGGCATCTCTCACAGCAATCGTCAGCTCTGACACCCATTCTCCTTAATCTACTTGGCGTATAGTATAAGCAGTGCAATATGTTAAAATGTATAAGGTGTAATCTATAGTTGAGGGAGAGTTCTCAAAGCTGTGCTCAACAATATCGCCACATTTCACCCAAAAGAGTCTCCGTCTCCCAAGAGATTCCAGCCTTGGACTCGATGGGGGCCACAGGAGTTGAAGAACCAGAACCTTTTGGGCCTGGCGGCGCAGGGTACGCCTAAAATCTCCTTGGATTCACCTGCCTCAACTAACAGAGACACGGGACACTCTGTCAGGCGTAAAAGATCAGATTTTATTAGCTGCAGCTAGTACAGTTGTCCAAGAAGTACACAAGGTATGTTCTCAGGAGACTGCCACTTTACTTTGTGGCGCACAATCTTATATACCGTATAAAAACATTTATTAACTACATACACTCCCAGAACACATAGAAAGGAGCCAGTAAGAATGATGTAAAGATAGAACAAAGTCAATAGAAATGTCGGAAAACAAGACAGAACAAAGTATCAAGTGACTTAAGGTTGCCTCCCCTCCAGCTGTGTTTGTCACCCCTCCCTTGAACTAATTCATTAACCGATCCACAACGAAGTTTGCATGTGGTGCGATAAGTTTGTGTGCGTTTGGAAGACAGTTGTGAAATGAGAGAATACTAGCAAAGGACAGCGAAGGCCAGACGATAAGATAAGATCGGCGGACAATAGTGTGAGCCTACAGATAGTTGAAACAAGGATTAGAAAACCAGACAGGGATTAGTGTACTCGGTCAGACCTTAATACCAGCCTTGTAAAGATAGAGGCAGAAGACTGTTTTGAACACCATGTTGCAGAATAAGCAGAAAAGGCAGAATGGACTTCGTTCGCTGTGCTGCCTGAGTGAAGGCAACATAAAATGGCGGCGGGCCACAAAATGGCGGGTCGATACGATCGTATTAAAAATCGAATTTCCTCAGACCCTCCTTTTGCCAGAACTCAGGCAAGATACACAAACTCATGTTAATCTGAGTCGATGTCTATGGCCATGAGGTCATCAAGCTGTTGCTGTACCATCATTTTGATATTCTCTGCTCTTTGTGACTTGGGTTTGGGAATACATGCAGTAGCACATAGGTTGCAGACGGCAGGACCGCAGTGCATACAAAGACAACAAGAGAATATAAAAGCTAAAATTACTCCAAAGAATGTCAATACCTTCCAACCCCATTTGGACAGTAATCCCCAAAACCACTCTGAAAAGGACCAATCTCCTTCGTCCTGATGAATCGACTCGGAGATTATGTGTAACTTAGAGATAGCTTGGTATACTGTCGGAGCGTCATTAGGTATGAAAATACAGCAACTTGATCCGATCAATTTGCATACTCCACCACGGTCCGCAAGAACAAAGTCTAAGGCACCACGGTTCTGCAAGGTCATAAGACGATCAGCCTGTAGTTCAGCCGTAATGTTACTTAAAGCTCCTACAGTGATGTCTATGGTGGTTTCTACGACACGAACCAATTGCCTTATATTTCTGCTGTTGGCCATTGGACCCCAGAAGGGAAGAAATCCTTTGAGGAAATCTCCTCCCTCTTGTCCTGCTGTGTCTTTCGAATCCACAATCCCTCTGCCATATCTATTTTTATGATGGTTCGCAGGAGCGGTGTATGTAGGGGGAAGAAGAAAGGCTATATAACAAGTACCAGAGAAATCAGCTGGCAACCATGTATAAGCCCTATCGTGGCAAACGAAGTATGTACCTTGAGATGGAACTAACGGCGGTGAATTCAGGGCTGAATAAACATATGTATGGGAACATAAACTTTCTCTTTGTCCGGTGTTTGGAGTTCTTCCATTTATTTGCAGACAGAAATTTCCTTGTTGGGGTATGACCCGTATCGGAGGAGATTTTCCTTGCTCAATCTTATCATTGAGGCTGGAAATGTAATTAGTTATGTTCCAATTGGTATATGCTTTTCTTTCATCTATGGAAGCTTCACTTTTTTCCATGATTTTAGCCATAGCTACCATTCCCTTTATCAATAAACTATGACTGAAATCTGAACCAACACTATGTGAACTGACAGGTTGTTTAATTTTACTTTGATATGCATTATTGAAAATGACAAAATAAGCCCAAGCGGAACCTTCATAGGAGAATGGAAGAACTAAATATGGCATTCCATTTTCTACTGTATGTGGTATGAGTCCACACACCCAACAGTCAGTTGTATTGATCACTAACTGATGTTGATGTAACAACTGGACGAAGGAATTGTTAAAGTATTCAGTTCTTCTGATGAGTTCATGCTGGGGAAGAGTGTGAAATAGGTGCGGAGAGATAGTAGAAGAAGATGTAGAGGTAGGAGAAGAGACAACTTTTTGCTGCAGAGTAATAATGATCCAGTTTACAGATGCCAAAAGAATACACGACAATATAATGACGCATAGAGCAATACTACAACGACTATATATTTCTTTACAATTATTCTTTACATTTTTACTTTCTCTTTTATTTAATGTAGCCTCCATCTTTCTAAGTGGATGCTCACGGCAATCTTCCTCAATCACTGTAGTCACGATTATCTACCGTCCTATGACACTGTGAGGTCCTGCAGGCCTATTGCCACTTACTCAGGTCGTGACTAAGACTCCTACCGTGACCCTGCAACCGGGATAGAGTACTACATAGGAGAGAAAGTTACAAGTTCTTTGGTCTTGGTCTCAAATTATAGCGTTCCTGTCCAGAGGCAGTCTGGTTTTGAAACAATGTTCCTGGATTTGTCGTGTTCAAGCGACGATGCGATGGTATTGCTTCTTGAAGGATGTCGTCGTCCTCTTTCTCAGAAAGTGTTCCAATTAGACGCGCATCACTGAATGGTACAAATTGCGGAACTTTCTCACTTTCAGAGTCACTGATGCCTCTACGGACCCACTGATCGAAAGGCAAGGGCAAAGGCACTTTCTTGCAGTGCACGGCATGCACCCAGTTTTTCTTTCCTTCGACTTTAACTGCTGTTCTTGTGGTCAAAAGAACCAGGCGTGGCTCTCTCCATCGGGGCTCCAAATTTCTCTGTCGTTGGAAATTTTTCGTGCAGACCCAGTCACCTGGTCGGATGGAATGACCTGGGTCTGTGGAAGCCTCTGGTAGAGCACTCTGAACCTGTTGATGAAGAACACGCAATTTAGTTGTAAGGTCATGCAAGTAGTCAATCAACATCGGGTATGGCAAGTCTGAGTATTTCTTAGGGCGAGGAACTCCCCATACATTAGCTGGGCGACCAAATATCACTTCGTAAGGGCTAAGCCCCAAACGAGAGTGTACTGCTGTTCTGGTGGACAGAAGAGCCAATGGTAAAGCATCAGGCCAATTAAGTCCTGTGCTAGCTTGCACCTTAGCAATTTTAAGCTTCAAGGTTCCATTGTAGCATTCTACTAAACCAGCCGACTGTGGGTGATTCGCCGCGTGGAACTTCTGTTTTATGCCAAGGCCTGCACAAACTTTTTGCATGACTTGACCCACAAATTCGCTCCCATTGTCACTCCAGACAATGCGCGGCAAACCAAACCTAGGGAAGAATTCTTTCAAAAGTATTTTGGCAGTGGATAAAGCAGTATTGTCCTTCAGAGGGTAGGCTTCTACCCATCTAGAAAAAGCACATACTACCACCAGAACATATTTGAGGTTGTTGCATCGTTCCATGTGAATATAATCGATCTGCAACACCTCAAATGGATATGTTGGAGGAGCAAAATGACCTGCTGGAGTTGGGGTTCCCTTTCCCGGATTGTACATCAAGCAAACAATACAATGTTTTACTACATTATTTGCACACTTTGGGATCCCCTCATTTTGCCACACTGGAGCCAGAAGTTTACATATTCCTTTTGCACTTAGGTGAGCTGGACCATGTGCCATAGTAACTACAGGTAGTACATAAGCATCTGGTAACAGCCAACGTTGATGTTCTGATAATTCAACCCAACATCCCATCTCATCTAACATTCCTGTACTTTCCTTCCACTTTTTCAACTCATTCTCCGTAGCCTCTCCTTGAATTGATTTCACACTCTCTACTGTATCTTCACACATTCCCTTTTCTCTTACGCAGTTTGCGGGACCTGCAACATACATTCGACTTGTGTTGTCTCTGGCTGTCTTTTTCGCTACCTCATCTGCAAATGCATTTCCTCGACCAACATCGTCCACAATCTTTTTGTGTGCACTACACTTCACGATCGCTATCTGAGTAGGCATTGTAAGTGACTCAAGAAGTTCAGTCACTAATTGACCATGTTGTATCTTAGTACCATGGGAAGTAAAGAATCCTCTTTCCTTCCATAAACGCCCAAAGTTAAACGCTACACCAAAAGCGTATTGGCTATCAGTGTACACGTTTACTCTTTTTCCTTTGGATAACACACACGCTCTAGTTAAGGCTATCAATTCAGCTGCCTGAGCTGAATTATGTCTAATGCGTGCTGTCTCCACAATCGTTCTGGAAGAGGCAACAAAGTAGCTGGAATCAAATCATGGACAATTTCCAGGAGTGCTTTCTCACCTTCAGTAGAGATTCTGTATTGCGGAATACGTGGCATTTCAGCATTGGGCTTAAGAGTAACAACATAAGGTGGGATCTCAAGACAACCAACGTCATTCGGACCCGTAGCCCAAAGCGTTTCGGGAAGAGAAAGCAATTCAGGTGGGAATTGATCTTTTGATAAGTACATTGGACTAGTCATTTTCTGTCCTAGAGTGAGGTATACACCAGAAGGTGAACAATATATTGTAGCATGCATTCTTTTTAATAGATCTAAACCCAACAGATTTTCACCACAACCATTCGTCAGAAGAAGCGGAGCTTCTAAATCATAAGGGCCTATTGAAACAGGCAAAGGGCAAGAAACTGGATTGCGAACAGGGGCGCCAGAAAATCCTACAGATACATTCGTTAAGCCAGACAAAGGTGCGCCAGGGAGTTTAGAATGAATGATAGAGCTTCTCATGGCACCAGTATCTAAAAGAAATGGCTCTGAAACACCCATTGTAGTGACATTAACATAAGGTCCATTCTGATCCACTGGAATTGACGTAACCCCCTTACTTTGTCCATGGCTGTCCTATTCAAAATGAAGACTTTCATTCCCTCCTTCAATATACTGATCCTCACTGTAATACTGTGTAGACCTAACATTTTGCTGGTCAAAGTAATTTCCGGAATTTGGAGGAACAAAAGAACGCTGCCCTTGGGTTAACACACCTCGACCTCTACCTCTATTTGCTGACTGAAGACCGCCACGACCTCGTGAAGCAGATGTTGCTCCATTACGCTGCAACAATGCCGGACAACTGTTCTTAAAATGACCTTCCTCCCTACAATAAGCACATTGATTGGGACCTAGCAAAGGTCTTGGAATGAATGGTTCAGGCTTTTGATACAACCTCTGAAACTGCGGAGGCTGTTGAAACTGAGGCTGAACATAACGAGGAGGATAAGCCTGTTGCAAGAGAACTTTAGTTTTTAATTCTTTCGTCTTTTTCTCTTGTTTTTCCCTTTCTTCTTTGTCTCTATTTTCATAATATTGTGCAGTAGCCAATATCTGGGCGGAAGAAGAAACTGCCCATGAACTCTCGGAGTCTTTTAGCTTGTGTGATAGTTCAGGAAGCAAGTTATATACGAACTTATCCACAAATAATCGCTGTCCCCCTTCTGTAGCCATATCTTGACCACTGTGATCAATGAATGTCTCCTCGAATCGGGTAAAGAAATCGGAAACACTTTCATCTTTCTTTTGTTTACATGCTGCTAGCTTATCCCAATTAACTCTCAAAGCAGGCATCATTGTTTTCATTAATGTAATAATCCTACCAGGGAGTTCTGAGATCAAAGCATCGGGCTTTGCACCACCTACTTGACCTCTATCTGCGGCAATAATAGCGTTCCAATCGCCGCCTAATTCTTGAGCGTGATCCTCTCTACGAATTTTAGCCCATATTGTCTGTGGAACTACATTTCCCATCAACATGTCAATATCTGCTAAATTCATAGTACATGCATCAACTGTTTGCGACAACTCTTTATAGTAACCAGCAGGATTTTTGCGTGGATCTGGTAGTGACTGTTTAAGTGCTAAAACTTCAGACCTTTTCCAGGGGACATGTATCCATATGCGCTGAAAATGCGCAGGAATAGCTGGATTAGCACCTGCTGCTGCAACTTCTTCCTTCCATATTGGAGAAACCTCTCTCATGGGATAGTTTTTCAGTGTTGTCCTAACTGAAGGATCAGAATCAGGAAAAGTCTGTGAGAACAATAGGGATCTGAAAGAAATAAGTGTTCTGACAGCGTTTTCAACCTTAGGACCCACAATAAGTCCTTTGTCAAAGTCAGCCTGAACATCTAACAGATCCTGTGGGACCGAACCCAAATTCATATCCTCCCATTCTTTAGCGAGAGTATCGCACATAACTTTAAAAACATATCTCTGCGTAGGTGCATTCCATTGCAGAAAGGTGGACATAATATCAGATGTACTATATTGGGGACCCTTCTTGATCCATCTACAAGCAAGTGAGTCCAATTTTTCTCGCTCTTCGGAGTCTGGGAATTGACTACGAGACTGTCTTCGAGAAAAAGCTGGAGACACATTTAAAGCTTCAAAGAAAGGTGATAAGAGACCAGAGACAGTATCGGTAAATCGCTTACGCATAGATGGAGAATTTGACATAAGGATAGGGGACAAGGTATTAGGTGAATTAACTAAAGGAGCATTAGGAATTGCCAAAGGAGCAGAAGGCAAAGGAGTTAAAGGCAAAGCTGGCATAGGCAATACTTGAGGAGGCAAATGTGGAAAAGCTGGAGCAGGCGGAAGCACAACTGGCGGCTGAACAGGCTGTAACATCGGGGGTGCATTAGCACCTTGTACATAGGGCGGAGGCAATTTCAATAAGTGGGACATTAAGGAATCTTCCTCAAAATCTTTTCTCTTATCAAGGGAAGAGATAGGCAACGTCGGATAGCATTTATCTATTGCCATTCGATGCTGTCTGTCTGAAATTTCCATTGCATTATCTATTTCATCATCTTTGAATTGCTGAGCAGCCTGTATAATCGTCATTCCCTGTGTTTTCCTATCTCGTTTCGCTTGTTTAATTTCTCTCTGTTTGGCTTCCTTACGCCAAAGGCGAAAAGAGTCAAACATTGCCGGCCGGGCTTTTCTTTTAAATAACGTTGCTTCTAAATTATCTAGCACATCAGTTTCGAAACTACCATTTTCTGGCCATTTTAAAACACCATCTTTCTTTGTATATCGGGTCCATGTCTTATTAAAGGCAATAGGACCAACACCATGTTTAGAATAGAGCTCATATGTGGGAGTTCCAACCGAAGGAATCGGACAGGAGTCCTCAAGCTGGGAGTCCCTATTACAACCAAAGCAACAAAGTTTTCCAAACTTAGTCAGACCAGACATCTCACGATTTTTACTGGCTGTTCACAAACATCAAGGGGGTAAAACTTTCAGTTTACACAGCACAAATGCACTTACCCCTCGGCTTTGGCCACTGCAATGGCCAAATCTAAGGACCTAAGGACAAAACAAAGACCAAAATTTGTGGGCGCGACCCACCAAATACTTAACTAAGGATGTCTTCTTACACCAACAGAGGCCCGTCTATCGTCTCGCTTTACCATACATCATCAAAGAAAGGGCCAAGGCAGGGCGGCAGTCAGGGCAGCAGTCGTCAGTAGCCGTCAGGAAGGAGTAACCGCGCTGAAAAAGACCTTCGGACCACTTCGACATACAGGGGTCGCTTGACGTGGCTCGCGATTCCTCCAGAATTTTCTTGCGGGGTTCCTCACGACCTTCAGGCAGAACCGGTACCGCTGAAGCCGCCCCACGTTGGGCGCCAGTTGAAGAACCAGAACCTTTTGGGCCTGGCGGCTCAGGGTACGCCTAAAATCTCCTTGGATTCACCTGCCTCAACTAACAGAGACACGGGACACTCTGTCAGGCGTAAAAGATCAGATTTTATTAGCTGCAGCTAGTACAGTTGTCCAAGAAGTACACAAGGTATGTTCTCAGGAGACTGCCACTTTACTTTGTGGCGCACAATCTTATATACCGTATAAAAACATTTATTAACTACATACACTCCCAGAACACATAGAAAGGAGCCAGTAAGAATGATGTAAAGATAGAACAAAGTCAATAGAAATGTCGGAAAACAAGACAGAACAAAGTATCAAGTGACTTAAGGTTGCCTCCCCTCCAGCTGTGTTTGTCACCCCTCCCTTGAACTAATTCATTAACCGATCCACAACGAAGTTTGCATGTGGTGCGATAAGTTTGTGTGCGTTTGGAAGACAGTTGTGAAATGAGAGAATACTAGCAAAGGACAGCGAAGGCCAGACGATAAGATAAGATCGGCGGAGAATAGTGTGAGCCTACAGATAGTTGAAACAAGGATTAGAAAACCAGACAGGGATTAGTGTACTCGGTCAGACCTTAATACCAGCCTTGTAAAGATAGAGGCAGAAGACTGTTTTGAACACCATGTTGCAGAATAAGCAGAAAAGGCAGAATGGACTTCGTTCGCTGTGCTGCCTGAGTGAAGGCAATATAAAATGGCGGCGGGCCACAAAATGGCGGGTCGATACGATCGTATTAAAAATCGAATTTCCTCAGAGTCTGCATGCTGACATATAGACGTGTAATAAGCCTACGAGGAGAAAGTGCTGTATACATAAGCTCTAGATGTTGGCACATCAGAGGCACTGCAGGGAAGAAAGAGTATCGCACTCGCAACATAGCACGCACCCTCAGATAAAAGAGTCGATACAACGCAGTGTTGTGCGCATACTCCAGCGCAGCCTCCAAGGAAACAAACGACCCCTCCGGAAACCAAGATCCCAAGGTGACCATATTTATCTCACACAGGCTCTCGCAGAACTAACCGTCACCCAACAGAGGCAAGCCCGCAATATCTTGCAATAGCATTGAGGGTGCAAAAGGCTCCGGCGTCCCCGCGCGCAGCAGCAGCACCTGTGCAAGCCTGTGCCGTGCATGTCACTGCATCCACACCCTGCAGACAAGGCCTGGGGAGTTCACTTATCACTCCCGCTAATTTGTCAGGCCAGACCAAATCACACTCAAGAGCTGAATGCAGCAGACATTGTGTCGGGTGTAGCCAAAAATGAGAAAAATTAGCCTGTGAGCAATTATAGTACAGTCTAGGCCTAGGGCCGCCAGTCCCCACCGCTCGAATGGGAGGGTCAAAGTTTCCCATGTGAGTCTGGGTTGTCTACCTGCCCAGGCGAGGGCCACTAGCGAGGATCTGAGTCTTTTCAAGAAGATGGTCATAGGGACTAGTGGTATATCAACAAATAGATATAGAAATTTGGGCAAGATCACCATCTTCGCAATGGCTATACGACCAGTCAGTGAAAGTGGCTGCGAGCGCCACATTATCACCTTATTTTCCAGCCACATAATGGCCTTGCCATTATTGGCTGACCACAGCTCATCTACTCCTCTACTGAGAACAAATTCCCAGATATTGTACTGGTCCCTCTGCCCAACTAATGGGATATCTAGAGTCATGTTGCGTCGTAGCAACCATCAAAGGGAGCACCACTGACTTAGTCAAAGTTTATTGTGATTCCGAATTTCCGGCTATAGCGGGCTATTTAATCTATTAACGTTTCAAGATGTAGTTGTGGGTCACGGACGCACCGAGCAACATCGTCCACAAACATATATACCAGTATTGAACGCTGCCTGAACGCTAAGCCACTATGACTATGGTGTTGTCTCAAATGTACTGCAAATGGCTTCATCGCCCCCGCAAAAAGCAGGGGCGAGAGAGGGCAATCCTGCCACATACCTCTTGCTATTGAAAAAAAATCCAACAGCAGCCCATTTACTCGCAATTTGGATGTCGGTTCCGTGTACAACAGGCGGATCTATTTTCTAAATCTTGAATCAGTCCGACTCTGGCCAGTAAGCCAAACATGTACGATCATGCTAGAGAATCAAAAGCCTTGGTGGCATCCAGAAACACAGCGGCCACTAGTTTGCTAGGTTTGACCATCCGAGTGATCACAAAAAAAGTGCAAAGGTTATATAAGGTAGAGTGACCTGGTATAAAACCAGACTGATCTGGTAGTGCCAGAGACGGGAGCAGGGGCTGCAGGCGGGATGCTATTAATTTAGTCAGGATCTTATTATCAGTGTTTATTAGCAAGGGTGGTCTATTCAAGTCACAGCTACAAGGGTCCTTCCCGGGCTTTAAAATGGTAACAATAAGGGCTTCCCGTGGAGAGGCCGGAAGAATGCCGCTCTGAAGCACCTCAGCATATATCTCAAGGAAGTGTGGCCCTAAAATGTCAGCGTATTTTTTATAGAAAGCTGACGACAGGCCATCCAGTCCTGGAGCCTTGTCTCCTGGCAAGATACGTATTGGCTGACGTACATCGTCGACTGAGAAGGGGGTGTCTAGGAACTGCCAATGTGAGTTCTCAAGACAAAGTAGGCTTATATCATCAAAATAATCAGTGTAACACTGGGCAGGCAATCTCGACTCCTCTGCATACAAAATTGAATAAAATTTGTTAGAGTACTATTGGCTTCTTCAGTTCCGGTATGGTGTATGCCAGCCAGATCAGTCAGCTCTACGATATCATTCCCAGCCCACGGCCTGTGAAGCATTGCAGCCAGGGTTCTACCAGCTCTCTCGCCCTCTCTATATCATCTCGCTGTAGTCTCTTCCCCTAAGAAACAGACCTCCTAATACTGAGATAACATTTCTCTTATTTTAGCCAGGAGACTGCTGAAACCGTCTGCAGTCAGCTGGCTCTCCAGGTCAGCCAGTCGTGACTCAAGGTTCATTAAGTCACGCCTTAATGCCTTCAGCACACCATGTTGTTTGGCAAGTCAGATCCCACATATCACTACCTTGAAGGCCTCCCACAAGGTGCTCATCGAGGAACCCGAGCCCTGGTTTACCGAGAAGTGTTCCGCTAAAGCAGCACGGATCTCCTCCCGAAAGACCAGTACTAGCATAACTGGCGAGTGGGCCGATAAACTACGGGGCATATGTTTATTTGACTCCGTACAGAGCTCGATGTCTCTGGTGCCAAGCCCTCTATCGATGCAGGACCAGCTGGTATGTACAGAATTAACGCATGTACCTTCCCTCAGTGCCCCATGTTTGGCTCTCCACAGGTCCACCAGTGCGCCCTAAGCCATGACGAGGGACAGAGCCCTCGCAGCTGCCACATGTTGCGGTCTGGTTCAGCTCTCTCGATCTGCCTCAAAGTCCCCTCCCCATAGCAGCGACCCAGGACCTAACTAGTTAATTGTGCTCCATACTTCCCAGAAGAATTCGGGGTTGTCAACATTGGGGTTGTACGCAAATACTAGATGAAAGGTTTTATCCTGTAGGGTTCCCCGTATCATAACATAGTGTCCCTGTGTGTCCGCGAGCACTTTTTCGGTGCGCCATTGTAAGCCCTTTCTAAGCAGAATTGCTACCCCCCAGGAGTAATTCAAATACACCGCGACATGGCTCTCACCATCCAGCCAGCTCGCACCCTAGATATCGTGGCCTTAGTCAAGTGCATCTCCTGTAGCATACAAATGTCGATCGCATGGCGCTGCATGTAAGCGGAAAGCAGTCTAATCTTATGCCCATCATTCAGCCCCGAACATTCCATGTCAGACACTTAACTGGAGTTTTCTGAACCATTGCTCTAAGCTACGCTGAAGCATCAAACCCCCCGCACCTCGCTTAAAGAAAACAGCTGCGTCAAGGGGATGGCAGGGGTGAAGAGAGAGAAGTGCAAAACGTCAAGCCATCGAACAATCAGTACATATATCACCCCCACCCACTCCGGCCCCCCCAAATGGGCCCGACCTCCCCACCTCCACCCACCCATAACCAGATCCAGTCGCAAAAACGACATTAGAATAATAAGGACTCATCCTGCGGGCACTGGCTTGGCCAACAGTTTTTCCATCCAGAGTGTGAGGGTGGGCGAGAGCCGCCTAGAAGGCTTCTACTCGGTAGTTCAGACATCACCAGAGCTCCATTCATCCTCGCTCACACAGGTCTCAGGGCATTATCTGAATTTTCAGTAGTACCTCCTGTAGATCTCATTTCAGTCATTGTCACTTGTGTGATTTTTGTCTTCTTCTAGTTCCGGCGATAGCTCAGGGGTCGTCTTTTTGGGAATACCTTTAGCAAATTTTGCAGCAAGTTTTGGGTTGGAGAAAAAGTGTAATTTCCCATTGTGCTGTATAAGCAGCTTCGCCTGGTAGATAAGTAAAAATGTGGCCTCAAGGTAGGTATAATCGTTAGAAAAGCTCGGCGAGCCACCGGCACCTCAGGGGTGTAGTCCGGGAAGAGGCTAAGTTAATTGTTGTCATAGATGAGTGGGCTATGGTCCCGACCCAGACGTAGGACAGTGTCTCTGTCTCTGTAATTGAGTAGAAGAGTGATGATAGGTCTCGCCGGGGCTCCCGACAGTGGCCTCGGCCCCAGCAATCTATGTGCACGTTCTACCACCAGCACAGGTGAGAGTTCCCCGGGAAAGATTGATTTGAGCATCTCCTCATGCGTCAAACGGATCACTTCCAACACATTTTCCATTTGAAGTAACCGTTCACTCTCTCGGATGCGACCATCCTCCAGATCCGACACTCCAGCCTCAGCCTAGTCAAAGCAAGCATCATGATCAACCCCCCTGTTTTTCATGTGGTCCAAGCGATCGGTCAAGTGGTCCAGCTTGGTATCTATAGTCGCCAGGCTACTTTTTAGGTCCATGAACATGGCTTTAACGGAGGGCAGTTGAAGGTCTTCCGCCGGCAGTTGCGCTTAACACGCCCAGTTTGACTGCTCTTTTTTTTGCCCTTAAAGGCAAGTTTTGCCTGTTTTGGGTCGGATTTCTCCATTGTGTACGGGCGAGGCCCACGGCGGTGGTCCCACGCTTTCCTCCACTGTCGTCACATTGCAAGGCAACTCCAGTCACAGTCTGGCAGGGCCGCCAACCAATCCCACAACCACCAGTCCAGCCAGCTGGAGGCCCACGTCCCCCAAGCTGGTGTTCCAGGCCAATGCTCAGGGCAGTCGCCGGCCCGTTCCTGCGGGTCAGGATAAGTGTTTATTTAATCACCCAATATGTGGTCCGGTAGGGCCGGTTCACTCACCGGGCCACCCCGTCTCCGTAAAGCCCTCTGTCAGGGTCTGCACATTGGGCTGCGCACCTTTTTGTCCGCAGCTCGGGCACCAACAACCTCTCCAGACACAGCAGGCTGCCTTCCCGCTGATGTCCGGAGGGCCGGAGGAATCGGCCGCAGCCCCAATGCAGCACATCACCGCCGCAGGCCTGAGCTGGGACCAGCTCCTCTTCCTGAGGCCCTCCGGTCTGCAAGGCCCAGTTAACCTTCACCCCGTTGCTTCACTGCACCACCATGGGCCCGAGCCAGCAATTGTTCCTTCTCCTTAGGCCTCTCTGGGCCGCAAGGCTCAGTTAGCCGTTACCTCGATGTATCAGTGCACCGCTGCGGGCCCTAGTAAGGATTTGCTCCTCCTTCATCGGCTTCGCCAGGTCATAAGGCCCAGTTAGCCGGGCGCAGTTAGCCGTCACCCCAGTGTTGCACCTCACCTCCGTGGCTCGAGATGGAAACTGCTTGTCCTCCTCAGGCCTTACCGGGCCGCACGGCCTATTTCGGCTGGCCCGCTCAGCTCACAGCCCACCTAAAAAAATGGTGTCTGTTGCGTGATCGCCCACCAATGTGGCACTCGGCAGTTCCGATCCACTCGGATAAGTTGCGGATTTATGCTCCCACAAGCAGAGCCTCAACAAGTGGCGACCATCTTGCTGGACGGCCAAGCCACGACCCGCACTGGACTAAGTTGTATGTGGATGGTCTTGGTCTAGGGTGACATAGTTGACAAAAGACGAGGGACTAAGTAGCCTGAGCGATTTAACAGTGGTTGAGATTAATTCAACAATTAAAACTCCATGGCATGGCCGAGATGGCGCGGTGAAATTGAAACAAGGACAAAGCACTGACAAAATCAATTGGTTTGGGCTTTACATGTGATCATCATGAAGTTGTTTTGGGTGTTTATTTGATGTTTAGTGAGGTGTTGTTATCTTTTGTGTAGGTATTTAGCTTGCCTACAGAATTTAACAACAAATATTTAACTCCTATTTAGATAATGAAAGTATGTGCTCTCTCCAGTTGTGCTGTTTTTCAAACACCAAGAGAACATATGTGGCCACAACGAGACATAAGTATTGACAACACTGATGTCAATCCTGTCAGCCTTAGAGTGGCCTTCACCCCTAACTTTTTTGCCTTACTGCTTCATGATTTGCTGATCTCTTTTTTGTTGGCATTAGCACTCTGGTAAACAGTGCTAAAATATGTGCTCACTCCTTTCAATATGGTAACATTTGCTTACACCCAACTGGCACATTTAATTTACTTGTAAGCTCCTAGGAAGATGGTGCTACATGTAGTGGTGCTACATGTACGCAGAGCTTGTAAATTCAATTGTACTAGTGGGCCTGCAACATGGATTGTTCCACCTGCTTAAATGGCCTTTTATACATGGCTCAGGCCTCACATTGCAGCCTTTGTGTGCAGTTTTAAACTGCAATTTTGACCTGGCAAAATAAACCATTTGCATGCCTGGAGCTTATTTTTTAATACATATAAGTCACTCATAGGGAAAGCCTTAACCAGCCCATACAGCATGGTGCAGTGCATTCAAAAAGTTGGACATGTATGTATTACTTTTACATGTTATACTAGTGAAAAGCTTTTAAATTAGTTGTTTCCCTCTTGCAAGGTGTACCGCTTCAATAGGACTATAACTGGGTTAACCTATTACATTTAGTAAGTGATATCTTTCTATTCGGAGACGGTAGTGGGGTGTTGAGTTTGGTTTCTAAAGAATTGGAATTTAAAACATTCTTTATTAGTAAAGTAACAATTTTAAGTTACAATTCTTAGAAAGATGGAAATTTCGTATCCTTAGCATTTGGTGCTTGTAGCCTGTGTCCAGGGTCACATGACTAGGCGTAGCTGGCAGTAAGGCTTTGTGTATTTCTCCTAGACAGCCACACACAATAGAAAGCTTAGGTGTGTCTGGATAGGTCATCACTGGCATGGTGGGAGGGTGGAGCTGGACACAGCCCAACTGTCAGACCTTCTCAACTGCTCAGAGGCACTTATCTGAAATCTTCAGTTTGCAAGAGCGATGTATGTTGGATGTCCTTCCATGCCCCTCAATGTCCCACATAACGGCATTAACTGCCAGTATGAGGTGCATTCAAGGGAATAGAGTAATGGGAACAAATAAGAAAGGTCTAGTCTGTGACCACATGGTGCCATTCTTGCCACACTCACATTTCCAGCTTTACTCACTGGATTGTGTTTTTGGATATTCAGAGTGTGCTACAGGGGAACAGAATGTCATTAATAGCACAACTTGTTCATCGCTATCTTAGCAAACTACTTGACGTTATTTCTACACTGGATACACTCATCTTGATACTCTGACTCATTCCATATAACTATTATCCGTGACCAGTGTTCACTTAAATGCAGCCCATGAGGTCTATGCTTGATGATCCAACAGCAAGTATCTGCCTCATAACTTCAAGGCTGATTGCCAAGTCTCTTCTGTGTGCTCAAGCGCTTACTACCAGTTTCTGGACTGGTGGCATGGTGCTTTAGTTACCAATCTTCAAGTGCTTAGTACCAGTCCTTTCTCTGATAAGGTGATGCACAGCTTTAGTTTTTAATGTTCGAGCTCTTAGTACCAGTACCCTGCACCGGCCAGGTGGTGGATGGGCACCGATGTTCTTGTTTCTTTTCCTCTTCAGGTTTCCAGAAGTCTTTGTGAGGACCCCAGAGGAGCCAGGGTGTGAGGCAAAAGGTGCTCTCATTACAGAGGAGAAGAGCGTGGTGCAGGTGTGACTTTTGTAGCCAAAAATCCAAAATGGCCACCGAGATGTGTACATCTTGCAAGGCCTCACATGTCCTTTTCCGATTGTGCCCATTGTTCTGCAGGTGATTTCAATTCATATGCCAATAACATGCAATGCCATACATGTTCAATACCCCCTTTTCAGGCACAATAACTCAAGGTTCGACTTCAGTGATCTCTGCCTTGATGGCTAACTGGCTAATCTTGCATTTCCATGCATGTATACATTGTAACCACAACCTAGTGTAATGAAAGTGTGGAGTAAATTGTGGTGCATGTCAAAGTTTGTTCCTCCCCTTAAGGACCGCCGTCTTGGCAGTTGCTGAGTTGGTTTTATGGGGTTTTGGTAGTGATCTGAACATCCAAGGCTGGGTGTGTGATAGTTTCAAGCATGCTCCTTGGAGCATTCCTCTAGTTCAAACTTTTCCAGTCCACTAGATAATGAATGTGTCCTTGCACTAGTTTGGAATCCAAAGTTCATTTGACTTTGTATTCCAATTCCCCTTCAACTTCAATGGGAGCTGGAGCCTGACTCAATGCAAATCTACATGCCTAGGTTTCAGGAGTGATACCTGAAATACTGGGTGCTTGATGTGCGGTCTAATGAGACCGCTAGTAGGTTAATTACTTTGTTGATGATATATAGACCAATACATTTCAGATTAGTTTTCTGTTGCATTGTATGGTTATGTATTTGGTTGATAACCATCCACGGTCTCCTATCAAGTCATGTCCTTTCTGGAGATCTCTTTTGATCAGTGTGAAAATTGGTTCTACTCTTTGCTATTTCTAGGTGGTTTCTTGTTTGTAGGTGTATGACTCTAAGCTTTTGGTGCTGTTCTTGCACTAATGGATTTGATGATTGTGTTGTCCATTTGAATGGTAAGACAGGTACCCAAAGGATGCAAAAAGCGGGGAATATGCCAATGCAGAATGTTCTGAGTTATTATACACAAACTCTGCCATCCACAAATGCGAGCTCCTGTCCTTCATTTGGATAGGTGTTGTTTGAGGGTTTGGTTTAAACACTACGTAATACCATCCGTAGGGGGGTGGTAACTTGTTGACACCCTGACATCTATCTTCATGGTTGTGCAAAGCTGTTGACAAAGGTGTGAAGTGAACTGAGTGCCTCGGTCCATTATTAACACATTAGGTATGCCATGTAGCCTGATTATATGTTGTACTCAATTTGAGCCAACGAGTATGCTGTGAGCAGCTTAACCCTGGTTAAGTGGTCCACCACCACTAATATCATAGTATTCCCATTAGTTAGGGGAATTTCCACCCAAAAATCCATGGACACGGTGTGCCACGAACTGGAAGGTTTTGGAAGTGGGCGTCATGGGCCACTGGTTATCCTATGGTTCACCTTTCCTTGGGCACAAACTGCACAGGTTGCTAAGTAGCATTTTACATCCTCAACTAGAGTGGGCCACTATAAATATCTCTGTACAGTTCGCTTTTTTTTGGACTCCCATGTGACTAGCTAGATCTAAGTCATGAAGCCAAGTAAGAACCCTCTGCTGAAGAGAAAAGTTCAGCAAATAGAGAACTCCCGGATGAAACAGTGACCCCTATCTTCTACTCTGCTAACCCAAACCTTTGCATTCCTTGCTTGCAGGCATGCAAGTTGAAGAGCTCGCTCGGCAGAGTGGGAGTTTTCTGAGAGAATCAATGGAGGTTCACAAGTTTGTGACACTTTTGCAACTCCAGGATGATAGAATGATCTCCACAAAGGATCTGCCTTACGGTTTGAGCCCCAGGATGATACTTAATGAAGAAATTAAAATCAAAGGAGAATAAAGGCCACCATAATTGAGAATTGTTAAGTGCCCTTGCTGTTTTCAGGAATTGGAGATTTTGGTGTATGGAGTAAGTCTCTATTGCGTGGTGAGCCCTCATTAGATAATGTCACAATTGTTTAGAGGGTCTTTTGATTGTGAACAGTTCCCTATTGGTGATACTGTAATTAAGTTTGTAAGGGTACATATGACATGTCACTGGGTCTCTTTGAGAAAGACCCCCTCCCATGGTGTAGTAGGAAGCATCAGCTTAACACATAGCTTACCTTCAAGCCTGCAGTGTGGCCCAACAGAGAAGTTATGGGCCAATTCCTGAAACCCTACCTTCTTGTTTGTAATGTTGAGATTAAAAAAAATGATAATTGAGGCTCAGAGAGGATGGTCCGTATGTGTGTCAGCATGAATATTCCTTCTCCAATACCACAATCATACCTCAAAAATATCAAGCAGAAGGGGTCATGAGTCTCCCTCGACTGAGGTTCGTGGTCCAATCCACCCTCTTTTTGCCCTCTAAGTTTCCTATAGCTACTTATGGTCATATGGCATTTTCATTTCTAGCTACCTCTAGCTGCCTCTAGCTACCTGTGATCGACTGGCACTTATCGCTTCAATATTGTTTCATCAGTTGGGTTGTGAAGGGTTAACTGGTTTTACCAGTCTCACCTTTTCTCTCTCTGGAGAATGATAGAACAATATTTCTCCCATTAAACATTTGCACAGATTTAAGCAATGCCAAACATTTGGCAATTAATTTGAAATAAACAAAATATCTATTGCAAGTTTTCATCTTGACAAGATTGAACTCTTGTTGAAGAGAATGTTAAGGTCACACCTTTCTAATGCCCAGAAGTCTCAAATAGTTTAAAGATTGAAGTCTCAAAAGTGTTCCAAACTCAACGTTTCAAAGTCTGAAAGCCTCAAAAACCAAGCTAGGTATTTGATGAATCTACTTGGATGTAGACACTTTCTTCAGTTTCTAAAATGATTGCATTCAGGCCAATTATAAGGTACCTTGGGTCTTGCCAAATGTTCTCTTTCTGTGTTTTTACTGGAATTTCCAGAGGTCAACAGTGTGATCAGGTGTTAGATGGGGTAAACTTCATTGACAAGATTTTCTTTAGGAGTGAAGGGAAGACTCCTAGTAGGCTGGAGCTTCAAGGCAAAGCAAGCCTCCGGGGCATTGGGCATGGTATAAATAGGGCCATGCTGAAGATGGCTGTGGAGACTTGCTGAGATCTCATATAATCGCAAACCTCTGGTGCCAGCAAACACACGGTAAGGCATTACACACTACATAGCAACAGTGCGGGAGCTGAGATAAGGGCACACTAATACATTTGTAGTGTTTAGGGGCTGAGATGGGAACACATATTGAATGCACAGCACAGAGCCTGAAGGGCATGAACTGGTATTTAAACAGGCCAAACTTGGTTCTGAACACCATTTTCCATGTGTCAGCCTGTCGGCACAAATCGGTATGCATCACGGAGATCCAGTTTAGTAAATAAAGAAGCTCCTTTAAGCGTGCCCAGTAACACTGGTACCAGCTGTAAACGATATCAATATTGTACAGTGATTCAGTAGTAAATAAAAGCACATAACTTATTTCCCTTCTCGGAACAAAGAAAAGAGGAGAGGACGCCGAGACTGAGAGGGTCATATGAATTTTGCTGCCAGATTCTTGTGTCCTTATGCTCATGGATGTTGATTTTCATGCTCAGTTTCAGCAAACATTCTACTGCAAGGTATATTTGCCCCAGGAAGTAAATCATGTTTACAGTTGTAGTCATAGTGTGGCTGCAGCTGACAGGTTTGCTTTTGTTAAATACTTCCTGGTATTCTTGGTACTTGGGTGGGAAAGTGTTCACACTTCAAATTTGTGTTTCAATTCTATAGGACAGACGTGCTGGAGAATCTTTTCCAGGGAATTGGGACACTATTTCATTCGTACAGTGTTGGGATCAATATACTGAGTTTAACTGAACAGATTTCACCACCCAATGGACTGTAGGATCATGCGGAGTCAACCAAGACATTCTTAGGATAAGTCTGAAACTAGGTGTGTCTGTGATATTAAATTGTATGTGTTCAAAGTGGTCCTTAACAAACTGCATAACTACTGATTTTTTGTGGTAACATACTGGCCCAAAAGTTACATTCATCCCATTCACTGCCTTGACTGGTTCAGTGAAAGTGCAGACAGCGCAGCGCTCTAAAAGTGCATTGATGTGCAGTATTTACATGGATGCATATATACATTGGGATGTCCAAAACCTTTGTGGTAAGCAAGAAGCAATCCAAAGTACATTCACAAGTTACAAATATAACTAGGGAAGCAGGCAGTCCCATTAAAATTATCAATGTTTTTGAGCCTCTAGGTAATTCATAAGGGTCTCCTCAGGACCAACATCCTGTCAGGCATTTTATCTACCAAGGCAAAAGTGCAGAGAGAGGTTTGTATAATTGACTTTGTTTTAGTCAAAATTGTATTAATAGACCCACTGAATGAGTTTCAACATATCTTCAAGCCGTGTGCATTTCTTGTATGCTGGAGTATTATCATAAACAATTTCTGCTTCAGTGCCGAAAAAATACAATAAAATGTAGAAGAGAAGAATCCCCAAAACAATGTTTATTTTCACATCCCTGCTATCCCTTGAGAGTTCAGCCAATCTATGTGCTCAGACATTGCCAAAGGGTACGGTCATGCAACACAACCCATTGATATGTTCCTGCCCTCAAATACTGTCTTGTCAGAGGACTCATTGATCTGCTCCAGCGAGGCCATTATGATGGACCTCTACAATCGCATGGAGCTGTACTGTTGATATTCCTACAATCCTAAATATACTGTATTTGGTGCCTGATTCTGTGACCACCCCAAGGTTTAGTCAAATTATTCTAGATGCCACTGTGTTGACAATTACCAAAGTACGACCCTGATGTTGATGTTTCCGAGTAGAACTCAATTATGGATATGCCATTACATGAAATCATAACCAAAATTCGGTATCTACACCTATTTGCTTGAAAATGGGCATATTCAGGTGTACAATATATGCTTAGTCATCTCATCCAATCTGTAATGAATGTTCTCGAATTACATCATGCCATCCTGTGACCATCCAATGATTAGCCGCATAATTCTGAGGGCACAGTGGGTGGTCAATTATCAAATGTTAATATCTACCCAAGTAGAACTTCATTATAGATATGCCACTACATGTAATGATACCCCAAACGCAAATATGTTGTCCTGTTTGCTCAAGACAGGGCATGCTCAGATGTACATAATACACTTATTCATACCTTCTAATGTTCAATGAATGCACTATAGTGTTATGTCTGGATAAATTTCCCACGTCTCCGACCAAATGTGGTCCAAGCAAAACAGTACACGCAGGGAAGAACACGCTCTTGTCTCCTGCGGTCCCATCATAACCACTAGGCTACTCATTGTGGCAGCTGATTGGAGGCATGCATGTAAGTGTGCCTCTTGTGTATGTGTCAACTTGAGCTCACGGTTGCATGTATGATTGCTTACATGTACTTTCGATATATGTGACCCTTGTAAATATAACACTACTAGATTTATTGATTAAAGGGGACAAAACTAATTACAATAATGTAGTACTGGTCATAAGACATTATCACCCTTCTCACAGCTCATGAACATAATATCAGAGTGAATTGATCAAGGTATCATACAGATGTTACATCTGGCCAAGGTACAATAGATCAGATGGACATATAATGGGATACATCACATTGCTGCTGGCATTCAAGTGACCCCTGAGTTGTATATAGTTACCCACCACTTATATTTCCTTTGTATCATTTGTGAATTTGCATAATACGCAATTGCCACAGCAGTAGTGACCTAGAATTGGTGGAAGTCTCCAGGTCTGAGTTATAGTCTCTGATTTTATCTGTTCTCCATGAGCCCTGCTAGACTTATTGATTAAAGGGGCCAAAATGAATTACAATAATGTAATACCGGTCATAAGACATTATCACCATTCTCACAGCTCATGAACATAATATCAGAGTGAATTGATCACGGTATCATACAGATGTTTGCAGTGTAAATCCTACTATTCTATTATTTCTCACAAATGCCAGCGATATTGTTACAATACAGTAATAGTTCGCACACAGACCCAGTATCTCGGTACATATCATATATGTCTAGAACTAGGGAGCCGCAATCCTTCGAGTTTGCACAGATCATTTTCAGGCTGTCCATCCACCTGCAATCGTGGATTGCCAGTTGGTCTCCAATATTTCTTACTCTGATGTCCAATTTCACTGTTTCTAAAGCACACCAGTGCAGCATATCCTCTTCAGGGTTTGCATCATTGTATTGTTTCACCAGTGGTCCTCCTTCAGATGTGCATCAGGTGCGGATCCGATGTTGGCAAATCCTTTGCTTTACCATTTGGGTCATCTGACCAATGTACAATAGATCACATGGACATGTAGTAAGATATATCACATTCTTTCTGCTGCAATTTAAGTGACCCTCTAGTTGTATACATTTACCCACTACTTATATTTTCTTTGTAACATATTTTCTTTGTAACATTTGTGAATCTGAACATCACACAATTACCACAGCAGAAGTGACCTATAATTGGTGGAAGTCTCCAGGTCGGACTTAAAGTCTGATTTTTTCTGTTTTCAATGAGCCCTCACTAAAGTCAAGACCTGGGTAAGGATCCTACCTTTATGCACAAGTAAAATGGATGCACAGAAAGTTTGCAAATTCCCTGCAGGCCAAGCACACCAGGTAATGATGATCTAGCCTGACCTACTGGGATGAAGGGATGAGCTGATGGACAATGGACTGCCACTGGAGGACTTCTGAGTTGCCTAGTCTTCTCTCAACTTCTGAAAGGCAAGCAACAGGATTTATTGCTGGATTAACTATTATATGAGCATTTATTAATATGCAATGATTTTGAGGATTTACCTAATGTTGCTGTGAAACAACGGGCTCCTGAGGACTGCATCTACAAGTACAAGAGTTTCAATGTAAATGCCTTTAAGAACATGTCTGTATTATACATACAGAAAAATATGGACTAAACCCTCTAAACCTACCCCAAATACATTGATGCAAGCGGAGAGAAACACTGCTTCCAGGAAACATAACAATTCATCTTGCTCTATGCTCAGGAAGTTGTATCAACAACAAGTGATGGACGGAATGCTGAACATTGTCAAACATTCACCCCCAGTCACAGATCTGGGTTTAATCCATCGTTTTTTTGCTGCCGATGTTATTCCAGTTTGGACCCAGCCATAAGCAAATCAGTCTTGACCCTGTTCCCGATGGGAACAGTCCAGCCCGAACTGCTAGGCCAGGTCTTCCCTGGACTGGAAACAAGCACCCTGGGACCGGTTTCGGGGTTTCACCCCTCATCAGCCAGGCTAGCTTGAATCCAGTGGCATGGGAAGCACGGGACCCACGTCTGGGCATACCCTTCCCACTTAGGGCGAAAAATGCAAAAACAACAAGTGATGGACGGAATGCTGAACATTGTCGAACATTCACCCCCAGTCACAGATCTGGGTTTAATCCATCGTTTTTTTGCAGCCCATGCCATTCCAGTTTGGACCCAGCCATAAGCAAATCAGTCTTGACCCTGTTCCCGATGGGAACAGTCCAGCCTGAACTGCTAGGCCAGGTCTTCCCTGGACTGGAAACAAGCATCCTGGGACCGGTTTTGGGGTTTCACCCCTCATCAGCCAGGCTAGCTTGAATCCAGTGGCATAGGAAGCACGGGACCCACGTCTGGGCATACCCTCCCACTTAGGGCGAAAAATGCAAAAACAACAAGTGATGGACGGAATGCTGAACATTGTCGAACATTCACCCCCAGTCACAGATCTGGGTTTAATCAGTTGTATCAGGCAAGCTCTCTAAATAAATGAAATAAGTCTAATTAATGCTCAGCCATGATTGTTTTGTTCATGACTACTATAACTAGCCTCTCTTGTACTGTTAGGTAGTTTCAGGAGCTAAGGTTTTATTTTGCAAGAGTCACATCAGATAAGTATCAACAATAATTCTATCAGTGCGATAAGCGTGTTACTGCCTTGAAGAGAATGTGCCGGCTTTTCCAATGTGTGTTTCTTTTTTGCAGGTTGCATTAGATGCAAATGAAAAGACAGCAGAACTGCCGCCCACAAAGAAGACTGCTAGGAAGAGGAGTGCTAGTGTTAGGGCAAAAAGTGTAGCAGGGCGGGAAGGCTGCGAGGGAGCTTGCGTTGCCACAGAGAACAGAGGACGCTGGAGGCGAAGGATTCAGGTAAGCAGAAGTGAGTGTAAACTCCTGAACAATGAGCCCTAAAAGGCCTACATGCTCTACCCTCTTAAAGGGACTAGGCCGTCCGAGTGCCGCCCACACGAGGTGCCCAACAAGCTTGACACACAAATCCTATCATTACTCCTAGTCTGCAGCTAGAAGCCCATCATTTGAGGAACCTGACAAATTGCAACGGCCAATTTCCAGCTCGGGCCATGAGAGCATGGATGTTTCACAAGATTTGACACAGGGTACATGTGGATCCAGCATAAGCCCTGGTTCAAGCAGTGCAACAACAAGCTCAAGAGCTGCAACAAGTGCAAAGTGAGAATTTGGCTCTTCATGAAGCACTTACTACTAGAACATCATATGTTCTGACCATTTCTCCAGCAACCTTGCATTTTTATGGGACCCTATTAAACTTAAGGGATTTCTAGTCTCCTTGACTGTGTTTTTTGCCTTTTGACCGGCTCAGTTTACCTTGGGTTGAACCAAATATGGATACCTCATTAGAGTCTTTCGAATTGTACAGCCTTCCCAATAGCCTTCAAGCAAATGTTTGAAAGACCTTGGTTAGAGACATCTGCTGAAGAAGCCATTTGTGGCATTCAGCAAAGCATTGAAGACATTCCAACACATATCACTTGCTTCCACGAGTTATCTGCTGGGACCACATGGATGGAATGGACTCTTGTCACTCTTTTTCGCTGGGGCCTTCACGAAGAAGTAAAGGATGAACTGGTGTGGAATCAGTGACAATATTAATGGCTCAACCTTTTTCAATCGAACACCAGCTCAGTAAGCATTGGTATGAAAGACGCAGTACTTGAGTTCAACAGTCTCCTGGGATGGCCTGCCTTCAGGTGTGGAAGATTGCTCACAGTGCCCCATCAGAGTCAGAAGGGGAGCAAAGATGAAAGCAAGGACTGTGCATGTATTGCAGCTCTCCTGGCCATTTGATCCTTAACTGTCCACTCAGCCTCAGAAGATTTCAGAAAATGCCAAATCCCATCCCCTTTAAAAGGGGAGAGGATGAAAAAGTCTGAAAGGCCTTCACTTTGTTTCTCCAGAAAACTGATCACCTCTCTGTTCTTGTTGCCAACACTGTTATAACTTCTAATAGAAAGAATAAAAAGGTACTGGCCCTTCTAGACAGTGGGGCAAGTGAATTATATCTAGATGAAAAATGAGCAAAAGAAGGGTGAATACTCCAGGTTTCCAAGGAATCTACAGAACAGGTTCATGCGTCAACAGTATTCCATTGATCTCTGGACCTGTTGAAGAGATGACCAGCCCTTTAAGATTGACCTTTGGAAGACAACTTGAGGTTCATTCCTTCAATCCTATTTCCTATTCCAACAATGCTATGGTTCTAGGACTTCCTTGACTTGTCAGACACAATGCTTACATTAACTGGGTGACTCAAACCCTATCTCTGTTTCCCCAAATGTTATGTGGCTGAAGATTACTGGGTTTCTAAGAAAACTTCCAAGATCAAAGAAACAGAATTTGGTATGATCAGAGTATTGCGGGGGATTTCAACCATTATCAAGACTATGTGAATTAATTCCAAAAAACTAAGGAATTCTCTTTGCCGCCTCATTGAGAATTTCCTATGCTTAACTATTCCTCTTGAACCTGGTGTCATAGTTCCTTTTGGAAGAGTCTATTTTCTTTCATAAATAGAAAAAAAATAATTTAAAACAAAATCTACAGGAAAATCTTCAAAATATTCTCTTCTCCTGCTGGGGCCACCCTCTTTTTTGTACCTAAGAATACCAAAGATTTACTGCCAAGCTTTAACTTCAGAGGATTGAGCAGAGTTACTATTAAAGACATATGCCCCTTACCTCTCATAAAGGATATTCTCAAGTCAGTTTGAGGTGTCAAAATCTTCAACAGGTTCAACTTTCATGGAGCCAACCATCTCCTTCAACGGAGATGAGTAGAAGACTGCTTTTAGAACTCCCCTGAGTCATTTCAAATATTGCATAATACCACTTGAATTATAGAATGCTCCTTTGATTTTTCAGCACTTCATAGACCACGTGTTTGTAGATTTGTTAAATCAGATGGTTGTGGAATACTAAGATGATATTCTAGTTTTCTTCAGATCCACCCTTACATCACAACCATGCTTGTCAACTATTCTACAGACATGAAAAATTTGACATTGACCAGCCTGAAGTGGAATACTTGGGGTATCATTTCAACAAGGCAGGGGTAGCTATGGATCCCCAGAGAATGTCTGCCCTTCTTGACTAGCCTTCCCCTTCCTCTATAAAGAAAGCCAATGTTTCCTTGGTTTGGCTAATTTTTGTTACCATTTCATTGAAAATGTTGCTTCCCTGGCTAGTCCGATCTGTCAAACCCTCAAAGAAAGGAAATCTTTGACATGGATTCAAGTGGACTAGTCAAGCTAAACACTCTCTTAGATATTGAAAGTAGCTTTTACTCAAGCTCCTGATACCTCCAAAACATGTATACTCAAGACGAATACCTCAGACAGAGCTGTAGGGGGCAGTGTTACTACAAGAAGACAATGGGCTAGAACAACCAATTGCTTTGCATCTATCACATATCTTGTCTGATTCAGAAAATAATTATTCTGTCATAGAAAGGGAACTTTTGGCTGTGAAGCTAGCCTGCTGTGAGTGGAGACACTTCCACATAGGAGCCAAAGAACCTTTTGAAATCAGGATGGACCATTAGAATCTTCAGTGTCCTCACAAAATGCAATGCAGAAAGACCTATCAGAAATGAGGGGCTTATTTTTTCAATCTATATGACTTAATTATACCCTATATCCAGATTCCAAGAATGTAATGGCTGATGCTCTTTCCTTGCCATATCCTGAGTGTCCAACTGCCTTCATCAGAACATCCTCACCCTTAAATGCATAATCAAAGCTATGCAATATTTTTTGTATAGGTTCCAAGCTGAATATATATATTTAACAAGAGATGACTGAAACTCCTTACTAAACCAGGTCCACAAACAAAACAAATATTACTGAAAGACAAGACCTTATTTATACCATCCAAAGAAGTGCAGCTTGTAGTCCTAAAGATATGCCATGACTCCTCCATAGCTGGTAATTGACACATCAAGTCTACCATAGAACTAATCCTTCAGTCTTTCTGGTGGCCCACTGTACATGTAAACACCAAATTATATGTTACCTAATGTCCAATCTGTGCACAGGCCAAACCATCCCATTCCTAAACTTTAGGGCTATTACATCCTCTACCCGTTCCACCTGCACCTTGGCATACTGAATCCACAGATTTAATTTCTGCCTTACCCCCTTCCGAGGGCAATCGAGTCATCATGGCGAAAATGAATTCTTTTTCCAAAATGGTGCACTTAACCACTCTAAAAAATTGCCCTCACCTAAAGAGTTGGGAAAAATCTTTTTCCATGAGATATTCTGCTTACAGGGCCTTCCTCAAATAATTGTCTCAGACTGTGATCCTTAGTATATATATCTCATTTCCTGAAACATTTCTGTAATTCCTTACACATCGAGATTGCATTGTCCTCTGACTTCCATCCACAGACCAATGGTCAGACCGCATGCCCAAGCCAGAGTCTGGAACAATACCTCTGATGTTTCTGCAGCAGAACTCAGAGTGACTGGTCTACCTTTTAATCTCATGCTGAATTTCCATACAACATTGCAGTCTATATTGCTTCCAAAACAACACCATTCTTTGTTTGTACAGATATCATCATAGAGCTTACAGATATCATCATAGAGCTTACCCATAAGGCTTACAGGTTGTTCAGTCCCTGCAACTGCTTCCTTCAACCAGCATCACCATAAAATTAGACATAAAATCTAACTCAATCTACAAGAATCCAAACAGAAAATGAAAGTCTCCTTAGACATCCTTTGGCATCAGTCTCTTGCTTGTCATGTTAGAGACAAGGAGCCTGATTTAGAGTTTGGCAGACGGGGTTACTCTGTCACAAACGTGACAGATATGCTCTGTAAAATCTCCATAGGCTACAATGGGATCTTAATACAGTGGATGGGATATCCGGCACATTTGTGAGAGAGAAATCCCCTCTGCCACAGTCTAAATCAGGCCCAAGGTCTGTTTTTTTCTAAATACTTACCTACCCACCTCTCTTTGAACAAATTCAAACTACAATTTCACAGGCCTTTCAAGATTTTTCATATCATAAAGCCAGCAGCTTTCTGACTTCAGTTGCCACTATCATGGAAGGAACATCCCCTCTTCAATGCCTCTCAGTTGAAATAATACATAACTGATCCCTACTACCATGTTTTTTTCTCATCTTCCTTTAGTTTTGATGAATGATGTTCCACTATATGAGGTACAGGACATCTGTGATTTTCATTTCTTTTGTAACTGTTTGCAGTTTTTGATTCACTGGAAAGAATATCCTCCTAATGAAAGATCTTGGAAAGATGCTACTTCAGTTCATGCTTCTGTCCTGGTTCACCATTTTTGTGATCAGTTTCCTTATAAATCTAGGGCCTAGGGAGGGAAAGCATGCTGTCATGCAATGGGTCATAGCACAGCCTGCAGCTTGCCTGACTGCCTCTCTCATGCCCACTTCAATACAGCGGGATGCTTTCTGTACTTGCCGTAAGCTTGGAGGATTTTCTGGTGGACTGTCAGGGGCCATTCCTCGCTTGGCTCACTTGGTGGGTTAGCAGTCTTCTTTTCCCTGAGGGCCAGGTTGGAGGTCAATATAGTTTTCCTTCCCAGAATTCCTGGGACAGTGTTTTATTTTCCCTGTCCATTATGGTGGATATACTATGTATTTTGGCTAATGTTCTCCAATCCATAGCAGTCTCACTTATTCCTTGATGTCACTTCCTGTGAGTAAAGGAGCATGACTTTCTTCCTCCTTACATTGCAACACTCTTCACTCCTGATGGTTTTTCCACACTCCTGTTGATCTTTCTTCCAGGAATTATCTAGTTTTTTTTTTTCTCCAGTGTCTTCCTACCTTCAATTTGCTCAGTTCCATGCTGGTCTTGGTCCTTGTGGCAGGCCTGAGTATGCTGCCTCCTGTTTCAGTATTGGATACTTGTTGTTGCCTTTTTACTTCCAAGCCACACTTCACTATCGGCTTGCCATTTCGGAAACTTCTCTTCAACATCAGAGGTTTTTCCCTTTAGGCACAATCTATCTGGCCATTTCCAGTATCTGTGGTATCATAACTACCAGATTGGGTCACTCTTATCTCTGGCAAACAAAGACAGTTAGGACCTAGACACACAGATGCTCCCATAGATCCAAGTCTGCAACTAGAGGCCCATCATTTGAGGAACCTGACAAGCCTTCCAATAAGGTTATAAGCTCCTGTACTGTTCAGGTTTACTTTTCAAAGTGTGTGCGCTTAGTATCAGTTTTTGCACTGGCCAGGTGGTGCGTTACTTTAGTTTTCAAAGTTCAAGATTTTAGTACTGGTTCCTGCACTGGCCTGCAAGCGCACATCCAACAATGTTATTTCTGACCTTACTTCTTGTTTCTTTTCCTCTTAAGATTTCCAGATGTCTTTGTGATGACCCCAGAAGAGCCAGAGTGTGAGACTGAAGATCGTCCAAGCCAGAGAAAGCCGTTTGAAGTCAGGAGCCGGTTCGGGTAAGTGTCTCTTTTCCTATCAACACTCCAATTGCCTAGCAAAAAGGCGAGGTTCAAGTGAGACATGCTTGCTGGCTAACCCTGACTGGCTAGTTTTGCATCTCCATGCATGCATACCTTGTGACCACGACCCACTGGAATAAATGTGTGAGGGAATTTGTGACGCATGTCATAGTTTCTTCATAAGGTGGAGTTGTTGGACTCTCTTGATGTGTATGCTCATGACACCAACTTACTCTTTAATAGGATGTGTCCCACCTTCACACAAAGGACACATACCTCCTGTAGTTAGCCTAGAGCAATAACAGAGGAGGCAGGAAACTGGTACACTTCAAAGGAAATCCTCTAGGGGCTTTTCCCACTTCAAAGGAGACACCTGGTGTAGGTATTGGACCTCAGACACCAACATATCAGTACAATTCTGGAACTGTTGAAAGGACTGCTACTCTGCTGGACTGGTGCCCTGCTGGACTCCTGTCATGCTGGATTGCTGTCCTCTGATTGGAGTTTTGTCATTTTGGTGTCAAGTAATGTATTACATTTTAAGATATATTTCTAAATTGGTGAGGGATGTTTCTTGGGTAACATTTTTACTTTATTATTGTTTGAACTGCTGCATAAATACCTTGCTTGTAAGTTAAGCCTGATTGCTTGTGGCAAGCCACCAAAGTGATAAACACAGGATAATTTGGGGTTTGCTGTGACTTTACCCTAACAGAAATTGTGGTTGCTGCTTGAGTAGGATTTCACCCCATCAAGCAGTAACTCAGTTCATAACAACCACCTATCTAACTTCACCAGCTCATTTTCCTTTGACACAAAAACACAACTTTGCCTGCTCATTTTCTTTTAATTCAATAACACACAAGACTAGTACAGTTTGAAGGTAAACAAAGAATCTACTTGCCAATCAATCTACTGCAGCAACGCTCTTTCTTTAGTCTCACAGTATTATTACACTCCTGACTGGGCAGAGTAAAACCCAGTTGGGAGAAAAATGTAATTGTCCAGTACCAAAATTGGTATTTGATTTGCACTACCTTGCCTTACTCCATATCTATAAGGCCATGCAAAGCCATTCAAAGCCATACAAAGTGGCTTTGCGTGGCCACATAAATATGGTTGAGATATTTGCACCACCGCTGCATCATTAAAAGCACAACCCTCTCATAAACACGCCCCTAAGTACTTTAGAGGGTGACTAAGGGATTTAGGAGGCACAGTGCAGAACACTGACCTGAAGTACCCATAGGATACATATTGTTCATAGATACTATTTTAAGGGTTTTTTAAATGGCTGTGTTGTTTGGTAGAGCATCAAAGCAAATGTAGTGTATCATGAAGGGTCAGAAATGAAGGAACCTGTCTCTGAGACACAGGAACTGTCAGAAATGATATCATATCCAGGGGGAGAGGCAATCAGTTCTATGACCAAAAATATAGTGATAGAGGTTAAAGGGGAATGCTGCTATGAATCAAATCACAGGGGAAGCATCAAATGAAACAACAGTTTGTCCCACTTTTGCAGGGGTGTATGAGTACAAAGGAAAATTGTGGTTATGTGCATGATATGTATATGATATTAGTAAAATGGGAGGGAAGGGGAGAGGAAGGGGTAAGAAAGGAATGGGAGACTAAAAGGTCCTATGGTTAGGTAGTAGTGAAGCTATAAGGGGATAAGCAAGCAACTAAAATTCTATGTGCGAGTGACAAATGTTTCAGAGTATTATCCTAACATCTAACACTAAAGTTTAAGTATGTGTACTACACACTCAGACTCCTGCAATCTGCTCTACTCTTGGGAGAGAGAAACCAACATAGAAATAATGAGTACCATTTCTGTAAAATGTAAGTGGAGAGGAGTTAAGCAAGACGGCATGAAAAGAGAAGTACAATGAGCAGTGTCAGAGGTGCCAGTGCAAAGGAACCCAGCAGCAGTCAGGCCAATGGGAAAAGGAAATAAGGTAGAGTGTGGGATAGCAGCCCTGCATGTACGATCCATCCCTTTATTGTCCTGTTCTAATAACACAAGCAAGGCATACCCCCAGTGTGGTACTAACAATCTAGCAGAAAAGAAAATCTGAATATCACCAAGGGACTGAGGTGACATGGAGTGCATTGAGACTAATCAAGATTTCAGCAGACTTCTAGATTTCTTTCTTTCTCTCTCTCCTTCTTTTTGTCTCCCTCTCTCTCTGCTTATGTCTGTGGTTCCTTTGCCATTTGAGGATGGGTCCAAACCAATGTACCTAACTGCATCAAAAAGGTAGAGCAAAATCTGACATAGATGAGTGTTTTTGATGTGACTGTATAAGAGAGACTAAAAAGTGTTTCTGATCCTTATTTTCGTAGAGCTTCTTGTTCTGGATATTTATATTGAGCAGAATGGCACATGGTTCTAAATGGCCACAGAGTATGTCCAAGGCCTTGGGACACGACTGGAGGGGAAAGATTATTTTCCTGTTTGCATTTTTACCAAATGAGAATTCAGCAGAGATGAATGTCAAGAAAACTTGTAGAGGAAGTGTCTTACTTTGCCATCATGATTATTTGTCTAGTCTGTTGGGTGCACAGGAGACAAGCCAATGAGAGCCTGCATTTGGGACAAATCCCAAGTGTACTCTGTGAGCCCTCAGGAGCCCCAGGGGGCATTAAACATTTCAAATTAACAGCAGGGGAATGTGGGATCCTAGTAAAGTCATCATGACACTTGTTTCTTATGTCTCAGGCACCTCAGAAATACTAAAATTGTCTCTACAATTCCTGTCTTCCAAGTTCCCAACCTTCGTAAGTATGGATCATAGTTCCATGGCCTAATCCGGTAAATGTGTGATCTGTTCCAGATGATATTTGACACCAGTGCTACAGTGTTCTGCAAAATGATGTAATTTGGATTGGAAAGTATCTATGTCTGCACAATGGGGCTTATATCTGCACTTGTCTCACATGTGCTACCATGAATTGTAATAGTGGTGGATTTGATGCGGTTAACTCATGATTGATTCCAGTGCATCTCTAACATGCTGGGTTCAGCTAGAGTCTAGGGTATTTCGTCTGTCATCTGCAAGGTTTACTTCAAACATGAGTTGCCTTTGCAGCTTCAGGTGAGGCACAAAGAGTGAACATAAAGTGTCATCTCTTGGCTAAGTACCTTAGTCAGGTCCTCATTGTTCTGTGAAAACATTTTAACAGTGGCTTTGCTTGTTAGATGATCAGGTATTCCTGCAGTCTGGGATAGTACAGTGCAAGCAGCTGGATAACATAGGGTCACCATGTGAGGCTTTGTCATTAAGCTGGCTATGTGGGTTTTCCATTTTGATGTGAATGCAAATTGTGTATGAGCATTAACAGAGATTGTGAATAGAATGCTAACAGTAGGTTCTCAGTATCCCTACATTATGCAATATATCCCTTGGGGAGTTAGCTTTGAATTAGATTGAAATAAGTAGCAATCTATAACATGTTATAGTCCATAGCCTTAGCAGGTCCACGCTCACTTGTGGCATGGAAGAAGTCTCAATCTTGCTCACCTGCCATCTGAATGCAGACCTCTTCCAGTATATGAGCATGTACTTGGAGTGTGAGTGACTATGGAGTGGCCTGTATTCCACCCCCCAGAGAAGCTTCACAAGTCATAAGCAGACGGTGCCCCCTCTTCCTCAGGCATCTCTGAAGTTTGCTGCAGATTTGGTGTGGGTGAATCATCATGAACTTGCAGCTTAGAATCCAATGTGTTTAATTCTGAATATTCATGTATACAATGAGAAATCGCTGACTCAAGTTGATGATGATGCTGCATGTTTTTAGGGTTGTCCTTTACATCTGATTCAACATCAAGCAACTACAAAACTCTAAGCCAATGAGGATGTGGTCAAGTCACTGGATACATTCAAAAACATTACAGCTTCATTTGGTATACCTACCACTAGAATTCACCCAAGATACCTTTTATTGAAAACAATTATGTCAGAATGTGAGCTTTCTCAGGGAATAATCTTCTGTAATTAGCCTGGCATTTCTCTTGTCCACATACTCAAGGGAATATTTATACTCTGCTTGCCCTGGATTTGCGTAATTTTTCTGACCAAATTCGGCGCAAACCTAACACCATATTTATATTTTGACACCCGAGCCTCGAACGCCAAAATATCGCTATGTGTGTCATTTTCTGGATGTGTGAACCCACCTTGCTTTAATGGCATGAAAGGTAGGCGTTCCCGTCCAAAAAATGACTTAAACACCCATGCGCCATATTTATCCAACTGCGCAAAAATCCCGCATGGCTGGGAGGCGGAGTCAGAAAATGGCGCATAGCCCGATTTCTGTGAAAAATTAACGCCTGGGTCAGGGAAGGCGTTAAAATGGGGCAAACAAACCAGTACTTAAGGAAAACACACAGAAGCAACATCAGAGCTCCAAATGGAAGACTTGGAGGTGCTATTCATCTAGCATGCACGAAGATGCAGAGCACAGGACCAACAGCAGTAGCTTCCTCCACACCAGGGACCCCAAAGGCAACGCAGAAGGCAGGAGAGGATATTCTGGACCAGGACAACACTTCAGGGCCTCAGAGAACATGACATCATCCAGAGATACAGACTAAACTAGCAAGCCATACAGCAGCTGCTGCGCCACATTGAGCCACAGTTGGCACCCAGCTAGCAGACACCCCACATCATTCCACTAGAGATCAAGCTGCTAGGTGTCCTGCATATGTTGACAAGTGGCTCTTTTCAAACCACTGGTGCCTTGGTTGAAGGGATCTCACAATCATTATTCTCTGCCTTCATACCCAAGGTACTGGATGCCATCATCTCCCTCACACCCCACCACATCAGCTTCCCCGACACACAGCTGAAGCAGCAGGAGACCAAACAGGGCTTCTACCAAATCAAAGGCTTCCCACACGTGCTTGTTGCCATTGACTGCACACATGTACAGATTGTGCCACCTGCCGCCACTGCGCATCTATACCGCAACAAGAAGCACACACACTCCATCAATGTGCAGGCCATTGTGGATCGCCGGGGATTGATCACCAACATCGTGGCAAAGTATCCTGGGAGTGTACATGATTCATTCATCTTCCGCCACTGCACCATCAATCAACACTTCCAGGATGGACGATAAGGAATAGGCCTATTTGTTGGTAACTACAGAAACCCAGTAATTTACACACAGCACAGCAACCCTGTAGGACATACAACACATACACCACTACATGGACTTGTGGTCAGGAAGACACTGAGGTTGTGACACTGCTAGTCATGTTTGATATCCTGACCCAATGGGATACACACCTATGGACATTACAGAAGGAAATAACAACAGATGCCACTCCAGAGACACATGGGACCAATTTAAAACCACACAGTGACAATGACATGGCCTTAACTGGCAGTACAACTTGGAAGATGAATCTTCCAATATCACATCAATAACACTCAATCACACACCCTTCCAACCAATATGTACTGTGTAATGGGTGTGTAATGTGGTGCGCTGCATGGCAAACACCATAAGACACATAGCATGATGATGATGACTCTAATGAATGTGACATGGAACCATTGAGGCAGTACCAACATCTCACATCACTCCTGGGGTGACTTTGTCAGCTAGCAATAAGGAAGTGGACAGTGCTAAGAACACATATTGATGTGACATTATTTCATAATGCACATTGTGACCCATATGGATTGAGATAATTACTCATGCACACAAAAGATGTTCAGGCATATGGACCTTCTGACACTTAAACCTTCACCTCCACACCCAAGTTAGCCAGCTCACCTGGACCAGGTTCAGTAGTGTAGGTACACGTTTGCACATGAGCCAACTTGGTGAGGGCACAAAAATAGGTTTGCATAGAACTTGTCACACAGGGGATATTTGTGCATTGTCAATTGTCAACACTTCAGTGCTGCCAACTTATGGAGATGTGTTGTACATTGTCACCTAGCCAAATCAAAGGGCCTCACTGTTGTTTTTCACATGCTATTACATATGTTGAATTGGATGGGATGTTCAGGCCACATAGTGCAACCATGTTACCACCACAGTGGAATTGATTCTTTGTGTGAAAGTACCATGTCACCTCCAGTGAAGACACATGGACATTTATTTCACATGACATAATGCATGGGAGATGCACAATGTACTGCAACCTTACAAATATACTGCTGATATCCGGTCAATCAGCCAAACACCAGTTTAGATAAAGAAACAATCCAATGCTGACAGAACATCCTAGAAGCCGAAGATCCCACACAATAACACAAACACAGATGAGTCAGATGACACAAGATAACAAATGCAGTGCAAAGTTATAATCAAGGTGCAAGCAACATCTAAATATTTGCACTCATTTTCTCTTTCAGTTGATCAGGGATATGGGATCCAGCCATGAATCATGACCCCATCTGCAAACCCAAGCACTTCAGCAGAGCGTGCCTATAATGAGGCACATCGGAGGACACGCACCATAGTAGAGAAGACTTTTGGCATCCTGAAGTCAAGATTCAGGTGCCTGGACATCACCGGAGGCAGCCTTCTATACTCCCCTGAAATGGTGTGCAAGATCATTTTGACCTGTGCCATCCTGCACAACATTTGTGTAAGGAGGAACATTCCCCTCTATGAACCAGACCCACAAATGCCTGAAGAGAGGGAAGAGGAGGATGCTGTTCGGCAACATGAGGGGGACCATATAAACACTGCAGCGGGATTGCGTCGGAGATAACATATTGTACAAAACTTCTTTTAATTATAGTCACCATCACCACTTTCTTACCATTTGTCATTAAACACCTCACTTCATCACTCAATCATGGTCTGTGTAATTATTAATGCATCACATGATCCCTAGGAATCATAATCAGAGTTTAGCCTCATGGACCATTGCAGAAATACAGATTAGGATACTGAAAAAGCCACATCACATTTGATGGGTATGAATGTGCAGCCAACATCACACACAGTGGAAATGACATATGTCCTGTCTATTTCACATGTGAAGGTCAAAATCAGAGGACTACATCTCTGAGACACATCCATGTTGCCAACATGGGGCATTGCAGCACATGACACACAACTAAGACACCATCAATCATAAGGTTAAATAGTGTTTCATACATGAGGCAGTGGATGTGCTATTGCATAGGTAACAGGAATGTATGACCACAACCTTGACAGCAGTAAGTGTGACATCAGCTATCTCTGCAAGGAGCATGTGTGACAAGAAGTCCATCTAAGCTGAAAATGGATAGCACGAGTGCCCCAGGTATGACAAGCATTGCTTACAAGACATGCCCTGCACAGTCCATCCCAGGTAATAAGTCCTGCCACTGCCAAGTTTTCAGTCTCTCCCCACCCTTATCTAGGGGGCCCTGTAAATGGACTATTTGTACCCTGATATCCTTCATCTACACACACCCAGACTCCCATTCTGACTCATCTGTGCTTCCCTCTTTAGTATGGCATGCCATAGTCATAGTTCATCTGTCTGCATGGACTTCAGGTCCGATTATGCACTGCCTGGTAGTCGGTAGGACCTGTAATCACCTGTCCATTGCTTCCCATGTGAAAGGTACTGTTGGCTCTTTGAACAAGATTCACACCTACAGGACTTGTGAGAGACTGAAGCTGCACACACCTGTGAGCACTACCATGCAGACCAGCCATTTGAACCTGCACTGTCATTGCTGCTGCCTGGAAATGCTTAGAAGCTGCCATTTTATGAATATCCTTGTTGTGCATTGCTGTATAAATCACTTGTGTAACAGAGCCCTTGGGGTATTGTGTAACGTTGCAGCCCACAGCACAAATACAGTTTTTAGTCCACACAGTGTTGTCCCAGCTTTTCCCAGTCAGAGTCAGCTCACTGTGTATTTGCCTTGTTCATGTTTGTTCCTGACAAAGCCTGCATCCTGTTAGCCTGACTGGTTCCTGTCTTTGCGTTACCATAGAGGTTCCCTGTGGCTACATTTGTCTCATAGTTGCTTTCCATGCCCTCTCTGTCCTCATGGGGTATTGTGTCTGGTAGGTCTACGATGAATCCTCAAATAGATTGTATAGTGTAATCAGTTTACTTATTGTATTATGGTCTGGGACATGTATTCAAATAGCCTAATCCAGTCCCCAACCCTTGTCTGAGTTTCATGTATTCATGACTGACAAACAGTGACTGTGTACTATGGCTGTATGCATGTATTTGGTAGGGTGCCTCCAGAACCACAAACAAGTGTTGCTAATGTGTATGAAAGGACAAAACATGTGTGTGCCCTGACTGTCCACAGACAGATTAACATTGGCCGCAACCTAGTGATGGTGCTTGCATGGTGACTAGCTGTGAGATTAATCGGCACAGAGGCACTGATGTTCCCTGTTGCAGTGAGAATTTTAGAGGTCACCCTGCGTACAAATGTTGGGATGAAATCTGCCTGTTTCATATTACTGATCCATAAAGTTTGTGAGCACACCAAGGTTGCCCTGTTGTCAGCCTCATAAAAGTTCTGCAGTGCCATAGCTGGACTATTCCCATGTGTGCTGTCAATTTCTCTTTGCATTTCGGTAAATTCTGCTTTGAAGTATATTCTGTTAATTCAGGGAATGGCTCCACAGATTCATGACTAGACTTGCACGTAACTGTGACAACATAGAGGCCAATACTGACACAGGGTACACATGGCCACGCACTTGACCTGGGCACCTTTGTGCAATGAACCACTGGAAATATGTGAACACATGCAGCATGGTCTGCTGGTCCTCCACTGCCACAGGAAAAACATAGGTCATTTATAGGACTGAAACTGTGGTGTAACATTACATTTTTGGATTGGTTTTGGGACTCTGGCAGTCATTCTGACCGCCATGCGGTTACCGGCGAATGACCGCACCGCGGTCAAAAGACCGCGGCGGTCATTCCAACTTTCCCGCTGGGCCGGCGGGCGACCGCCAAAAGGCCGCCCGCCGGCCCAGCGGGAAAGCCCCTGCAACGAGGAAGCCGGCTCCGAATGGAGCCGGCGGAGTTGCAGGGGTGCGACGGGTGCAGTGGCACCCGTCGCGATTTTCACTGTCTGCAAAGCAGACAGTTAAAATCTTTGTGGGGCCCTGTTAGGGAGCCCCTGCACAGCCCATGCCAGTGGCATGGGCTGTGCAGGGGCCCCCAGGGGCCCCACGGCACCCGTTCCCGCCATCCTGGTTCTGGCGGTGGACACCGCCAGAAACAGGCTGGCGGGAAGGGGGTCGGAATCCCCATGGCGGTGCTGCAAGCAGCGCCGCCATGGAGGATTCCCTGGGCCAGGGGAAAACCGTCGGGAAACCGCCGGTTCCCCTTTTCTGACCGCGGCTTTACCGCCGCGGTCAGAATAGCCCAGGAGGCACCGCCAGCCTGTTGGCGGTGCTTCCGCCGCACTCCACCATGGCGGTCATGGACCGCCAGGGTCAGAATGACCCCCCTCTGTGTCACAAACACTGTGCCTACCTAGCATGTTCAAATACGTGACTCATGGGTAGTATACAAACAAGTGACCAGGAAGTGTTATCCAACATTCCAGTACATCTGATGGCTTACCCTTGTAACAGTGCCATTATCAACCGTCCTCTATCTATCCTGTGCATAGTTTGTCATGGGAGATGTTTTGTCCCAAAAGTCAGGGAAGTTCACACAGCATTAGATGCTTCAGATATGACAAAAAGCATAATAATTCATGAGCTAAACTCAACCCACATGAGCATTACACAGTAACTGATTGTCCCTTGATGCACAAGCCGCAATATCTGAGTGACTTGTATTGCAGTGCACCAGGAACGTGGCTTTGCATGCCTCTCATAACAACAAATGAATAAATGGAGTACCCTCTATAAATGAATCTGCAACCAATTGAGTAATCATGTTTGTCACCACATGATTGTTAGGGCCACTACATGTGTGCATATGTGTGTCTATCACTCACTGGAGTGAAAGGGTCAATACATGTTTGCATTCGTATGTCTGTTGGGGTGTCTACATGCCTGAGGGGCTGGTCTATCAGATATAATGTCACACACAGTAATTTTTCGTTCCAAGTGTTGTGCATTTCACAGACATTGAGCACATTTCATCCTTCCATGTTTTACAGGTGGACCTGCCCCCTACACAATTTGAGAAGTGGCTTGATTTGCGGACCCAGACATATCCAGTAAGTGTTGATATGTTAGTTCTGTGTTGTGTTTGCAGCTGTTGTGCGATTGGCTCCTGTGTGTCGGACACATAGCAAGGTCTGATGTGCTGGCACATGATCTGATATGTGACTTGACTGGAGTTTGACTTGTTTTTCCATATTTGAGTTGGACAATCAGTGGCATAGAGTCAGAATTTGGGATTGTGGTGCAACACTGTAGGCATGGGCAGGTGAACAGGGTGACATTTGTTGCTACATTTATTGTGAAGAACATTTTGGAGGTAGCCATTTTCATGATTTAGTCAGCAAGTCATACCCTGAATCACACAGAGTAGGGATGCTGAAGTATTACCCACAGACTTGAGCATCCTTGTCAACTAATGAACATGTAGGACTGTATGTTTGACTTCCTAGCAGAATCTAGCTCCACATGTTGTGCTACTTTTATGTGGCACTTGAGTACAATGTCGAAGGTGTGCATGCAGCTCAAGCCCAGATGGGTGCTTGCATCTATGTGCTTGTTTTTGGAAAGGTATTAGTGATATCAAATGATGTGGACAATTGTCCGCTGTTGGACTTTTTGCCTTGTACAGGGTCATCCCCAGTCTTTTTGCCTCCTTCCTCCTGGTTTTTCTGACCTCTCGCTGTTGGCTCTAGGACTCTGAGCACTTTATCACTGCTGACCAGTGCTAAAGTGCCGGTGCTCTCCCATCTAAAGTTGGTATGATTGGCTTATACCTAATTGGCATACTTAATGTACCTATAAGTCCCTTGTATAGTGGTATCTCTATACCCAGGGCCTGTAAATTAAATACTACTAGTGGGCCTGCAGCGCTGCTTGCGCCACCCACTGAAGTAGACTTTCAAAACCTCTCTCAGGCCTGCTAGCGCAGGGCCTGTGTGCCAGGCCCAGAACTCCCCTTTTACTACATGTAAGTCACCCCTAAGGTACGCCCTAGCTAGCCCTATGGGCAGGGTGCCATGTATGTAGAAAGGCAGGACATGTGCCATATTGCATGGCCTGTCCAAGTAGTGAAAAACAGCCTAACTTGGTGTCTCACTGCTGTGAGTGCTGCCTTCTCATAGGATTGCATTAGAAATGCCCTGCCTTATGTGTAAGGGGTATTGTCTGATTTATGAGGGGTAGCGTAGGCATGTTTGGTATGGTTGTGATGGTGATAATAAATGCTGCTTACTGGTGTGGGTGTATGTTTTATTACTATCACAGAAATGCCACTTCTAGAAAGTGCACATTTATCTGTGCTTATGACTCTGTTGTTTTGCAGCTTGACTCCAATCCACGTCTGGGCAAAGTGACAGTTGGGGCTTTGTGCATACTTTTCAGACAGCCTGTACACAGGGAGGATGGAGGTGTCACAGAGGTGCATCTGCATACTGAATAGTCTTCCTGGGCTGAGAGAAGGGAGAGGCGGGGCACACCTACATTTGTAAAGGCTGTGCCCTGGCTTCACACAATAGGGTTGTTAACCCCCCACTGATGTTTGGAGCCTGTGCTGAAAGGAGAGAGGGGGCACTCCCATAACCAGTTGTAACTGGCTGGAACCTCCTCTCCCTACCATTGTAAAACACTGTAAGAACTGACTATAAGTACAGGGGAATTTTCCCCACAATTTGAACACTCTTGGAAATTGAACCTGGACACAAGACGCTGCTGAATGGACTCACCAGGAAACCACCTTGGACTGCTGCTGCTGTGCTAACCTGTGACCTGCCTGCTCACTAGGAGGAACTGCCATCATCTGCACCCCTTGTGCTGGCCTGTAGCTGGACCCACCAGCCTTCTGCTCCTTCCTGCTTCATTGTTCCCAGGGGCAGGGTGCCGTGGCCCCTGACCTCTGTAACTTTTCCCTGCACGAGGAGTGCTGCCTTGATATCCCCTTTGCGCTGAGAGAGCGCTCTTCTGTGCCCTCAGGCACTTCGAGGCACCTGTTTCCTGCTGGAATCACCGCTGCAACCCGGGCTATAAGTATGGCCTTAGCGCTTTGAAAAGCGCTTCCTGGATGCCCCAGATCACCGCCGCAGCCCGGGCGCCCTTTATTTACAAAGCGCGAGACTCGCGCACCTTCTAGTGCCCCTGGGGCACGAAGAAAACCTCCTTGCCGTCAGCTGGTCGTGAGGACCGGTGGAGGCCTAGGGGGACCCCCAGTGTTTACGGTCCCCAGAGGGGCCCGTTCATGGACAAGAGGAGGTGCATATCGGCCTCCTCTGACCCCAGGAGATCAGGGAGGCCCCCGTTTTGCACAAAGGAGCGCCGGGGGCCCCATTGTTCGTTCTAGGCACTGGAAGTGCCTCTTCATCTCTCACAGGTATTCCCTAAAGGACCAGTATATAGAACCTAAGTTCTTACTATAGACTTTGCGCATTTATATATTGCCTACCAGTTTGTTTTTTATGGTGTCTTTTATACATATGTATGCAAATGTTCCTTTTATGGGCATGACTTGCTAATATGTTTCCCTAACTTGCCATATGTTTTCTAATGTTCCTACTATGGGTGTTTTATGATATTCTTTTGACAAGTGTTCCAATGTGATAACGTGTTTCCTGACTACTGCTTATGTTGCAGAATACTGAGTAACCTGTGTGTTATGTGTGACTACTGCTAATTTGCAGAGTAACTAAGGTGTAACGTTCTGACAACTGCTAAGGTAGCAGGATAGTACTGATATGTGATGTTTGGACTGATAATTGCATTGTGTACAATACAGTATATTTTCATATAATCTGGTGTTGTGTTTCCTTTGTGGTGGGGATATTGCGTCACATGTGTTGTGTGTGTTGAGCAGACGCTTTACACATTGCCTCCAGGTTAAGCCTGACTGCTCGTGCCAAGCTACCAAGGGGGTGAGCAGGGGTTATCTTGGACGTGTAAGTCCCTTGCCCTGACTAGAGTGGGTAAGTTCTGCCTGGCTGAGGTGCATACCCTAGCCAACCAGAAACCCAATTTCTAACATCCACGATTAGGAACATAAATGTGGATGTGATTGTCCAATGTTTGTGTCTATCCTAGTTGGACACCCTCCTTACCTGTGGTGGACTGACTAAAACCATGGACAGCTGTCCAAAGCTTCCTGGCTGTCCTTGATGTTTAAAAGTATGTGTTGCATGTCCATCCCCCCCCGAGGCACAGGGTTAGGGTTATGAAATATGTGTACCTAGGTGTGAGGATCGCAGTGTAGAACACAGACATGTAATTCAAAGATTAATTTGTTCCAACCTAGGATACCCCCTCATGATTAGCAACTGCATACCATCTTGCCAATTCCATTTACAAATCACAGATCTTGTGGGCCTTGATTGTCATCCAGAAGATAGTCATTAGTTGGCATGTCACATGTGGAGTACTTCCAGCATTTGTTATGTGACTAATGACAGAACAATGATGCATAGATCATTTAAGTAGGTACACACCTTTTTGAGCATTGCTGTGCTGTTAGATGGGAGATGTGTAGGCTGCGTTGGCATGTACTTCCTGTACTGTACTGTGATTTGGCTTGTTTAAGCTAATTTTGAGGAAGTGTTTGAATATCATCAGTAGTTGTATCACACAATAATGTAACTAATGTCTGGCTTTATCTTTTTTTTACCGAAGCCAATATGGATGCCAATCATATCCGAGAATTCCCGTAGAGGGCGATGCGTTACCGCCACATTCTGGATGTGGAGTCTGGGTTCCGCCACATGGCATGGTGTTATCGCCATGAGAGGGCCACAGGGGACTGGAGGGCATTTGCTTAAGGGGGCCCATCCGTGTCCACAACAGCTGCCACCACCAGTACCACCACTCCGACCCAAGTGGCACCAAGGATGACAGCCACCACTGCAGGTCCCTCAACATCATCCGCTCCTGGACAACTGACAGCAGCCCCTGCACCTCCCCCTCCAAGCATGGCACCGGCACCAGCACAACCCTCCACAAGTGTTCAAGAAAAAAGGGGAAGGTGATAAATGAGTATAGAGCGCTTCCTCCCTCACAAATTAACTCTATATACTATCTCGTGGTACACGGTGCAGAAAATGGGGTTACACCCTCCAATAACCCTAACCTAGTAACAAAATGTTACCCAATATTACATATAAATTATTCGCACACGTGAACAAATTAAACCCAAATGTAAGTAGGTAAATTCTAATATTATTGTGTCCGAATCATTAGCACAAATCACAACAGAAAAGGAATTTTATGAAACACAAACATACAAGAATATAAAGTGTACATAAATCCACATTGCGACAATACTTGTCCTCCTATCTATAGAGTTAAATACTCTTATTGTCCATATTCCAAAACAGAAGTCAACACAAATGGCACACAGACCACCCCTGCTGCAGTCATTGACAATGGGGAATTTATGAACATGCAACGTGACATGAAAAGGATGTTGTGCAGGATGGACAGGCTGCAGCAGGAGGTGTCCCACATTAGCAGGAGACTGCGTGGGATAAAAAAGATCCTGCGGAGGGCAAACTTGTAACTGTTGGACCCTCAGCCATTATTCCCTCCCCTCCCTCCTCTTTCCTGGTTCTTATATTTAGTCGGTTTAGGGGGCTTAGTGTTAGGTTAGAAGAGGCTGTTAGTTTAGTAAGTATAAGTGGGTTGGGGGGTGGAGGGTATGATATTTTTACATGTGTTTTTTGTGGGTGGTTGGGTGGGGGATGATGTTGGGGTTTTTCTGTATAAAAAATAAGAAAATACAAAAAAATATATAAAAAAATACAAACAAATATATAATTGTTTATGATAAGATAGTATGTGTTTAGGTTAGTATATGTTGTCCTCCATGTGTCCCGTCATATAAGGGGGGTGGGAGGTTGATGTTTACAGTGTTTAGTTAAACCTGATATGTAAGTTTAACATAGAGTAGTTAGGGCCGGTTGTGGGTAATGTGTAGTTAGGATAGGTTAGGTTACTGAAGGTGTTACCCCTAGTTTTAGTATCCGTTTTTACTGTTAAATAAATATTTAGGTACTCCTTTACAGTATGTGTCATATGCTTGGGGGTCTGGGCCTTGGCATGGGTGAACAGTATCTATTTAGTATTTGCATTTGTGTTCCATCCTGCATCCAAATCCCAATTGAGCTGTCACATTGGCAGCTACACCAAAGCTACTTCTCTATGCATCTGCCATCCATTGCACCAACCACTCAAGGTTACTATGGTTCCCAATGCGTTGTTAAGTTTGGATGTATGTTTTCAATCTGTCATACTTTGAGAACAGATTTGGAAACTTGGGCACTGTGGTACGTCTGCCTGCAGCCTGATGTTCATGTGAACCCTGACAAGGTGAGTGATGGTATAATCTTATGTAGTATAGTACACATAACTCACACCTATCATTGCTTACATTGTACTGCCAGGTTACATGTTTGTCCATACACTCATACACATCCATTCCTGCTGTACGGTGTGTGTGATGCAATTTTATAGTCAGATGTCACATAACTAAAGATTGTCCAGAAGAAAATTTTGAACACATTGATTTTCTGCTTAAACATCCCTTGAAGCAGACTTTTTCTGTCCTACACAGCATTATACTGTAAGTTTTCTATTTACTTCAGAAATAATCCTCAGGAAGAGCAGAAGATAGTACAATCTACACCCCAGTGCATAGTTATCAGCCCACAATCTTTCAAGGCAGTTGTATTGACATTCTATGGCCATTGACATGAGACATACATCATTAATCTCCTACACGCTTGATGTGTCACATTACACAGAGACAAAGTGGTTGTGTAAGTGCTATTTATTTTAAAGTGCTGTAGTGCTATATTTACATAGTCCAGGATTGTGAGTCCATTAGTGTGACGCCTTCTATTGTGATACTACACAAGTGTAAAGGGACATGTCATTGGACATGCTGGGGTGAAGTGTAATACAGTGCAGAGGAACATGAATTGCCAATGAGGTAGTGAGAGACAATCACAGAGCATAGTGTCAGGGTAAACAGTGGGCTGGAGAACAGTGCATGTGAGCAGCAGTTGCAAGACTGGCATGTTACGAAGCACATGACCTTGGATTTAAGTGCCCATCTGGCATGGACTTGTGCTACCGGGTAGTCTTACGGGTGAAGGTGATCTGTTCCACGTCTTCATCTTCTGATGTGTGTGTCATCTCCTCTGCCCTTGGTGGTGGTGGGTTTGAAGAGGCAACTCACACTTCAGTGCTTGAAGACGTGGAGTCAGAAATCCCGGTATCTGCCAACTGTGGGGCTATTAAGGGCAGTACTGCAGCAAGGAGGAGCTGCTGGTTCTTACGTATAGCAGCTACATCACTGTGGTAGGCAGCCAGGTCGGCCCTGAGGGGGTCAATATTGCATTTGTGCATGCAGTGAAAGGTTTGGTGTGCGAGGTGTTGTGGCAACTTCCTGACTGCTGTGCTGATTTCCTTCACACTTTGTTGAAGTTCTTGCAAGATAGATGTTCACCCTTGCATGGCTGCTGCCTGTTCTGCAGATGACATCATGCATGAACGCCGCACCTCTAGGTTGGCTGCCATATTTTGCATCCCCACCCGCACCTCCTTGGCCAGCTCCCGCTGTACTCCAACTACAGTCCTCTCAAAGCTGGTGCCAGTGTCGTTAGAGTCCTCAGCTGGGTTGGAGCTGGCAGGTCGTACAATTGGGGTGGTGGGTGGGTTCTCTGTGATGGCTGCTACTTCTGTGCTCCTCCTTGTGACTGAAGGTGGGGTCTGGAGGGTTCCAAGGACATCTTGGAGGCTCTGCTGGCTGATGTTTGTCAGCTCGTCATCCATGTCATCAGGGAAGTCCAGGACAGGCATATCCCCAGGACAGCCTTCGTCCTCTGCAATGAGATATTGTACAATTAGTGTGCCTGTGTTGTGGCATTTGTAATGTGACGTGCCTGACTTCCTATTAGTTGAACATTGTGATCTTGGTTCCTGTTCATTTTTCCTGTCATTAAGATTAGCATTCTCCCAGGCCTATGCCCCACCTGCATGTCACATGTAGATTGTGCCGTTTGTGGAAATGTCTGCGCCACATCCTCTAGGTGTAGGTTCTGCCCAAATTGTTTGTTGTCAGCTTATTGTCCTATTAAACCCTCCGTCTACTTCCATTATCATGGTGTGGCCTTGCACTGGCTGTGGGTGTTCTGATGGCACTTGCACCACACTTAACAATCTGGAACTGACCCAGTCTCTGATATTTCACATCCACCTATATGTTGCTGAGACCTAGCATATGCTATGTATTGCATTGGCACGGCACGATCTGGGTGTCAGCATTGGTAGTGTGTACTGCTGATGTTGGGGAATGTGTACTGCATTGGATTGCACTGATGGTCCTAGCAGTGTTCCATTTCCTCTTATGACTGTGCGGGTGTATTCACCTTCCTACACACATGTCTTCCCCCTCAATGCAGTTGTCTTTGCACTATGACACTTGAGATGTTGCATGGTGGCATTGCAGATATTGTGACCCAGGCACAGGGTATACTCTGAAATGTGCAGCCTGGGTATAACATTACTGCTGTGTACTTCATAATGTTAATAACAATACCTGATGTTTATAGCGCCTATAGACATGAGCATTTGACAGGATTTGCACATTGTTAGTAATTACAGGGGATTGGTAACGTCGTCATCCTGAACCCTCTATTTTGGGTGTGTTTCATCCATGGGCACCTAACTGCCATTGGCTACTTGACCTGCACACACAGCAGAGGTGGTAGTGGCAACTGTTGTCAATGGTAAATACCACTTGCGGATATGGCCTGAGACTGGAAATTGAGGCCTTGTTCATGTAGCAACAATTACAGCTGTCGTGTGACAGAGGCCAATTTTACGTTGTACCCTACCCTCCTGAACTGGCTTTGCTTTTCAAACAGCCTTGGCATGGCAGAGTACCCCCGTGCAAAGGTTGTTGGTGTAGAGTTGTGCTGTGCCACAGGTTTCCCTTGCACAGCCCATGCCCCCGTGCTGTGCCCCTTTGACCTTTCCACTACCTGATTATCATGGCTGACATGCATTGTGTGGTAGGTATGTCCCCCCCGCTTGCAGTTAACAATTAGGCATTTTTGTTCCCCATGCGACTTACCCTGCATCTGTGCTGTTTCCTGGTAGTCTGCGCTGTCCTGTCCTTGAATCCCTGTGACGACCTCCTCAGGGATGACGGCAGCCACCATTTCCTCCATGTGGTCCAGGGCCTGCTACGGTGCTGGACTCCCACCTCCAGTCTGCAGTGCTGCCTTCCTGTTCCTGCCCATTTTTTCCTTGGTCCTGCACTTGCAGTCATGCCAGCGTTTCTTGCACTCTGTCACTGTTCTCCATACTTCTGCCACACAGTTGATCTTATCGACAGTTTGTTGCCAAATTGCCTCTCTCCTCCCAATTGGCAATTTAGAGGTGACAAAAAGTTGGTGCTGGTGTTCCGTCACCTCTTTCACCAGTATTTCATGCTCCTCTGCTCTGAACCGACAATTCCTTTTCTTCTTCTCCCTCTCCTGGGCCTTGTGTGGGTCCTCCTGGCTGGTTCCTGGTCGGTTGTCATCTTCCTTGGGTCTCTCACAGCTTCTGGAATCAATTTTTGGGCTTCTTTACACATTTTTCAGTGTTTGCGCCGCTTTTTGACGCTATTGCGTCAAAACATGACGCGTATCCAGTTTGCGACATTGTAAACCGGATTAAAGTCATTTTCGCCACGTTAACATCGTTTTTCTTCACGACGTGGTGCATTGGTTTGAGTACAAAAAAAATTACTCTAACCAGTGGTTTGCGCCGCCGTGCGTCAAAGTATAAATGTGACGGCCAGGTGGTGCAATGAAATGGCGTTAGCCGGCGTTAACATTTTTGAAGCCGTTTTGCGTCAAAAAGTAGAAATATGGGCCTCAGTCTGATGGCTGAGTCCCATTATAAACTAAATTTAAGGAAATCATTACAACCTTTGAAAACCCCTAGTTTTCTTGCATTTGGATCTCCGAGTTTGGAATTTTGCTGATGTGGGGTCCCCAACAGAGTCTTGCTCACTGAGAACTATTGACCTCAAATACAGAAAACTTTACCATAACATAGTTTTGAGGTGTATATCTAGTAACTATGCTATAAAATAAGATCCGCTGCTGTGCAGTACAAGTATGAGGAACTGCAGTGTGTTCATATTCACCTGTGGATACATGTGCAGTCTGAAAAATGAAGATTGTTGTCTGACATAGCCTTGTGTCAGCATACAGGCAGCACTGTTGCAGACTGGGACATTAGTAGATATGTTTGGAAGCCAAGGGGGACTGCACCAACACATTTTGGATGTAGTTCGCTATTTATTTTCACTATACACTGTAGGTGTTGTTATTCTTTACTGTCTTCAGGTCGGAATATGGTTCAGAGGTCAGAGTTGCTGCTGTGAACCCATGTTTGTGGGCCCAAAAGCCAAATATGAGGTTCAATTGAACATATCTGTTCCCTTTACATATTTTATATTTTGGCATTTATCTCAGAGTCAGACTTATGCGATTCATAGTTTTAGTGAGTTAATTGCTCTCCTGTCCCTGTTAGCATAAATATAAACTCCTGAACATAGTAGGCCCATTCTAGGGAGATTAGACTTCTCTCAGAAGTTGAAGGAGGCAGGAAAATCTCCATAGCTGTTAGCAACACCTCCCTCAAACTTAGCTTGGATGATGTCGGACAAGACAAATGTTTTATTTTATGAGGTTTGACAGGGGAGAAACCAGGTCAGGACTGTGCAATGAGATGTCAACTCGGGGAAGAGATGTGCTGTCAGGTCAGCACAAGTCAGGAGTGGTCCAAGCAGTATGCCTGGTCCTGTGTGTGACATAATGTGATTTAATGATATTGTGGTACCACCAGATAGAGAGGCTGGTCATCAAACCAGAGAAAGATAATTTCCCTTTATACACCACATCACAGCTTCAAAGGGGACTGAGAAGATGACTGCATACATGGAGTAAGTGCCAGTTGGACCTAACGATGACTCTTCCGCTTCTACTCTGGGTCTGCCTGGATGGTCTCCAGGGCTGATTGCACTAGTTCCTCTCCTACCTCTTAGGCCAGCAAAGGGTAGACTTCCTGGGGAGACTGAAGGGGGATTCCCCATGCACTACATGCTTTTGAAGGACTCAAAGATAGCAGACAAGTGGGAAATGGTATAATAATTGATTGGGGAGGGCTGGCAACGAGGATGGTTTGCTGTGGAAGACCTTGTGGTGATAAAGCTAGTAAGACCCAAGGTCTGGAGACCACCATGGCTGGACAGGAGGCCAGAGCCAATCTACTAATGAGGAGGAAGAAACAGGATCACAATAGTCTGCAGAAAGGCATCATGAGTCCTCACTCACAATGTTGGAGTCAGTAGGTCTCAGAACATTTCACTTTGTAGATAAAATGCACCACCAAATACACAGTGCAGGAACAATGACAAAACTGGCCTAAAGGAGCTTAACATATTTGGAAAAGTAAAAGATGCGTTTATGTGGCTATTTTTTTTTACTTTTGTGAATGCTCTCAAGGTGAGGCCACACATAAAAGCGACAAGATCACCAATGGGATTTTGGTGTGCCCCTGATGATGTTATGTCTTGTTCGGTTCCTATAGGAGAACCAGGAACACACCCACACCATTAATGGAAATTGTTACCTTCGAGGTAGGGCATCTACATCAACCATCAGAGATGAAAAAAGCTTGCAATTGCCCCAGGGAGGCCCCTACGCCTCGTTACCTGGCTCTTGTGTGGGCAATATTTCCCTGAGCACCTTCAGTTCTCTTACCCACTCTTAGCACAGGAGAGCACAGGACAGCAGGAAAAGCAGAACATCCAACTTCCCTGCCTAGCACTGAAAGAAGCATACCAGCTGGCCTAGGAAGGAGTAGAAGAAGCAGATGAACCTGCATCTTCATTCTCGTGGCCCAGCATAAGCTTCAAAGGTTTGAACAGAAACAAAGAAAATTAAAAGGTCTACATCTAAGACTTTGCCCTGGGGGTGAAGGTGAAGCTCACAGGGCATAATCATGTGCATATTTCCATCATATGCGCCAAGAAAGATATGAACAGTGCATGTAAATGTTTGGTTTTGAAAGCCACTGGAGCCAGCCCCGACCCCCTGGACAAAAATGTTTATGTAAGTCTCCCTGGTTGGAGCATTAGTAGCCCCAGAAGAAAATGGGACTTGTGTTCACTCCCTCCGTGGGCTGTGGTTTTTGTGTTGGTCTTCTATGGGTGAGCTATTTTATTGTGCTAGTAGTGTTTCATCCTGTATCTTGTGGGTGGTTGTTTAACAAAATAAGATTTAATAGTTGTTACCAACATATTCATTATCATCACTGCTAAAAACCAACAGTTCCCTCTCTCCGATGCTGAGATTTAAATGGTTATGATAGTTGCATTAAAAACAGGACGTTTATGCTGTACAATGCTGCATGTATTGTCAAGATCATATTTTTGTGTAGCTTGCCATAGACATATATAGGGATATTGCTGCTTTAGGAGGTAGGTTAAGCTAGTGAGAAAACAGTTCAAGATGGGGGCTAGTCTGGGGGCTAGTCTTGATATAGGTGGATAGCTGCTCAAGTTGACCATTTTGGGTAGGTGCTTTGCACCTCACCTTGTTTGTCCAGCCTCTTTCCTGGTTTTCCAGTGATCCTTTCAACCTGCCAATTTGTAAATATTTGTATTTTGAGTGCAGAATTTTGTTGTTTGTGTATTGAGAAAAAGACAAAAAAAGCACTGACTGGACAATTATTTATTGAGATGTATTTCATGCGTAGCTGAATTCGGACTTTGTAACCAACAGCAAATCTTCGAGATACCCTAAAAGTCATGCCCTAAAAGGAATCCTTGGTCTCTAGTTTGAGGTTCTCGAGTATGGGTGTCCCTTGGAAGCCAGAGCTGAAACTCAGCAGAGAAACTTCAAAATGAATTTAGATTTCCCACACTAAAGAAGGAAACGTGTCGAGTTTTCAGTCAATGTTTATTCAGCTAAGACCCAGCGTAGCGATTTTTAACATGAGTCTGTGATCGTTGTAAAGACAAAATGACTTGTGACGCAGGTCGATATCTGGTTTATCTTCTTCCAGGAACACTTGCATATACTACACAAGTTAATCCAAACTTTTGACTCACCTTTCTGCACGAATACATATTTTACCAGGCTTATCACTTTTTCACAAACAATGGAATATTTAGTTTCTTTGTCCTAGCCCAGTGCTTGCTACCAGAAAGGGATTATGTTTCTCAGGTGCCTGTTTAATAATGGCAACGAATTGCTTTAGTTATTACATTTCATGAGCAAGGTTACATATTTTATTGTTCCTATTGAAGTCACTGGTCAACGTTATTCAACTTTAAATACCTAGAAGTATGCCCACCCTCTTAGCCTAGGTAGGCTTTTCTTACCAGCTTCTTTCATTCTAATCGGTTGTTTCTATCTAAAAAAGCCGGATCTAAATTCTCGCCTACTAATATTCCCATTTAGTTCTAATATCAATGAACTTTGCAATCTCTATCATTCTGAGTTCAATGCTGTTCTTAATAGGGTTGTTCCGCTTGAATCTATATGCACCAAGCGGGCCTCACCATCAGATCCATGGTTCGTTGATGTCCTCACCAAAGCTAAACAGCGCTGCAAAGCCATTAAATATAGGTATTGCAAACGATATAATCCTGTTATTAGAGCCGATCATCTTAAAGTAATTAATGCTCCTTAAAAAAATACCTGGTCAAGCGGGGTGACGTGCTCTTTTTAGTCATCTCACTTATTAGGGTTTAGCAATTCATCACAGGATGTTTTCGAGAATCTTTTCAAACCTAGCCACTGAGGAGATGAGCATTTCCCTCTTAGAGGATATCTATCACCACTTCAGTACCCCTTGTGCAATAAATCCATCGATAACACCATATAGCACCACAAAAATACACCACACAGTGTTTAGAAAAATATACAATATTTATCTGGATAAATGCAGGTGAAAACAACTAAAATGCAATAAGTATATGTTGAGATAGTACTGTAAAAGTGATATAAAGTGTCTTAAGTCTTTTTAAAAGCAATCAAAGTCTCCTTCAAGCACAAAGTACCTGGTTCGGGTGCAAAATCTCCGCAAAGAACCGCAGAGGAGGAGATGCGTGGAAACAAAGGGGTGTGCGTCCATTTTTTCAGGCTGCACATGGCAATGCGTCATTTAGTTTTCACGCAGGGATGGCTGTGCGTCGATCTATGGTGCTCGGTCATGGATCCTCTTCAGGTTGTGGGGTTTTCAGACGCCGCGGGGACGATGAGTGGATTTCCTGTGCTGGCAGGATTAAGTCACAGGAGCTGCTTCGATTTGGTGGGCATTGCTTCAAATTTTCTACCGCACGGCAGGCGCTGCGTCGATTTCTCTTTGGAACTCGGGCTGCATCATTCCGGCTCAGATGTGCGTGGATCCGGTGGGCTATGCGTCGAATTTTCGGTTGCTACACTGGTGCAGCATCGTTCTTCTCGATGTGAAGTCGGGCTGCTTCGTTCAGGTTCGCCGTTCAGTGAATTTTTCACCATGGTGCAGGCTATGCGTTGTTTCTGGCAGGCTGTGAGTCAAATTTCGCCACACAAGGAGTCCTTCTTGTAAAGATGAAGTCCTTTTGGTCCTGAGACTTCAGGGAACAGGAGGCAAGCTCTATCCAAGCCCTTGGAGATCACTTCTTCACCACAGCCAGAGAGCAGCAAGGAGCAGGGCAACAGGAATGCAGCAGAACTTCACAGAAAGCAGACAGGTGAGTCCTTTGGGCAGCCAGGCAGTTCTTCTTGGCAGGATGCAGGATCTGGTTCAGGTTTCTTCTCCAGGAAGTGTCTGAGTTGGTAGGGGCAGAGGCCATGTTTAAATACCCAAATGTGCCTTTAAAGTGGGGGAGACTTCAAAGAGTGGCTTAGAAGTGCACAAGGTCCTCCTTCAGTTCAGTCCTGTCTGCCAGGGTCCCAGTAGAGGGTGTGGCAGTCCTTTGTGTGAGGGCAGGCTACTGTCCTTTGACATGCAAGTGTCAGGCCCTCCACCCTCCCAACCCAGGAAGACCCATTCAAAATGCAGATCTATGAAAGTGAGGCTGGGTATCCTGTGTTTGGGGTGTGTCTGAGTGAATGCACAAGGGAGCTGCCAACTAAACCCAGCCAGACGTGGATTGTAAGGCACAGAAGGATTTAAGTGCAGAGAAATGCTGACTTTCTAAAAGTGGCATTTCTAAAATAGTAATATTAAATCCAACTGCACCAGTCATCAGGATTTTGTATATCCATTCTGGCCATACTAAATATGACCTTCCTACTCCTTTCAGATCAGCAGCTACCACTCAAACAATGTATGAGGGCAGCCCCAATGTTAGCCTATGAAGGGAGCAGGCCTCACAGCATTGTAAAAATGAATTTAGGAGTTTTACGCTACCAGGACATGTAAACTACACAAGTACATGTCCTGCCTTCTGCCTACACAGCACCCTGCCTTATGGGTTACCTAGGGCATACCTTAGGGGTGACCTATATGTAGAAAAAGGGGAGTTTTAGGCTTGGCAAGTACTTTTAAATGCCAAGTCGAATTGGCAGTGAAACTGCACACACAGGCCTGGCAACGGCAGGCCTGAGACAAGGTTAAGGGGCTACTTAAGTTGGGGGCACAATCAGTGCTGCAGGCCACTAGTAGCATTTAATGTACAGGCCTTGGGCACATATAGTGCACTCTTCTAGGGACTTATAAGTACATTAGATAGTCCAATTGAGTATGATCCACTGTTACCATGTATAAAGGGAGAGAGCATATGCACTGGTTAGCAGTGGTAACGTGTGCAGATTCTAAAAATCAGCAAAAACAGTATCTAAAAAGTGGAGGGAGGCAGGCAAAAAGTTAGGGGTGACCACCCTAAGGCTGTCAGGTCTAACATTTGTCATTTGTCCCCCCAGATGAAATTTGGGGGAGTTACCCAATCTACTGGGAGCTCTCATCGCTAAGGCGGAAGTATCTGGAGAGACCATCAGGGTTGCCGTGGTCAATCCCCGGTAGATGCTCCACCATAAAGTCCATCCCCTGTAGGGAAATGGACCACCTCAAGAGTTTAGGATTTTCACCCCTCATCTGCATGAGCCATGTGAGGGGCCTGTGGTCTGTCTGAACCCGGAAATGAGTCCCAAACAGGTATGGCCTCAGCTTCTTCAGTGCCCAGACCATAGCAAGTGCTTCTCTTTCAATAACACTCCACCTCTGTTCCCGTGGTAATGATCTTCTGCGAATAAAGACTACTGGTTGGTCTAAGCCCTCCTCATTTAGCTGTGCTAGAACAGCCCCTATGCCATGCTCTGAAGCATCTGTCTGCACAATAAATTCCTGGGAGTAGTCAGGGGCCTTGAGCACGGGGGCCGTGCACATAGCTTCCTTCAGGGAGTCAAAGGCTTTCTGACAAGCCTCTGCCCAATTCACCAACCTAGGTTGCTTTTTGGAGGTACGTTCTGTCAAGGGTGACACAATGGTACCATAGCCCATGACAAACCTATGGTAGTATCCAGTGAGGCCTAAGAAGGCTCTCACTTCGGTCTGTGTTCTAGGTGGTTGCCAGGCCTTCATAGTTTCAATCTTGGCCTGGAGTGGCTGCACCTTGCTACCATCTACTAGGTGTCCCAAGTACACCACGGAACCCTGCCCAATCTGGCACATACTAGCCTTGATGGTCAGGCCTGCCTGTTGCAGAGCTTGAAGCACCTCCTTGAGTTGGAGCAGGTGTTCCTCCCAGCTGTAACTATAGACAGCTATGTCTTCTAGGTAAGCTGCGCAGTAGGCATCCTTGCCAGCTAGGACCCCCTTAACCACCGTTGGAAGGTAGCGGGAGCATTTTTCAACCCAAACGGCATCACCCGGAACTGGTAATGGCCATCAGGTGTGGAAAATGCAGATCCCTCTTTAGCCCCCTCAGTCCTGGCACTCTGCCAGTACCCTGATGTGAGGTCAAAAGTATTCAGGAACTTGGCAAGGCCTAGCCTGTCAATGAGCTCATCAGCTCAGGGGATGGGGTGAGCGTCAGTCCATGTGACTGAGTTGAGACCCCAGAGTTCTGGCTTTGCACCAGGTGCAGCAGCCTTAGGTACCAGCACCACAGGGCTGGCCCAGGGACTGCTGGACTTCTCAATAACCTCCTCCTTGATTCTGGCCTTCACCTTAACTGACAACCGGTACATTTTGTTCTTTACAAATTTATGAATTTATGAATTGGATTTGCTACTGCAGAGAAGAATGCAGTGGGAGCTGCGGTGAGGTCAGGCCACTGACAATGCACCCTCGGTGGATCAGCTTAGCAGTTTCGTCACAGTCTTTTGACAGTTCTCTAGACAAAGATCCCTAAAAAGGTTTTAATTCCTAGGTTTAAGGGTTAGGCAGGAGGAGTATATTCTAGCACCAGTCAAGGCTTCCACGATCTCGTGAACAGCACTTGGGGGTCAGTAATCACTCCACAGAAGCAAACAGCAGGGTCCTGGGCAGGTCCAGTTTAAACTGGTAAGCTGGGCACCGTTAGGAAAGTTTTTTTTTTTCAGCTTTTGTGTCCCAGCAGCTTAACGGTAGGTCAGCCACCTGACCCAATTTTGCAGCAGTTGTTCAGCTCAGGGTGAAAGTTGGAAACTCAAGGTTTCTAGAGGCTTTAAGCAGGCTAGATGTAATTTCTTCAAAATACCTTTTTATAAAATATGTATTGCAAATGTGACTTTATCAATCAATTGGATTTTTTATATTTAAAAAGTCCCAGAATTAACTCTTTATCTGGTTCATAGCCACACATTATTTATTTACGTTTAGTATCCCATAGATTGCTTATGGAACAGTGTTAGACTTTTCATCCTTGGCGTGGTCTCCCTTAACTTTTTGCCTCTGTTTCCCAGGTTGTTGATGTGTGCTGGACTCTGATTTTGCTGTTTTTGTTACTCTGGACACTTTATCACTGCTAACCAGTGCTTAAGTGCAAGTGCTCCTTTGCAAAATGTGTATGTAATTGGTGGATCCATGATTGGCATGTATGATTTATTAGTAAGTCCCTAGTACAGTGCGCTAGAGGTGCCCATGGCCTGTAAATCAAATGCTACTAGTGGGCCTGCAGCACTGGTTGTGCTACCCACATAAGTAGCTCTGTAATCATGTCTCAGACATGCCACTGCAGTGTCTGTGTGTGCAGTTTTAACTGAAAATTCGACTTGGCAAGTGTACCCACTTGCCAGGCCTAAACCTTCCCTTTTCTTACATGTTAGATACCCCTAAGGTAGGATCTAGGTAGCCCCAAGGGCAGGGTGCAGTGTATGGTTAAGGTAGGACATATTGGTGGTCATTCTGACCCTGGCGGTCTTTGACCGCCAGGGCGGAGGACCGCGGGAGCACCGCCGACAGGCCGGCGGTGCTCCAATGGGGATTCCGACCGCGGCGGTAAAGCGGCGGTCGGACCGGCACCACTGGCGGGGTCCCGCCAGTGTACCGCGGCCCCATTGAATCCTCCGCGGCGGCGCAGCTTGCTGCACCGCCGCGGGGATTCCGACCCCCCCTACCGCCATCCAGATCCCGGCGGTCGGACCGCCGAGATCCGGATGGCGGTAGGGGGGGTCGCGGGGCCCCTGGGGGCCCCTGCAGTGCCCATGCCACTGGCATGGGCATTGCAGGGGCCCCCGTAAGAGGGCCCCTACATGTATTTCACTGTCTGCTGCGCAGACAGTGAAATACGCGACGGGTGCAACTGCACCCATCGCACAGCTTCCACTCCGCCGGCTCGATTCCGAGCCGGCTTCATCGTGGAAGCCTCTTTCCCGCTGGGCTGGCTGGCGGTCTGAAGGCGACCGCCCGCCAGCCCAGCGGGAAAGTCAGAATTACCGCCGCGGTCTTTCGACCGCGGAACGGTAACCTGACGGCGGGACTTTGGCGGGCGGCCTCCGCCGCCCGCCAAGGTCAGAATGAGGGCCATTGTATTGTGTTCTATATATCCTAACAGTGAAATATTGCTAAATTTGTTTATCACTGTTGCAAGGCCTGGCCCTCTCATAGGTTAACATGGGGGCTACCTTTAAATCTGATTAAAGTGTAGATTCCCTTTGGGAGCGGATGGACATGTGGAGTTTGGGGCTTCTGAGCTCACAATTTGAAAATACATCTTTTAGTAAAGTTGATTTTAAGATTGTGTGTTTGAAAATGCCTCTTTTAGAAAGTGAGCATTTTCTTGCTTATACAATTTCTGTGACTCTGTCTGTTTGTGGATTCCCTGTCTGGGTCAGTTTGACAGTTGGGCTGGTTGCACCTCTCACTAGACAGGGACACAAAGGGAGCTGGGGTGTAGTCTACATTTCCTGATGAGCCATCTGTGCTAGGAGGAAGGGGAGGAGTGGTCACTTACACCTGAAAGGGCTGTGCCTGCCCCAACCCCAGGTGAGTGTCTGGGACCTGGCCTGGGCAAGGCCGAATTTCACATTCAAGGGAGACTTTACTTTGAAGTAGGTCTACTTCAAAGGAGAAATTGGGTATCAGAAGGGCACCCAAAACCACAAACTCTAGAACACTTCTGGAAACCAAGAGGAACCTCTGCCTGGAGAAGAGCTGAAGAGCTGTAGAAGAAAAGCTGCCTTGCCTGTGACTGTGCTTTGTGGAGCTATCCTGCAGTTGCTGCTTCTGCCAGAGTAAGAGGGCAAATACTAGACTTTGTGTGCCTTCCATCTTGTGAAGATCTCCAAGGGCTTGATTTAGAGCTTGCCTCCTGTTGTTTGAAGTCTCAGGGACAGCAAAGACTTCTCTCCGCCAGCTCCTGGAGTCTCTGGAGAGACTCCTACTCTGCCCTGTGATGCCCATCCAGGTCCTGGGACCCTGAAAGGAGAAGCTGGCAGCCCAAGGGTTATTTTTGACGCACCCAAGGTACATTTTCACGCCAACAGTGTTAGTGTGTGTTTAAAACTACATGAAGACTCTTTTTGTTTTTTAATTGATAACTTGACTTGTGTATTGTGGATTTTTGTCGTTTTGGTCTTGCTTTTTTAGATAAATATTCTCTCTTTTTCTAAACCTGTGTTGTGTCATTTTGTAGTGATTTCATTAAGTTACTGTGTGTGTTGGTACAAATACTTTACACCTAGCATTCTGAAGTTAAGCCTACTGCTCTTGTCAAGGTACAAAGGGGGTAAGCAGGGGTTAGGTGAGGGTGATTCCTTTATACCCTGACTAAAGTGAGGGTCCTTGTTTGGACAGGGGGTAACCTGACAGCCAACCAAATACCCCATTTCTAACAAACAGCAAATCTTGCCACACCGAAAATAGCTTTTTAGGCATTGTCACCATAAGAACATGTTTAACGTTACACTCTCACATGTCCCACTTGAAATACCATGCTCCCTGCCTTATTAACAATTAGGGGTGCCTTAATAATGTTTAAAGGAGAGAATTGTCTCTAAAAAGTGCTATTTTGACAGGACAAGATTGGAGTTAAAGTTGCACAGTGAGGTTAATCGTGGCAGGCATGCAGTCATGTTTTGCATTGCCACTTTAAAGGTCCAAGTGGCTTTTATGTTCCAGGCCCTGGTTACATTTTGTGTCATATACTACAGACTTATTGGTAAGTTAAATGTGGCAATAATGATTACAGCCAATGTTGACTTGGTTTTAGGGGCGAATGAATAGGCACTCTGACTTGGTTAGCAGGGTCCTAGTACACAATGTAAAATAAACATCAGCATCCGTCCAAAAACTGTGGTGATTAAGCTAAAAAGAGGCATTTTCTTACAAGAGGTATCTTCACTACATCTGATTACTGACTGAGTTGCATTATTAGTATGCAGTGGTCTAGGTATTCTAATGTGACATTTGTTACCCTATGGTACAGGGGACCCTTCCAGTACAAATACTATCCTTTAAAACTTTTCTTGTTCGGTATGTGTGCTGCACAATGCAGCATGAAGTCAGAGTATGAAAACCAAGGAGGAATAAAAGCATTTTTTCTTGATATGTTCACTGAAAGGAGGTGTAAGATTTTGGCACCAAGCCCTGCCTACAATGCTTGTAGATAGGGATTTACATAAAAAAACCATAGGTGTTTGTATGGAGCACACATGTACCAACCGTGAAATGCCCCTTGACACAAAGTAATGTAAGGCAGTGCACAGGACAACTTTGCATTACTATTGAAAACTATTCAATGCATATCTTGATTTGCACTGGATATTAAATAAGTATGTAACACTTCGCATCAGGTTTACGTTACAAAGGTAACCCAAAACCGTCACAAAGAGCAATTTGAAAGTCAGTGATAGCCAAAGGGTGTGTCTTCCATGGATGTCAGTATGACACATGCAAATTATGGGTTGCATTTTCACTCTTGCTGCAATACCAAAGAAAGCACAGGGGCAAAAAAGGTCCTAGGACAAGTAGTAACTGTGTGCCACCTAAGAAGTAGCACATAGCATGCACATCAAGGCCTTGATTTGACTGGTGGCACCCGGGTCTCAAGCACCTACAGAGATACTTCCAAACAGGTGGAATCACAAACTGCATGCCCCCACAGGCAGTGCTTATTTTTAGCTAGTGGCTTATGGTGCTCAGCACTGGAACTTATTTGTCTGACAGCTGCCACATGGTGGTGCTGGTGGTGTAATTTAGAAATTAGCAGAAAACAGTTGTTTATTATGAGAAAGTAGCTTCTTTCAATACCTATGTCCACCTTCACCATGGTAACTCCGAATATGGCCGTGTAAGGTGTCTAACATCTGGGAATCGTACCCCAGTACTGATTCTAGTATTGGTTTTACAATTCCATGCACTCTGGGGGCTCCACAGTGGACCCTCAGTACTGCCATACCAGCCTTCTGAGGTTTTCCAGGCAGCTCCAGCTGCTGCCACCTCACAGACAGGTTTCTGCCCTTCTGTTGCTTGAGAAGCTCAAGCCCAGGAAGGCAGAACAAAGCATTTCCTTTGGGAGAGGAATGTTACACCCTCTCCCTTCAGAAATAGGTGTTACAGGCATGGGAGGGGTAGCCTCTGGAAATGCTTTGAAAGTCACAAAAAGAGCCCTCCTTGCATATACCAGTCTACACTGCTTTATTGTCATAGCGACTCGCAAATTGCAACTCGCAATCCGAGATGCAGAAAAGGTATCTCAGACACCTTCTGCGACTCGCTATGGGGTCGCAAAGACCCACCTCATGAATATTCATGAGGTGGGTGCAGTTTGCGACCCCATAGCGAGTCTAGGAACTCACGGGGATGGTGGCCTGCTGGAGACAGCAGACCACTATGTCTGTGACTGCTTTTTTAATAAAGCAGCTTTTTTTTTCTCTCTGCAGCCCGTTTTCCTTAAAGGAAAACGAGCTGCAAAAAGAAAAAATTCTGAAACCATTTGGTTTCGTTTTTTTCAGAGTACGCAGTGGTCCATAGGACCACTGCCTGCTCTGAAAAAATATTTTTGTGGGCATTCACAAAGTGGAAGGGGTCCCATGGGGACCCCTTCCGTTTTGCGAATGAGTTACCATCCACTTCAAGTGAATGGTAACGGCGAGTTGGTTTGCGACCGCTTTCGCGGTCACAAAGCAACTCTACATTGCGATGCTGTCGCAAACAGGAAGGGAACACCCCTTCCTATTTGCAAGTTGGAATCACATTTTGCGGGTCGGTACCGACTCGCAAAATGTGATTCTGCATCGCGTTCAGCCTTTTGCGCCTCGGAAACTGCGTTTTTTGCCGTTTGCGATGCGCAAAAGGCTTCCTACATCTGGCCCCAGGTGTCTTGTTTTTAGGAAGGAACACTGGCACTTGGGACCTGGTTAGCAGGATCCCAGTGCACTTCAGTCTAAGTTGCATCAACAACCAGGCATAAAGTGTGGGGGATGTACTACAACCAGAGCCCAGCTTCCTTCACCTGCAAGCCACACCTGCATGCATATTCCTCTTAATTGCTTCTAATATGCATTTCATTTACTCAAACTCACCTCAGTTACTTCACAAGAAGTACCATTTTTGACATCTAGGTCATCAAATGCTGAAATTATTTGTAAATTGCGGAAGCATGGCAGCCATAAAAGGCCGTTACAATTAAAACCTTACGTCCTCCAATAATACTGCAATAGATAAATACTGGTACCAAGGGGTGAGTTATTGCGTACAGTAACACTGAAACATTTTTGACTTTCGCATCTTGGAATGGGCGACGATGTGCTAATACCATGTTTTCCCATGTTTTGAGGTGTGAAAAACAAGTTCTAGAAAGTCCGATCCCCGATTTAAGAGTATATCCCATTTGGATCCCCCTTTGGGATTTCTTTGAGGACTGCCATTGACAAAGGCTGCCTTTCATGCCTGTTTGATTTATCACCCTTACATGCGTGCTTCGACTTACACCTTAAAATATCTAAGGCACATGCCCCCAAAACTATGAGACAAGTTCAATATGTTGTCATAGGAGACACATTTGGTAAACAGTCCTCGCTACCTACTCTTCAATCAATTCAAATTAGAGCCGTGGCTTGGACAAACACATATCTTCTGCAGTTCATCCTGAAAACAAGGCTTGTTAGTGCTTCAGTTTACATTCAAGGGTTATTTAAGGAGCAGTTGCTGGGGTCTGAATTGAAAGGCCACTGTTTTGCCATGGCAACCAAACATCTGCTGTCAACAGCCCAATTGAACTCGCAGAAACGTGCGTCATGCATTCCATTTGCACCAGTAATAATAAAGTTAGTGCAGAAAGGTCGCAAAAGGTACTTCTGGTCTGCAATCAGGTTTCATTCAGAAGTAAATCAGTGATGTTCTCTTCTCTAAGTAATTAATTCGATCACTATATGTGTTTCACGTTTTAAGATTCTAGCAACATGGAAACGGTGCTCCTGTTTGGTGCATACTTTTTTTTTAGATCTCTTTTTTTATATGAAAAACATAGTATTGCATGCATCTGAGCATCAACCGCTGCTCTCGTTATTTTCTATAATACTTCGTCCAGATTATGAGGGATATAAGGAAAAAGGAGAGAAAGAAGAGTGAAAGAAGAAGGTAGGGCTATGCTTCCAGTGGTGTCGGTTCACCTGTTGGGTGTTCCGTGCAAGGGTGGCCAGTCATGAGATAAGTGTGTCTTGTGGAAGTGAGCTTGAACCAGAGACTAAGGGGGGGAAGAGGGGGTCCACACCCGTGAGCAGGGCCAGTGAGGTGGGGGGTAAAGGTGCCCTCTTAGTGATATAGCGTGCTGATCCTAGGTGCCCCACTCCATGTTGACCGGGGCTGCGTGGGGGGCTCCGAAGTTACCACCTGTGGTCAGCTGCTGCCGACACTCCCCTCCTGTCCCTCCCCTAACAGCATTCCTTGGGCAGGATCCCCCTCGGCCTGGCCCCTCCTGCCTGCTACATAACATCTCAGGGGGTATCTGCTCATGCTGCGCATTCTGTGTAGTGTATTGTGGTTGGGGGCTTAGGGTTAAATCGTGGCATGTGTCTACAGACCACAGGGTCCCTTTAAATCTGTGGATTATGTTAATTATAGCCTGCTGGTCAGGGTCGGCCGAGGAATCATGGCAGGCGGGAATCATCCTTAGATTCAAGAGATGCAACCAAGGTGTCCCAGGTATCTATCCCCTTGATTTGTATTCCTTTTCGTAGTGTGGTGTGCCCAGTCCTCCTAGTTCTAAGGGGAGTTGTGTGGCAGTCAAGGCTACTCGTCAGCGGCATTTGCCCCATATTAAGTCCGTCATGAGGCTGTTCAATGATGCGGGGTATCAGTAGCTGTAGAGCTGCGAAATGATAAAGCATACGCGGTAGGTAATCATTTTGGCAATTGCCACTTTGCCCATGGGCAAAAGCGAGAGAGATCCCCAGAAAGGCAGAGATACTTTAATGGAGCGAAGCGCACGCCCCAGGTTTCCCGTCCTCAAATCGGCCACATCATGATATATGTGTATGCCTAGATATTTAAAGGTTGTGTACGCCCATGGTAGTGTGAATGTCGGAGTGCTGAGTCGCATTTCCGCGGGTGTCGATGCTAACGGAAACAGACAGGATTTGGACCAATTGACCCGCAGGCCTGATATATCACCGAATTGATCCAATAGTTGTAGCATGCCCGAAGCGTTGCAGCGTAGTCACACAGGTATATCAGCATATCATCTGCATATAAGGAAATGATCTGGTAGCCGTGCCGTGAGGTATGCCCCATTCCCGCGCCCTCATTCTGAGTTGTGCAGCAAGTGGTTCCATTGCCAAGGCAATAAGAGTGGGGACAACGGACATCCCTGCCTTGTGCCTCGGCCTATCAGGAACTCATCCGAAATTGCTCCACTTGTTTTAACCCGAGCGACGGGGTCTGTATGCAGTACTTTTATCCACTTCAGGAAAACAATCTCGACTCCCAGCCGGGACAACGTTTCCAGTAGGAAGGGTCAACCCAATGTATCAAACGCTTTCTCAATATCTAGGGAGACTGCTACCCGGTTGTGGTTAGACTCGGATGTTTCACTTATGGTTAGCAATAAAGGTCTGATGTTCATGAACGTGTTGCGCCCCGGGATAAAGCCCGATTGATCCTCATGGACCAAGTGTGGCATCAGCGGGAATTGTCGATTAGCTAGGATCTTGCCTATCAGTTTACAATCTAGGTTGAGGAGAGAGAGGTGCCTGTATGAGCGGACATCCAACGGGTCACACCCCGGCTTCGGTAGTACTACTATTACTGATTCACTTTGCGACCCTGGTAGCCTGCCTTTTTCAAGCGCCTCATGTACCATCTCGACATATGGTTGGATTAATTGCCCTGAGCACGCTTGGTTTTATTCTGCCGGAAGGCCATCGCTGCCCGGTGCTTTATCTCATGCCAATTGCTGCAAGGCTAACTGAACCTCTGACGCGTTGATGGGTGCATCTAATTCACCTTGCTGTGTCACTGATAAGCGAGTCAAAGGAAGTGCTCTGAAGAATTCTGCCAATTGTTGTGCGGATGGAGCGGGCTGCACTGCGTATAGGGTGCTGTAGTATCATTGAAAAGCCTTGTTTATTCCTAATTGGTTATTAATCCCTGTTCCCGAGCCTGATGTTATTGCTCCTATTGGTCTATGTTGTTGTTCCCCTTGTACCAACCAGGCTAGCATTCTACCGGAACGGTCTCCCTCTGAGTGTGCTCTGGTTAAACAATGGCGGTATTCATATCTGCGTAGGCGCCTGTCAACCTCGTCCACCTGAGTCTGGAGCGACCAAAGGTCGTCCAGGGCCACAGCGCCTGACGCTGCACCCTTCTCCGCTACTTGGAGCTCAGTCTCTGCCCTCCTTAATTCATCGCCGCTGACATGCACATACCTCTCACTACCACCTTGTGGGCATCCCACTCTGTGGCGTGCGACAATGCTGTCCCGCGATTTAGCTTAAAGTACATCAATATGTGCTCTGTTAACTCATGACGGAATGGTGGGTCTAGCAGTAGGCTTGACTGTAGTCGCCATGTGGGGATACACGTCCTCGTTTTGCCCCAATGAACGGTGCCCAACAGCGGACAGTGGTCTGATATTGTTTTAGCGAGATATGAGGATCCCGTGAATTTGCTAACCAGCGCAGTCGAGCAAAGCAGCAAGTGTATTCGAGTATGATGGCGGTGAACCGGGAAAAGAAGGAGTATTCCCTATCCGGGGGATACAATGTGCGCCACACATCTACCAGCCCCTGCTCTGAAATCCATGCCTGAAACGCCTGGGAAGTCTTCCTACAGGGAGCTCCTTCCAAAGGTGGGGGTGACATATCAGCAATGACATCTGGTACGCAATTCCAGTCCCCACCCCATATGTAATGCACGGTGGGGTCCTGAAATAATTGAGAAGTGAGAGACAGGAGGAATTCTCCCTGTTTTATATTGGGAGCTTACGCGCCAGTGATAGTGAGCGGTGTGCCATCTAATGAACCCTCTAGTTGTACATACTGGCCTTCTGTGTCTGTTTTGTGGTGGTCTACGGTGTAGGGTACACCTGGGGCTATCCATATTAGTACTCCCTTCAATCAATCAATCACAAAATTTGTAGAGCACGCTACTAAGCCCTGAGGGTCTCAAGGCGCTGGGGGGGGGAATCAAGGTGGGGGCAGGGAGGGTCACTGATCGAACAACCATATTTTGAGGTTCTTTCTGAAGAGTAGGAGGACTTTGGTTTTGCACAGGTTGGTGGGGAGGGAGTTCCAGGTTTTGGGGGAGAGGTAGGAGAAGGACCTGCCTCCTGTGGTGGTGCGTTGGATGCGGGGGACTGTGGCTAGGGCAAGGTCGGCTGATCGGAGGTTGCGTGTGGGAGTGTGGAAGTTCACTTTTTCTTTGAGGTAGGTTGGGCCGGTGTTGTGGAGGGATTTGTGTGCGTGGATGAGAATCTTGAATGTGATTCTCTTGTCTAGGGGGAGACAGTGAAGGGATTTGAGGTGTGGTGAGATTCGTTTGTGGCGGGGAGGCCAAGGACGAGGCGTGCGGCTGTGTTCTGGATGCTCTGGAGTTTGTGTTTGAGTTTGAGTGTGGTGCCGGCATAGAGGGCATTACCGTAGTCCAGTCTGCTGCTGATGAGTGCGTGGGTGACTGTCTTCCTGGTTTCTGGGGGAATCCATTTGAAGGATTTTTTTAGAGTGCAGAGTGTGTGGAAGCAGGAGGAGGTTAGAGCATTGATTTGCTGTGTCATGGAGAGGCAGGGGTCCAGGATGATGCTGAGGTTGCGTGCGTGGTTTGCGGGTGGGTGCGATGCCTAGGGCGGTGGGCCACCAGGAGTCATCCCATGTGGTTTTGTTGCGGCCAAAGATGATGATCTAGGTTTTGTTTGAGTTGAGCTTGAAGTGGTTAGTGGTCATCCAGTTGGCGATGTCGAGGAGAGCAGCGTGTAGGTTGGTTTTGGCGGTGGTGGGGTTGCGGGTGATGGAGAGGATGAGTTGGGTGTCATCTGCATATGAGAGGATAGTGATTCCGTGTGCTCGGAGGATGTTGGCTAGGGGGATCATGTAGATGTTGAAAAGTGTGGGGCTGAGAGAGGACCGTTGGGGGACTCCGCAGGTGATCTTGGTAGTGTTGGAGTGGAAGGGTGGAAGGCGGACTCTCTGGGTCCAGTCGGTGAGGAAGGAGGTGAGCCAGTCTAAGGCTTTGTGGTGAATTCCTATGTTGTGGAGGCGTGTGCGGAGTGTGTGGTGGCAGACGGTGTCAAAGGCTGCGGAGAGGTCTAGGAGGATGAGTGCGACGGTCTCGCCTATGTCGACTTTGGTCCTGATGTCGTCAGTGCATGCGATGAGGGCTGTCGTTCTTGCGGAACCGGGATTGTGAGAGGTCAAGGGTGTTGTTTGTTTCGAGGAAGTGGGATAGGCGGGCGTTGACTAATTTCTCTGCAACCTTGGCGGGGAAGGGGAGGAGGGAGATGGGGCGGTAGTTGGAGAGGATCTCCGGGTCGTCATGTTTTTTTTTTTGGAGAGCAGTGATTTCTGTGTGCTTCCAGGGGTCTGGGTAGGTGGCGGAGTCGAAAGAGGAGTTGATTATGTTGTAGAGTAAGGGGGTGATGGTTGGGCTGGCTTTGTTGTAGATGCAATGTGGGCAGGGGTCAGAGGGGGATCCGGAGTGGATGGAGTTCATGGTTTTTTCGGTTTCTTCGTATGTGGTTGGGGTCCAGGTGGAGAGTGTGGTGGGGGGGTCAAGAGTGAGGGTTGGGTTGGGTGAGTGAGGGGTGTGTGTGGTGGGTGTGTGTGGTATGAAGCTGTTGTGGATGTCCAGGATTTTGTGGAGGAAGTGGTTGGAAAGGGCATCACATTGGGGCTGTGTGTGTGCGGGGTCTATGTTGCTGGCTTTGGGTTTGGCAAATTAATTAATGATGGTGATGAGTTCTTTGCTGTTTTGAGAGTTGTTGTTAAGGCGTGTCTTGTAGTGATCTCTTTTGGCGTTGCGTATGAGTTGGTGATAGGGGTGAATGGTGGTTTTGATGGTGGAGAAGTTGGTTGTGGAAGGTTCTAGTCGCCATATTTTCTCAGCTTGGCGGCATTTGCGCTTGGAGTCTTGGAGTTCAGGGGTGAACCATGGGGTGTTCTTGATGTTGCGGGTGGCGATGTGTTTTCTGAGGGGGGCTAGTGTGTCTGCGCAGGTGGTGATCCATTTGGAGAGGTTGTGTGCTCCTGTGTTGGGGTCGTTGGTGTGGGGGGGGATTGTGAGCCAGTTGGGAGTTTAGTCGTTCTGTGGGAATCTTGTCCCACATGCGGTAGGGTGTGGTGTGTTGATGGTAATGTGTGGGGGTTTAGTGAAGGAGAAGTTGACGCAGTGGTGGTCAGTCCAGAGGAGTTCGGTGGTGTGGGGATAGGCTATGTGTTGGCTTGCAGTGAAAATTGCGTTGAGCGTGTGTCCTGCTGAAGGGTGGGTGCGGCGACCAGTTGTTTGAGTCCGAGGTTGTTGAGGTTGTCTGTGAGGGAGGTAGAGTTGTGGTCTTGTAGGTTTTCTAAGTGAAAGTTGAAATCACCGAGGAGGATGTAGTCTGTGGAGGTGAGGGCATGCGAGCTGATGCTGTCAGCGATGGTGTCGCAGAAGGCGGGGCATGGTCCTGGTGGTCTGTAGATTTGTGTACCTCTGAGGGTGGAGTTGTTAATGTGGATTAGGAAGTGCATGTGTTCTGTGTTGTCGATAGTGTCTTGGGAGCTGGTGGTGACTTTGATGGTGTCTCTGTGTAGGATGACAATGCCACCATCTGGCCTGTTGAGGCGGCCTTTGCGTTGGAGTTTGTATCCCTTGGGGGTGGCGATTGCTATGTTGGGTTCTGAGGATGGGTTGGTCTAGGTTTACGTGAGGAAGGCGATGTCAGGTGAGTGTGATGTGATGAGGTCCCAGAGTTCTATGGCATGTTTGTGAAGGGAGCGGGTGTTGAGGAGCAGGCAGTTGAGGTGGTTGTGGTGGGTGGCGTTGGTGTGGTGCGTTAGGATGTTGTTGCGGGGTGTGTTCTGGTTGTGGGCTGGTGTGCGGCGGGGTTGGTTGGTGGGGGCAGAGCGAATGAGTCTTGCGTTGGGGGTGTTGTGTTTGTTGAAGGAGGGGTCACTATAGTTGGTGTGTGGTGTGAGGGATGAGGAGCAGGAGAAATGACAGGTGTGGTAGGTGAAGGGGCCATGAGTGTGTGTGGGGCTAGATGGGGTGCACATGGGGCGGGGGTCTGGGTTGAGAGAGTGGAGGGTGAGAGGGGAGTAGGTGTGTCTGAGAGGACCAGGGGGTCTGGCGCCTGGTGCGGTCTTGGTGCAGACGGGCTTGCCTTTGGCAAGAGGAGGGGAGGGTGGGAGTGGCAGCTGGCAGGAGGGAGGGCTTGACGAATGAGAGGGCTGGGGGGGTGGGGCCGCAGGGGACGCAGCGGCGGGAAAGCAGGACAACAAGGGCGGTGAGGAGGAGGGGGAGGTGGGAGGGGATGCAGGGGATGCAGCAGCAGGGAAAAGGAGAGAAAAATATGGAGTGGAGGTGGCATGGATGGCGGAGCGGGGTGCGACCTGTCTGCAGAAGCAGGGTCAAAGGTTGCTCCCTGTTACTGTGCCGCGGATGCCATAAGAGGAGGGGAGGGTGAGAGTGGCAGCTGGGAGGAGGGAGGGCTTGACGAATGAGAGGGCTGGGGGGTGGGGCCGCAGGGGACGCAGCGGCGGGGAAAAGGAGAGAAAAATATAGAGTGGAGGTGGTGCGGATGGCGGAGCGGGGAGCGACCTGCCTGCAGAAGCAGGGTCAAAAGATGCTCCCTGTTACCGTGCCGCAGCTGCCATAAGAGGAGGGGAGGGTGGAAGTGGCCGCTGGGAGGAGGGAGGGCTTGACGAATGAGAGGGCTGGGAGGGGTGGGGCCGCAGGGGACACAGCGGCGGGAAAGCAGGAAAACAAGGGCGGTGAGGCAGAGGGGCCACAGGGGATGCAGTGGCAGGTAAAAAAAGGGAAACAGAGATGGTGAGGAGGAGTGGGGAGGTGGGACGGGCCGCAGGGGACGCAGCGGCGGGGAGAAACAAGAAAACAAAGACGGTGAGGAGGAGGACTATAGCGGCATGGGCCACAGGGGACGTAGTGGCGGGGAGAAACAGGAAAACAGAGATGGTGAGGAGGAAGGGAGAGGCGGGAGGGGCCGCAGGGGATGGCACGGCAGGGAAAAAAAGGAAAACAGAGACGGCGAGGAGGCGGGGAGGGATGCTGGAGGGGCCGCAGGGGACTCAGCAGCTGGAAAAAAGGAAAACAAGGACCGTGAGGAGGAGGGGGGAGGTGGGAGTTGCCGCAGGGGAAGCAGCAGCAGGGAAAAGGAGAGAAAAATACGGAGTGGAGGTGGCGCGGATGGCGGAGCGGGGAGCGACCTGCCTTCGGAAGCATATGCAGAGAAGGTGGTGCCGTAAGCTAGGCCCGCCATTTATTCTGTAAGGTACGTAACTCCTCTGTTGTTAAGTGTGATTCTTGTAGTATAGCATTGTGAATTTTATGCCTTTTGAGATATGTGTAAGTTCTGCAACGTTTAATAGGGCTAGCCATGCCTTGCACATTACAGGTCATTATGTTATAAGTGGACATTTTCACATGTGTTAGAGGTTTTTGGTGCATACTTAGAGGTATTTCTCTCCTTTGGTTTCCTTCAAAATATCTATGCTGACAACATGCAGTATTTTGTCTTCTCATCCGTCTCTCTCATTCTCTTACAACCAAAAAATGTATGACGATTACATATTTTTAACTACCGAATATCAGAAGTAAGCCTGATTTATGGTTGAAATTCTGTCTGAAGGGGGCTTCATGTCACCACCCTACTCAACCAGGAATGCTGAGGCTTTCATAAATCCCTGAGTGTGAGTGGAATCCTGCATTGCTACCACTACAACTAGTGGAAGCTATGCAACATAACAAAATACTTTAGCATCCCTCCTTCTCAACAGCTCGGCTCATAATGAAAACACTAGCTAAGAGTAAGTTACAGTTTTTCCCTTCCCAGTATGTATTCTCTCTTTTAGATAAGGTTATTAATTTTACGTTCGCACATTCAGTTCAGTCTGCTACTCCAATCACCCACCACTCTCTATCAAAACAAGGCAGGCTGGCTGTCAATCATCAGGCATAGAATACCCGTATGAACCTGCTCTTCAAGGCCATACATGGAACAGACCTTCCATACCTGCTCGAGCTAGTCACTAGCCATGTAACTCCACGTACCACACTCATCCAATCTCATGCCTTGCCTGTTCTTTTTGGGATCCCTGGCATCCACATCTAGGACAGTATCCATTTACAGAGAACACAATTTTCCTCTCTGCATAAGTTCAGCTGTGCATCACAATTTACGTTTTGAGGGATAGAGCAACAGATAGGGTAAATGCCAGTGCTATGTTAAGGGGCTGCATTTGAGTTAGGTTTTGAGTTCAAGTCTATGTAGATTTACAGATGGTGTAGTGGTGTTTATTTAATGACTTAGGGCCATATGTACAAAGCTATTTGCATTTCTTAATGGTCCGAATTGCTATTTCAGGCTATTAAGCAGGGAAGCAGAGTTTGAGGGATGCTGTTATGCTGTCTCCTTGGTGCCAGTGGGTGCTTCCTGCTATGGCTGTTTTTTGATGACTCATGTTGAGACATCGCCTCACCTGTATGTTTAAAGTTTTTAAGGAGGAATGAGCTTGTAAGACTACTGTAACTTGTCTGCCAACTGAACCTATATGCTATCTATCTTAGCTGAGCAGTAGGATTGGTCAAACGGGCCTTAAGATCTGGCCACCTCTGCAGTTTACAGCCTGAAACCGTGTAATTTGTGTAATATTTATTTTGTCCACTGTACTCCTTGCAAGTACATTTCCAGTCACAACTTATAGCTGAATGTCTACCAGAAATAAACAGAATAATAAAACAAGCACAAATCCACAATTCTGACTGAGAAGCAGTTGGTATTCCCCACAGTTAAAACGTCATGCCAGTTTAGAAATGCACACATAGGCTCTGCAATGGCAGGCCTGAGATATGGTTGAATGGCTACTAAAGTGGGTGGCACAATCAGTGCTGCAGGCCGCTAGAGCTATTTAATTTACAGGCCTTGGGCATAGGTAGTGCACTTTACTAGGGACTTATAAGTTAACCAACTAGGCCAATTGTGGATAAGACAATTGTTAGACCTGTTATCCTTAGGATGGTCTTCCCCAAAACCTTTTGCCTGCTTGTCTCATATTTTTGCTGATTCTTATTGTTGGCAAGGACTCTGAGCACTTTACCACTGCTGACCAGTGCTAAAGGCCATGTGCTTCTCCCCTAAACATGGTACAATTGGTGTATACACAACTGGCCTTTGTACATTTCTTTTAAATCCCTTATAAAATGGTCTACCGCATACCCAGGGCCTGTAAACTGAATGGTACTAGTGGGCCTGCAGCACTGATTGTGCCACCCACTGATGTAGCCCCTTCTCAGCCACCAACTCTGTGTCCAAACTCCAGCTGAAATCCCCTTCTACTCAACTCATCACATTCATAGAACCTTTACTTCATCACCTTCTGTAAGAAGGTTCTGCAAAGATAGTGAGGTTCTACAGATCAGCTGACCATTAACACTGGAGCCTACTAGTGGTCTCTGCTGGAGTGAGTCCTGAAAACACACCTTTTTCCCCCATACCACCTCCTTCCTCAGCTGGACACAGCTGGACAACACCTGTCACCACTGCTGCCACCATCCCACAGAGAGAACATGCCCCTCCCTTGGAGGTAGGGATGCCACATTGCCAGGGTATCTTGGGTGGACACTAGATGGACGGTCGGGACCACTACAGGCATATACATATCACAGTATTTTTCATGAATGGGGACACACTGGCACAACTCTAATATTGCACACATCGACAACTATCATTGTGGTGTCATCATTCATTGCAAAATGAATGCTGGCACCACATTGATGGTACACTCACACTGGACAATGGTGTCCATGTGTGCGCATTGCAAGAGGACCTGTATGGATAGGTTAGTGCTGTCTGTTTTGTATGTGAGTCAGTACGTGTATGTGTGTGTGGATTGGATGTTTGAGGTGGAGGGGGCTGGAGTGGGTGGTCTGTATGTGTGTCGCTTGCTTGCGAGACCAATATTGTTGTGTATGTTGTGTTGCCATGTGACACATTCTGGTGAGTCTTGTTGTGTGACAGACGTTATCATGATGTGTGTAGTGGTGCATGTGTATGTGTGTCTGTGTAGCTGATTGTGTAGTTGTGTTGGTTGTTGTGGTTGTGTTGTGTCTGGATGCAGTGTCAATGATGTGTGTAAGTTGTGTCATGGATGTATGCCAATGTGTGATTTCGGCATGTGCGGGTTTTGTTGTGTTGGAATTGTAGTGGATGATGGTGTATACATGGGGTATTGTGTAGTGTGTAGTGCAGGGGGATACATATTTGGAAAGGTACAGTGTATATATGTCAATTACCTCTATTCCATAGCCCCTGACATTTTTTGAATTCCATTAGGTTCCACCATCATCTCCCACCATTAGCAAGCTATTGCCAATCCTCCGCTTGGAGAGCTGTAACATCTAAATATGGTAGATATAACTCTGTTGACTTGACCGTCTTCGTATGTCTGCCGCTGACGCAGCTTGGATGCTTGGCGGTAACACCACCACGATCTAAATCAGGCCTTAAGTTTGAAAAGTATGAAAAGAGCACATGCACTTTAGCACTGCTTAGATGTGGTAAAGTACCTGCTCAAGGAGAGGACTTCAATAGCTGTGAAATTTTAATTTCTCAGACTCCTATTTTTTTGGGTCAAAACCAATAACTTTACCGGGACCTCCCCCCATGACTATTTGGCTTCAAAAACACTTCAGTGGGTACAACCTACAAACTTTCCCCCATTCTTTCCCCCATTGTAGAATTGTATCTTCTATTTCAGAGACTGAGTCAGAAGGTAAAATCTTTGAGCATGACATGCATTGATACTGCATTCCATTGCAGCGGGCCAAAATCATGCCTAGGCCCCAGTAAAACATGAACACTGACTACTGATTGTTGGTTTGCTTTTATGGTGCTTTTTGTTCTAAATCATTCATAAAATAAAATAATATCTTGGTTACTCTTATTGAATTATTTTGTTTTGGTATCATTTTGGCTCATTACATGTCTCTTTTGTTTTTTAGGAATTGGTTATAGCATTTTTATTGTTTTGTGTTTTCACTTTTTAACAGTTTTGTTACAGCTTACTACTTAACACATTTTCCCAAGTTACATGTGGCATAGGTACCAGAAGGACTGAGCCCAGATATACATTACTGAATATTGAAACTGTGTTTTACCATTATTCTTTGAGGAGGGATTAATATACGACACCTGTTCCTAATAGCACATTATCAGTGACAACAATGATGTAGTTATGGATAGATCACTGTTTCCATTATTAAAGGTATTTTTTGTTTTCTTAATAAGCTTGGCACTGTTCAGGAAATCTGCATGAGGGACACACACTATTTGTGATCAACATGGCAAGAAATTACTATTGCCATTTTAACTTCCAATGGAGGTTTTGGTTTCTGCTACAGAATTAAACACCGAATGAAATGACTCCAAACATGACATGAAAGTATAGAAGTTTAAATGGAAGTACCTTGGATTGAGTTTGGATAAACCTGTTCAGTAGTTTCTGAGAAATTACAATTTAAAAAAACTTTTCACAGTGGGCTTGAAATAATTAAAAGGCAGAGATACATGGACCTATGGGGGACATGTCCAATCAAGATGGCCAACAGGATGCATCCTTAAGGAGCTCCTTGTGTGCCCTGAGTATCTCCTGCATAATACCGCATGTTTTGACTAACTATTGCGGGGGTTGCTGCAGCTTACCCCAGATACGAGGATGGAGCTCCTGTGAGTCTGTGACAGGGAGGTTGACGCAGGTGCTCGGAAGACCTGCATATTGGGGAGGAAGCAGTAGGCCCACGTTGGAGCTGCTGACTTGGATGTGGCCTACCGTGATTGTGTCCAAGTAGAAGCCTTGATGATCAGTGGGAGACATGCAGCCAAGGCAGAGGAATTCCAGAACAGAGAACAGGGTGAGATAGAGGCAAGGGATCCTTGGCGCAGCTGGGTCAGGACCTGCTGGTGCACAATCTGTGGAGGACTGGACTGGAGCAGGAATTCCTAGTAGGGGATATCAGCCAGCTGCAGAGATCTGCCGAACTTCAGAGCCCCAGGTAAGACAAATGGTCTGGGTTGGGGGCTCCTTGGAGACCATAGGAAGTAGCGGTGGCAGTAGTGGATGTTGGTAGGCCCCATTGCAGAAAGGTGGAGATTGGCAGACTCCCTGGAGTGGATCAGAGTCCGGGAAGCAACTCAAGGCAGATGGTGAGCTTGCTGGGGGAGGTTGCTGGAATCCTCTGACTGGCAAGATTGAAGAGCAGTAGAGTCAGTAGCCGGTGATGGCCTAAGGCTCAGGATCTGCTATGAGCCCAACCTCCATTTGAGGATGGGGTGCTGCCTCTGAGATACAACTGTACAGTGGCCACACAGCCTGTAACAGAAGGTAGACTTGACTCTGGCTGCACAAAAATCCCTGTATAACCAGTGACTAGGGCCAGATGTAAGATCATGGCATGGAATTGCTTTAGGGGCTTTGGAGAGTTGGCCTGTCTACCGGCACTGAAGGCTAGTGGAAGAAGTGGTGCCTGTTACTAGGTGGATTTGGAATTGCTCCAACATTAAACTCACAGTGATGTTGACGCTGGGTACCATGACTGCTTTGCCAGTACCATGACTGCTTTGCCAGTTGGGTCTACAATACTTTGTGAAACACAGTTCTCGTGGGGAAGGGGAAAACACCTGGTTCCATGCAGCAGAACACAATGGAACAGTATACCACCCAAACCCTGAGATCACACAGGCAGGTTTGCTAGTGGAGCTCACACACAGATCCTGTATGAGTCCCCTACAAAGAAACTGTCTTGAGCAGACATACTGGCGGCCATTGAGGTTTCTCATGTGGGCTAGAGGGAAAAATTTAAACTGTGTCCATAGAAGTGAATCTCCTTTGAGCAGACTTGCGTAAAGTGTCTGATAAGGTGGTAGTGGCTGAGGAGATCATTGATGAACTCAAGGTAGAAGTGGTCTTAATCAAATAGCAAGTCACTAGCATTACATCCAAAACTGGAGTACTGAAGGTGTGAGCTGAGGATGCGAAGGGGAGGTCACACCACAATAGCATGCTGAGGGAGGTTCCATGGAACAATTTGTTGAAAAGTAGATACAGGACACGCTGAAGCCATGTAATCTTTCCACCTTCTTTGTTATTGAAAGGGAGCATAGGACATTGGTGGTCTCACAGTGAACAGGGGCCACCAGCTAGGGCAAACAGTGCACATGTGCTGAATTAAAAAAAAACAGAAACAGTACACTATGAGCAATGTGAGAGTCTGACAATGCCTAGGATGACAATCACCAAATATCTATCTACCCAGACTACACACACAGACTGTAGGGTGATAAGAGATAATTTCTGAAGGTAAAGAGAAAGCTGATGAACATGGGTCTCAAGTACATTCTTTTGTACCCGGCCAGGCTTCATGCAAGGTAAATCTCATTTTTTCAACTCTCCAGGAGATACTTGCAGGTGGTTAGAGATGTGGGATGAAGTACCGAGTGGCAAAGTGGGGTCGTGGAGGAATCAGGCACAATGTAGAAAAGAGTTGTACCACCTTGACTGGAGGAAACGAGGAGACAATGAGCAGCTGTATGGGCGAAAGTATGGAATGATGGGGTCTTTGAGGATTGTGATTCAGGGTGATGGTACCATGACACTGGACTGGTCCTCTGCCGAACGTGAGGAGATGTAGGTCCCCTCCGCTCTGACAATGAACGTGGAGATGAGTAATCCACCTGTTTGACTCAGGGTCCAATTGACTCTTGTGGACTCTCGTGGGCTCTACGGGAGGGGGCACCATGTGGGAATTGCTTGTGTTGTTGCTTGTGGTGTTGCCAGAATATCCTCGGGCAAAGACAGAAAAGGAGGCCTGATCAACTATCATTAGTACTGGATTCAAGATGATGCAACTGGGAACTGGGGATTTTCGTTCACATATTCTGGTAGGACTTGTTTCATTGGGTGGCATTTAGGCTGTTGGTTCTGACAGCATTGAAATAATGTATTTCAAGACTGTTATTTGTTGGATTATTTGTCCAGGGAAGGGGGTCTCTGAAGATGTTGGTCTTATACACACAATAAAAAGCTTTGCTCATGCTCCATGCTCATTGTATCAGTCAGCACCTCTGGAAACATTTGTCAACTTCTATCAAAGCGTGATACCTACCTCTGCTGCAGATGGATCATCACCAGTGCATGGTCAGAGAGAAATCTCCCTAAATGAACAACAGCCCACAGCATCATGTGTTCATTATGGTGAAGTCTTTGTCCCTACCTTGGAGTAGAAGGTAGTGCCCCTCTATATCTGCCTCAATGTAGGAGTGATGAAACGGCACACTAGGTGCAAACCAGATTCCCACCTCCCTAGCATAGAAAGAATATGACACCGAATAAAATAGCCACCCCTACTTTTTGCCAACTTCTGCACCTCACTACCTATCACATGTGACTCCTGTAAGCAAGCAATTTGGATCTGATTTTGCAACACAAATAAATGGATCCAATATCTTTTGGTGTCTACTTCCATTCCTCAGATGCTAGGTTCGTATATAGTGTATGTAGCGATAGTCAGTCATTGGGAGGCACTCCCAACCCCCCAATCACCAAATGACTCTGCAGGTGAGATAAAGATGCCATCCCATCACCCCTTCAAAAACAAAGCACACTGAAGCATACCATTCATGCACTGCACCAACAACCCAAAACTCCTCAAGTACTAGAGGTATAAGACCAACATCTTCAGAGACCCCCTTCCCTGGACAAATAATCCAACAAATAACAGTCTTGAAATACATTATTTCAATGCTGTCAGAACCAACAGCCTAAATGCCACCCAATGAAACAAGTCCTACCAGAATATGTGAACGAAAATCCCCAGTTCCCAGTTGCATCATCTTGAATCCAGTACTAATGATAGTTGATCAGGCCTCCTTTTCTGTCTTTGCCAGAGGATATTCTGGCAACACCACAAGCAACAACACAAGCAATTCCCACATCGTGCCCCCTCCCGTAGAGCCCACGAGAGTCCACAAGAGTCAATTGGACCCTGAGTCAAACAGGTGGATTACTCATCTCCACGTTCATTGTCAGAGCGGAGGGGACCTACATCTCCTCACGTTCGGCAGAGGACCAGTCCAGTGTCATGGTACCATCACCCTGAATCACAATCCTCAAAGACCCCAGCATTCCATACTTTCGCCCATACAGCTGCTCATTGTCTCCTCGTTTCCTCCAGTCACGGTGGTACAACTCTTTTCTACATTGTGCCTGATTCCTCCACGACCCCACTTTGCCACTCGGTACTTCATCCCACATCTCTAACCACCTCCAAGTATCTCCTGGAGAGTTGAAAAAATGAGATTTATCTTGCACGAAGCCTGGCCGGGTACAAAAGAATGTACTTGAGACCCATGTTCATCAGCTTTCTCTTTACCTTCAGAAATTATCTCTTATCACCCTACAGTCTGTGTGTGTAGTCTGGGTAGATAGATATTTGGTGATTGTCATCCTAGGCATTGTCAGACTCTCACATTGCTCATAGTGTACTGTTTCTGTCTTTATAATTCAGCACATGTGCACTGTTTGCCCTAGCTGGTGGCCCCTGTTCACTGTGAGACCACCAATGTCCTATGCTCCCTTTCAATAACAAAGAAGGTGGAAAGATTACATGGCTTCAGCGTGTCCTGTATCTACTTTTCAACAAATTGTTCCATGGAACCTCCCTCAGCATGCTATTGTGGTGTGACCTCCCCTTCGCATCCTCAGCTCACACCTTCAGTACTCCAGTTTTGGATGTAATGCTAGTGACTTGCTATTTGATTAAGACCACTTCTACCTTGAGTTCATCAATGATCTCCTCAGCCACTACCACCTTATCAGACACTTTACGCAAGTCTGCTCAAAGGAGATTCACTTCTATGGACACAGTTTCAATTTTTCCCTCTAGCCCACATGAGAAACCTCAATGGCCGCCAGTATGTCTGCTCAAGACAGTTTCTTTGTAGGGGACTCATACAGGATCTGTGTGTGAGCTCCACTAGCAAACCTGCCTGTGTGATCTCAGGGTTTGGGTGGTATACTGTTCCATTGTGTTCTGCTGCATGGAACCAGGTGTTTTCCCCTTCCCCACGAGAACTGTGTTTCACAAAGTATTGTAGACCCAACTGGCAAAGCAGTCATGGTACCCAGCGTCAACATCACTGTGAGTTTAACGTTGGAGCAATTCCAAATCCACCTAGTAACAGGCACCACTTCTTCCACTAGCCTTCAGTGCCGGTAGACAGGCCAACTCTCCAAAGCCCCTAAAGCAATTCCATGCCATGATCTTACATCTGGCCCTAGTCACTGGTTATTCAGGGATTTTTGTGCAGCCAGAGTCAAGTCTACCTTCTGTTACAGGCTGTGTGGCCACAGTACAGTTGTATCTCAGAGGCAGGACCCCATCCTCAAATGGAGGTTGGGCTCATAGCAGATCCTGAGCCTTAGGCCATCACCGGCTACTGACTCTACTGCTCTTCAATCTTGCCAGTCAGAGGATTCCAGCAACCTCCCCCAGAATCTTTTTGGTTTTTGATTCATAACTTGACTTGTGTATTGTGACTTTTTGTTGTTTTGGTCTTGTTTTGTTTAGATAAATATTCGCTATTTTTCTAAACCTGTGTTGTGTCATTTTGTAGTGTTTTCATTACGTTACTGTGTGCGTTGTTACAACTACTATACACCTAGCACTCTGAAGTTAAGCCTGCTGCTCGTGCCAACCCACCAAGCGGGTGGTGGGGGTTAGCTGAGGGTGATTCTCTTTTACCCTGACTAGAGTGAGGGTCCTTGCTTGGACAGGGGGCAACCTGACTGCCAACCAAAGACCCCATTTCTAACACCCAGTCTCAAAGATCTGGGTTAAATCCATTGTTATTTTGGGGATAGTGGCAAGGCCTAAAGGAAGGACAATAGATCTGTTACCACAACTCCATTGGGAGTCAGAGTGCCATGTTCATATTGCCACTATTACCTTTACCCGGCAGAGTTGGGGTGCAGGTGAGGCACTGTGAGCTAGCAAGGATTTGGGCTGGCAGTTTATGACAGTGTGGATGAATTTAGTGGCTCACATTCTGAAATTCTTTCATCCAAATACACAGTCCTATTATTTTAGTAGGAACGTATAACATTTAGGATAAGAAAATGACGACTTTGTAAAGGTGGGAGTTTGAGAATTGTAACTTAAAATGCAACATTGCCATTGAAAAGGATTTAAAGTTACCATTCTTTTAAAACTAAACATGGCATTTTATCTGTTCCCAAACAAAAGTTATTACGTATTAAATATAGAATACAACCCAATGTTATCCTTTGGGAGAAGTTGGCCTCACAGTAGTGAAAAACAAATTTGAGAGTTTGTCACTACCAGGACATGTAAAACTTAAAAGTACTGGCCAACTTTTTAAACACACTGCACCCTGCCCTCTGGGCTATTTAGGGCCTACCTAAGGGGTTACATATGTATTAAAAAGGCAGGTTAAGGCCTGGCAAAGCATTTATTTTACGAAGTCGATTTGCCATTTAAAAAAATATCTTACAAGCTGCAATGGCAAGCCTGATACATAGGCATGTTTTAAAGGGCTACTTAGGTGGGTGGCATTTTAAGTGCTGCAGACCCACTAGTATCATTTAATTTATACGCCGTGTGTACATATTGTGCCACTTTACTAAGGTCCTCTAAGTAAATTAAATGTACCATTCAGGTATAGGTCAATTCTACCATGTTTTGAGTGCGCACAATCGCCTTAGCAGTGGTTAGCATTGTGGCATTCAGTGAAGTGATCATTTTGTTTGTGTTTCTCTGAATCTATATCATGTTGCTTGTGCATTTGTGTTTAAGTGAATTCCATCTGATAGAGCTCTAGAAGACATGTTACACAGAAGAATATAGGAACAAATACATATTCACTAGAAGATCTAAATAAAGAACTCAGCAGGACTAGTCATGATACCTAACTTACATTCCAAGTGGATTTACTTGTGAAGGAAGGAATGTGCTCACTCCCAGGCTATACCAGATGCCTACTTAAATGTATTTCTATAAGATTACATGGTCCAAATTATTGTTGTCTGTTAGGATGTTCAATAAAATTAGTGTGCTCTACTTACTTTTATTCATGAGGTTGATAAACACTTCCCTGATGTTTGGAAGCAAAGCTTTTATTCAACACATGGCCTGCATCTTGATTGCAAAGTGATAGAAACGTGCTTTTACTTCACATTTATCCAATTAGAGAGGGTTCTCGTCATAGGGAAGAATTACTTCATGAAGCTTGCAGGGCTGGGGTCTGCCAACATACGTACAATTGGAGTTGTTTTTTTCTTTACTAGAATCCGATTGTCTCCCATCAGTTTGGTGGAACACATAGAAAGTGCTTGCACAAGTAATAGGGGAACTCAACATTACTTAAAAGCTGCTTGAACAAGTGCAGGGTAACCCAACTACCAAGAACTTAAGAAAAGTATTTCAAGTTTTAAACTGTGGTTAAATGACTCAGTTTAGGACGAATGTGGCAGGACGACGTAGCACTTTTGCTGGTAAACAAATGTGAAATTAATCATCACTCAAACGTTGCTACTGCCAAAGATTGTTTTGCGTTGCACTGACTCTTATGGCGGGCCTAGATCTTATAGATAGGGATGCTCTTATATCTCCGATGCTCTCATTTAGACTATGTTAAGCCTTCATACTAATATCTCAATATCGACAGTTGCATTACTATACCTAATATTCATCATATTACCGAATATTTGGAATGAAATGAAGAATGACATGTAGAAGCTCTTTTCATTTGCTTTTTCACATGTAATAGTGCAAGCTTAGCATTATCTTTTTTTGCTGGTACTACTAGGCATAGATTGCCCATGGAGTGAAGGGTATTATTGTATTTTTTAATATGGTCCATCTGTTTCTGTATGAAAGGTGATGTGTAACCTCACTATGACCTTGACCTGAAGGCCACAGTGTTCCAGGACAGAGGACACCAACATGCAAGCATAAGACAGTTGCTGTTGATATTTTTCGCCATCATTCTTAAAAATGTCAAGTAGTGTTGCGAAATTGTTCTAACTCTTCAGTTGTAAAATACTTTGACATACAGGGATGACACTGAAAGAATACATGGGCACCAGAACCAGTACTATTTCATGAATTCCTGCCCAGCTCCCTAACCACACGTTTTTTTAAATATAATTATGGGCAACACATTTTCTAAATTTAATTGTAACAGATCATAAAATTCAGTTCTAATACCTGCTTATGAAGACGATGGAGCCCCTTTTACATTATGGGATTTCATTATCACCAAATGAACTTAAACACTTCTGTCAACCTAAGATATCACATCGCACCTCTTATGTAGACAGGATTTCCCCATAGAAATGGAGATTTAGGTTCATTCGTCTAAAATGTAGCTGTGCATTGGTGTTGGTGATTTAGGTAATTTCTGAGAAAGTGCTACTCCTCACAATCTCTTCCACTCACGTCGGCAAAGTCAGTCACCCCAAGCACCAAGATCAGTAGTCCATAGGACAAACTACATAGCTCACTCAGCAGAAAAGCCAATGTGGCAGAATTATTGCAGTGTGCCACATTTGTGACATCCTTAGGATTTACACTGATCCCTCTAACTTTGAACATACAGTAGAACACTTTCGTTTTTTGCATAGGTGTACCATCAATGCAAATGAAATAAATTGTACTTTATCTGGCTTAACTGCCTGAAGTGGTGCAGTTAAAATAAAACCCATTTATTATCAAATTAGAACTGCTTTCATAATGCACTAGTAATTATAATAAATATGCCTGAACACATCTGGTCTCAAAAACGCTTTTGAAGGGACTCACCAAGGCTAGCTATCAAGAAGGAGAGGTTTGTTGTATAAGATTTGATACGGGGCAACCTAACAAAACAAAGGAACCAAAATGTACTTTCAAGTAAACTGGGGAGGTTAATGTCAAATCTCTTAGCACCTTAATTTGATTTTAAACACCTGGCAAATAACTCCACTCTTTAGAAATCAGGATTCACGCCGAATTTCTTTGTAATCTCCTGAACAGAGTTGGGCATGTAATTCAGAAGTCTAGTCTGCCTCAACATGCAGTAGTAGTCATGAACTCGGGGAGGCACTCTCTTTATTTTACGGTCATTATAATTTCATCACTGACCGTTTGCGACAGTAGACATGGGACAAATATTTGCTCTTCATCATAAGGGTTGGGTCTGAAATCAATATACTACAGCAGAAACGCAGCTGCACATACAAAGCTGCTAGAACTAGCAGTCCACTAACTAGACCCACTGCACAGAGCATTAACATTGGTTACCCCTGTTAATTGCATACAGGGCCTGTTTTAGCACTGGTCATGCCCTGTGCAACAGTCCTTTTTGGCACCTCCTACCCCATGCCCTCCTCCTCGGATTCACTCACTACAACCCAGCAAAAGTGCCCCTCATCTCTTAATAGCCCCTCTCTCATATATTTTATTTGTTTTAACGCACTGTTAAAGTCTGGCTTTACTAATCCACTCAGCTAGCCACATAAAATACAGTTCTGTTCTTTGCAGCAGGCACAGTAACCCTCTAGGCTACTTTATGGTGAGTCAACGCTGCCACTAGACAAACTTCCCCTAGCTCTCCCTAGCAGAAACATTAATCACAACAGGTATCTTGACATTTTAATTGTTTCCTGAAGGCTAGACCCACAAGGACCTTCTCAGCAGGTCCTTTTAAATGACAAGTTTCATTGATAAAAACACAGAGCCCCCCTGAGGTCACGCCACACAATCCAGGTCAGAAGCCGGTGGGGCTGCACCACTCGCAACGCACTAAAGCCGGCCCTGATTGCATGGCCCCAAACAAGTGATAATAATGTTGTTAGCAGTGATCCAAAGTTCATACAAAATACCAGTTGTCCCTGACTGCTCAATGTGCTTGCTTCACTCTGGTGGTCATTACAACCCTGGCGGACGGTGTTAAAGGTGCGGTAATACCGCAAACAGTCCGACGGACAAAAAAAGGGAATTATGACCCTGGCGGAAACCGCCAACAAAGACAGCCACTTTAACACACCGCCCGCCACGTCGGTACAGACAAGCAGCGCGGCGGTTACCGCCAACAGACAGACGGAAGACATTGTACCGCCCACACCATTACAACCTGCCAATCCGCCACCTTTTCCGGGGCGGATTCACCGTGGATAAAAACACGGCGGAAACTGCTGTAGCTATGGGAAAACGCTCACCTTCTACACATCCCACGAGGAACGACGACTCCATGGACCCGGAACTCCAAATACTACCTGCCCTTGTCTTTCTGCTCCTTCACGATCAACAGCGACGTAGGCGCAGAAGATACCGGTGAGTACTGCATCTACGACATGGGGAGGGGGAGGCAAAAGTTAGGGGGACACCCACCAAACACCCCCACCCCCACCCTCGCATAGTACAACATACACACCAATGCTGTCACAGATATCACATTAACAACCCACAATCCCCCCGGAAGAATGCAAAGACAATGCAAATTTCGGTCAAACATTGTAATGTGCCAATGTACATGTCATACAAAAATATATAGATATTTATCTCAAAATCACTCATAATTATATATACAATACAAGAAGTAGTGCAGATATGTACACAATAATGTCCGTGTACACACAGTCCAAAAATGCATGGGCGAGGCCCACAAAAGATACCTGACCAAAATCGGAGAGAACACTGCCGGGGCATCAGATAGAAACACTACAGGCACCTCAGGGGGAAGGGAAGGGGGGGCACCTCAGCCACATGAATGCGAAGCCAGATCCACGACGGGGCTCCATGCCCATTGATGTATCCTGGGGAGTGCAAAGCCACAGTCTCTCAAGTCTCTACAGTGGGTGGCTTGCCCACTGTTCAATCCTGGGGAGTGCAAAGCCACAGTCTCTCAAGTCTCTACAGTGGGTGGCTTGCCCACTGTTCAATCCTGGGGAGTGCAAAGCCACAGTCTCTCAAGTCTCTACAGTGGGTGGCTTGCCCACTGTTCAATCCTGGGGAGTGCAAAGCCACAGTCTCTCAAGTCTCTACAGTGGGTGGCTTGCCCACTCTTCAATCCTGGGGAGTGCAAAGCCACAGTCTTTCAAGTCTCTACAGTGGGTGCCTTGCCCACTGTGCCATCCTGGGGAGTGCAAAGCCACAGTCTCTCAAGTCTCTACAGTGGGTGGCTTGCCCACTGTGCCATCCTGGGGAGTGCAAAGCCACAGTCTCTCAAGTCTCTACAGTGGGTGGGTTGCCCACTGCCATATCCTGGGGAGTGCAAAGCCACAGTCTCTCAAGTAGATGCAGGTCTACACTGGTTCTGGAGGGGGACTGGTGCCCAGACTGGATGAGTCTCCCCGTGAAAGTTCCTGTCCTGTCACTGTCCCAGCTGCACATGGGATAACGATGCCTGATGTGGTGGTACATTCATTCCTACACGGTGCATGCCCTGTTCAGCGGTGCTTTGCCATGGCGGTCTTTGGCCTGTTCAGCGGTGCTTTGACATGGCGGTCTTTGCCCTGTTCAGTGGTGCTTTGCCATGCCGGTCTTTGCCCTTTTCAGCGGTGCTTTGCTTTGGCGGTCTTTGCCCTGTTCAGCGGTGCTTTGCCGTGGCGGTCTTTGCCCTGTTCAGCGGTGCTTTGACATGGTGGTTCATGACTGTTCAGCGGTGCTTTGCCATGGCGGTCTTTACCCTGTTCAGCGGTGCTTTGCCATGGCGGTCTTTGCCCTGTTCAGCGGTGCTTTGACATGGCCGTCTTTGCCCTGTTCAGCGGTGCTTTGACATGGCGGTCTTTGCCCTGTTCAGCGGTGCTTTGACATGGCGGTCTTTGCCCTGTTCAGCGGTGCTTTGGCATGGCGGTCTTTGCCCTGTTCAGCGGTGCTTTGCCATGGCGGTCTTTGCCCTGTTCAGGGGCGCTTTGCCTTGGCTGTCTTTACCCTGTTCAGCGGTGCTTTGCCATGGCGGTCTTTGCCCTGTTCAGCTGTGCTTTCCCATGGCGGTCTTTCCCCTGTTCAGCGGTGCTTTGACATGGTGGTTCAGGACTGTTCAGCGGTGCTTTGCCATGGCGGTCTTTGCCCTGTTCAGCAGTGCTTTGCCATGGCGGTCTTTGCCATGTTCAGCGGTGCTTTGCCATGGCGGTCTTTGCCCTGTTCTGCGGTGCTTTGCCATGGCGGTCTTTGCCCTGTTCAGCGGTGCTTTGACATGGCGGTCTTTGCCCTGTTCAGCGGTGCTTTGCCATGGCGGTCTTTGCCCTGTTCAGCAGTGCTTTGCCATGGCGGTCTTTGCCCTGTTCAGCGGTGCTTTCCCATGGCGGTCTTTGCCCTGTTCAGCGGTGCTTTGCCATGGCGGTCTTTGCCCTGTTCAGCGGTGCTTTGACATGGTGGTTCAGGACTGTTCAGCGGTGCTTTGCCATGGCGGTCTTTGCCCTGTTCAGCGGTGCTTTGCCATGGCGGTCTTTGCCCTGTTCAGCTGTGCTTTGACATGGCGGTCTTTGCCCTGTTCAGTGGTGCTTTGACATGGCGGTGTTTGCCCTGTTCAGCGGTGCTTTGACATGGCGGTTCTGATACTGACATTGGTGTGTGGCATAACGATCTCCATCCTGGACATTGGTGTGTGGCATGACGATTCCACACTGGACATTGGTGTGTGGCATGACGATTTCCACACTGGACATTGGTGTGTGGTATGACGATTTCCATACTGGACATTGGTGTATGGCATGACAATTTCCATACTGGACATTGGTGTGTGGCATGACGATCTCCATACTGGACATTGGTGTGTGTCATGACGATTTCCACACTGGACATTGGTGTGTGGCATGACGATTTCCACACTGGACATTGGTGTGTGGCATGACGATTTCCCTACTGGACATTGGTGTGTGGCATGACGTTCCATTATTGTCCATCGGGGCTGTGGCATCCTGACCCCTCCTGGGCTGTGACTCCGGCGGTATTCTCTGGACCAGTAACAATACTTGGGCCCTCCTGGTCTGTGACTCCGGCAGTGGTTTTTGGACCAGTAACGATACTTGTGCCCTCCTGGTCTGTGACTGCGGCGGTGGTCTCCTGACCAGTAACGATACTTGGGCCCTCCTGGGCTATGACTCCGGCGGTGGTCTCCTGACCAGTAACGATACTTGGGCCCTCCTGGGCTGTGACTCCGGCGGTGGTCTCCTGACCAGTAACGATACTCGGTGGTGGTCTCCTGACCAGTAATGATACTTGTGCCCTCCTGGGCTGTGACTCCGGCGGTGGTCTCCTGACCAGTAACAATACTTGGGCCCTCCTGGGCTGTGACTCCGGCGGTGGTCTCCTGACCAGTAACGATACTTGGGCCCTCCTGGGCTGTGATTCCGGCGGTGGTCTCTGGGCCAGTAACGATACTTGGGCCCTCCTGGGCTGTGACTCTGGCGTTGGTCTCTGGACCAGTGACGACGGTACTAGCGGTTGTGTCTGGACCGCCGGAAATGATGGCGCACTTCTCCGCCGTGACACTCACAACAGGCTGGGGAGACTTCCTCTGGACCTTCCCCACCTTTTTTGGAGTTACAGCTGACTCACCAATCGCCTTCGATCCCATTTCACTTGTTGAGCCACCAGGAGTCTTGACACGGTCCCGTCGTCCACTCTCCAATTTCGGAGCCTTTACAGGGGGTGGGCTGCCAGTGCCTTGGCTCCGGGTCCTACTGCCTGCCCTGGTGGACGGTGCACTCCAAAAACCTGGAACACGCACCACTGGTACTGGAGGCTTTTTGGCTGAGGCGCTACGACGGGACTGATGAATTGGAGGGGGGGTGGTGGCAAAAAGGTCAATTTGACATAGGGACAGTTTCTGATGGACACTGGGATGGGTAGCTGGAGGGGGTCTGGGAGTGGAGGAAGAGTAGGTGGTTGTAGGAGGTGTCACTTTAGCTGTTTTGGGTGCAGGTACTGGAGGCTGTCGTGAGGTGGATGGATGTTGGGTGAGTGATTGCCGGCGTTTGGGTACTTTGGGAGGGGGCGTCACTGACACACTGGGAGAGGACACAGGGGACGTGTAAATGGCAGTGGAGGTGGTGAGTGCAGGTGAGCGTCTTGTGGTGCTGGGTGTCCTGGTGCGAGTCCTAGTGGCTGTAGATGTGGTGCATGCAGGTGTGTGTGTAGACGAGACTGGGAGGGAGGAGGTAGAAGAGGAGGAGGGGGACACAGTGGAGGCAGTGGATGTTGCTGTATCTCTATGGGTGTGATGCTTGTGTGAGTGCCTGTTGTGTGTGTGGTGCCTATGTTTACTTGAGCTACTTGTGTGTGTTGACTTGTGTGCATGCTGGTCTGTAGGTGTGCTTGGGATGGGCTGGGGTACAGGGGATTGGGTCTGGGTGGAGGAAGTTGGAGGGGGGAGGCGGACACAGTGACAATGGCTGCCATCAGTGCTGAGGCCAGAGATTGCAGGGTTCGCTGAAGGGCAGCCTGACCAGAATGAATGCCCTCCAGGAATGCATTACCGTGTTGCAACTCTCGGTCTACACCCTGGATGGCATTCATAATGGTAGACTGTCCAACAGTGAGTGACCTGAGGAGGTCAATGGCCTCCTCACTGAGGGCAGCAGGGGTGACTGGGGCAGGGCCTGAGGTGCCTGGGGCGAAGGTGATGCCCACCCTCCTGGGTGAGCGGGCACGGGGCGAAGGCTGAGGGGCTGCTGGGAGGGCGGTGCTGGTAGGGGGGGTGGCGGCTGTACCTGTAGAAGTGGGGTGCACAGATGGTGCCGCCATCACATGGGAGGTCCCATCGGCGGACGAGTCCGTGTCGCTGGTTGGTGATCCGGTGGCCGACGTGAAGCTCCCCTCCCCCTCCGTCCCACTGGTGCATTCAGAGTCTGTGGTGTGGCCCTCCATGGCCATGTGGGATGCAGCTCCCTCGTGCTCCGGTGCCACTGTACCTCCGCCTGATGATGCTTGTTAGAAATGGGGTTTTTGGTTGGCAGTCAGGTTGCCCTCTGTCCAAGCAAGAACCCTCACTCTAGTCAGGGTAAGTCACACACAATCCAAAATCAGCCTGTGCTCACCCTCCGGTAGCTTGGCACGAGCAGTCAGGCTTAACTTAGAAGGCAATGTGTAAAGCATTTGTGCAATAAATCATACAACACCATAGCATAACAACACAAAAATACACCACAGAGTGTTTAGAAAAATATATAATATTTATCTGGGTATCTTCAGGTCAAAACGATCAAAGTTGCAATATGAATTTGTAAAGATATCACTGAAAAGTGATATAAAGTGTCTTAAGTCTTTAGAAAGTAAAGAAAGTCTCTTTCAAACACAAAGTACCTGGTTTCTGGTGGAAAATCTCCTCAGAGGGCCACAGGAGAAGAGGTACGTGGAAAACTGGTGTGTGCGTCGATTTCTCCTCAGCACACACGGACTTGCGTCGTTATTTTCCACGCGGGGAGTCGTGCGCCGTTTTACGGCGCGCGGACAGTCTGTCTGTGGTTCGCGGGGAGTACCAGATGTCCCGGGTCTGTGAGTGGATTTTCCTGCTGGTTTTCCGGCTGCGCATCGTTCTGCGGGGTTGCGCGTCGAAGTTTCGATCTCACGGCAGGCGTTGCGTCAATTTCTCCTGGGGAGTCGGGCGGCGTTGTCCTTGCGAGGCCGTGCGTCAAAGTTTTGATCTCACGGCAGGCGGCACGTCGATTTCTCCTGGAAAGTCGGGCGCCGTTGTCCTTGCGAGGCCGTGCGTCAAAGTTTCGATCTCACGGCAGGCGTCGTGTTGATTTCTCCCGGGAAGTCGGGCAGCGTTGTCCTTGCGAGGCCGTGCGTCAAAGTTTCGGTCGTCCCGAAGGCGTCGCGTCGATCAGCGTCGGTGTGCGGCGTTTTTCTTGCTGCGGAACACGCTGTGCGTCGAAAATTTCGGCGCACGGAGCGTCCAAGAGGAAGAGAGAAGTCTTTTTGGTCCTGAGACTTCAGGGAACAGGAGGCAATCTCTATCCAAGCCCTTGGAGAGCACTTTTACAGCCAGACAAGAGTTTAGCAAGGCAGCAGGCCAACAGCAAGGCAGCAGTCCTTTGTAGAAAAGCAGACAGGTGAGTCCTTTGAGCAGCCAGGCAGTTCTTCTTGGCAGGATGTAGTTTCTGGTTCAGGTTTCTTCTCCAGCAAGTGTCTGATGAGGTAGGGCAGAGGCCCTGTTTTATACTAAGTTGTGCCTTTGAAGTGGGGGCGACTTCAAAGAGTGTCTAAGAAATGCACCAAGCCCCCTTTCAGTTCAATCCTGTCTGCCAGAGTCCCAGTAGGGGGTGTGGCAGTCCTTTGTGTGAGGGCAGGCCCTCCACCCTCCCAGCCCAGGAAGACCCATTCAAAATGCAGATGTATGCAAGTGAGGCTGAGTACCCTGTGTTTGGGGTGTGTCTGAGTGAATGCACAAGGAGCTATCAACTAAACCTAGCCAGACGTGGATTGAAGGGCACAACAAGATTTTAGTGCAAAGAAATGCTCACTTTCTAAAAGTGGCATTTCTAGAATAGTAATATTAAATCCGACTTCACCAGTCAGCAGGACTTTATATTACCATTCTGGCCATTCTAAATATGACCTTCCTGCTCCTTTCAGATCAGCAGCTGCCACTTCAACAGTGTATGAGGGCAGCCCCAATGTTAGCCTTTGAAGGGAGCAGGCCTTACAGTAGTGTAAAAACGAATTTAGGAGTTTTACACTACCAGGACATATAACTACACAGGTACATGTCCTGCCTTTTACCTACACAGCACCCTGCTCTAGGGGTTACCTAGGGCACACATTAGGGATGACTTATATGTAGAAAAAGGGGAGTTCTAGGCTTGGCAAGTACTTTTAAATGCCAAGTCGAAGTGGCAGTGAAACTGCACACACAGGCCTTGCAATGGCAGGCCTGAGACAGGGTTAAGGGGCTACTGAGGTGGGTGGCACAACCAGTGCTGCAGGCCCACTAGTAGCATTTAATCTACCTGCCCTAGGCACATGTAGTGCACTCTACCAGGGACTTACAAGTAAATTAAATAGTCAATCATGGATAAACCAATCAGTAGTACAATTTACACAGAGAGCATATGCACTTTAGCACTGGTTAGCAGTGGTAAAGTGCCCAGAGGTCAAAAGCCAACAACAACAGGTCAGAAAAAATAGGAGGAAGGAGGCAAAACGTTTGGGGATGTCCCTGTCAAAAAGCCAGGTCCAACATGACTCCCTACCAGCCTAAAGCCAGGGGAGAACAATCACTATCCTGATGTACTTCCCTGTTTGAGGCGACAGAACAAGGACCCAGGCCCACAACAGCAGGGGCATGCTCCAGTTCTTCGCCTTCCTGACTCCAATTGGATCCCTCTGTCCATAGTCTCAGGGCCCACTAAGCCAACCCATGGGGAACCTTTCTCCTTACCTGCGGATCCCATCTGTGCAGCACCTAACCTTACTTTGCTCACAGATGTATCCCAGGAGCAGAATAGTACCACCATGACCAGCACAGTGGTGTTGCCCACTCTACCCCCAGGGTGTGACACTTGTCCCCTCCCCAGGGATAACTCTGTCCACCTGGACAGCAAGCCACAGTGATTACTGACAGCTGCCAGGGATGAGAGCCAGGCCCCAGGCCTCTCAAAGCTCTCCAACCACTGTGGCTGTGGAGAGTGGGGGGTGGTAGCCCCAGGTGCTGGGCACCCTTTAACCACTCTCCCTTCCACCAGGTTAGGGATGACAGCCTGAACCTGGTCCTCCCCTCTGGGGCTCTGTACCCTCCCTCCTGGAGCGGTACCCCCAGAGTCCAACATGGTCAGGGTGCTTACAGAAGTCGCCCTGTACCATTCCTCCACCAGTGCAGGGCGGTTAACCTGCAACTGGCTCTCCAACCTGGGGTCTGTACCTTCAGGTTGGACTAGGGCCCGGGGTGAGGCTTCCCTCCCCTGCCCTCCCTTCTGGGGTCCAGCACCCTCCAACTAGGAGTGGCCTCCTCAGAAGACAACATGGTAGGGGCACTGTTATCAGTAGCCCCTCCCTCCAGGTCCGGGGGGACACCCTGAACCTGGTCTTCCAGCCCAGGGTCTGTACCCTCAGACTGGATCACTGCCTGGCAACCCAGGACTTTCTGGGAGGCACACCTACCCCCCACCAGGTCAGAGTTTAACCTCTGCACCTGACCATTCAACTCAGAGTCACCACCCTGAAGTTGAACAATTGCCTGGCACGCCAGGACTTCCTGGAGGGCACACTGACCCTCCACCAGGTCAGAGTTTAACCTCTGAACTTGGCCATCCAACTCAGAGTCACCACCCTGAAGTTGAACAATTGCCTGGCACGCCAGGACTTCCTGGAGGGCACACTGACCCTCCACCAGGTCAGAGTTTAACCTCTGAACCTGGTTCTCCAACCTAGGGTCACCACCCTGAGGTTGGGCAACTGCCTGGCACACCAGGACTTTCTGGGAGGCACACCTACCTCCCACCAGGTCAGAGGTTAACCTCTGAACCTGGTTCTCCAACCCAGGGTCACCACCCTGAGGTTGACCAATTGCCTGGCACGCCAGGACTTTCTGGGGGGCACACCTACCCCCCACGAGGTCAGAGTTTAACCTCTGAACCCGGTTATCCAACCCAGAGTCAGCACCCTGAGGTTGGACAACTGCCTGGTACACCAGGACTTTCTGGGGGGCACTAGTACCCCCCACCAGGTCAGAGTTTATCCTCTGACCTGGTTAGCCAACCCAGAGTCACCACCCTGAGGTTGAACCATTGCCTGGCAGGCCAGGACTTCCAGGGAGGCACACCTACCTCCCACCAGGTCAGAGTTTAACCTCTGAGCCTGGTTCCTCAACCCAGGGTCACCACCCTGAGGTTGGGCAATTGCCTGGCACAGCAGGACTTCTTGGGAGGCACACCTACCTCCCACCAGGTCAGAGTTTAACCTCTGAACCTGGGTATCCAACCCAGAGTCACCACCCTGAGGTTGAATCTTTGCCTGGCATGCCAGGACTTCCTGGGGGGCACTCTCACCCCCCACAAGGGACACACCGTCCCCAAGGGCCACACAAGAGTCTGGTTGGCGCAGGTCTCTCGACCTCTGCCCATCCGGCAGAGTCTGGGTTTCCCCCAAACCAGAAACGGTTTCACCTGGGTCATTCCTGGGGGGCTCTGCTCTCAGAGCTGACCCCTGACTCTCAAGGTCCTCCACTGGGGTCTGCAACCCCCTCTCAACCCTATGTCTGGACTTCTGCACCCCCTCACTAGGAGGGGTACTGCCAGACACCAGAACTGTGGGGATACTGGCTACAGTCACCCCCCCAAGTTCTTCTGACACTGCGGGGCTTCCCTCAAAAGGTGGCCCTACGGTACAGGCTAGGCTTCCCTCCTGGTGTTCCCTCATGGAACCCTCTAGGACCTGGGACCTACCTGGGACACTACAATCCTTTCCCACCTCACTCGGTTGGGAACCACCTAGACCACTCCCTTCAGGAGCGCCCCCAAATGCCTCTTCAGACTCTCTGGTACTCACCCAGAAGTCTGCCTCCATTGTAAGTTCCCTGGGGTCAGAGAACTCACACTCCACCTGGTGTTGGCGTAGCTCTGGAAAATAAGGACCAGACATATGCTCTCCAGCAATTACATCACTCTGCCCTTCACATGTATTAACCACAGTACCCTTCACCCAACCATCCAGTAACTCAACCTTGGAAAAGCACTCTACCTCATCCTCCTGAGACTGGTGAGACAGTATCTGTCTGTCTCTGACACTCAACCCATACTCTTCTGGGATGTCTCTACACTCTATATCCAGGACGTCCACCAGGGGGGAACCCTTTTCTCTGTCACTCTCTGCTAGAGTCAGTAAAGTGTCCCTCCCCCCAGTAGGAATATGACTCCCTGTGCCAGTTCCCCAATCCTTCTCAGGGACCCTGTGCATAACGGGAACTACCTCATACCCTTGAACCGCCTGGGGTGTGTCAACTCCCTTCTTCAAGTTGGGCACCACATCTCTGTGCTTGTGCCCTTCTTCAGCAGTACTAGATGCAAGATTTTTGCTGCCACCATCTGAGCTGGACTCAGCCCTTCCGGCCTCCAGTTTCAGCTCTTTACAGCTCAGCTCTTGAGCTGCAATCTTTTCTTCTTCCAGGGCTAAGAGTCTTTTTGCCTCAACCCCTGCAAGATACTCCTCTAATTGTTGCTCCTGTCGCCTTTGACTTCGGAGCCATTCATCTATCTCTGGGTCTCTTTCCTCATCTGAGTAGTCTTCCTCCTCATGTGAGCAGTCTTCCTCCTCATGTGCGCAGTCCTCCTCCTCATCTGAGGGGTACTTAGTCATTTGGTTTCTTGCTGCCTCTCTCTCTGCCCATCTTTCCTCCCCCCAGACTATGTAGTTATGTAGCATCTCCGCCTTAGTAGATCTCCTTGCTACAGGAAGGCCCCATTTTCTGCAAAGCTTCCTTAGGTCAGCCTTAGTGAGGTGGTCAGTACGAACAAAGAATTAGTAGGTAAGCAATCCCATTCTGATAAGATCTTACCAGCAAAAACTAAAATCCAAAGTCCAAATTATCAATAGTATATCCAGGAGGACATCAGAGAATCAAGAGCCAAAAAAGATGAAAAATTAAGTTGACCTTCAACTGTGGGTAGGTAGTGAAATACTTAGCTACTGTATGTCACTGCACAAACACAAGTCCTATCCTCACCGCTGATCACCAATGTTAGAAATGGGGTTTTTGGTTGGCAGTCAGGTTGCCCTCTGTCCAAGCAAGAACCCTCACTCGAGTCAGGGTAATTCACACACAATCCAAAATCAGCCTGTGCTCACCCTCCGGTAGCTTGGCACGAGCAGTCAGGCTTAACTTAGAAGGCAATGTGTAAAGCATTTGTGCAATAAATCATACAACACCAGAGCATAACAACACAAAAATATACCACACAGTGTTTAGAAAAATATATAATATTTATCTGGGTATCTTCAGGTCAAAACGATCAAAGTTGCAATATGAATTTGTAAAGATATCACTGAAAAGTGATATAAAGTGTCTTAAGTCTTTAGAAAGTAAACAAAGTCTCTTTCAAACACAAAGTACCTGGTTTCTGGTGGAAAATCTCCTCAGAGGGCCACAGGAGAAGAGGTACGTGGAAAACTGGTGTGTGCGTCGATTTCTCCTCAGCACACATGGACTTGCGTCGTTATTTTCCACTCGGGGAGTCGTGCGTCGTTTTCCGGCGCGCGGACAGTATGTGTGTGGTTCGCACCAGATGTCCCGGGTCTGTGCGTGGATTTTCCTGCTTGTTTTCCGGCTGCGCGTCGTTCTGCGGGGCTGCGCGTCGAAGTTTCGATCTCACGGCAGGCGTCACGTCGATTTCTCCTGGGGAGTCGGGCGGCGTTGTCCTTGCGAGGCCGTGCGTCAAAGTTTTGATCTCACGGCAGGCGGCGCGTCGATTTCTCCTGGAAAGTCGGGCGGCGTTGTCCTTGCAAGGCCGTGCGTCAAAGTTTCGATCTCACGGCAGGCGTCGCGTCGATTTCTCCCGGGAAGTCAGCCGGCATTGTCCTTGCGAGGCCGTGCGTCAAAGTTTCGGTCGTCCCGAAGGCGTCGCGCCGATCAGCGTCGGTGTGCGGCGTTTTTCTTGCCGCGGAACAAGCTGTGCGTTGAAAATTTCGGCGCACGGAGCGTCCAAGAGGAAGAGAGAAGTCTTTTTGGTCCTGAGACTTCAGGGAACAGGAGGCAAGCTCTATCCAAGCCCTTGGAGAGCACTTTTACAGCCAGACAAGAGTTCAGCAAGGCAGCAGGCCAACAGGAAGGCAGCAGTCCTTTGTAGAAAAGCAGACAGGTGAGTCCTTTGAGCAGCCAGGCAGTTCTTCTTGGCAGGATGTAGTTTCTGGTTCAGGTTTCTTCTCCAGCAAGTGTCTGATGAGGTAGGGCAGAGGCCCTGTTTTATACTAAGTTGTGCCTTTGAAGTGGGGGTGACTTCAAAGAGTGTCTAAGAAATGCACCAAGCCCCCTTTCAGTTCAATCCTGTCTGCCAGAGTCCCAGTAGGGGGTGTGGCAATCCTTTGTGTTAGGGCAGGCCCTCCACCCTCCCAGCCCAGGAAGACCCATTCAAAATGCAGATGTATGCAAGTGAGGCTGAGTACCCTGTGTTTGGGGTGTGTCTGAGTGAATGCACAAGGAGCTATCAACTAAACCTAGCCAGACGTGGATTGAAGGGCACAACAAGATTTTAGGGCAAAGAAATGCTCACTTTCTAAAAGTGGCATTTCTAGAATAGTAATATTAAATCCAACTTCACCAGTCAGCAGGACTTTATATTACCATTCTGGCCATACTAAATATGACCTTCCTTCTCCTTTCAGATCAGCAGCTGCCACTTCAACAGTGTATGAGGGCAGCCCCAATGTTAGCCTATGAAGGGAGCAGGCCTTACAGTAGTGTAAAAACGAATTTAGGTGTTTTACACTACCAGGACATATAACTACACAGGTACATGTCCTGCCTTTTACCTACACAGCACCCTGCTCTAGGGGTTACCTAGGGCACACATTAGGGATGACTTATATGTAGAAAAAGGAGAGTTCTAGGCTTGGCAAGTACTTTTAAATGCCAAGTCGAAGTGGCAGTGAAACTGCACACACAGGCCTTGCAATGGCAGGCCTGAAACAGGGTTAAGGGGCTACTGAGGTGGGTGGCACAACCAGTGCTGAAGGCCCACTAGTAGCATTTAATCTACCTGCCCTAGGCACATGTAGTGCACTCTACCAGGGACTTACAAGTAAATTAAATAGTCAATCATGGATAAACCAATCAGTAGTACAATTTACACAGAGAGCATATGCACTTTAGCACTGGTTAGCAGTGGTAAAGTGCCCAGAGGTCAAAAGCCAACAACAACAGGTCAGAAAAAATAGGAGGAAGGAGGCAAAAAGTTTGGGGATGTTCCTGTCAAAAAGCCAGGTCCAACAATGCTGATGTACAAAAGGACAGGGAGAGCAGGAAAAGGGGGGGGGAGACAGAAGAAAGAGAGTTTTAGTGCATGGCATACCGCTACAGTTGGCGGACAAGACAGACGCAGCAGCCCCATGCATAACGCCGTGCTCCTGCCCTCTGCACATGCAAATTCTGGGATATGGCCTACATGGCAATGGTGGACATCTGCGCACATGGATACCACAGGGGCAACTATACTTCAACTTGCCACTCTTCTGAGGTGGGGTAGAGTGCCACATGGCCTATATTACGGAGGGGCCTTGCCTACCTAACTCGCCCTGGCCTAGTGACACCCACAGCCCACCTCCCCCACCCAGACCCCTCCACTGCACGCAAAGTCAGCAGAATGAGGTTGTACTCACCCCCTTGTGTCTGCTGTGATGTCCTTAAGCGCCCATCCAACTCAGGTAGGCCACTGCCAGGATCCGGAACATCAGAGGGGTCATGGTGCGACAGGCACCCCTCCCACGTTGGGAGGCCATCCCCAGCTGAGCCTCCACAGTCTTCTTGCTGCAGCGGCGAATGTCCTCCCATCTCTTCCGGCAGTGGGTGCCCCGTCTCTGGTGGGCCCCCAGGTTCCGGACCTCCTTGGCAGTGGCACACCAAATGTCCCTCTTCTGGTGGGCGCTGACCTACATGACATGCACAAGGGAAGAGGAACAGTCATTACCAACTGCAACATCTGTCGCCCCCTCCCTACTCTGACCATGTGGCCCATTTATTACCATGCTTTACTGTAGTATGACTTCAGCCCCCTTCCCTCTTCCACCCAGCCCTGTCCACCCAGGCCTAGCCCCTACAACGTGCTCTCTGTGTACTAACCTGTTGGTCTGGAGGACCGTAGAGTAGCATGTACTGGGGGAGGACCCCATCCGCAAGTTTCTCCAACTATTGTGCAGTGAAGGCATGGGCCCTTTCCCCAGACGCAGCAGCCATCGTCGCTTCCAGACCGAGGTCACAGCAGCACTAGCAGTGTAGGTCCTCTCCTGTCGAAGGTCAGGTATCTAGTGATTGAAGAGATAGAAAATGGCGGTGACGTCCACGGCGGTGACGTCCGCGGCGGGGCGCATCATCACCGCCAGCGCACCTGTTCATTGGCTCCTGGGACCCATAGGGTCCAATGTTGACCAATGCAGCATTGCGCCGCGCTCTACGACCGCCTACCGCAATGCTGTGCAACGCCAGCACTGTTACCCCACAATCACATTGTCCCAGTTTAGAGGTCAGGCAGCCGCCATTTCAGGGGCCCACATGGATTCATTTGCAACTGCGTCACACATACTGAGGCCTACACTCAACACACATACAGGAAGGGTTTATTGTCTGGTGTAGTCTTGTGTGTGACTGTGGGTACATACCTGGAGGAATAGTGACTGTTTCTTCGCCATTGTCCTTCTTAGGCACCGTCAGCTGGGACATATGAGAAGATGGCAGAATCCTCCGGTGTACCGATCCGCTGGTGGACCTGTTGACAATGGAAGAGAGACATTTAATCGTCACCTACCGGTTTGACCGTGCCACAATCCAGGAACTATGTACCCAGTTGGAGCCAGACCTGATGTCACCAATCCGCCATCCGACTGGAATCCCCCCTGACGTGCAGGTGCTGTCAGTGCTCCATTTCCTTGCAAGTGGGTCTTTTCAGACAACAGTGGCCATGACATCAGGGATGTCCCAGCCTATGTTTTCCAACGTGTTGTCCAGAGTGTTGTCTGCCCAGCTGAAACACGTAAGGAGATACATCATTTTCCCTGAGGTGGCAGATTTGCCTACAGTGAAAGGTGACTTCTATGCCCTTGGACATATCCCCAACGTCATAGGTGCCATTGATGGGACCCATGTAGCTCTGGTCCCCCCCGCAGGAGTGAACAGGTCTACAGGAACAGGAAGATGTTCAATGAATGTCCAGATGGTCTGTTTGGCAGACCAGTACATCTCTCAGGTAAATGCTATGTTCCCTGGCTCAGTGCATGACGCCTACATCCTGCGGAATAGCAGCATCCCTGATATGAAGGGTCAACTCCAGAGGCACCGTGTATGGCAATTGGGGGACTCTGGTTACCCCAACCTTTCCTGGCTATTGACCCCAGTGAGGAATCCCAGGACCAGGGCAGAGGAACGCTACAATGAGGCCCATGGGAGGACTAGGATGGTTATCGAGCGCACCTTCGGCCTCCTTAAGGCCAGGTTCAGGTGCCTCCATATGACAGGTAGGCCCCTATTCTACTCACCGAAGAAGGTGTGCGACATCATCATCGCCTGCTCCATGCTCCATAATTTGGCATTGCGACGCCAGGTGCCTTTTCTGCAGGAGGATCATCCAGATGACGGTGTTGTGGCAGCTGTGGAGCCTATGGAGCCTGTGGACAGTGATGAGCAGGAAGCTGAGGAAGAAGAAAACGACAACAGGGAGTCAGTCATACAGCAATATTTCCAGTGAGAAAGAGGTGAGAACATTTTCATTTTTACCATTACATTGACTTTCACACATCTACCTCTATCCTGTACCGACATTTCACTCACTATTTGTTAACTGAGTTGTCCCCTTCCATTTCAGTTTCACAAATGTGGTAACCTACGTGTCAACTGTTTGCATCCTTGAAGGGCTTGTGATGTGTGACATAGGTATGTTAGCCTTCCAATGGGTAACCCATTATGAAACTGTAATTGATAATACAGAATTACAAATCATAGACTGACTCCAGTTTTTTTTAGTGTTTCAAGGGTGTTTATTTAAGTGCTACAAAATGAAGGGGGTTGTAAAATGGTGATGGTGGAGAAATGTCCATGGCAGAGTTCAGTCTATTAGTCTCACAGGTACATTGCACATCTGCCCATTGGAAGTGGAGCTGGGGCAGTTCCGATTTGGACAGGGTAACACAGTGGGACAGTGGGAGGACAATCAGGGTGGTCTTATTTCCTGGCGGGGGTCTTGCCATCTTGCTCTGTCCTGTTCCTGGATCTCAGGGCCCGCTTGCGTGGTGGTTGTCTGTCTGCAGGGGATGGGGTGCTGGTGTGTTGGTCCTGTGGCGGGGCGTCCTGTCCAGTTGCGCCGACGGAGGTGATGGGCAGTTCATCATCGTGGCTAGTGTCAGGGGCCCCTTGGAGTGCCACGGTGTCCCTCAAGGTCTTTTGAATGTCCGTCAGCACCCCTACGATGGTGCCCAGGGCGGAGCCGATGGTCCTGAGCTCCTCCCTGAACCCCAAATATTGTTCCTCCTGCAGACGCAGGGTCTCCTGCAACTTGTCCAGGACCGTCGCCATCGTCTCCTGGGAGTGGTGGTATGCTCCCATGATGGAGGAGAGGGCCTCGTGGAGAGTTGGTTCCATTGGCCTGTCCTCCCTCTGTCGCACAGAAGCCCTCCCAGTTCCCCTGTGTTCCTGTGCCTCCGTCCTCTGGACCGTGTGCCCACTACCACTGCCCCCAGGTCCCTGTTGTTGTTGGGGTGGTGGGTTACCCTGGGTGCCCTGTAGTGGTGGACACACTGCTGATTGACCTGTCCTGGGTAGGGAGGTCTGGGCCCGCTGGGTGGGTGCTGTCCTGGTGTTACCAGAGGGTGGCAGCTCGGTGTTGGGCTGTGGCTGGGCAAGGGGAACTGACTGTCCTGAGGCCCACGCTGGTCCGGGCTGGTCATCAAGATCCAGTAGGGCAGAGCTGCTGTCGTCACTGTGGGCCTCTTCTGGGGGTGGAGTGGTGTTGTCTGGACCCTCTGGTGTAGTGACGTTCCTTCTGGTTCCTACGGGGGTATAAGTACATGATTATTGCATGTGTGTGTTTCATGGTGCGCAATGAGTGGGTGTGCGTGAACCCCAGTGCAGGCATTGCTGTGTGGGGGCTTGTGTGCTCATGGTTGGGGGGTGTTCTGGGTCTGTGCAGTGGGCATGCTTTAGTGATGGTTGTCCATGCTTAGTTGTGTCATGCAGGTCTTGGGGTTGGGATGGGTGGTTGGTGTCATGGGTAGATTGGTGAGGATTTGGGGTGATAGGGGAGGGTGTGAGGGTGGAGGTGTGTGATTGCATGCAGGTAGGGTGGGGGATGTGATATTTAAGATTTGACTTACCAGTGTCCGTTCCTCCAACGACTCCTCCGAGGCCCTCAGGATGCAAGATGGTCAAGACTTGCTCCTCCCATGTTGTTAGTTGAGGGGGCGGAGGTGGGGGTCTGCCGCCAGTCCGCTGTACCGCGATGTGGTGCCTGGATACCGTTGAACACACCTTCCCCCGTAGGTCGTTCCACCTCTTCCTGATGTCCTCCCTATTTCTTGGGTGCTGTCCCACTGCGTTGACCCTGTCCACTATTCTTTGCCATAGCTCCATCTTCCTGGCTATGGATATGTGCTGTACCTGTGAGCCAAATAGCTGTGGCTCTACCCGGATGATTTCCTCCACCATGACCCTGAGCTCCTCCTCGGAGAAGCGGGGGTGTCTTTGGCGTGCCATGGGGTGGTGTAGGTGATGTATGGGGTGGTGTATGTGTTGATGAGTGTGGTGAGTGTAGTGGTATGTGGTGTTTTGTGCTTGGATGTTGTGTGGGTGATGGTGTTGTGTGCCTCTGTGTGATGGGGTTGTCTATTCTGTGCTGTCTCTCTGGCCTTCTCTCAGAATTTTTGGTTGTAGGGGTTTGTGGGTGATGTGGGTGTGTGTTTTATATTGTGTTGGGTATGTGGTAGTGGTGTGTGTATGTGTATCAGGTGCATGTATTTGGAATTGTCCAATGTGGCTGTGTTTTGTAGATGTGTGTGTATTTTGAGCGCAGCGGTGTGTACCGCCAATGGTATACCGCGGTTGAAAGACCGCTGCGTGGATTCGTGGGTCGTGATAGCATGGGCGTGTTTCTGTTGGCGTGGAGGTGGAGGATTTGTTTCCGCATGTTTATCGCTGACCTTTGGTGTGGCGGTATTGTGTGGGTGTCTGAATTTCGGCAAATTCCGTGATGTGTGTCATAATAGCTGTGGCGGTCTACCGCAGCCGCGGCGGTGTATTGGCGGTCTTCTGCACGGCGGTAGGTGCCTTATACCACCAATGTTGTAATGACCCCCCCGTCTTTGAACTTATCAGAGAGACAAACAACAGCGGTGTGTGTCAGTATTCTAAGTATTCTTTTTGATGGAGATCATCTCAGCATTCTCTACAGAGTTCCAATGATATGAGTGAACAGCAGCCTTAAAGAATGAAATAAAAGCATTTGTGTACTGAAACCGATATCGTAAATGAATTTGTCTTAAAATGGCTATTGTCCTGCAAACAAACTAATTTCACATTTTTAGCCCCTTACTTGCTGAGGCGTTAACACTCCCACTGCTGATCTTTTTTTGATATCAGTCATTTATAACTTTTTCCTACAAGGTATCCAGTCCAAATATGTTTCCGTTTCTCCTAGGTCTTGGGGATTCTACAGTTAGCTAAGGTTTGTGGGTTCACAGGAGGGGAATGGAGAAAATAGCCAAAATACAGAAAAAAAATATTTTTAAAAAAGAGAAAAAGTGCTGTCTTTTTTTTCAAAAAGTGGTGTCAATAAAAGGTTTGCTGGGCTAGAATCACCTATAATTCCAGTTTTCTGGAGCAAGCAGAGCTGAAAAGAAAATAAATTTTTATCACATTTTTTCCATTTTACTGGTAGTTCATTTTTGTTATTTTTGTGGTTTCAACCTACTTGTAGTGGAAACAGGTGGGAAACCCAAGAAGCTATTCTTTTCAGAAAACTAGACAGCATTCTGAATTGAGCAAGGGGTGTTTTTTGTAGATTGATGGTGTTCCCAAATAAACTAATCATTAAAAAAAAACAATAGTGAAAATAATTTGGAAAAATTACAACTGGTGACAAAGTTGTCATCTGTAATTTTCCCCACTAATGGCTAACTTACAAATGTAGCATGCTGTTACATCTGTCGGGTTCTTCTGATTGGAGGGATATATATTGTTGTTGGTTTCTAAAAGGCACACAATACCTGGAGACAACAACTGATTTGTATCTTGTAATTATTCTGCTTTGTGCTTTAACTTCTGGAACGTGCATGGTAAAATCCAATGAATTAAAATCGGGTAAGAAGGAAAGCCACATATTTTGGAAATGTTTTCAAGATACTTAGGGGCATATTCACTACTTTCATCAACACATAAGTCCATCAGGCATGTCCTGTCAAGAGACACGATTCACATCGGTTCTGACACCCATTTGCCCTATAGAGATGTTGTACAGCTCCCCTGTGCCTCCGTACACAATGTTTCACCACACTCAGTGAGGTAGCCATCTATTTATGCCACTGCAATGTGATGCCAGAAACCTTAGATATGTCATGTGAAAGCACCAGCACAGAAAAGTAATGAAACACATATGCACTGATCTTGGACATAAAAGACAAATCAATCAATCACCAGTAAGAGACCAGATTCGAAGAAGGCAAGAGTATATGCACCAAACCACAATTCTTATTAGAGCACACGCAGAAAGGCCAGACCAGCGTTTCAAAGGTATTTTCAAGTCAAGCACCATCCTTACAGCATTTTGAAATAACACAAATTTAAACTGGGTTTCCCAGAGTCTTTCATTATGGGAATGCATGAGAGAAGACCAGGGGACATATTTACTATTGCTTCACGCAACATAATGTAGATAAACAACTTGCTGTGCTGCATGAAAGGGAGAGAGCAGAAATGCATCATATATACTACGATATGATGAATTTCTGCTCTCTGCCTGCACTGATGCAATGTGCGCTGCCTGGCACCAGCTCAGGCACTCTTGCACCATGGTGCAAGCAAGGGTGTCTGTTTACAGGCAAGATTGATTTTGTGAAGGAAGAGATGCCTTTCTTTATGAAAAAATCTGTAGAAGCACAATCTTCCTTTTATGTGTGCTATAGAATGCAATGCACATGGCAAGAGGAAGTAACAAAGATAAGGATATTTCTCCTCGTTACACCTGTGTCTTGGAAGTCCACCATTTTGATGCAATCCTTGGTTTACTAATCTTAGGAAATCTGGGATTGCATCAGAAGCCATTGGTGGATGAATGGGAGCTCCCATACTCCACCCATGGAACGCTTTCTTAACGCAGGGTAATGCAAGGAATAGATACACTCTGCCTTGCATTACTATGGATTTACTAAAAAGTCTGTATAGTGTTTATCAAGCCTTATAATAGAGCACTCTCGGGTATTAACTGGAGGCTGCAAGAAAAGCCAACTACTGTTTATATATACACCACGTGGTCTGTGGCACTTCCCTCTGCATCGTCACCCATGTACATGACACCTCCTAACCTAGAAAAAGGAAACTTCAGAGGGTCTGATTTACATATCAACTAGTGGATGTTCTGTATACAATTGATATAGGTTCTCCACCACAATGGGACCGAATAGTGGACAACAGTGGAGGATGTTTAGTCAACAAAACTGCAGTCTTCTGGACTTTAGGTGACCATTTCTCCACTGCCCATGACAAATGTCGGCATGGTCATCTTTGGTGATGCATAAATGTGAGCTAGAAATTTACCACCATTATATATAGCTTTTCAACCACACTGAGTGGTATTTCCTGAAAACTAGGGAGCATATAAAGCCTTTTACTGAAAGTCTGCTACCTTTACCTGGTGGGCTTTTACAGAGATGGTGGACCAGCTGCTCTAAAGTGGATGGCTAATCTGTAAGCCTTTATGGTGGATTGTTAGCTGGGGAGGCAGAGGAGAAGCATCTCCTCTGATATGGAATCAACAGTCAAAGTATCTCACAGGATCTCCAAACTGGGCTGTTCATATGACTGGAGGGCACATCCAGGATAGATTCTCTGTAACCATCCTCCTCTTAACTAGGCTAATTTTGTTTAATTACATTAAAACATAGTCAGATAGTAAACTACATTTATTAAAATGTTTACTTTGTGTGCATTATGTAAAGTTTCATTTTTGCAGTCGGAAGTTACAAATATAATTTCTTTGCAGTACTTTCAAGAAAACATTAATTTTATGAGTTTGTTCAACACTGTAAAATGGAATGGCATTAAAATGATTGTAAAACGGCCTGTGAAATTATATCGGTACATTACTTTTTCATTTAAGGAAGATTATGCAGACCACGTAAAACTATTCCATCTTTAAGTTTAATGGTGTGAAAACTACAGAAAAGATTTGAAACAAAAAGCCATAAAATGTATAAACCTCAAATCTTTAATACACACCTTTTACAGTCCTGAACATAAAAAATAATTCCTCATCTTAAAAAAATTGATATTGTTTCAAACATGTAATGCTTCGATAAGGTGTGCATTTTCTGTTATTTCAACTTTTGTTTATCGTTGATCAGACATTTTTTGGGGGCATTTTCATGTCTTTTACAAACTACAACAATTAAAATATTTTAGGACAAAAATACAGTTGAATTATTCCCTTTCAATAAAGTATTATGAGCAATGAATCATTGTAACTGCACGAATGAGTAATGACGCTTCTATAGTGGCTCAATAAACTAACAGGCCACAGTGCATTTCTTTCTGAAGATAACGATTAATAAAAATAGAAAATAACCTGCATGTAGGATCATCATTAGTCATGACAGGCACTGAAAACAGACTGCTTAGGTCTTGATTACAAGTGCAGCGCTAAATTCCGATGCCTGCCCAAGAATCTGTTTGCACAGGGGTCTGAATTATGATAAATATCACACCATCAGAGATCTACCCTGATCAACTCAGGTAGGTTAAACCTGGTAAAAGGAAAACCTTCGACTTTCAGTGTGCTAAATACCTATTCCACACCTTATGTCTCATTTGAATAACAGGTACTTACCACACATGGGAAATACCTCACTCCGAGGTAATGGTATTTACCACGTGTGGTAAATACCTCACCCATTCCTTCTAACTTGTCATGGGGGCCTGAGAGTATGGAGGCTCTTGACTTGCTGACAGGCTTGTAAGTTGTTGCAGCTGCCATGTTGTGGAGCGCAGAGTAGACTATTCTAGGGTTGAATGAGAGGAACTTGGGACTGGGCCAAACACAGAGAGGGATATACCATGCTGGGGGAGTTTGGAACCAGACTGGGGGACTAGCAATCTAAACTCATCAATCAGCCAATCTCATGAACCCGACTACTCACAGACTACTACTGCCAGTAGCCCAGAAGGACTTATAAGACACTGGGGTCAAGATTCACAAAGGTTCTACGTCAGGTTTGCATAACTTTTGTAATGCAAACTCAATGCAAAACCTTTTGGGGGATTCACAAATCAATGCAAATTAGTATTTCCATTAGTTTGTAAGGAAAAGTAATGCAAACCAGGGCGGAGCGCTGCTTTGCCTTACTTAGCACCAAAGGGGCATCACATATGTGGTACATGGGTGTTTCAATGCAACCACCCATGCTTTTTGATGCAAAACCCTATCTACTAATATTAGTAGACTGGGTTTGCTATCAATCAGGCATTAAAAGGAGAAATGTTTTCATTACTCCGTTCTTTTCCGACTTTGCATGTGTGCTGCACTGTATAGCACACTATGGTGCAAAGGTGTGTGGATGGCGCTCATCAGCACAATTCTGCGCCGGCAGAGTGCTAGAGAAGAGTGTCATCACTGGGTGATGCGCTGCATTGCGTGACATCTTTGGAAATCTGGGCCAAAAGTTAGAATTTTTCCTTTCTTTTCTGTCTTTCCATGTGTGCTGCACTGTGCAGAACACATACAAATTAGGAAATGTTTGAAAACTTGTCTAGGAATAGTATTTTGTACTGGAAGGCTACCTTCCACTACAAATCCTTCGCTAGACTCAAGCACACACCCTTGCACTATGGCACAAAGGTGTGTGCGTGGAGCACGGCAGCAAAATTCTGCTCCAGCGCTAGTGACAAGGGAGAAGAGTGCCATATCTCTGTAGCTATGGCGCTCTCCTGCTCTCTCTGTGACACAAAACACAGTGCAGCAACTTTGGATGCTGTGCTGAGTTGCATGTCACCTCTGTATATCTGAGATTGGAAGTGTAAAAGTTACTTATGAGATGTCATTCATGGTTACACTCTATTACCCACTATTAGAAATGGCATTTCTAGTTGGCAGAAGTATTCAACTTTGTCCAAACAGGACCACAATCCTAATCTTGGTAAATCACACACAATCCAAATTATCCTGTGCCTGCCCTCTGGTAGCTTGGCACTGAGCAGTTGTAGGAGGCTGGCCTGGCTCATAGTGGGTACCTGATGGTACTTACACCTTGTGCTAGGTTAAGTTATCTCCTATTAGTAGATTAGTAGTGTTCTAGCAGCTTAGGCTGATAGGGGCAGCTATAGGAGAGCAGCTTAGGCTGAACTAGGAGACATGCAAAGCTCCTACTATACCACTTATCATATAGGGGGTTATTACAACTTTGGAGGAGGTGTTAATCCGTCCCAAAAGTGACGGTAAATTGACGGATATACCACCAGCCGTATTACGAGTCCATTATATCCTATGGAACTCGTAATACGGCTGGTGGTATATCTGTCACTTTACCGTCACTTTTGGGACGGATTAACACCTCCTCCAAAGTTGTAATAACCCCCTTAGTCCTATATCATAAAAATCACAATACTCAGAGTTACTAAAAATAAAGGTACTTTATTTTAGTGACAATGTGCCAAAAATATCTCAGAGGATATACTCCCTTAGGAGGTAAGTAAAATACACAAAATATACACAAAACCAAAATCAGGTAAATAAACAGAAAAGTAGTGCAAACACTGTAGAATACAATATGATGCAATAGGCCTAGGGGCAACACAAACCACATACTAAGAAAGTGGAATGCAAACCACTTAGGGACCCCAGGCCTAGTGTAGTGTGTAGAGGGTCGCTGGGAGTGTAAGAAAACACTGAGGGTGTCCAAGATACCCCACCCCAAGACCCTGAAAAGTACAAGTAAAGTTACCCTACTTCCCCAGAAACATACTAAAGTCATGATAGGAGATTCTGCAAAGACCACAATAGACTGCAAAGCACGGAAGATGGATTCCTGGACCTGAGGACCTGCAAAGGAAGGGGACCAAGTCCAAGAGTCACGAAAGTGTCCAGGGGGTGCAGGAGCCCACTAAACCCCAGATGAAGGTGCAAAATGGCTGCCTCCAGGTGGAAGAAGCTGAGATTCTGCAACAACAGAAGATGCCAGAAACTTCTCCTTTGCACATAAGATGTCCCACGGTGTGCTGGAGGATGCAGAGTTTTTTACATGCAGAAAGACTGAAAACAAGCCTTGCTAGCTGCAAAGGTTGTGGTTGAAGAAAATGGGTGCTGCCTGGGCCCACGGAGGACCAGGAGGTCGCCCCTTGGAGGAAGAGATAGAGGGGGCACTCAGCAATACAAAGAGCCCATGCAGAAGCAGGCAGCACCCGCAGAAGTACTTGAACATGGGTTCAAGAAAACTGAGCATGCCGGTCATCTCAACACTACAAAGGAGGGTCCCACGAAGCCAGTGGCCAACTCAGCGAGTTGAGCAATACAGGACGGAGTGGTGGGGACCTGGGCTGTGCTGTGCACAAAGGATTCCTTGCAAAAGTGCACAGAAGCCCTAGCAGCCGCAGTTCATGCAGTACACAGGATTACTGTCTGACGTGGGGAGGCAAGGACTTACCTCCACCAAATTTGGAGAGATGGACCACTAAACTATTGGGGTCACTTGGAACCAGCTCCTTTGTTCCAGGGACCACGCTCGCCAAGATGAGAGGGGACCTAGAGGACCAGTGAAGCCGAATTTTGGTGCCTGCGTTAGCAGGGGGAAGATTCAGTTGACCCACAGGAGATTTCTTTTTGGCTTCCAGTGTAGGGTGAAGGCAGACAGCACCACCAGGAAACAGTCGAGAAAGCCGGCAGGATTAGGCGTTACAATGTCACTGGTAGTCTTCTTGCTACTTCGTTGCAGTTTTGCAGGCGTCCTGGAGAAGTCAACGGTCGATCCTTGGCAGAAGTCAGGGAGGGAGATGCAGAGGAACTCTGGTAAGCTCTTGCATTCGTTATCTGAAGAGAAGCCCACAGGAGAGACCCTAAATAGCCCTCAGAGGAGGATTGGCCACCTAGTCAGGTAAGCACCTATCAGGAGGGGTCTCTGACATCACCTCCTGGCACCTGCCACTCAGAGGCCTCCATTGTGCTCTCACACCTCTGCATTCAAGGTGACAGAGGTCTGGGACACACTGGAGGAGTTCTGGGGTGGTGACGGACAGTGGTCACTCCCCTTTCCTTTGTCCAGTTTCACCCCCTGAATCAATGTAGACTGGTTTATGCAAGGAGGGCACCATCTGTGCCCTTCAAAACATTCCCAGACGCCAGGAGAGGCTACTCCTCTCAGGCCCTTAACACCTATTTCCAAAGGGAGAGGGTGTAACACCCTCTCTCAGAGGAAATCATTTGTTCTGCCCTCCTGGCACTGGGCTGCCCAGACCCCAGGAGGGCAGAAGCCTGTCTGTGGGTTGGCAGCAGCGGTAGCTGCAGTGAAAACCCCAGAGAGCTGGTTTGGCAGTACCCGGGGTCCATGCTGGAGCCCCGGGGATGCATGGGATTGGCACCCCAATACCAGATTTGGCATGGGGGGACAATTCCATGATCTTAGACATGTTACATCACCATATTCGGAGTTACCATTGTGAAGCTACATATAGGTATTGACCTATATGTAGTGCACGCATGTAATGGTGTCCCCGCACTCACAAAGTCCGAGGAAATTGCCCTGAACTATGTGGGGGCACCTTGGCTAGTGCCAGGGTGCCCTCACACTTAGTAACTTTGCACCTAACCTTTACTAAGTGAGGGTTACACATACAGGTGACTTATAAGTTACTTAAGTGCAGTGTAAAATGGCTGTGAAATAATGTGGATGTTATTTCACTCAGGCTGCAGTGGCAGTCCTGTGTAAGAATTGTCTGAGCTCCCTATGGGTGGCAAAAGAAACGCTGCAGCCCATAGGGATCTCCTGGAACCCCAATACCCTGGCTACCTAGGTACCATATACTAGGGAATTATAAGGGTGTTCCAGTGTGCCAATCAGAATTGGTAAAAATGGTCTCTAGCCTGCAGTGACAATTTTAAAGAAAGAGAGAGCATAAGCAGTGAGGTTCTGATTAGCAGAGCCACAGTGACACAGTTAGGCACCACACAGAGAACACATTCAGGCCACAAACTATGAGCACTGGGGGCCTGGCTAGCAGGATCCCAGTGAGGCAGTAAAAACACCCTGACATATACTCACAAACAGGCCAAAAGTGGGGGTAATAAGCAAAGAAAGAGGCTACCTTCCTACAGCAGTCAGGCTAAACTTAGAAGAAAGTATGTAAAATATTTGTGCAATAAATCAAACAGTACCACAGTGAGAACACCACAAAAATACACCACACAGTTTTAGAAAAATATACAATATTTATCTGATTAAATTAAGGTAAAAAACAATAAATATTCAATAAGCACAAGTTGAAATATCACTTTTGCAGGATTAAGAAGAGTCTTAAATCTAACAAATCAACATTTGTCTCTTGTTTGCACAAAGTACATGTTTGCATCAAAATTTCCATGCATAGACACCGCAGAGGAGGAGATGCGTGGAAAAATAAGGTGTGTGTCGGGTTTTCCGTCGCAGCACAGACGATGCGTTGTTTCTTTCAAAGCTGCAAGGGGCTTTGTATCGATTTCCGGTGTGCAGTCTAGGTTCCTCACTGTGATGCAGGGATCTTTGGATGCCCAGGGACGATGCAGGGAAAATCCAGGGCTTGCGGGAAGAAGTCACAGGCGTTGCGTCAATCCAGTAGGCAATGCATCTAATTTTCTGTCACACGACAGGCGCTGCGTCGATTCTTCACTCAGGAAGTTAGGCTGCTGACAGACAGTGCACATTTCACTCTGGCTGGCTGGCTGACTTAGGATGACCAAACCGACATGCGCACTTTTTATTTCTCCAACCTAAGCTGTGTTGTACCCACGTAGAGAACAGGCCCTAATTGAGTGTCAAACCAGACTGCTCAGACCAATCCACGGTTTCCCCCATGCTGGGTAATAGTATTACCAGCATGATAGCAGTGTATGGATTGGTGCAAGGTAGACTGGGAGCCTGCGCAGTGCAACTACCAGGCCCATGGACTGCCAGGACAGGAGGAGAAGAGCACTGAGGTTCCAGCCAGCAGCAAGTAAGTAACCTTTACTTTTTATTCTTCTCTGTGCTGCCCATGGTCCACTTTCATTGATGCAAGGGTGCTGGCAGGGTTATTCTCAGATGAATGAGTATTGGAAGTGTAGGGTGCAGGGGTTAGGGTGCCATCATGAAGGATGACGATGTGCTGAAAAGTAAATGGCCTTCTGGGTGTCATTGAAACTCTGATTCCGGCTCATGTTCTAAATTAGAAGAGATTTGCTTTGTGGGAGTTCTAAGGATGTGTCAAGATTGCCAGAATAACACTGCAGGCTGTATAGTCTAATTAGGGACGTGGTGTAACATGTTAAATGTCATTGTTGCATTTCAAATTAAACTGCAAAAAATGTAAATCTTAGTGCAAGCTATGCTGCACTTGGGAACGTGTGAAATACTACATTGCAAAAAATATAAATCTTAGTGCCAGTTATGCTGCACTTGGGAACGCACTTGGGAACACATGAAATATATCAGTGGAATCATTAGATTGTGTTTGGCAGAGCCAATCAAAGACCAAATGCAATAACTAAATGTATGAGGTATTTGCTGGCTAGAAGGATTGAATCACTCTGCTAGAAGAATTGAATCACTCTGAATAATGCTACAATCCCAGAGTTCAGTTTTTAGGTATACCATGATTCCATACATTTCTTTATAGAGTGCAAAACTTCCACCCCGGGGCTTCATGACGCTAGAACAAAACACATTGAGGTGTGCCAAGCACTTGGATCTGCTCCTTAGACCCCTTCACTGAGACGAGGGATGAGCTTGCATAAAGACTGCATTGTTCCACTCCTATCGGCACCCTTTCTCCCCTGTGCTGCCCCACCACTATTCTTCAACAGCAGCCAACACTGGTTGTAAGGCAAAATTATGGTGTGACTAGGCAAGAAAAGTATTTATACTGTGGTGAAAGCAGGATCTGGAAGTATGCAAACGTTTTATGAACTGGTTTATGTTAACAATCAGTGAGTTAGGGCCTGATTACGAGTTTGATGGTTGGACTGCCAGACCGCCATGTAGGCAGCACTAAAAAGACAGCTGTGTCAGCTGTTCCCACACCGCCTTATTACAAGTTATACAGGCGGGACTGCTAAGCAAAAAAGGCAGACTGCAAGTGGCACAGCAGCTAGGATATAGGCGGTCCAACCTCCAGTGCCATCACCACTACGGCCAACCACCAAGCATGTTACAAACACACAATCCCCACGGTGGTCCCCTCGTGGTGGACAGCCAATGCAGTCGATGACTGCGGTTCCCGGTCAGCAACGCAACAGACAAGTGCACATTGGAAGAATTAAAAAAAACACAGCTGACAAACATCAGCATGTGGACACATTTGCAAAGGACACTATAAAACACACCCCTTCACAGGCCACCGTCCTTCACATTTCCACTGCAGCACAGCGAGACAGACCACACATTTTGTTCTCCCTTTTTTTGTCATAAGGCAGCCATTATTTTCCCCATCCCATTTTGCACTCTTCACACACATTGTCTATTTTTTCCCATATTCATGTGTCTTGTTTAGATAGTCACTGTCACCATCTTTAATTTCCAGTCATGTCATAGGCCAAAAACACACATTTTACAGAGAGTGAGTTGAGAGTCCTGGTGGATGAAATCATTAGAGTAGAGCAACAATTGTTTGGAGCCCAAATCCAGCACATTCCTCTCAGTAGGAAAATGGAAATGTGGGTTATGGATAGTCGATAGAGTGAATGCTGTAGATACCACCCTGTGCCCAAAGGAGGAATTAGGAAGAGGTGGAATGACCTCAGAGGTAAGGTCTGTTCCCTGGTCTCTAGGCACCAGCTACAGGCCATGAAGACTGGTGGTGGCCCTCCAAGTGTGCCATTCTAACTCCTTCCCAGGGAGGAGAAGGTCTTTGCCATCCTGCATCCTAAGGGTTGACATGTATACCTATGGGAGTGGAATCTGGTAAGACTGTCACAAAAACTGAATTCCATGCATGCCCACAGCTCAGCTTTTGCCACTGTCTTGTTCATGTACCTCACCAACATTCAATACCAAGAGTACGTGCAATTCAACACTGTCAATCTGTATAACTGGATCCAACATCAGAGCTGCCAAGGTCCATCCCATGCTACATGTCCAAATGGTGCCAGTTCATATCACAATACCAAAAACACATTCCTGCATTCATGGTATGGCTTAAAATGTAAACTTAGGCTCAAACCGAAATACAACCTGCATACGGATATACAATTCCAAACATTTGTCAAGTGTTGGGAAGTAGAGGGAGCAACCTGAGTACAACTCCCCGCAGGCCCTGTTTCTGTTACTCCAACTGCCAGCACAGGGCTCACTTGTCCAAATACTCCCCTTTTGTGAACTCCCAAATGAAGTGTACTCACCTGGGAGGATACCGTTTGTATAGTGTGTGTAGTAGAGAGAGTTGCCTGACTGCAGGTCCCAGCAGGCCCTGTTTCTCTAACTCCAATCACCAGTACTGTGGTCACTTGTCCAAATACCCCTGTTTGTGAACTCTCAATTGAAGTGTACTCACCTGCGAGTGATCAACATACAGCTCATATTCAAATCAGAGACGTGTCTGTCTACCTAGCTACATATTGACTTGCTAAGCCAAAATCAAACTACCGAGAATAGAAATAACACCTTACCCAGTGTGTATAACAAGTATTCCTAAGGTCTCAAGCCACCTCAACAGATTGGTATTGGCAGCAAACACATTGACACAGCACTGTGCACGTGATGACTCAAGTCACATATACAACAAAGTCCTGAGTTTGCCTGCATCGCACCTCAAGTAGGCCTCCAAATGGTCAAAGACATATCGTGCATCTCCACTGTGTTGACTGGACTGGTAGTAAAATGTAACTTACAGTCCATATTCCAAAGTGAAACTGATCTGCACATCTCATCAGCTGCTTGAGTCAAATTGGGTTGGCATGCTTCACACATGTCACGTCAAATCACCCAGTACCATGGTTACTTGGCACAATTGGATACCTACAACTTAACTTTGTCCAAGGTCTCTGCTTACTGTAACTCTAAACCACTGGAGATAGATGTCACAATTCAACCTGTTACAATGTATGTTTTACATCAACAGGTGGATCTGCCGCTGGGCACACAGAGGCCATAGAACAGACTACCACTACTCCCCTGGATGAATCCCTCAGTGACGACAACACTCCTGGACTTCTGGACATAGAGGACGGTTCTGGCTCATCTGGGCAACCTGGTCAAACAGCAACAGTGAGTCTCACTGTGACTACAACTTGACCTCCCAACCCTGTTCCATCAACATCACAGGAAACCATTTGCCCCCAACTTGTGTCTTTAGTACAGTGTCCACCATCTTGTTCACCCCAGTCTTGGATCCTGAGTTGCAGTGCAACACTTCAGACAGTGAGAGTCCAGGAACAAGTTGGAGAGGGCACCCTGTAGCAAGGGCACAGGCTTGTAGTGTCACGTAGGTTCTCATTCTAATGAGACTACTGGATTTTGAGCAGCAAGATCGTCCAGAGTATGGGGGACTGAGTCTGACCCACGGTGGATGACACTTGTCACCACAAATCCGGGCTTCGCTCCGGCTAACTAGCAGTGCCTCATCTCTCCCAAGAGGTAGAGGCGATTGGGCAGCCGAGCACATGACATATTGGTACTTCTCAGGGAAGTCGTGGTCACTCAGGTCACAACCGGTTCTCACATGCACAGTGCAGTCTCATATATAAATGACAATAAAAGCACTATGAGTTTTAAAGATTGGTTTAATAAAACAACTGCATTTTGGATAGCAAAGCGTGAGCTGCAATAACCAGAACTACACAACACAACAATATTAAGATAGTGACGATGAGATTGAAGCATAAGAATAATGCTATCATAGTGCCACTAGAATCGATGGGCTATTCCCTATCTAAATCATATTTCGAGCACAACATGTTAAGCTCTAATCCTGCCTTTCAGGTTCCCCCAGGAGGACATCAACCCTCATACCTGAGCAAAGGCCTGTGATCTGCGTTAGCATCTGCAGCGGAGCATTCAGCATACAGTTGTGGTTCCCTGGCTGGAATCTCCCTCTTGAAGTGTAATAGGACTAGAAAGTGTTTTTATAACTAACACAGCAGATGTTCTAAGAAAATGTCCCTACGTAAGGATTTGTATTTTCTACAAATGTTGGAGACTAAACTTTTACCATGTTTACCGGCAATGTACCAGACTGTAGCCTTGACTGAAGCACAGGGTGATCAAGAATGCGTTGTTTGAGAACACAGTGCTGAACTAAGCAAAACAGTTTAATAGAAAAAATTAAAGCAAGACCGTAAAACTGGTTATTGTAAAAATAACAATGCGAAGCTGAATAAAATATATCTAGGTCAAGGTGCACAGCGGCCTAGTGTATTAAACTAACGTGCATGTAGCTATACTTAAAATGGCTTCACAACACCCTCCCCTTGTCGGTAGAAAGTGGTTCAAGCCAAAACTAAAATATTTCACCCTAAGATATACCTAAAACCCTACTCAATTTTGTCAAGTTAAGAGGACACACAAGCATACTACTTGACAATTAAAAAAATGAGCATGCAGTTTAGAAACCGAATTCAATGAAAAATGTCAATTTAGAGTAGTTCTGAATCAAGCATGAGTCATGGAAAGCAAGAGATCTGCCACTTCGGCTGATGACAAAACCGGAAAATCTGCGCCAAAAACGACCAGGGAGCAGGTGTGTTCCATAGCCCCAGTATCAACCAAGGCGGCATCCCATGCACTGCCCATTGACAAGTTGATGGCAACTTCTTCCAAGAAGGGTAGCTCGTAATCAGCTTCACGTAGCAAACGCAACCGCAGTCCACATGTCTGGTAATGAACCCTCAACGAGATCATCAACAGATCAGCATCAATTGCTGGGGGGCATTGCTGTGAAAGACAAACTTCCAGTGCATGTTCAAAAGAGCACCAAAGGCACCGAAACACGGGCTGCACACAATCCAAAACCGGTCTGAATGACAAAGACCAGTCACACCCCAAATGTTCCAGGAGTGTTGCTCCAAATTGCTTCATCATATGTTCACAACACAGCTGCGCTGATGGGAGCATCTTCATTTGTCCTTGTTGCAGCGGGACAGCCATTGCGGAAAAACAACAGCAACAGAAAAATTCCGGCTAATAAAGACAAAGTTATCGGAAAGCCCCAAAAAATACTACAGAAAATTGAGTGGATAGCTGAAGGTATCAAACTGAATATGGAGGAGAGGGTGTGAACAAAACCAAAACCTACAGCTTTGAAGAAATGTGCCAATCCAGCTGTGCTGGACGCATTAAATATACGTCCCACGAGTTCATCAAAGTGTCTCGGAAAAGTTGTATTTAACAGGGACTGTATTTCTGCCGACGACCTTGCCACTTGAAGTGCGTAGGTCTCGGCTGCAGATGGAAGGGCCACATGCTTCTGAAACAATAAAGCCTTGAGTCTACTCTACTTGAAGTAGCAATATGAGGCCAGATATCAGCTACCTCCTTTAATTTAGTGGGGGGAAACAGCACGTTCCCGCAGCTTGTAACAACCTTAGAGACCGAAACAACGTAAACTGTTCCGGCCCGCATGCCACAACAATCTTCACTATTAAGAAGGACGTAGCTGCCATTTGAAAGCACCTGGAACGTAGGTCTAATCAAGGGGACTGGAACTCCCTTCAGATAACAAGCCAAGTTTGCAGCTGAGGTGTTACACGCCCCATGCAAGGACAGCTGTTTACAAATCATCGAATGGCTGACTGAAGTCTCGTATTCACTACCGCTAAGAAAGACCTTTTTCATGCCATTGAAGCATTTGTACGAGAAGGGAAGCTCCCACACCTAATGGATGTAACTATCTCTAAATTTTTCATATCTGCCTACTGGAATGTGTTTCAAACAGGAGGTAAATTGTAGTGTTGAAATAAGCAGATTAATAACCCCGTGTATTAACCACTCTGCCGATGGTATTTCTGCCACGGTGAAAGGCAACCTTTCAATTGTCTCTATGTTAAGCATGATATAAGTTGATTCTTTCTTAGCCATTAGTTGTTGTTGCCGCGTTAGATTAAAGGAGAAAAATATTTCCCTGGCACTAACGTGCTGCCACGGAACGTGACCCGCCTTCAATGTTTGAAGCGTCCAACCCAACTGCATAGTGGACCTGGTCTGACTCTGTCCATGGTATAAAGAAGACATATCAGATCGTATAATGTCTATAGCAGAAGAAACAATGTTGTTAATTGTATATATACGGTCGGACAAGATGTTAATCCCATTATCCACAACAGCTAATTACTTTTTCAAATTTTCATGATGTATGTGCCTTAATCGGGCTGAAGCATCTTGTTGGGAAAGTTTCTATATTTCATTGTATACTGCATACAAGAAATGCTTCCCACGTGGTATTTTGGGCCCTGACAAGAAATCTTGTAAGTCAGTGGTGTTAGAAAAGAAATTGAGGTGTGCTTTAACAGCATTTAGTGAGGATGATTTAAGCCACTGTTGGCACAATTTTCCTACACTATGGCGGTCATTACAACATTGGCGGTAAAAGCCGCTTACCGCCATGCAGAAGACAGCAGCAGCTATTATGACCCACACAAGTCCGCCACACCAAAGGTCAGTGATAAACTGGCGAAAACAAAACCGACACCGTCACGCCAACAGAAATACGCCCACACTATCACAACCCATAAATCCACGCAGCGGTCTTTCAAACGCGGTATTCCATTGGCGGTACACACCGCCACGCTCAAAATACACACACATTTACAAAACACAGCCACATTGGACAATTCCAAATACACACACCTGATACATATACAAACACCACTCCCACACACTCAATACAATATAAAACACACACACACATCACCCACAAACCCTTACGACAACAAATCACGAACGAAAGCCAGAGAGAGACACCACCAGCAACAACACTATCATTCACAGGCACACAACACCATCACCCACATAATTTCCACGCACCTCACACAACACCCCACTACATATCAGCACACTTATCACCCCACACACCACCCCACACATCACCCACACCACCCCATGGCATGGCAAAGACACCCCAGGTTCTCGGAGGAGGAGCTCAGGGTCATGGTGGAAGAAATCGTCCAGGTAGAGCCTTAGCTATTCGGATCACAGGTGCAGCACTCCTCCATTGCAAGGAAGATGGAGCTATTTCGATGAATCGTGGACAGGGTCAACGCAGTGGGACAGCACCCAAGAAATCAGGAGGACATTAGGAAGAGGTGGAACGACCTACAGGGGAAGGTGCGTTCCGTGGTCTCAAGACACCACCTGGCGGTTCAGCGGACTGGCTGCGGACCCCCACCTCCTCCCTCAAAACTAACAACATGGGAGGAGCAGGTCTTGGCAATTCTGCATCATGAGGGCCTCGCAGGAGTAGGTGGAGGAATGGACTCTGGTAAGTCAAAGCTTTACTATTACATCCCCCACCCTACTGGCATGCTATCACATACCCCCACCCGCGCCCTCACCCCCATCACTCCTACTCCTCACAAACGTCCCAACATCACAAACCACACATCCCAACACCAAGCCCTGCATGCAACACCAAAGCATGGACACCCATCACTAAAGCATGCCCACTGCACATACCCATACACCCCCCTAAACCATCATCACACAAGGTCCCACACAGGAATGCTAGCACTGGGGTACACGGTCACCCACCCATTGCACACCTTGATACACACAGATGCAATAATCATGCCTTTATACTCCTGCAGGACCCCTACCCAACGTCACCGGACAGGAGGGTCCACACATATCCAGACCACCAACAGAAGAGGCCCACAGTGATGACAGCATCTCTGTCCAACTGGATTTAGATGACCAGCCCGGCCCATTGGGGACCTCAGGACAGTCGGTTCCCCACACCCAGTCACAGGCCACTACAGAGCTTCCCCCCTCTGGAAACACCAGCACAGTACCCACCCAGCGGGCCCATACCTCTGTCCCCAGGACACGTCAATCAGCAGTGTGTCCACGACTATAAGGAACCCAGGCTAACCCACCACATCAACAACACCAGGGACCTGGGGGCAGTTGTAGTGGGCACACAGTTCAGGGGACAGAGGCACAGGAACACAGGGGAACTGGGAGGGCTGCTGTGCGACAGGGGGAGGACAGGCCCAGGGAGCCCACTCTCCACGAGGCCCTCTCCACCATCATGGGAGCGTACCACCACTCCCAGGAGACGATGGCAACGGTACTGGCCAAGTTTCAGGAGACCCAGCGCCTGCAGGAGGAACAGTATATGGGCTTCAGGGTGGAACTCAGAACCATAAATTCCACCCTGAGCACCATCGTAGGGGTGCTGAAGGAAGTACTCAACACCAGGAGGTACACTGTGGCACTACAAGGGGCCTCTGACACTAGCCTGGACGATGAACTGCCCACCACCTCTGCCGGCACTAGTGGACAGGAGGCACCGCCACAGGACCATCACACCAGCACCCCACCCCCTGCAGAGGGAGAACCACCTCGCAAACGGTCCCTGAGATCCAGGAACAAGACAGAGAATGATGCCAAGACCCCCGCCAAGAAATGAAACCACCCTGATTGTCATCCTACTGTCCCACTTTGTCACCCTGTCCATACTTAAACTGCCCCGGCTCCACTTCCTATGCCCATTTGGGCAATGCACCTGTGAGACTAATATACTGGACTCTGCCATGGACACTCCTCCGCCATCACCCCTCACCATTTTGCTACCCCCTCCAATTTTGAGCACTAAAATAAACACCCTTAAAGCACAAAACAATCTGGAGTCAGTCTGTGATTTCGGAACACTGTATTAGTAATAACTGTGGCAAAAAAGCTCTTTCATTTGTAATGTCAACATACCTATGTCACACAGCTCTAGTCCATGAGGAATCAAAGCAGATGTCACACTGTGGGACCCAGATCTGTGAAATCGTAAGGGAAAGTGACAACTCAGTGACCATACACTGGGTGAAAAAGACAGACAGTAAAAAGGCAGTAGTGTTTAAGTACATGTAGTAGGCAGGTTTGTATCCTTACCTGTGTTTCACTGGAAATATTGCTGGATCACTGAGTCCCTGTTGTCCATGTCTTCTTCCTCTGCTTCCCAATCTTCACTGTCCACAGGCTCCACAGCTTCAACAACACCGCCATCTGGACCATCCTCCTGCAGAAAGTGCACCTGTGGTCGCAAAGCCAAATTGTGAAGCACACAGCAGGCCACGATGATCTGGCACACCTTCTTTGGTGAGGAAAATAGGGATCCACCTGTCATATGGAGGCACCTGAACCTCGCCTTCAGGAGGCCGAAGGTCCACTCGATCACCCTCCTAGTTCGCCCATGGGCCTCATTGTAGCGTTCCTCTGCCCTTGTCCTGGGATTCCTCACTGGGGTCAGTAGCCATGACAGGTTGGGGTAACCAGAGTCACCTGCAAATGGCGAGGGACAACTGTTAGACACACACTAACCTGGAGGGATATCCCCAGACAACCATTCCCACTGACTTGCTTCCAGGTGCTCACCTAATAGCCACACAGTGCCTCTGGAGTTGACCCATCACATAAGGGATGCTGCTATTACGCAGGATGGAAGCGTCGTGCACTGATCCAGGGAACATGGCATTCACATGGTAGATGTACTGGTCTGCCCAAAATACCATCTGTACATTCATCGAATGATAACTCTTCTGGTTTCTGTACACCTGTTCACTCCTGTGGGGGGGGACCAAAGCCACAAGGGTCCCATCAATGGCACCTATGATGTTGGGGATATGTCCCAGGGCATAGAAATCACTTTCACTGTAGGCAAATCCTCTACCTGAGGGAAAATTATATAGCTCCGCATGTGTTTCAGCAGGGCAGACAACACTCTGGACAACACGTTGGAAAACATAGGCTGGGACATTCCTGATGCTATGGCCACTGTTGTTTGAAGGGAACCACTTGCAAGGAAATGGAGCACTGACAGCACCTGCACTTGAGGGGGGATTCCTGTGGGATGGCGGATAGCTGACATCAGGTCTGGCTCCAACTGGGTACACAGTTCCTGGATTGTGGCTTGGTCAAGCCTGTATGTGATTATAACATGTCTTTCCTCCATTGTCGACAGGTCCACCAACGGTCGGTACACCGTAGGATGCCGCCATCTCCTCACATGTCCCAGCGGACGGTGCCTATGAAGGACAACAGCGAGCACAGAGTCAAACAACTCAGAGGTATGTACCCACAGCTTACACAGAACGCCATTCATACTCTAAAAGTGGCCTGTATGTGTGTTGAGTCTAGGCCTAGGTATGTGTGACACAGTTGAAAATGAAGCCATGTGGGCCCCTGAAATGGCGGCTGCCTGACCTCTAAAGTGGGACAATGGGATGTGAGTTAACTGTGCTGGCAATGTACACCGTCGTGGTCGTGGTAGGCGTTCGAAGACCACGGCGCAATGCTGCATTGGTTAACCTTGGACCCTATGGGTCCCAAGAGCCAATGACGATGTACGCCAGCAGTGACGGTATGCACCGCCATGGAAGTGACCACCATTTTGTAACTGTTCAATCACTTGATACCTGATATTCAACAGGAGAGGACCTCACTGCAAGTGCTGCTGTGACCTCGGTCTGGAAGAGACAATGGCTCGATTGTCTGGGGAAAGGGCCCCTGCCTTCACATCGGAGGAGTTTGAGAAACTCGTGGATGTGGTCCTCCCCCAGTACACGCTACTCTACGGTCCTCCAGACAAACAGTTAAGTACACTGGGAGCATGATGCATCGGCTATGCCTGTGTGGAGAGGGGTGGATGTAAGAAGGAAGGGGGGACAGTGCGGCGTGCATGAAACAACGGTGAGTGCCACATGGAAAGGGTAGAGATGGGGCCAATCACTTTGACGGTGCAGTTGGTAATAACTTTTTCTTTCCCCTGTACAAATCATGTAGGTCAGCTTCCACCAGAAAAAACATATTTGGCGTGCCATCGCCAAGGACGTCTGGACCCTGGGGGTCTACCACAGACAGAGCACCCACTGGCGGAAAAGATGGGAGGAGATTGCCGCTGGAGCAAGAAGACGGCGGAGGCTCAGCTGGGGATGGCCTCCTAATGTGGGAGGGGTGCCCGTCGCACTATGACCTCCCTGATGTTCAGGATCCTGGCGTTGGCGTACCCGGAGTTGGATGGGTGCTTGAGGACATCACAGCAGCCACAAGGGGGTGAGTACACTCTCATTCTGCTGACTTTGCTCGCAGTGGGGGGGTCTGGGTGGGGGAGGTGGGCTGTGGGTTTCCCTAGGCCAGGGCGAGTTCCGTAGGCAAGGTCCCTCCGTAAGGCAGGCCATGTGGCACCCCACCCCACCTCTGTAGAGTGACAACTACACCTAGTCATGCCCCTGTGTCATCTATGTGTGTAGATGTCGTCCATAGCCTTGTAGGCCATTTCCCAGGGATTGAACAGTGGAGCCCAAGAGAGCGGCATAGTGCAGGGGGCTTGTGTGTCTGTCGTGTCCGCCAACGGTAGCGGTAATGCATGCACTCAACATGTCTTTCCTCTGTCATCCCCCCCTTGTTCTGGTCTCCCTGTTCTTGTGTGCATTAGCATCATCAGGCGGAAGTGCAGTGGCCCCCGAGCACCAGGGGGCTGCACCACACATGGCCATGGAGGGCCACACTACGGAATCGGACTTCACCAGTGGGACGGAGGGCGAGGGGAGCTCCATGGCGGGGACAGGAGCTGAGACCAGTGACACGGACTCGTCCTCTGATGAGAGCTCCCATGTGGTGGTGGCAACATCTGTGCCACCCCCATCTACAGGTACAGCCACCACCCCCCCTTCCAGAACCGCTCTCCCAGCAGCCCCTCAGCCTTCGCCCCGTGCCCGCTCACCCGGGAGGGTGGGCATCACCTTCGCCCCAGGCACCTCTGGCCCTGCCCCAGTCACCCCTGCTGCCCTCAGTGAGGAGGCCATTGACCTCCTCAGGTCCCTCAATGTTGGGAAGTCTACCATTTTGAATGCCTCCACTGTGTCCCCCTCTTCCTCGTCTCCCTCCTCCCTCCCAGTCTCGTCTACACTCACACCTGCATGCACTACCTCTACAGCCACTACGTCCCTCTCCAGCACACCCACCACCACACCCCTCTCATGTGCAGTCACCACCCCCACTACCATTCACACGTCCCCTGTGTCCTCTCCCAGTGTGTCTGTGACGCCCCCTCCGAAGATACACAAACGCAGGCACACCCCCACCTAGCAGCCATCCACCTGACGACAGCCTCCAGCGCATGCACCTTCACCCAAAGTCAGCAAAGGAACACCTCCTACAACCACAACGTCTTCCTCCACTCCCAAACCCCTCCAGCTACCCATCCCAGTGTGTCAAAAAATCTTTTCCTTTCCAACCTTGACCTCTTTCCAACACCTCCCCCACCCCGTCCGTCTCCTAGGTCCCGAACTAGCACCTCAGCCACAACATCTCCAGGACCAGTGGTGCCTGTAGTCACCGGAATCTGGAGTGCACCGGCCACCAGGGCAGCCAGTGTGGCACGGAGCCACAGCACAGACAGTCCCCCACCTGTGAAGTAACAGAAGTTGTCCAGTGCCCGGAGGGAGAGGGGGAAGACTCCAGCCACCATAGCCGCTCCCAGGGGACACCCGGTGGGAGTCAGCTGTGACACCTTCCAAGGTGGGGAAGGGCCACAAGAAACCCGGCAAGTCTGGGAGAGCCGCACAGCGGAGAAGACCACCATCATCCCCGCTGCCCAGGAGGCCACAGCCAGCACCAGCCCAGCTGCCCAGGAGGCCACCGGCAGCACCAGCCCCGCTGCCCAGGAGGCCACCGGCAGCACCAGCCCTGCTGCCCAGGAGGCCACCGCTAGCACCAGCCCCGCTGGGCCATGAAGGCCCGCCAGCATCAGCCCCTCTGGGCCATGAAGGACCGCCAGCACCAGCCCCGCTGGGCCATGAAGGACCGTCAGCAAAAGCCCCGCTGGGCCATGAAGGACCGCCAGCAAAAGCCCCACTGGGTCATGAAGGACCGCCAGCAAAAGCCCCGCTGGGCCATGAAGGACCGCCAGCAGCTGAGTCACTGCAATGGAGACCGCTGCCTCAAGCACCGCTGAACAGGGCACCGCCGTCTCAAGCACCACTGAACAGGGCACCGCCGTCTCAAGCACCGCTGAACAGGGCACTGCCGTCTCAAGCACTGCTGGCCCAAGAGCGCCAAGGGCACTGACGCTACTGAGTCAGTCACGGGGAGAATGAAGCACTCTGGGCACCATGCCCCCTCCAGAACCAGTGGAGAATCACATCCACTACCTCTGTCCTTAGCAGGATGAAGCACTCTGGGCACCATGCGCCCTCCAGAACCAGTGGAGTATCACATCCACTACCTCAGTCCTTAGCAGGATGAAGCACTCTGGGCACAAGGCCCCCTCCAGAACCAGTGGAGATTCACATCCACTACCTCAGTCCTTAGCAGGATGAAGCACTCTGGGCACAAGGCCCCCTCCAGAACCAGTGGAGATTCACATCCACTACCTCAGTCCTTAGCAGGATGAAACACTCTGGGCACAAGGCCCCCCCAGAACCAGTGGAGACTGTTATCCACTTGAGAGACTGTGGCTTTGCACTCCCCAGGATGGAACAGTGGGCAAGCCACCCACTGTAGAGACTTGAGAGACTGTGGCTTTGCACTCCCCAGGATGGAACAGTGGGCAAACCACCCACTGTAGAGACTTGAGAGACTGTGGCTTTGCACTCCCCAGGATGGAACAGTGGGCAAGCCACCCACTGTAGAGACTTGACAGACTGAGGCTTTGCACTCCCCAGCATGGAACAGTGGGCAAGCCACCCACTGTAGAGACTTGAGAGACTGTGGCTTTGCACTCCCCAGGATGGAACAGTGGGCATGTGGCCCCCTCGTGGATTTGGCGTCGTGCACTCAACCGGCTGAGGTGCCCCCCTTTCCCTTCCCCTGAGGTGCCTGGTTAGTTGCTCTCTGATTCCCCTGCAGTGTTCTTTCCGTCATGGTCGGGGATCTTGTGTGGGGCTCGCCCATACCGTGTGGGCCCAGTGTTCCATGGACTTAATTGGAGCACTACCTGGACTACTATGCTTGGTATATATTTTGTAAATGGTGTATATATATATTTCTGCCTACTTGATTTTAATATATTACAATGGTTACACTCATTTTCTATTGTTTTTGCATTCTTCCGGGGGGTGTAACTGTGATGTATTAATATGCATTAGTGTGTGTGTTGTAGTGGGTGGGGGAGGGGTTGTTGCGTGTTGCGTGTGTGTGTCCATGTTTTTTGCCTCCCCCTCCCCTGTGTCATAGGTGCAGTACTCACCGTGGTCTTCGCCCCCGGCGTTCGTGCTCCTGGTAGAGGAGCAGGAAGACTATTGCAGGTAGAATTTGGAGTTCCGGGTCCATGGTGTCCTCGTTCCTCGTGGGGTGTGTAGAGGTGAGCGTTTTCCCTTCGGAATTCCTGTTTCCGCTGTGTTTTTATCCACGGTGAATCCGCCCCGGAAAAGGTGGTGGATCGGCCTGTCATAATAGTGTGGACGGTACATTGTCTTCCGCCTGTCTGTTGGCGGTGACCGCCGCGCTGTTTGTTTGTACAGCCGTGGCGGTCGGAGTGTTTAAGTGGCTGTCTTTGTTGGCAGTTTCCGCCAAGGTCGTAATTGCAAATTTGTTACCGCCGGCCTGTTGTAACACCGTCCGCAAGGGTTGTAATGACCACCTATATGTTGTAATTATATCAGCATGTTCTGGTGATATGTAGCGAGGGTCCGGCCTATTCGTCTTAAAACCACCCGAGGAGGTGACAAAACGTTGATGACACCCGTTGGTATCTATGGGCCACAATAACCACCGTCTGGACGTGTCAGTGAACCATTAAACATACCATTCTGGACCCACACTTTGAGTTCAACTTTGGTTGCATTTGTGTACTTTTGCCAGTTGCCAAATTTTGCAGGGGCAGGTATACTGGGCATGTTTAATTCTCAGTTTGTTGCTAAGCCTAAACAACTTGTTTGTTGCACTGTTTCATTTAAAAAGATCATTTGAACAGGGATGAGACATGCTCTAAACAATGTTTCCTTTCCCTTGATCTGCCAATTTTTTGTTCCCCAAACACTTTTCATATCAAAAGATTTGGACCAATATTCAAAACCTTCTATTGATAACCGGGAAACAAAAGATTCAGAATATATAAATTTCGTATTGGTCAAGAACATATGTATATCCTTAGTAGGAGTTACTTTAAAATAATATGACTCAGCATTCCTTTGATGATGCCCAGAAAAATATGCAAACTTTTCAGTATAAGTTTTAGAACTCCCTTGCGGTGGAGTTGGACAGTGTTCCCATTGCGTGTAATTAAATATCATTTTGGGACTACTCACTCTATGTATGAAGTGGTGCCCATAATAATTATAGCAAAACATATCACCATAATTTTTTTTGAATTGGTAAACATCTTCGTTTTTAAAGACAGTATAATATTGTAATTCTGCCATCATAGAATCAATTTTTTTCACGTCCCAATCATCAGATACAATGCCTGGTATGACTATATCATTCATTGATAATTTTAACACATACGGTATTTGAATAATTTCCGTGGGACCATATATCGAATATTACTTTGTCCCAAAAAATCCCATCAGGAATTGGCACTGCGGAAATGTTCACAAAGGATAAGTCTCTTTGGACCTTAAGTGATGAAAAATGTGGTTTCAAAACCTCCTCCACCTGTTCAACCGCTGATCTATCTGGGAGAAAATGACCATGTATTAATAAGAAAAAGGTAATAACAAAACCAATCCAGAGTAGAAAGGCTAGGACAGTCAAAGAAAGCCATACATAGTTCTATGGAAAAATAAAGTATGTTTCTTTAAGCCACTTTGTTAGCTTATGTGCCCTTGACAAATCAGCTGTCGAAGAAGTGAACGAGTCCGAGAAATCATCATTGAACTCGGCAAAATACCCAGAGGCAGTTTGTGCAAATGGTGAAACCGTTGTCAATGGTGGAGTTGGTGTTTCCTGTGGTGGCACACTGTAGACAGCACCATCTGCTTGGCTTGCAGTCGAGCTGACTTAATCAAATGTTTCTAAATTATTTGATGTTAGTGGAACTACTGCAAGATCATCATCCACCCTCCCGAAGCTCGGAGAGGTATCAGTGTTGGTATAAGCAACTTGTAGCGGAACTTCTTCTCCAGTGGTGAGAGGGATTTGAGAACTACTGGATGTTCCTCTTGGTCGGCTGTGCAGGATCGGCCACATGGTATAATTTGACATTGTCAATTGAAACAAAATGATTTTCTTTGGCACCTGCCAACGGTGGTAGAATGACAGTTCTAGTACCGTGTATCCCCAGTACAGGGACTGGTGCTCGATAAGAAGGGCCAAATTCCTTTTTCACTGCGACCTTTTCACGTACAAAATCCCCAACTCTGGGAATCCTGCCGGTAGATGTTACAGGCACATCCTTAATTCCTGTGGAGGCAGCACTTTTAGAAGAATTATCTTCATGGAACTGTTGCAATTCCTGCAAAACAGTGAAACGTTCATTTATGTCAAAAGGTGTTTCTGCTGCCTCCATGCCAGGACCATCCAGATCCGGAACAAACATTCAAGTTCCTAACAGGCACTCATATGAAGTACGACCCCCCCAGGGACCTTCTAGGCAGGTTATTTCGTGCTCTCTGAATTCCATACAGGTGAGTAAGCCAACTACAACCCGTACCTAAGACTCTGGCTGTTAAGGATTGCTTTAAATTATGGTTTAATCGCTCCACAACACTATTTCCCTCGGGATGAAATGGAGACGAGTACTGCAGTTGGACCTCCAACGAAGCCATGGTGTCCCTGAATGCCCTTGAGGCGAAAGCAGGGCCCTGGTCCGAGTGGAACGCTGCAACTGCATATGTACTGATAAAGACTTGCAAATCTTTAATAACAGTTCGAGCGTCAGCCGAGCGTTGTGGCCACACCCATACAAACCTGGAGCATGAATCAACAGCGACTAATATGTATTTGTATGCACTATCAGGTGTTAGTGGACCGCAGTGGTCCAAGTACACATGCTGTAACGGTTTACTTGAAATCAAGAGGGGTGTCTGCGGCGGGCGCTTGGCCGTAGAAACTTTAATTTGTTGACAGATATCACAACAAAGGACATACTGCTTAGTCTCTTTGTAGAGACCGGGCCACCAATAACGAGCCTGTAAGATTGAAATTGTAGCTGCCACACCAGCATGTGCAGATGCCACCCCCTCATGCGCTGCTTTGATCAATTGTGGTCTTACATCTTTGTTAGGGATGTCACGTACGCCTACGCCTGGTATTTATGCTTCAGCGTTTAGCATACTTCCCATATAGTATTGATATTTGTTTGGGAATCCTTTAGGATGGGGCGTACCATCAGTCGTAGCCTTTATGGCAGCCAAAATGTCTGTGTCTTGTTTGGAACTCGAACAAGTCACTGCAGCTACAGTGGCTATTGCCACTGCTGACTTTGCGGCTTCTTCAACCAAAGTATTTCCAGCAAAGTGTATTCCAACGCGCTGGTGTCCAAGTGTATGCACAACATGGACTCTCGGTAGCATCTCTTTCAGATCTGCTTCCTTCCCCCACAGAAGTCGGTGTTTTATGGTGTTGCCTTTAGAATATCTGAACCCATTCTGGCGCCAATAATGCAAATATTCATTAAAGGACTGGACACAGTAACATGAATCACAAACAATCAGCGTAGGCTGTGCTGGATCCGAATGTTCTAGTGCCATCAGCAGAGCTTTTAGCTCAGCCAATTGTGCTGTACAATCCCCTAAGGTCTGTGTAAAGGTATATAGGGGACAGAATGTATCCCCTTCCATATAGCCACTTACGACTGCGCAAGCAGCAGAATATTGATGTTTAGTTCCAATCGCCGGTTGTGCAGAGCCATCGGTGTACATGACTCTATGATATTGATCGATGGGCAAGGTATTTGCTGGAACTGGATATTCTACTTCATATTGTAGAAATTCCTGAGTTTGTAACTTTGGATCAAAAATGTAGTCTACATCAGTGGCTGTTAAAAACGTAGCCCATTGCATCTAACGTGGATGTAGTGCTTTTGCGTTCGGAACGCTAGCTTATGTAACAGCCTCTAGGGCTGGAATTGGAGAAACAACAATAATGCGTTTTCCTTGGGCAAGAGATCTGTCTTCAATAACAGCCATCTGCACAGCAGAGAGAATTTTCTCTGTGGGTGCAAAGTGTTGTTGAGCTGCTGAATACAAATGTGATTTGTATGCAATCGGGACTGTCTCACCTTCAATAAATGTCACATAGGTGAAACCGATGGCCCCAGCTATTACTCTGATGACCAAATGTGTTTTGTTGTCCCTTGTGTGTAAATGTTTTGCTGCTAGCATGTCTGTCTGCAACTCTCGAAGAGTGCGTGTATGTTCAACTGTCCAGAATTTACTTGAAAAATCGGGACGTATTAAGTCATATAAAGGTTTTATGCCCGTAACATAATCGGGAATGTAAGTTCTGCCAAAATTTAAGAAACCCAACAATGATTGGAGTTTTTTAATCGTATTCAGTGGTTGTAATTGTGCACATTTTTCTAAAAATTGTGGTGCTATGCTCTTTCCTTGACTCGACAGCTCATATCCCAGGAACAGTTCGCTGAGGAAGGCAATGTTTGTTTTTTTAAAGTTAAATTTGTAGCCACGTTCGGCAAACCCTACAACAATGCGGGCTACCCGTCTTAAATGTTGTAGTAACTCATCATCCGTGAGATATATATCATCCACATATGACAATGCTTCAGAGTCAATCTCGTGTAAGATGGCAGTCCCACGAGCTGCAAACAGTCCTGGGCTGTTCCTATACCCCTGAGGCAAACAACAGAATTTTTGCTGAGAGCCTAGTGCGCTAAAGCTTGTTAAGTCCCTGCTTTCAGGCGCTATTTTCTGGCAGAAGAACCCATTTGAAATGTCTAAAGTTGTTTTGTATTTTTTCCGCACTATGTTGCTCATCAGTGCAGTGCTATGTGAATTTTGTATGGCATATGTACGGGTATGACTGTTTAAATGTCTGTAGTCTAAGACTACTCTGTATGAATGGTCCGGCTTAGCTACGGGAAATAAAGGGTTATTCATCGGCAAGACACAGGGTTCAATCACACCCTGTTACTCTAATTGTGTGAGTATTTCTCTCCCCGGTGCCCTTGCTTCATGTTTTATGGGATACTGCGGTTGTGGCTGAAGTTCACTTTTATTAGGGATGACATGGTAGGGGGAGTCCCTATCCCACCCTACGTGAGTTCTCTAAAACTCAGATGCCTGTGCTAGAGCCTATTCAATAGAATAGGATTCAGTGAGTTCCTGCTGGAACAAGGGGCAAGAAAGAAGGTTTAATGACATCTTCTCCATATGGGCAGGTACAGACAAAGTCAGGCGGCCAATCTTGTTCGGCCAAAAAGATGTCATACACTTTGACTATGCGATCCCAAAAGATTGCGTGTATTGTGCATTCAATGTCTCCTTCTAATTGCAGTGTTACTTTGTACACCCTATCAGGCTCGGAGACACGCATGTCCGCTGTTTCTACTTGTATAAAGTCATCAGTTCCTTTCACCTCCAGATGCTCTAGAAGATTCCGGCATACTATTGTGACCTGTTCCGCGCTGTCTAGCAATGCTAGAGCCCAGTTCTTGTTCTTCAAGAGGACCTTCTTCCTGTGTGGCATGTCGGACTGCGACTGCTGCCACCTTTTTCTTTTTAAATTGTTATTTTTGTTGGACAGGTTTCTCTTCCTTTTTAACAGAAACCTACAAAGAGCGTTGTGATTCCTGTTTGGGTTTCACATACTCTGTTCTTCGCTCTTATCGCCCACCCCTCTCATTTCTCTTTTCCGATGATTCCTGAAAGGAACGGGATTGGCGTGTATCAGTACATTGGTATCTATCAGGCGTTTTGACATTTTCTCTATTTATGAGATTATACCTATTCTGTGGGGTCTCCGTACGTGGAGATTCTCCCCTTTCTTTTTTAGGCATTTGTTGATTTTTATCCCAATGTTTCTTGTTACCCTCAGGTTGTTGTTTAGAGTTATCTTTATTTGTTTTACCCTGAAATTGAGGTTTTTGTGGTCTGGCCCCTAGGCTATCTCGACCGATACTTGAATATGTTTTGGCTATTATTTTAGGCAGCTCTTGTTCTTGATCTTGTTGCGGAATGTCATGGAGCCGCATGCGCACTGCAAGTGCAACTGCTTCCCCTTTAAGGTTACTTAAAATGATTGAGGATACTGTGGCAAAGTTGCCCATCAGTTGCATCCCCAAATCTAGGGCCGGGGCAGCCCCATATTCATCTTGAATTTGTTTCAACACTTCCGGTAAATTGGCAAGTGTCGGTGTACCATGTGCGGTTGTATAGAGCGCAGTGAATACTGTACCCCATGTATTACAGTTTTCTAATGTAGGTACCATCCCAAAGGGCAAGCACCTCGTTAATATTCTATGTTTATCCTGAGGTCCCGTATGGGGAAATACTGCTTCCAGCGTATTTATTTTTTGTGCTAGCCAAAACAGAGTCTCCTCTCGTTTGGCAGGTACTTTACCCATAATTGAATGCACAGTTGCCGGATTTATACCTGGTGTTACTGCATGTGGGTGTGCTGGAGCAGCACGTGCTGGGTTTGTATTTAATGTTTGCATCACAAATTGTACTAATCGTCTGTATATTGCTATTAATTAAATGTATAAGCGACGAACCTCAGCTACTGCTAAATTCCCAACCGCAGGATGTGGTGTATAAGTGGCCAATAAAAGCCAGGTAGGACCGTCATTAGTTAGTGGACCTAACCTAACTGGTAGTATTGTATGGGGTAGGGTGCCATCAAGCCAATTATTATGTTCTTGATAAGATAGAGGTATCTCTAAATATGCATATGCTCTGTATTGTTCAGGCGCGTTCGCAACTGTACATGTGTGAAATGTATTTGTGTTCCCATCAACTGCTGGAAATGTGACCCAAGATTAAAAAAGTTTTGTTCTATAAGCTGCGTGGGCGTCCACTACAAACGTGACTGGACCTCCCTGGGCTGTTAGGCCATTTGCTAATAAGTGTGCTGTGAGAGGTTGTCTCATGTTAACAGCTATATGTACATTTTGGGGATTTGCCATGATAGAAGCACTATGAGTTCAGAGAAGGCACACCAAGATGGGGTTTTCCTTTTAAAGTTCAAGCTTGAACAACCACCAGCTGTAATAGGATTACCTATACGGCTGGGGTGGAAATCCTCAGTACCCCGGACGTCTCCGTATACGGCACTGAGGTGTCATTATATAAAATGGGACTGAGATACTCCGGTGGACCTGAAAGTTAGAGCCTGACCAAACATTGGTGGCGCCATGTTGCGTAAGCTCTCACTATTCTAATGAGACTACTGGATTTTGAGCAGCAAGATCATCCACAGTGTGGGGGACTGAGTCTGACCTCACGGTGGATGACACTTGTCGCCACAAATCCGGGCTTTGCTCCGGCTAACTAGCAGTGCCTCATCTCTCCCAAGAGGTAGAGGCGATTGGGCAGCCGAGCGCATGACATATTGGTACTTCTCAGGGAAGTCGTGGTCACTCAGGTCACAACCGGTTCTCTCATACACAGTGCGGTCTTATATATAAATGAAAATAAAAGGCAGTATGAGTTTTAAAGATTGGTTTAATAAAACGACTAAATTTTGGATAGCAAAGCGTGAGCTGCAATAACCAGAACTACACAACACAACAATATTAAAATAGTGACGATGAGAGTGAAGCATAAGAATAATGCTATCATAGTGCCACAAGAATCGATGGACTATTCCCTATCTAAATCATATTTCGAGCACAGGATGTAAAGCTCTAATCCTGCCTTTCAGGTTCCCCCGGGAGGACATCAACCCTCATACCTGAGCAAAGGCCTGTGCTCTGCGTCAGCATCTGCAGCGGAGCATTCAGCATACAGTTGTGGTTCCCTGGCTGGAATCTCCCTTTTGACGTGTTATAGGACTAGAACGTGTTTTTATAACTAACACAGCAGATGTTCTAAGAAAATGTCCCTACGTAAGGATGTGTATTTTCTACTAATGTTGGAGACTAACTTCTACCACGTTTAACGGCAATGTACCAGACTGTAGTCTTGACTGAAGCACAGGGTGATAAAGAATGTGTTGTTTGAGAACACAGTGCTGAACTAAGCAAAACAGTTTGATAGAAGAAATTAAAACAAGACCGTAAAACTGGTTATTGTAAACAATGCAAAGCTGAATAAAATATGTCTATGTCAAGGTGCACAGCGGCCTAGTGTATTGAACTAACGTGCATGGAGCTATAGTTAAAATGGCTACACAACAGTAGGGGTAGGGTGCGTGGGAGGGATGCTATGGGCCAGTGGGGTGAGGCCAATGGGGCTGCTCTTGGCCAGGACTCCATCAGCCACATCTTGGGGGTCTATCAGGAGTTGCAAGGAGTGATGGGCCAATGTTGAATGAACTCAGGGAAATCAACCAGCTACAGAAGGACATGCATAAGGACATGCATGAACAGTTGGAGGCCCACAATTATAACATGGCCTCACTAACAGAGTTGTTGAGGGGCATACACACCCTGAGCAGGACTTTTCAAAACCTTGGCCCCTCAATATCAGCAGCAGCCATGGGAAGGGGGCCCTGTCAGAGGGACAACCAGCCACAGACACCCCTGCCTCTGTAGCAGCTGATAAGCAGGGATGTCCAGCAAAGATTCCAGAAGGTGCGGTTGGCAAGACACTCACCACTGACTGCAACAACCCTCTTCCTTAAGGACCTCCTTTGTGTTACGCATTCACTTTGTAGACTGATCCTGAACCACCTTTCATTTCCAGTGGGAAGAGTACTTTGGGTCGGGTTTCCAATGGTATGACATCTACTCCAATGATTTCATTCACCATGACTGACCCCTTCACATATTTTTTGGGGTTGATTCATTTCACATATATTTTCTGTTAGTCGTAGCTTCACAATAAAATCACTCATGACTGATTTATCGTCTGATGATTTTTCATTCATATTTCGCCATGTAGATATGTCAGACCATGTGAACCATACCATGATGATCCAAGGTACTTGTTCAAGATGGGATATGTTGCTTGTACACAGTTTCCAGCTCAGCAGTACAACCATCCCACACAAACGCATGCATTCAAGTGCCTGGTCAAAAATGTATTACAGTGTTCAGCACATAGGCTGTCAATATGTCAGAACTATTGGAAATCATAAATGATTGACTCATACTGACTAAATGAACATATTTATAGGGAGATACCTCCAGACCATGAAAGGAAGGGATTTGTCAGACATTCTCCTGTAGAATAGGCAAACAATGAAGTGGCGGATGTCACTAGCTTGAGACTTATCACATGCCACACTAAAGTAATCCAACATCACATAATCCAAGATTTAGACAGATGGCAGTACAGCAGTCCCTGATCACAGGGCCATTATAATCCAATGCTCATGCAACATGTAGTATGGCACAAACATATGTCAGTGTTGTGGCACAAGCACTGTGACCTACAATGATGAAACACATCTACAGCTTTATACAGGTCATAAATGAAGAGTCTTTAGCCAATATGAACAACAAAGGATTTGATTGTAAGCTAGGACGACATATTTTAATTTTAAGACCACATGATGACACACATGATTCATGAGGCCCACCACGGCACACAAATCACACACAATGAGCACTTCTGACCTTCCATCCAAACGCTATGCAAGCTGTATTAGCACAGATCTCATATATCTGAACTATGTGTCGTACATTACCTGGAACAATCCATGCCCATTTTGTATGTCATCACACCATCACACACCTGCTAATGGCACAACTCTGAAATGCCCACATGATGATGTCATGGTAAAGGTACCTGTACAAAGAACAAAACAAGGAGTATGGGCTTGAAACCATATACATGACACAAGTGACATAGCAAGCATCTGGAGAACAAAGTACATTGCAATAATTCTGGCACAAACAAAAGCAACATCATTAAGGCTGCGATGTGTCAAAAGCTATTCTATCGATCTGCCTTTGGTTGATTTTTGCAGAGTATCAGTTCACTAGCTCTTTCAAAAACATTAAGGCCCAGATATACGACCATTTCATTGTGCGAGTCTCTAATTGCGGATCATTGCAAATCGCAATTAGAGACTCGCAAAATGAAATGTACAAGTGTGTCTCAGACACATTTAGCGATTCCCAATGGGGTCGCAAATGATCCACCTCATTAATATTCTTGAGGTAGGTCACAATTTGAGACCCCATGGGGAATGGCCAGCCAGCACACACAGGGATGGTAGGCTGCTAGGGACAGCAGACAACCATGTCTTTGTCTGCTTTTCAGTAAAGCAGTTTTTTTTAAACAGTGTCAGTTTTCGTAAAGGAAAATGGTTTGCATTTCAAAAAGAAAAATGAAAAGTATTTGTTTCTTTTTTTCAGAATAGACAGAGGTCCGTGGGACCACTGCCTGCTCTGAAAAATATTTTTACTACCTTTCACAAAGAGGAAGGGGTTACATGGGAACCCCTTCTGTTTGCAAATGGGTTAGCACCAATTTGAAATTGGTGTTAACTGTGATTGTTTTGGGGCTGCATTCCTGGTCACAAAACAATCATACATACCATTCAGATTTAGTACTATGAAGGGATGTCCTGACACACTTCTTTCTAATACCAAATCTCAAAACCCAATCTTTGGTTCAGTAACAAGATACTGATTCACAATTGGGGCCTTGTACATCTAAAAAGGTTTTGTACATGTGGCCCTAAACTCCATACATTCTCACAACTACAATTAATTGTACAGTCACAGTCATAACATTACATGACATATTTACACTCATGAGAAGTAGCATTTCAACATTTTCATACAGTGGCAATGCAAGCTCCCCCTCCTCTGGGATGTACAGGATATTCCTCTGCAGGGTGATGTTGTGGAGCATACAGTATGTCACACTGATCTGAAACACTTTCCCGGGTAATTAGAGGATGGCTCCACTGATCCAGATGGGGAAATTTGGCCTTCCGGGGCCCAAAAGCCTGTTCTACTGCCTGTGTTCTTCCGTGGGCCTCATTGAAGCAGACTTCACCTGGTGTACTTGGATTTCTCACCAGCGTCAATAACCAAGGACGGTTGTGATGTGCTGAGTCTCCTGTTAAGGAATGGGAAATGAGTGCAACAATGAGTTACTCCCTTCATGATTGTAGTACCTGACATTGCACACACATAAGCAGGGCAGATGTGACTTACTAACCAGCCAGGCCCCTTCTGGTTGCAGTTGTGACATCAGTGCGGGTATGGTGTTATTCTGCATTAAAAAGGAAACATGGGCTTATCCAGGAATACTGGCACACACATTTGAAATGTAGAGATTCTCCAAACAGATAACTTGTACGGTGACGGAATGGAAGTTTTTTCTGTTGCAATAGACTTGTTCAGTGGCCTGTGGTGGCACCAAGCCAACATGTGTGCCATCAATGATCCCCACCACATATGGGAGGCGGGCAAAACCATAGAAGTCATCCTTCACATTGGCTAAATCCTCATGTTGGGGGAAACTGGCATAGCTGTCAACGTGTTTCAACATTGCCGAGAGGAAATCTTTCAACACCAGACTGAACATAAATTTGGACATACCAGCAGATAAGGCCACTGTATGTTGGAAGGACCATGTGGCCAGGAAGTGCAAATCTGGCATGACTTGTACAATGGGTGGTATGCAGTATAGATGACTGTTAGCTGCATTCAGATTTGGCACCAACTGATGGCATATATCCACTATTGTTTGCCTATTCAGGCAGTACAGCTGGATGACGTGGCATTGCTCCATGGTCTGAAGGTCTGGTAGACAGAAGATTGTCGCATTCCCCCTCTCCTAGGGTACCTATTTATAAAGAGACATGATTTGGAACATTAGTCACTGTGTCCATAGTAACATACATGATATATGCCAACAATATCATGTAACAAAGCATTTCTTACTGGATAGACATGACACCCAGTACACATCACAGCTAACAACTACACAAGGGTCAAATGTGAAACTCATCTTTGAAAACATGTGTCCACAACATGGATTCAGGTGACACCCAACTATCTGCTACACAATTGCCCCTCGAAATGTGACTGTGTTTTCTGACTCGCAACAATACCATCCGTGGTGGGGGCCAGTGCACAGCGGTCATGACACATATGCCCTGCAACACACTACACTGGTGGTTGCGTAGTTGGACGTACACAACAAGACAGATTGAGGGTGTTTGTGATGATATTAAGCTTATATTGTTTTTGTGACGCATATTACAACGTCGCATACAGTTTTTCAAGTTGCCAAAATAGCAGGTGCCTGACCTACTCCATTGGACATAAGGAACTCTCACAGCTGCCGGTAGATGTCATCCATGCTGTAGGTGATTCCAACCGTGGAGGGCCCAGCGGCTGTGTCTGTCAGCAGTGATGACCGTATACGTGGTGTACATGTAGACCCCATAGTGCAAAATCAATCACTTGACTCCTGACACTGCTTCCAGCAACACCTCCACCACTTCAACTGCTGTGTGCCCTCCTCTGTGAACAATCATGCCATGTCCAGCAGGTGAAAGGGCCCCTGCCTTCTCTCCAGAGGAGCTGGTCAAGCTTGTGAGTGAGTTCCTTCCCCTGTATGGCTAGCTCTATGGGTCACCAGAGGAGCAGGTAAGTACCTCATTAGCACAGCAGATTCTGTTCAACACCACCCTATCCCTCCTCACAGGCTACAATGTGCCCCTTTGTGCCAGTTGCCTGTTGTTGCAGTCTGTGTGGCATCAACGGGATGTACATGGTGTCGGTATTGGTGATCAGTACTATATGTTGTGTTCATTCACATTATGTTGTGTGATGTTTTTTAGGGTCCTAGATCCCCCTTGTATTGGGTGCATATAACTAGCCAAGGAGACTTTACTGCCATCCAATGACATTCCTTTGTTTATGATGATTGTAAATGTTAGACAACATGTATGTGCAAGACAGAATGAGCTGTGTATGCATTTTATCTTTGTCATTTGAGGATCGTGTAAGCAATGTGCATTGTGCCACAGATCTTTCACCCACATCTGGCCTTGCCAAACTGATGTCTAGAAGGCATATCATGACTCACTGTGCCCTTCAGGTTGCGACACAAGCTACAAGCCACATTGCGGATGGCCACATGATGTACTGTCATGCATGGAAGTGATGGAAATGTGAGTGTAATTTAGGTTTTGTGTGCTTAGCCTACAGAGATCAGGGCCTTTCAAATGTATCTCCTGGTATGGGACATAGTCCAGGATGTGGGAGAGTCACAGTGGATATGCAATTGTGGCACTGTACCTTCTCCCTGTAGACCTACGGATCCTGTCATGTGGCCAATATGAAGCTCTAGTGGCAAAACTTGCCCTGACTGCCTCAGTCAATTGACTAGGTTAGAAATGGGTACTGAGGTAAAACCCTGAACTAGTCCAGAGGTGCATTTTGCATCATTGTCAAAGTGTGTTTGACTCATGACAGGTTGCTTACTCCCCCAGCTCCTTCACAGAAGTAATTTTTGTCCTGTACAGGTGTATTTAAACAATGACAGACGGACAGTGCAGACAGTGTGTAAATTCCTGGGAGGCCATGACATGTGACTAAGTAGCTTGGTTACATGGCAGAAATTGTATAAAACATACCTTTGTATGTTGGATGCCATCTCTGTAGGTTAGAAACATATGTCCAAAGGAGTATTCTGTGGTATAGGTACACACCACAGAAACCCACCCTGAAGTGAAAAGAGTCTGCATTTGGTTTGCCAAATGTCCACACATTCACAGGGAAGACACTTTCCATACCGACCATGGTAGCTCTTTCTTTGTCACTCAAGTGTAACGGTGAAGTCTGTACTATGGTAGTTACCTGTAGGGACTGTATGCAGTGAGTCAATCTTGCAGGGTGTAAATGTGTTTGTCAAGTCGGGCCTAAGAAGTTTACCCTTAAGAAGCCACACTGGTGTGTAGTAATACATTGTGCTCACATCACAGTACATATTGCTGGAGCATGGGCTATCTGATGTCGGTAGGCTTGCTTAGTCATTGTAGGTCATGAGCAGGGGAGCAGTGGGTTAGTCTGCAGATGAATCAAAAAATGTTCAGTCAAGTCCCTGTACTTATTGGCATATGTGCTTTACACTTGTGGTATGTTGACAAATTGCCCATTTTGTGCTTGGTGTTTCTGACATGTGTGTGACACAACAATTTGGGTAAAAACTTGTGTTTGTAATCACTTGATTTGTCACTTGCATCCATACAGGTAAATGCCTATTAGACGAGCCATCGCCTGGAAGGTGTGGGCCCTGGGGGTCCATAGCCAGCAGAGCTCCCACTGTCCCAAGAGGTGAGAGGACCTGAGAGGCTGTGCCCAAAATATCGCAGAGGTCCGGCTGGGGCTGTCCTTCCAACGTGGACGGGGCACACATTGGAGCCTAACTCCCTTAATGGCTTGCATTCCCGCAGTGGCATACCTGGAGCTTGATGAGCTTTTGAGGGGAGCAAGCAGTCACAATGGGGTGAGTACAGGGCATATTCATGTCTGCCACATACCCAAATTGATGTGTGAGGTTCTGACATCTCCCCCTGATGATTGGGGATCGGCAATGTGTGACACACTAGATGAGTAACTGTGCAGATTTTAATGTGGTGCATACTGATATGCTTTGCCTATTGGCCCATGGACCTAGGACAAAACTGAGTACAATCTACAAAACAATTTGCTCCCCAAAGACAACACATGGCTGTGTACATTGATCAATCATGTAATGTTTGTTAGACACACAAAAAAAGGGAGCACACTGCCTCACACTCCAGGATAAACTAGCCCCAATGCATCATGGTAAATGCAGTCATTTGATTTAAAGATAGAGACATTTTTCAAAAAGTCTTTCACCTTACGTAAGTGCAGCAAGTGCCGTATCTCTGGACACGTGTTTCTGGCTTTCGGCCGTCATCAGCAGAGAGAAAATATATCTGAAGAGGTTGCTTGAAGTGCCGCCCAACATCTTCACAGGTTTTTGTACCACTCAGTAGGTGAACAGGTGCCTCACCAGAGCTCGTCAGCTCGTAAGCTCATGGGAGCCGTCAATTAGACACACAAAAAAAGGGAGCACACTGCCTCACACTCCAGGATAAACTAGCTCCAATGCATCATGGTAAATGCAGTCATTTGATTTAAAGATAGAGACATTTTTCAAAAAGTCTTTCACCTTACGTAGGTGCAGCAAGTGCCGTATCTCTGGACACGTGTTTCTGGCTTTTGGCCGTCATCAGCAGAGAGAAAATATATCTGAAGGGGTTGCTTGAAGTGCCGCCCAACGTCTTCACAGGTTTTTATACCACTCAGTAGGCGAACAGGTGCCTCACCAGAGCTCGTAAGCTCATGGGAGCCGTCAATTAGACACACAAAAAAAGGGAGCACACTGCGTCACACTCCAGGATAAACTAGCCCCAATGCATCATGGTAAATGCAGTCATTTGATTTAAAGATAGAGACATGTTTGTTGTTGTAGTGGATCTAAATTCTCTGCAACAGACTACTATTCCTGAGTGTTACAGGCCAACGAAAAAGAAGTTATAGATTGCCGTCCTCAGCTTGTGTCTGGTCAAGTGAGTAAATTGGCATCAGCCCCCCAGAGGCCACTTTTCCCTCAGTGTCTGATGAGTGATGTGCCTCACTACTGTCTGTTATGTGAAGGTGGCCATCATACAAGTGACAGAGCATACATTGATCTTTGGGTGCAGCTACAGATCAAAACTTTCCCTTCATAAGTGGGTAATGTCCATTGACAACATTCCTTGTGCCGACATGTTAGCAAGTGTCCCTTTCTCTTTTAACAAAATGTATACACTGCTGTTTCACGCATGGCCTACCTGTGTTCATGAGATGATTTCTGGGTTCCCTCACATACATGTGCATGTAAGCCTGTATTTGGAAATTGACATAAGCAATGGGGCTACATTTAATGTGGTGCCATAGTCAGGAGTGTGTCACCATCGATTGTTGGCTCACATTAACCCTCACCTGTCATTACATGTCATTTGGCATGTACATCTGAAGTAGCAATGAGGGACATGACAGGTAGGACTAGAGTTTTTACACACAATGTGCATTTCCATGCCATTGATATGGCTTAATGTGGAAAAGTGCACTGCACATGTGTAATGTAGAGGGTTTGTTACCTGACTGTTGGCATGCATGGAGTGACTTGCAGATATGTTGGAATCACATGTGGTTGGGTACAACCATTCACCATCAGACATCTGGGTTTGCAGAACCGAAATGAAGACAGTGATGTTGCTTCCCAGTGGGCAACAATTTGAGGACCTTCTACAAGTACTTGTAAGTCTCTGGGCCACCCCAACATATAAAGGACTAATAGGCTCTACCTATGCAATCAGAGTATGTTATTGTAAGGGGTTCCAGACAGTAGTGATGATTTCCTCGGGGATAGCTGATTCATTGTGTTGTGGATTTTAGAGACATATCTCCCTGACAATTTGCACATTTTGTCGACAATGTACATTTCCATGCCAAATGTGTAGTATATCTGAGCAACATTAGTATTACCTCCATGACTTCAATAGGACAAATTACACATGGTGAAGTGTGCATTGTTGATTTGTTTCCAGTGTGACATGAGTTTTTCAGTGTCACCTTCAGGCTACTGTATTGCTGTCAGCAACATGGCAGGATTTATGAGCATCATTTCTTATTGTTGTGTTATTGTGTAGGTGACAAATAGATGTGTACATGACCTAGTGGGAGATCTGTGGGAATTAACTTGCCATTGGCCTACAATTGTATGACAACAGGTAACTTAGGTGTGCTCAGTGAAGCAAAGCATTGAAAATTGAAAATTATGTTCTCTCTTACTTGTTCAATGGTTAATGTGATTGCACAACTTCACCAATGCAATTGCAGTTGTCTGAGATCCTGATTTTCCTGTGGGCAACTGCTGACAGTTAATGTGACATGCATGCATGTTGTATGGTACATATAGGAGCCACTTTGATGTCGTTTGTTGCTGGATCCTACATGACGTTATGGTAATGGTTGCTAATCACAGCTTTTCCTCTTTGTATTTGCAGCATCATTCCAGGCAAGTGAAAGAGACAGGGTGAAACGAAGTGGGGAAGCATCTGTCCATAGTACCTCCAGTCATGACACCATTGACATGGAGGGACCCAGTGGACCGGAGGGTGAGGATAGTGTCAAGGAGCACACAGGATCAACCTCATCATTATTGGATTCTACCTCCAGTGGCCACTCCCTAGTGGTGGCAGAACCATCAGGACCTGCTCCTGTAACATCCTTGTCTGCCACCCCCCCGTTCTATTGTCACCCACCCTGTTGCTCCCCTCCCAGTTGGCCATGCCGACTCACCCCCTTTGTCCAAGGCACCTCAGCCTCAGCCCTTGTTACACATGCTGCCCTAAGTGAGGAGGCTATTGACCTCCTGAGGAGTATCTCCATGGGGCAGACTGGCATTGTGAATGCCATCCAAGGGTTGACAAGCCAACTTCAACAGACCAATGCTTCACTGGGAGGCATTCAAAGTCACAGGTCTGGCCTACAGATATTTTCTCAGGCTTTGCCCTCCTCTGTGACGGCAGCCACCCACCCCCCACAATCCTCCCCCCACCACCTCGCTCTTCCTAATCCAAAATCCCTATATGGAGGCAAACAAAATGCCTCTAACCAGACTAGCACAATTTCCTGGTGTGCAAACAAGAAAACATGACTCCTGTCTTAGGAAAGACAGGAGTCATGCCCACCACCCCAATGGCCAGCACAGGGGACAAGTGTCCCCTGGCCATGGCCATTTCACTCTGTGCCATGCAGGGGGCCCCAAGTTACGACCCCTAATGGCAATGGTGGGGGTGGGGGTGTTCCTTGGACTTGGAGAGGACACCTCTGTACTCGCTCTATGGTGTTTAACCATGGAAATGGGTCCACAGGTCCCCTAAATCCTGGTCTTACCCAGGCATTAAATAATGGTGCGAAGCAAGCTTTGCACCATTATTTGGCCCCTCCTCCCACCTATGGGGATAGCACCATTTTTAGATGGGAATGCCGAACTTGCATCTCATTGACGCAAGATAGATGCACGCATCCAAAAAATAGTGCAAACTCCTATATTTCAATGTTAGACATGTAGGACTTCAAAATATAAATATGGAGTTAGGTTTGCGCCGAATTTGCATTAAAAAAATGATGCAAATTTGGTGCAAACAGAGGCCCTCATTATGAGATTGGCAGCAAATGCCACCTTCCGCCATGGCGACGGCCGGCAACATACCGTCGCCGTGGCTACCGACTGTCCATGCCATTATGACCGTAGCTGGAATTCCACCAGAAGGCTTGCAGAATTCTGTTGTCGGTCATGGCGGCGGACGGCGGTAAGGTGGGGCTGCTGCCAGCAGCAGCGACACGCCAGCAAAACATTGCCTACTGGCTGTGTTTTGCTGGTGGACACTACTGCTGGCAGCAGCGCCTCATCCCATCTCCTGCCGGATGACCCCCTGCAGGCACGTATGTCCAGTTCTCTGACAGGAGAGGGGGTGTTGTGTGTGGCTGTGTTTAAATGCGTCCATGCATGTGTAATGCGTGTGTGCATGAATGTGTGTGTGTGTACGTACATGTTGTGCCGTGTGCTTAGATGTATGTTTGTGAGTTTTGCAGTGAGTGTGTATTTATGTATGCATGTGTATGTATGTGCGTGTATGTGTGTATATGTGGGGAGGGGTTCGGGAGTGGTAGGGTGGGGGTGGACTCTGGGGAGGGGGGCAGGGGAGACCCCTATCAGTGCCAGGGAAGGAATACCCTGGCACTGATAGTGCCTACCACCATGGTTTCCATGGTGGTACAGAAACCACGGAAACCATGGCGGTGGATGGTGTCAAAATGCCATGGGCTCTCTCAAGTGGGTGACTTGCCACATGCTCTGGAGGGGGCAACATGCCCTGTGCTTGATCTTGGGGAGGCTGGGGTTGGTGGGTGTCTTACCCACTGGTTGTGGAGGGGGGCATCGTGCCCTGTGATCTTCATCCTGGGGAGGATGGGGTGAATGGGTGCAATACCCACTGGTTGTGAAGGAGGCCTTGTACCCTGTGATCTTCATCCTGGGGAGGATGGGGTGAGTGGGTGCCATACCCACTGATTCTGGAGGGGTCATTGTGCCCTGTGATGCAGATCTTGGGGAGGGCAAGGTCGCAGTCTATCAAGTGGGTGTTATTCCCACAGGATTCGTCAGGGGAAGGGCGCACAACAAACCCATGGATACAGGTCTTCAGACAGTCCACTGGCATTGATGTTTGCTAAGTGGTGGCAGTGGTGTTGTTGCTGCTGCTGGTGGTGGTTGTGGGGGGAAGCTCCTGCCCATACCCTGCAGCCTCCGATGGCTGCCCACTGGTGGTGGCAGTGGTGGTGCTGTTGCTGGCGGTGGTTGTGTGGGTAAGCTCCAGCCCATCCTTTGCAGCCTCGGACGCCTGCCCACTGGTGGTGGTGGTGTTGCTGCTGCCGCTGCTGGCGGTGGTTGTGGGGGGAAGCTCCAGCCCATCCCCTGCAGCCTCGGACTGCTGCCCACTGGAGGTGGCAGTGGTGTTGCTGCTGCTGGCGGTGGTTGTAGGGAAAAGCTCCAGGCCATTCCCTGCAGTCTCGGAAGGCTGCCCAATGGTGGTGGTGGTGCTGCTGCTGCTGGTGGTTGTGGGGGGAAGCTCCAGCCCATCCCCTGCAGCCTCGGACGGCTGCCCACTGGTGATGGTGGTGGTGCTGCTGCTACTGCTGCTGGTGGTTGTGGGGGGAAGCTCCAGCCCATCCCCTGGGGCTTCAGACAGCTGCACAACCATGGTTGGTGGTGGAGGATCCGACTGAGTGCCAGTACCCAGCCCCTTGTCCTTTCTGCCTGCTGGTGCAGGCCCCTTGTCCTTCCTGGCAGCAGCTGGGGATGGCTCCTTGCCCTTCCTGGCAGCAGCTGGGGATGGCTCCTTGCCCTTCCTGGCAGCAGCTAGGGATGGCTCCTTGCCCTTCCTGGCAGCACTTAGGACAGGCACCCTTACCGTGAGGCAGCCTGGTTCACTGGATCCATTCCAACTACGAGTGGGTGTGGCCATGACTGGGCATGTGGACTGGGTGTCTGAAGTGCTTGCCTGGGTTTTAGCCACCCTGGCCAGATGTGAAGGATGGGGGTAGGGAAGAGGCCAATGTTGGAGAGGAAAAGATGCTTAAGGACATTGGGGCGGGAGATGGAGACGTTATGGGAGTGGAGGAAGAGGGAGAGGTTGTGGGATATGTCTTCCTGATGTGTTTGGGTGCAGGTGCATGGGCTGGATGCTGTTGTGAGGTGGATGGCTGTTGGGTATCTGTGTGCTTGCATTTGTACCATGGGAGTGGAGTGACAGACACAGCGGGAGAGGACACAGAAGACGTGTGCATGGCTGTTCTTGTGGTGTCTGCAATTAAGGTGTGTGTTCTGATAGGTGTGCTTGTGTTGGTGGTAGTGGATGATGATGTAGTGCATGCAGGTGTGAGTGTAGATGCAACAGGGAGGGAGGTGTAGGAGGAGGAGGACCGGGACACAGTGGAGGCAGTGGATGTTGGTATGTCTGCATCTGGATGCTGTTTGTGTGAGTGCCTGTGGGATGATGTGTGGTGCTTGTGTTTGCCTGTGCGACTCTTGTGCGTTGTCTTGTGTGCATGCTCGTCTGCCTGTGTACTTGGGATAAGTTGGGGTTGAGGGGAATGGGATTGGGTATCGGAAGTTGGAGGGGGGAGGGTGGAAACAGGGCAATGGCTGCCATCAGAGAGGAGGCCAGAGCCTGGATCATTCTCTGTTGGGCCGCCAAGCCAATGTGAATGCCCTCCAGAAATCAATCAATCAATCAATCAGGAATTTGTAAAGCACACTACTCACCCGTGAGGGTCTCAAGGCACTGAAGAGGGGAGGGGGGGAGAAGTGGGGGAGGAGGTGCTGCTACTGCTCGAACAGCCAGGTCTTGAGAAGTTTCCTGAAGGTAAGGAGGTCTTTGGTCTGGCGCAGCTGGGTGGGAAGAGTGTTGCACGTTTTGGAGGCGAGGTGCGAGAATGATCTACCGCTGGTTGTAGTTCTGCTGACGCGTAGGAGTTTGCGAGGGCAAGGTCGGCGGAGCGGAGATGCCGGGTCGGGGTGTAGAACGAGAATCATCTGTTGAGGTATTCTGGTGCAGTGCTTTGTGAGCGTGGGTGAGGAGTTTGAAGGTGATTCTCTTGTTGACTGGGAGCCAGTCCAGTTTTTCAGGTGGTCTGTGATGTGGCGTGAAGAGGCGTTCTGGATGCGTTGCAGCCTCTTCTGGAGTTTGGAGGGGTTCCTGCGTAGAGGGCATTGCCGTAGTCCAGCTTGCTGCTTACGAGGGCTTGGGTGACTGTTCTTCTGGTTTCAGGGGTATCCAATTGTAGATCTTTTGGAGCATGCAGAGGGTGTTGAAGCAGGAGGAGGAGATGGCGTTGACTTGCTGGATCATGGATAGTGAGGGGTCCAAGATGAATCCAAGGTTACGTGCGTGGTTGGTGGGAATCGGACCACGCACGTAACCTTGGATGGACGCTGACCTGCAGAGGAAATACACACATGGAAAGGTATTAGTCAGACCATCCTGCCTGTCACACTCATGGCCCACCATACGCCCTTCCAAATTTGCACAGACCGGGCCCAGCACACAAGCAGCACGCCAACCAGGGGACCTCTACCATTCCCTCCCCTACACGAGGCCTTTACATACACCATTCCATGCATTCATGCCCCATGCATCGTGCTCACAGTGTACTCACCTGTTTGTCTGGAGGCCCATACAGTAGTCCGTACTGGGGTAGGACACCATCCACCAGTCTCTCCAACTCGATCTAAATGAAGACAGGGGCCCTTTCCCCATTCACAATCGCCTTGGTAGGTCCCAGACAGAGGTCACAGCAGCACATGCAGTTTAGGTCCTCTGCTGTTGACGGTCAGGTAGCAAGTGACAGAACAGATAGAAAATAGTGGTGACATTCACGGCAGTGCATACCGTCAACACCGGAGTACATCACCATTGGCACTGTACCCCATAGCGCTCTATTATAATCAATGAGGAGGTGCACGGCAGTTCCGGACCGCCTCCCGCAATGGCGCACAACTTCAGTGGAATTACCTCACTTCCACCTGTCCCTCCACACAGAACAGGTGGATGCCATTTGGGGGGGGGGATTATAACTGGATTATAACTGCGTCACATCTCACAATTGGACATACAGGACAAATGCCACTTATACACTTAAAATTGACATCATGCATTGTACTGTTGTGGCTCCAATGTTCATTTTGTGACCGGCTCCTCACTCTTTTGCCCCATAGATTGCTACCGCTGTGGATGAATAGGAGATGGAGACATACCCCTATGTACAGACCCTTGGGGTGACCCGGCAATAATGGAGGACAGGCACATAAAACTCACCTACAGACTTGACAGGGCCACAATCACAGAGCTTTGTGCTCAACTGGAGCCTGACCTGATAACTGCTATCCGTCACCCCACTGGGATCCTCCATCTTGTGCAGGTCTTATCTGTGCTCAATTTCTTGGCAACTGGTCCTTTCCAAGTGACAGTGGGCTTGGCAGCAGGAATGTCACAGCCAATGTTCTCCATAGTGCTGACCAGAGTGTTGTCTGCCCTGATTAAACACATGTGCAGCTACATTGCTTTCCCCCAGGTGGATGATTTGGCCACAGTGAAGGCTGACTTCTATGCAATGGGACACATCCCCAAAATAATTGGAGAAATTGATGGAACTCATATTGCATTTGTCCCTCCCCCTGGCAAAATGTACAGGTATTCTGAAATCGAAAAAATTATAATTCCATGAATGTCTAGATGGTGTGCCTGGCGGACCACTACATCTCCCATGTCAATGCTAAATATCCTGGGTCTGTGCATGATGCCTTTATCCTCAGGAATAGCAGCATCCTTAGTGTGATGGCCCAACTACAGAGGCACAGGGTGTGGCTAATAGGTGAGCCCTGGTTCCAACCCAGTAGATGTTGGTGTATGAGTATGGTGTAGGCCATATGGGATGGTGTGTGGCTAACTGTTCTCCCTCCATATTTGCAGGTCACTCAGGTTACCCCAACCTATCATGGCTATCGACCCCTATGAGGAATCCCAGGACAAGGGCAGAAGAACGTTACAATGAGGCACATGGGCGTAGAAGAAGAATAAAAGAACGTACCTTTGGCCTCCTGAAGGCCAAGTTTTGGTGCCTCCATCTAAAAGGTGGATCCCTGTGCTACTCACCCAAGAAAGCCTGCCAGCTAAATGATACACAACCTTGCCTTGAGGCACCATGTACCTATTCTGGAGGAGGCTGGAGATGGCTGAGTGGCAGCAGTGGACCCTCTGGACAGTGAGGATGAGGAGGCAGAGGATGAAGATGAGGACAACAGAACTGCAGTGATCAGACAATACTTCCAATGACACACAGGTAGGACAGTGCTATTTCATAGTTCATTGTAATTTTTTAGATTATCTTTGGCACTGGCATGCTGTTATTTTCCACTTCTATGCCCACTAACTCATTTTGCAGATGTTGGTGCCCCACTATCGCCCCTGGTGTGATCACTGCAGCCAACAACAGGTCTTTACAATGTGAGCATTACTGTACATTTGAAATGCAATGTTTGAATCTGGTTAAACGGATTCATACTGAAATCATTTGACATACTTCATACTTGTTTTTCTTCAAAGGGTGTTTATTTAAGTGCTAAGGAGTGGGGGGGCAAGTGCATTGGGCTGGGGTGATGATGGAGGAAAGTCCAGGGTATAGTTCCAGTCTATTTGTAGCACAGGTGCATTGTCCATGAGGACATAGGAAGGGGAGCAATGGAAGTTCAAGGTGGACAGGGTGACAGAGTGGGACACAAGGATGACAAACAGGAGAGTCTTATTTCCTGGTAGGGGTCTTGGAAATAGTCTCTGGCTTCTGCCTGGATCGCAGGGAATGTTTGCAGGGTGGTTCTTCTTCTGCGGGGGGAGAGGTGCTGGTGGCCTGTTGGTCCTGTGGCGGGGCCTCCTGTCCACTAGCCGCAGCGGAGGTGGAGGGCAGTTTAGTAGTCTGGCTAGTGGCAGGGGCCTGTTGTTGTGGGACTGCCTCCCTCATAATGTTGGCCATGTCTGCCAGCACCCCTGCTATGGAGAGCAGGGTTGTATTGATGGCCTGCAAGTCCTCCCTGATCCCCTGGTTCTGTCCCTCCTGCAGCTGCCTGTTCTCCTGCACATTGGCCAGGATCTGGCCCAGCGTATCCTGGGAATGCTGATATGCTCCCAGGATCTCGGTGAGTGCCTCCTGGAGAGTCGGTTCCTTGGGCCTGTCCTCCCCCTGGCGCACAGCTCTCCTCCCAGTTTCCCTGTTGTTCTGTGCCTCGGTCCCCTAATCCGTGTGCCTACTGCCACTGACCCCAGGTCCCTGATTGTCTTTGGGCGAGGTGTGCCCTGGGGTCCCTGTAGTGGTGGACACACTGCTGATTGATGTATCCTGGGGACAGAGGCATGGGTACGCTTGAGGGTTGCTATGGTGGTGTTTCCTGAGGGAGGAGGCTCTGTGGTGGTGTGTGACTGTGGCTGGGTAACCGACTGTTCAGAGGTCCCTGATGGGCCAGTTTGGTCATCCAGATCCAGTCGACCAGAGTTGCTGTCATCACTGTGGGCATCTTCTGTGGGGGGACTGGAAGTTGCTGGCACCTCTTCTCCGCTGACATTGGCTGGGATACCTGTGGAAATGTAAATTAAGTGTTATTGTTTCTGTGTGTGACATATGGTGCATGGGTAGGTTGCCCTCTTTGATTGTATTTGCTCTGGCAGCTTTCACTTGTGTAAGTTGGTATTTGGTGGGCTAGCTGATTCTCTCTAGTGTACATGTTTTAGTGATAGGTGTCCATGCAGGTCTGTGAGTGGTGTCTATGCATTGGTATGGCATGCAGGGCTTGGCATTGTGATAAGTGAGATGTGATGGTGGGGGTGGGGGACGTGGTGATGTGATGGGAGTGAGGGTGAGGGTGGGGTTATGTGATGGCATGTAGGTAGGCGGGTAGTAGTAATAGAGAGTTGACTTACCAGAATCCAGTCCTCCTGATACTCTGGCCAGGCCCTCAGGATGCATGATTGCCAAGACTTGCTCCTCCCAGGTTGTTAGTTGTGGGCGAGGAGGTGGGGGTCCACCGCCAGTCCTCTGTACAACGAGCTGGTGTCTTGCTGCAATGGAACGTACCTTCCCCCGTAGTTCATTCCACCTCTTCCTGATGTCATCCCTTGTTCTTGGGGGCTGTCCCACAGCATTGACCCTGTCCATGATCCTCTGCCAGAGCTCCATCTTCCTAGCAATGAATATTTGCTGCACCTGTGCTCCAAATAGCTGTGGCTCTACCCGGATGATTTCCTCCACCATGACCCTTAGCTCCTCCTCAGAGAATCTGGGGTGTCGTTGTGGTGGCATGGGTGTTGTGTGTGTGGTGTGGGTGAGGGTGTGTAAGGTGATGTGTTGGGGTGTGTGATGTGGAGTGCGTGGGTGGTATATAGGTGATGGTGGTGTGTGGGTCTGGGCTTGTCTGTGGTCGTGGTGTCTGTCTCGTGCCAATGCTTTGTATTCATAAAGGGTTGTGGGTAATGTGGGGGTGTGTTTTATAGTGGTGTGGGTGTGGTGGGTGTATGGGTGGTGTTGTTTTGTTTGTGAGTGTGTATTTTGAGCGCACCGGTATGTACCGCCAATGGTTTACTGCCATTGAATGTCCGCCGTGGAGATTTGTGGGTCATAATGTGATGGGTGTATTTCTGTTGCCGTAGCGGTGTAGGTTTGGATACCGCCAGTTTATCACTGACCTTTGGTGTGGCGGATTTGTGTCTGTGGCTGAATAGTGTGTGTTTGTCATAATATGGTGAACGGATATCCCCCGTGGTGAAAGTATGTTGGAGGCAGTCAGCGTGGCGGTAAGTGGGATTTACCACCAATGTCATTATGAGGGCCTAAGTCTCTTATTCTTTGGAAAATTCATATCTTGACTTGCATATGTTGGATTTTTGTCGTTTTGGTCTTGTTTTGTTTAGATAAATATTACCTATTTTTCTAAACCTGTGTTGTGTCATTTTGTATTGTTTTCATTGGGTTACTGTATGTGTTGGTATAAATACTTTACACATTGCTTATGAAGTTAAGCCTGCCTGCTCATGCCAAGCTACCAAGGGGGTCCGCGGGGTTAACTGAGTGTGATTCTCCTTTATCTTGGCTAGAGTGAGGGTCCTTGCTAAGGACAAGGGGTAATCTGACTGCCAACCAAAAACCCGTTCTCTAACACTAACGGAGGTGATCATGTACCATTATTTAGGAAAAGCTTTGTAAGTAGATTTTGAACAAAAAAGGCAAAAAACACAATTTACAAAACTATTTGCAAATCTACTTCTGTTTATTTAAATCCTTCTGAATAACTGGGACAGTCACAGCTTTCATAGGTGAAATCATAAATGATGTTCATTGCACGTGTAATGGATTATGAAAAGTCCATTTGCATTCTGATTTTTTTTGTTAGTTCCAGGATGAAAGCTTGTGGTTGTTCACTGACATTGCATAGGTACCGCTCACTGGAACACCTGCATCTTGACCCTAGAGTCTATTTTTTCATATGTGTCATAGTAATTGATCTCAAGGTCAATGCAATTGAAATCTATGCTAAAGATATATAGGAACAAGGTCATAGAGCACACAATGGAACACATACAGGGTCTCATTAACAGTATGCCTTCCAACCAGTGATCAATGTAATTCAACTACAAACAGAAGAACAATTAAGAAAGCCCAGCATGAGTCTGACAGCCATATTTTACAAAGGAGGTGCAGTCTCCGACTGAAATTGAGACACTCTTATGCATAGGGAATTGTGGTTAACGAACGGGGTAGAAATAAATGCTGGCAGCACTGCCGTGGTAAATTAGGACTGCCACCACCGCCATACTGCTGGGATCTCCTGGTGGCCCGACCGCCAGGGTTGTAGTGACCACCAGACTCATAATGAGGCTCTATGTGCTAAGAAAGTCTCCACCAGCATTGACAATTTGAGGAGCGTGCATCCTTCTACACCTAAATTATAAAGCTGCAAACAACCTACTGAAAAAACAGAGGAAATCAGGTCTTTTTTCAATAATTCTGTAACCAGCTGCCATATGAGAGGGCTCTGTACTGAAGAAAAGGAATGTAAAGTTAACATTTTGCAGCAGGCCAAAAAGCTACTGTTTCCTAACTGGGTCCTCATGTTTGTACTTTTTTGTAAGCATTTGCCTATTACCCTAATCCATAATAGAGCTCTAGATAATATTTTTACTCAATGTCCTTAATCCTATTCATATTTTGGTGGATGCCTATTTTGTTTGTTTTTTTCGATTGCAGCATTGTTGCTTATGCTACATCAGGACCAGAGGCTCAGATTGTTCTTTTGTATCTCTACTGCTTACCCATACCAAAAGTCACATGCTCCAATCATAACACAGCAAGCCCTATATTAACTGCAAACCGGCATCTTATGTCCTCTTTCTTTGCTGCTGCATAGCCAGTTAAGTGTACCTTATTTCCTTCAATGTAAAATGTGGTTCTTGTATACCAATGCTATTGTGCGTTTGTGGAAATTTAATGTGAAGTGTTGCCTTTAAGAGCATAATGTGTGTAATTGGTGAAATTAACGTTTAGGGGATTGACGTCGCATGTCAGCGATTATCTTGTTTTTGCATATTAACACTGTTTATTCTTTCAAAGATGGAGCGCTTTGGCTTCCTGAGTCATTGGCAATGACGCAAGAGTCCTATTTGCGGAGAGGGTGCAGGGAGCTGGATGCCACGGCCTCCCCGACTGGCACAGTCTATTTTCTATTTTTATGTGCCTCAGCATGCTTCCACAACTCTGAATTTGCTGTCTCACAAGAATGGCTTCAATTGAACACATCAGCAGCCTGTTAAATATCCCACCTGTACTCTTTGGCACTGTGTGCTCCCAAGAGACACCCTGAGGTACTCTATTCCCAGGGTTGAATAAAATTATTCCAGGTTCCAGCTAAGAGTGCTTTTCATCAGACTGGTTGCCTGTTTGGGATTGCTGCACTCCCCCTTTATAGTACTCCATTGTAACAAGAGGCTTCTTTGTCCTTTCACAGAGGTGTTTCTGGTGTTTGGAGTATATACCATTATGGCTCTTTCTGACCACTTCGAGGTTGATATCGAGCAATATCAGGAGGATCCAGAGGGCTCCCTTGAACAGGACTTGGTGGAAGAGTTGGACACCAGTGTCCAGCAATCTATGAATAAAGCCCAAGTCAGGGCTCTGGGCTCTATTACTCTTATTACTCTTACTTAAGGGACTACACCCAGCAGCAGGGATGGAGCTCAATCCCACCTCTGACAGAAGGTTACATTTTCAATGCTGCTAAACATGGAAAAGCCAAATCCAAATCCACGAGAGGCCCTCACATGGCGACCTTAAAAAAACTGTCCGACACCCTTTTAGTGGACCATGACTATAATGCACCTCCTCTGAACGTTTCCCCATCATCTGGATCCCGAACCAAGATAGAGTCCTTTGGAGACTGTGATACCTCAGACTCCAGTGAGACTGACGAAGAAGATGAGGTATGCCCCAGTAAAAGGAAAGATGTGGCCTACCGCAATGATTTGTCTTCGAAACCTGCCAAAGTACTAGACTTTTAGCCATGCAATATCATCCACCCCGTTCAAAACCAGCTGGACTTCCCCTCATCATGATCTATGAGCAAAACCACATTAGACAGGGTTGTGACAAGGAGGTGAGAGCCCGTCTCCATTCCGAATACCCTGGGCTGGATCATCCTGGCAAGGTCGCCCAAATCCTGGAAGTGGATTCCACTATGGTCATATTTCTAAAAAAGTACTCCAAAGACCCCAAGAAGGAGCTAGATACAGCCTGGTGCAACTGCAAGGATGTTCTGGTAAGCTGGGCCCAATGTTCCTTGTGCCAGCTTGGAAACACAAACTGTGCACTTTCTACAGAGTGCAGACACTCTATCCGCATGAGAATTAATCACAAGTTAAATGATTTGGCGTCATCTGAAGCTGGCCCTATAGACCAGGGGCTACTTTTTGGTGGCCCTTTTATCAAAGATCTGGCTAAATTTGTATCAAAATATGGCACACTAGATAAGGTTCAACTATCCCTCAAGAAACATCTTTCGGCAATCACGTTTTGGCAGGGCTGGCCAATTCAGATGGTGATCGTCTGGCCGTGGTTTCTACCAATGCCCACTATGTGACTACTCCCTGTGAAGATGGGAGGTTGGCAAAGACTATAACTACAATACCAACTTCTATCCCTCATGATCCCAGAGTGGGAGGAACTGCTTCAGAGAGGGGAAACGCAGAGGGTCAAAGGGATCCTCACAGGGTTCTGGATTTACAAGTGAGACTTATCCCTCTATCAGAGGTAACTTTTCAGGCAGAACCAGTCTTTTTTTGAACAATTGGCAGGAGATAACCCAAGATCCCTGGGTTCTTGAATCAAAACAGGGGTAAACGCTGGAATCTTACAAATACCCTCATCAGAGTTCCCTTCCCCGAAAGATCTATTTTTCCCAACAAGAGCGAAATTTATTTGACTCAGAAATACAAACACTTCTAGGGAAGGGAGCAATCTGCTTCTCATTTCCTCACCCTCACAAGTTTCTCAGTTCTATCTTCTTGGTGGAGAAAAAAGAGGACGGGTCTAGATTAGTTCTTCATTTGAAGGACTTCAGTGCCTGTATTATTTACAGGCATTTCAAGAAGGAGGCAATCCATCTTCTTTGAGACATCCTTCAGGAAGGACAATGGATAGTGCATCTAGAAATTAAAGACTTTTACTTAACAATCACAATAATTTTGCCCCATAGCCGTTTCCTGTGATTTATGGGGTTGAGTCGGTGTTACGAGTTCAGGGTCCTCCCCTTGTCCTGTCCTCTTCACCTTGGTGCTTCACAAAAAAATTAAACCAGTCATAGAAGCCCTTCAAGCAACTTTTGCTGTCTTGCCTTACTCCAGATCTACGAGGCCATGAAAAGCCATGCAAAGTGGCTTTGCTTGGCCTCTTAGATATGGTTCTGCAGTCTGTGTCGCCAAAGCATAAAAAGTGACGTTCTGGCAAGCAAATGGCTTGTAAATATGCCCCACCGAGTCCGTTCACAAAAAGTGTTTGCAAATTGAGCACTTATGTTTTGCAAACAGACTCTGATTTTACTAATAATACCTCACGTCAGAAAACTACCATTTGCAGGGGGTCGCAGGACAAACTCCTTAATAAATATGAATTAGGCGGGTCATTTTTCAAATCTCTGTAATTGACTGCAAACAAAGGGATGGCAGATGACATGGCAGGTTGGACTCCACCCTTGTGTTTGCATTCCCAACTGGAAATCTTTTTCTAAAGTAGCACAATAACAATTCCCTGGTTTGCACTCGAAATTGTGGTTGCAAACCATTGATGCATTACATAGTGCATTGCACACTGTACTGTAATCTGTAAGGAACACTCCTTTCTTTTCCCTTTCAAAGTGCAATTCTTTATAAGCCAGGAAATAATTTACTGCTCCTAAAAACAGTTTTTTACATAAGAAATAGGCATTTTGCGGTGTCAAACCATTGACTTTGAAATCCCAGGGTTTGCGATCACAAGATCACAAAATCCTTTCGTACATCTGACCCCAAATATTTCAATAGAGGTAAAGGTATCTCATTAAGAAAGTACTAGAAGGTCTTAATTCAGTCTATTATGGTGATAGTTGTTGGATTCTTTCCACTGAATTCTATTCAGGAAAATACGCGGAGCGTCAAGTTTTCTGACAACCTGATTAAGGTATTAAATGAATGTGCAAATCACCAACCCATGGCAGTACAAAAACGCGTTATGACAAACAAAAGATAATGAAAAACAAGACTAATTTGCATGGCATCTTAGCTGATGTTGATTTAAATTCAATTTATGACTTGGTTTTAGCTTCAATGAAAGTGAAGGGTAAACTGTATTTTAGAGTTTGTCTGCTTTCAATCAATAAACATCGGGCATTACACACAATATTCACACAGAATTTTCTTTCTAAATTCACTGTTGAATATTCAATTATTTTGCCATCGACAATTGCTAAGAACCTTATAATATCATTACAAAAACAAACCTTTAAGGACAAAGATAGACAGACACTGAAAGTGAACAGCATACATGATGTAAACACGTCTGGTAGAAATGCAAACAGCCACCAACTCATAACATTACACACAGAGAGGTATAGGCAAAGCCAATAGGGCTTACTTGTGAAAGGCGTTTGCCGACCTTTTGGCTTTTCCAGTGCTTATTCAACGCTTCAGCATCGCCAAAACGATTGTTGCCAGTCTAACCACCAAAAGTAAAAATTAACCGAGCAGTTGTAAATGCAATAAATTTGCCATTTGCTTATCAGTCTGGAAAAAACATTGCTGATCATAAGAGTTCCAATATATAGCATGCCAAATAATGACAAGGGTATCGGCTAGTAGTGCCATCAACAAAACTAGTACTCACCTTATAAGCTTTCAAGCACTGAACCACACAAAGCTTACTATTACCAAGGAATTCCAGGTAAAAAACGATCCTGAAATTGGATTTAGTTCTCCTGCAAATAGAAAATGAAACCCCTTCCAGAGAGAACACTGCCTGAGACTTCAAGTTCCCATACGTCTGAAACTATTTTACAAGAAATCAAGCATTACAACATTGTCAATTTAGCAGATAAGTGCCTGTGTGCGAAACCCCAAACCTCTAGGAACTTAAGAATGATATTCACATCCTACAAAATTAAATATCTGGGTTGGGGAGGATTGGACATCCTGATACCCCTCATAAACTTACAACCTACAGGATATTCCCCCTGAAATTGCAGATCTAAAATTATTAATTGATCTGTAATCCATACCAGCAGATTCCAAGGAAGACATAAAACCGATAACTAGGCAACAATCAGCCCCAATGGGATCTGCACTCTGTTTACTGCACCAACCGCGCCAACACCGTCATGCTGAGGCATAGTGTTTATGGGTGCTAGAGGACTATGCTTGTCTGATGTAGACTGCAGCATTCTGCAAAATGCCTGGCAGACTCCATCACTCCCAGAAACCCACTATGCCAACAGCAAGAGTTGTCCCGAGAGTATTAATGGATGAGACTGCCCCACTAGGTCCAGCAACAGTTTCCAACAGAATGGGTTCAGCATTGGGCAAGCAAAATCAACTCGAGAAGCACAGGGAACCTGGGTTGTGCCTTCCAAAATGGAGCACCAGAACTAGCTACGCTTTCTGATGCTTCACCTGGGAAAGAACCATGGGGTTCATCATGAAAGGGGGAAACACATAACTCATGAAAGGAGACCAGTTTCAGAGAAAAGCATCCATCACTTGAGCTTCCAGGTCCGACTGCTAGTTGAAGGATACTGGGATCTGGCAGTTGAGGAGCAAGGTGAAAAAACCCACCCTGCAAGGGCCCTAAAGGCGATTGACAGCTTGCATGGAGACAAGCCCTCTTAAACAAATTAAAACTCAGAGCCTCATTACAATTTTGATGGTATTACAACCTCCAAAGTTGTGTTGGCAGTCACTCCTGGTGGTCTGACTGCCAGATCACAAACCTGGAGGTCAGACCTGGATCCTGACGGGTTGGCGGTGGTCACAGCTGTGGTCAGCCACCACCATGGGCACTGGTGTGCTGATCACAAGTCCAACTTCTGCTAGCCTTTCCATGGTGGTTTAACCGCAGGGGGCATGGGCAGTGCAGGGTCTCCCCTGCCAGCACCCTTGGTGCAGACAGTGCCACATTCCGAGAGGGCTGATGATGTTTCCGTGGGTCATCCCGGTGGAAACATCATAATTCCACTGGGGGTGCGGCCGTAGCTATGACGGCAGCCTCATCCTCATGAGTGTTGCGGTCCAGCGGTCAGATCGCCAAACTCATAATGGTCTCATTAGAAAGTGGAGGATGTGAAAAGAGGGTGGTAGCAAAAGTGGGAGAAAGCATGGGCACACATGCACTCAAAAGGAGTGTTTAGTAATAAAAGAAGACAAGTGACCAACTGCCCTTAGAAATCTCAAATTTCCCGGATATTTTGCTTTGTATTCTGGGACATGTAGGACTGATTTTATTATGAGATAAACTATAAGTCTCAGAATGTTGGAGTGGATGTGCCACTTACCTTTGACCTGGGAAAAGTGAGAGCTCTGCTGTTGGATCTTGGTTACAATTACAAATTGCTGGTTCTATCTGCTTGGAACAGTCTCCTTTCTGACACACTGTTTATTAATCATGGAAAATGTTTTTTTCACATCCAGTCGCAACGTTTTTTGTGCCTATATCAGCACCAAATTTTAAATCCGAAACAGCTGTTCCCTCACCGGATAATCACGGCATAGGAAGCACAATCATGGGGCATTGTTTATTTTTACCCTACTAATTATTCTTTTGCTCAGTTATGAAAGAATTGCACAGTTTTATCTGCAGCATATTTTAAAAGGATACCTCAATACCAAGCAATTGAAATATTACAGAAAGAAATGATGTGTTCAGACATCAAGTGCCTTGAATATTCCTTGCACATTATCCAGATCTGGAAGTACTTTACTTAGAAGCCCATCCCCCTCCCTCTTATTTGAGGTTTAACTTGTCATTAGCTGGAGAGGGTGGCAACCTAGCACATAAACATATAAAAAACTAAAACAAAGAAAATCTTCAGTCATGTTTGAAAGATAGAAAGCCATCTTAATCAACGTCAATAAACAGACAAATCAGAACATTGATATTGAAAATTTGTTGTGAAACTAAGGAAGGTGGGAGCTCTGGTGTGTGCAATGTGTGTGGTAGCCAGGTGTTGTCAAATATGTACCAACATTAACACTTCCTACAATGTAACTGGAAATGTATTGCATGTATTGTGGCCCGATAAGTATGCTTCCCTACTTAACTGGGGCTAGTAGAAAGGGGCTAGTTTGAAAGGGCTGGCAAGTGCGGTGTGGCAGCCATGTAGGAAAGGGGAGGTGAGAGGAAAAATTCTAAAAAATAATATAAATAAGCCAACCAGAATAGGGAGGGGTGATGGAAGCCATGTTGGAGCAATACTGAAAGCAAACAGTGAGGGGCAGGCAGTCATAACTGAAAAGGAGAGCAGCACATGGAAGAGAGCAAGAGAACAGATGCAGTCCTATGGAGCACTAAATTATAAAGACAAAAATAGTTCCCTGAATGCAAGTGATGTCAGCAGTGGAAGGATGCAAGTTAACCAATGACAAGCCATAGGATAGGGAGGAAATAAATCAAATCAAGAGTAGAGACGTAAGATAGACGACATAGGCATCCAGTCATGAGCAAAGTGCTGATCCTCCAGACCAACTATATGTTATTTGGTAATAGATCAGAAAGCTAAAACTGTCTTTAAGGCAACCAAAACAGAACAGCTTATGGTTTTTAGGCAAAATATTGGATACAAAACATTGTCATATAATAATATGTTTCAAGAATATCAGGTTTTCAGAAATATTGGGGACAAGAATATCAAAGGTAAGAATGTTTTTAGTGTTGTTTTGTTATAACAAATTATTATTTTTGAAAATATTGCTGTATATAATAGCATTTCTAAGTGTTATTTTATATTTATTTTATGGTAGAAATACCAATATTATGTGGTAGAAATATTAAATAAAAAACAGTATTTTTGATTTTATATGTGTTATTTTTTTTTTTTAATTTGTGTGTTCAGTAAGATAGCTATCTACTTTTAAATTGTATTCATGTGTAAAAAGAGGATAAGGTTGAGGAGATTTTTTAAAAAGTGAAGATTTAATTTCAATCTAATGATATTTTTTTTTGACATGTAAATGAATAGGGAAAAAGTAATACATTTATTCGGATAAATTATTGTTTTCATAAATACAATTTCATATTCATTTTTATTGTGTTGATAAATTATAATAAAATACAAATATTAACTAATTTCCACATATTGAAAAAAACATTATTAATTATAGAATTTTAGAAAAAATAAGTATATTAAATTTAAATGTAATAATGTACAAAATGTGGTAAAATTGTTTACAATATACTTTTACTTAAATATATATGTATATATATATATATATATATATATATATATATATTAATTTTTAGTGGGAATTTTATAATACTTTTATATTTTCTAAAATGGTGCAAATTATAAGGTTATTATTAATAGATTGCTGTTGTTTCCATTTTTGAAAATTATTTTAAAAAAATCAAAATTATGATTATTAAAGTGTGAAAATAAAAAGCCTGATTTAGATATTGGTGGACGAGTTACTCCATCACAACGGTGACAGCTATCCCATCTGCCGAAATCTAAATCTCTTTATATCCTAGGATATCCGTCATCGTTGTGATGTAGTAACTTGTCTGCCAATAACTAAATCAGGTCCATAGTTTTATGTGTTTTTTAGATATTCAATGATTTTTAAATTTGGATTATTATTTAATTTTATGTTGCATGATTAAAAATGTAAGAATAATTTAAATAAATAAATCTTTAAAATAAATAGTGATGTACATAATATTTTATATCTTAATGTTTAATTTCAAATATATAGGTTTTTAGTTTGGGTTATTGTGTGTTCTATGTACCTTTCATTTTAAAGTATCCAAAAATATTAAATGTGAGCATGGAGTATTGATTGTGTATATAAACCTTTTAGCTTTCCAACACCTTCCCTAAAATGGTTTAGATTGGAGTGGGAAGTGTAAATGGTGCCCCTTTATTGTCCAACACCTTCACCAAAGTGATTTCAATTGGACTGGGAATAGTAACTGTTGCCCCTTTAGTGCCTAACAGCTTCCCCAAAATGGTATAGATCAGAGTTGGAATAGTAAATGTAGCCTCACTAGTGTCCAACACTTTGCCCAAAATGTTTAGTTTGGAGTTGAAATAGTATATGTTTCCTCTTTAATGTCCAACACCTTTCCCAAATTGGTTTATATTGGAGTGGGGATGGTAAATGTTGCCCCTTTTGTGTTACAAACACCTACACCAAAATGGTTTGGATTGGAGTTGGACTAGTATTTTGTTCTCCTTCAGTGTCCCACACCTTCCCCATAACGGTTTAGATTGGAGTGAGAATAGTACGTCCCCTTTTTAATGTTCAAACCTTCGTCAAAATGTTTTAGATTGAACTGGGAATAGTAAATATTATCCCTCTAGTGTCCAACACTTTGTCATATTGGTTTTATGTTGTAGGGGGAATAATGAATTGAACCATTTTAGTATTACGTTCTTTTGTATTTCTATGGATTAGGAGTAGTTTATGCAATTTAAATACTATTGTTGATATCTAGAAAGATAATTAACACAGCAGTTGGTTGTATATTTGTAATACATAACATTATTTACATATTTTCATTGAATAAGACTAACACATTTTTCCGTTTTTATTTATGTATTTATTTAAAGTTTATTTATTGTATATTTTATTGTATATTTTTCCTATTTTAACACATTTTTCAACATTTGTAACTTATTTTCCCATTCATTTCTATAGGAAGATAGTCTTTTTTTAGTTTAATTTAGTTCACTGCTACCTTTTATTTTCTTGTGTATTTGTGCAATTTTTTTTAATTTCCAGGATCCAGGTCATGGAAGGGGCTTCTGTTCTTCAGAACTATGTTTTGAGGGTATATTCAAGTTCTAGAGGTTAGTTATAGTGTTGTTTGTGGATATTTAGTACATTTAGTTGTAGTAATTGTGCTGTTTTTCACTAGTGCATTGGTTTAGGTTTTCAGAAAGTGTTTTAGTAATGTATCAATATGTTATATTCTGTTATGTTGTTTGCTTTTTGATGCATCTTCATTGTACTGTTTTTTGTTGGTAGGTCTTCTTTTTAACTTTCCAGGTTGTTCTCTATGAAAGTGTTCTATAGACATGTGTATTTAGCATTTTTTTAAAGGAAATCTGTTTTGGTATCTAATAAAGCAATTTTTTTCTGTGATTTCCTTTTATTGGGTTTTCAGGAGCATTTTTAATTACTTTTTCCGATTATTATGGTTCCTAGATACTTTAGATTGCTTTGATGGAACACTATTGGATTGAGTTTATTTTTGACTTCTTTTGGGGCTTTTTGGAAAATAATCTTAAATTTTTTGGTGGATTATACTTTTTGACTACATTGATACATAGGATAATCTGCAGCTATAGAACAGTAAGTAATATTTAATTCATCTGTTTTGGGTCAGAAATGTTATATTGTATAATTTATGTAAGTGTTAAGTGATTGTTAATTGCTGTTGTGTATTTTATGTGTTGTAATTGTTTTCCACTTTGGATTGAGTTTGTTATATAAGGTTTTTGGTTGGTGAGGTTTAGATATTTTTAAATAAAAATTAAATATTATTTTATTATATCAGACTTGATTACAATTGGAGATTTAAAGTCCATTTATGAGTTTGGCAGTCGACCAGCAGTCCGCAGTGGTGGCAACCCCAAGAAGGCCGCTGCACCAGCAGTCTCCCAGCTGCCATATAACGATGTATGCAGGCTGAACCGCCAACCGTGTCTGCATCTTGCTGCCCGTCAGTGGCATGGCAGACTGCAATGTTGGCAGTGCGCACTCCATCGCCATCATGGCCACAAACAACCTCCAAGCCTATTACAAAAACTCAGATGACATGGAGGCACCATTGCAGCGGTTAGCCGACGGCGGTCGGCCATCTTAGTACGCTCACAGCAAAGCACCAGAAAAGTGCCAATTGGATGGATTCAAAAACAACACAGCTGACATCAATTGACAGAGTGGGCACAGCTGCAAACCACACTATGAAACAGCCCCCATCCCAGACCATGATCCTTTGCCTCTCCATTGCAGCACAGCGTGACAGAGACCACACTTCCTTTTTTTTTGTTTTTGCTACATTAGGCAACCCTTTTTTCCATCCCATTTTACACCTTTCACACTCTTCTTCTAATTTTTTCACGCCAATATCACTTGTCTTGTTTAGTTTCTCACTGGCACCCACATTAATTTTGCAGTCATGACATAGCCCAAAAATCCAAATTTTTCAGAGGATCGATTGACCGTCATGGTGGATAAAATCATAAGAGTAGAGCCACAATTGTTTGGAGCCCAAGTCCAACATACACCTTTTAGTAGGAAATTGGAAATGTGGCAAAGGATAATCAACTCAGTCAATGCTGTAGGCATCACCTTGTGCACAAAGGAAGATATTAGGAAAAGGTGGAATGACCTGAGGGGGACTGTGCATTCCCTGTCCTCTAGACAACATCTGGAGTCCCAGAAGACTGGTGGTTGTCCTCCCAGCAGCCTATTTCATCTCTTTCCCTGGGAGAAGAAGGACTTGGCCATCCTGAATCCTTTCGGCTTGACAGGAATAGCTGGGGGACCAGAGTCTGATAAGTCACACCACAAAAACTGTCACAAAACCTCAATGTCCTGTATGCTCACATCTCAGCTTTTGCCATTATGTTGTTCATCTACTTTCATAACCTGCAATACTCAAAGTATCAGAGACGACAGATTGTCAATGTGCATTTTCATATGTAACATCACTTCTACCAATCTCTATTACATGCCATAAGTTGTAATGGGGCCTGTAAAAGTTTTAATATGAAAAGATCATCCTAGAACCCATGGTATGTGTCAACATGTGAATGGATAGTCCAACTCAACTGCAGTGTGGCAACAGGTATGTCAGGCTAAACATTTGTCAAGTATTGGGTAGTAGAGTGACGTGACTACAACTACCATGAGGCCCTCCTTCTGTAACTCAAAACAAGAGGTCATTGTGCACTTGCACAAGACAATTGTTAGCCATGTCACAACTGATGTTCACTCATCATGAAGTTTAGTCTAGTGTTGGGAATTAGAAAGTCACATGACTACAACTACCACAAGGCCCTCTTTCTGTAGCTCAAAACAAGAGGCTATTGTGCACTTGCACAGAGACACTTGTCAGCCATCTCTCAACTGATGTTAAATCATCATGGACTTTACCATTCAACTCATTTTGGGAGTTGGAAAGTGACATGACTACAACTACTATGATGCTCTCTTTCTGTAACTCAAAACAAGAGGCCATTGTGCACTTGCACAAAGACACTTGTCAGCCATGTCACAACTAATGTTCACTCATCATGGAGTTTACAATTTATCTAGTGTTAGGAGTTAGAAAGTGACATGAATACAACTACCAGGAGGCCCTCTTTCTGTAACTCAAAACAAGAGGCCATTGTCCTGTTACACAAATACACTTGTTAGCCATGTCACAACTGATGTTCACTCATCATGCACTGGGCAGTCTACTCATCATGCTTAATTCTGAGATGAGTATGCCTAACTAGCTTGATAGTGTCCTGGTAACCCCAAATGGCACTATTGATGCATTGAATTATACCTTACTGACTGTGTACATAAAGTAATTGTAAGGCATTAAGCTGCTTCAGCCAATTGAAAGTGGCAGGAAACCAAATGACTCTCCACTGCTGACAAAATTTCTACTGCTGTATATACAACCAAGCTGTGTGTTTGCCTGTATCTTATACAACTAGGCCTCGGAATGGTCAGATACACATGTTACTTCTTCATTGTGTTGGCTTAACTGTTTGTTAGATCTCATGTTCCTTAATCCAAAATCCAACTTATCAGCACATCTAATGAGCTGTTAAATCCTAATAGATTTTGCAACCTACACAAATGTCTTGTTAACAACTTCAATAATGTGGAAATACATCGAAATAGGAAACCCTACCTATTAACATTTTCCTTGGTCTCTGCTTACTGTGACACTAAACATTTAAATGTAGATTCCACCCTTCCTCCATTAACAATGTACTCTATTTCTCAACAGGTCGAACTGGCACTGCGCGTGGGTAGACATTGTCCAGCAAAGAAACTCCCAACCAACACCTGGAAGGAAGCCCTCAGGGTGACAACACTCATGGGCATGTGGACATGGATAACGGACCAGGCACATCTAGTCAGCCTGGTCAGACAGCGATAGAGAGTCTCACTGTGCCCACTTCAACACCTCCCATCCCAGCTTCTAAAACATCTCAGCCAGCAACATATCCCCCAACCTGTGTGTCCACCATAGTTAGTAAAATCTTGTGTCCCCCTAGCCATGGATCCTGAAGTGCAAATCACCACCCGTGATACAGAAGGACCAGGATCCAATTAAAGAGGGCTCCCTGGGCCAAGGGCATAGGCTCGTCGGGGTAGGATCCGTGGGAGGGATGCCGTAGGCCATCAGAGTGAGGCCACTGGGGCCACTCATGACTAGGACATCATCAGCCAATTCTTGGGGTCTATCAGGAGTCCCGAGGCATGATGGGCCATGTAGTAACTGATCTCCAGGAAATCAAGCAGACGAGGAGGGACATGTACCAACAGATGGAGGCACATCACTCCAAAATGGGCAACCTAAGAGTGGTGCTGATGGACATCCATACAACCATAAGCAGGGCTTTTTCACTAACATTACCCCTTCCTGTGGTGCAACTACATCAAGGCCATCTACATCTGCTGCAGACATAGAAAGGGAGGCCCTGCCAGAGGAAGAAACACAATAGACACCCCGTCTCTACAGCAGCTAAACTCCATCCCCACCATCGCAAGGGGGATGTCCATGCAAATATCCAGAAGGTGCGGTTTGCAAGACCCTTACCACTGCCAGCAAAAAACCTCAAACTTATATACCCCAAATGTCCCAAGAGTACTCCGGCACCCACTGGTGCTCAGTCCCAGGGTTTGGCTAGTATAGCTCTTGGGGAGGAGTTGGTTCAAGGTGGGTGAGAGCCAACTGAGATGGCCCCTGTCTTACTAGGGGGCAGTAAGATGGTCCAGAGAACCCTAGTGCCTGAGAACACTAAAATGTACAGGCACTGGGTGACCATCAATGGATATACCAGACATTGTCCTGTGGAATTGGCAACAATTAATTTGGTTCATGTCATCAGCTGGAGCCATATCTCCTACCTCACAAAAGGAATCCAACATCACATAATGCAAGATTCAGGCAGATTGCAGTACAGTGGCTCCTGATCACAGGGCCATTACAATCCAGTGCCTCTACATCTGGTGGTATGACACACAAACAAATGTCCTTGATGTGCTACGGGCATCATGGCCTACAATGATCAAACACATCAAAAGCTACATGAAACAAGAATTAAAACTAACATGGATTTGGCCTACAACTACATATGTTCTGGCCACAGAAGAGATCATTACACATAATGCATCATGGTCACCACATGACAAGCAACAAGTCCAATGGAGTCCCCTCCATCCTATCACTGTGCAAGCTGTCTTGGCACACGTCTTGTACACCCAAAGTCTGTGACATTCCCAGGAACAATCCATGTCCACATTGTATGTTCCAACAACATCATATACCTGCCATTGTCACAACTCTGAAATGTCCAAATGAAGATGTCATGGTGAAGGTACCTAAAAAAACACAAGAACAAAGTATAGTTATGGAACCATACATATGACACACTTCACATGGCAAACGCCTAGAGAGCACATAAGCAAAGCAATATTTACTAAATATGAATGTGTGAAAGGCTTCATCACCAAACACCCTTTGAAAGATATTTCCATAGCTTCAGCCTCTTAACACCTTTAAAAAATGTATACTCCTTACATCATCACAACAAGAGTTCATTGTTCAGTTAAAGTCATGACATCTCATGACATACTTATATTCATGAGAAGAAGCTGTTGATGAGGTTTTGTTTCATGTCAACTCCTTCCTCTTCACCATTATTATTATCATTTGGCAGTTCAGTAATCTCACCCAGTGGCACCTCATGCTTTTCCTTCTCCGCAATGTTCCTTCGCAGGGCGATGTTATGGAGCATGCAGAATGCCACGCTGATTTGACACACATAAGTGAGTAGAGGAGGGCTCTCACAGTCATGTCTAGACAGTGAAATCTGGCCTTCAGGAGCCCAACTGTGGGCGATTTCATCCAAAGCAGTCACAGTAAATGAGAAAATAAATGTATTTGCATTCCAGCATGAGCTGTGTATGTATACTGCTAGAAACAGTTGGAGAGGATGTTAGCAATGTGTTAAGTCCCACATATCACTCACCCCAGACCAAGCCTTGGCAGACAGTTGTCTGAAAGCTAGCTAAACCTCACTGATCCCTTCAGAGTGCCACACAACCTTGAGCTCACATACAAGAGGGGTACAAGAAGTACTGTTATGCATTGAAGTGATGGAAATGTAATGTTCATGTTGGTTCAGTATGCTCAGCCTGCAGACAGCAAGGCCCGCCAAAGATTTTCCCATTAGGGGACATAGCCCAGGCTGGGGGCAGAGTTACTGTGCCAATGCATCTAATGCAAAGGGTACACTCCCTGTACACCTGCAGATCTTTGGATGTTCCCAAGATGAGTCTTCAGAACCAACAGTAGCCCTATGTGCTTTTACATTGACTACATTTGGAATGCTGGCGGAGGTAACCACCTGACCTGCTGTAGCTTTCCAATGACCCACATTGTCTATTGCACAAGTGACATCCATACAGTGCAAATGGTTGCTTAATTCTGGATCGATCATTACATGTGAATCACTAGCTTTCGTACATTCAACCAATCAGACCAAACATACTTTGGTATGTGGAATGTCATCTATGTAAGAGTGCCATATATGGTAAAAGGTGTGTCCTGTGATACGAGTACAAACCACACAAACTCCATCAGTTGTAAAATGAGATTCCATAAGTAGTCCTCATGGGTACACATCCACAGAGAGGAAGCTCTAAATGACACCTATGTCACTCCTTTCATTGTCACCTAAGTCTTAGGGTGTAGTCTATCCTATGGTAGTAGCCTGTATGGACCATATGCAACAAGTCAATGTGCCTGAATCTAAAGGTGTCTGTAAGTCATGCACAAGATGTTTACCCTTCAGAAGGTCGCAATGGTGTGTTTTGTTTCGTAATGGCTCACATCACAGTACATGTTGGTTGGGCCTGGGCTATTTGAGGATCCATTTCATCTAGCTTCCTGCCAAGCTTTGGTTTGATTCCATTCAGCAGTTCTGGCTGTGGTCATAGGGTAGTAAAAACCCTGTAGGAAAATGCCTGGGAAAAACGTGCTTTGGAACCCTCTTTTTCTTAGCCCCCACTTGATGGATCACCCCGAAAAAAGACAGCAGCTGACCCAACTGTCACATTAGTTTTGAAAATTTCATGAAGATTCGTCAAAACGGTGCCAAAGTGATTGGTAAAGCAAAAAAAGCTTTTTCCATTAAAACTAGGTCCTAACCCTCTAACCCTCTCTCTCTCTCTCTCTCTCTATATATATATATATATATATATATATATATATAGATAGATATATACAGGCAAGGAAGGAGTTGAAAGTATTACTCCCACTCACCCAGGGAGCTGCATTTCTCAGCAGCTCCCTGTGTGCGGGAGCAATACCGGCTCTGCAGGAGATGGGGGAGCAGGCTGGTATCGCAGGGGCCTTGAAGCTCCTCATGGTCCCTGACAAATAAAAAAAAAATTATGCCCTCTGTATTTGTGCTAGATAAATATGCAGGGCAGGAGGAAGAAGTCAATCCGAGAACACATCTCATGTACACATGACAGGAAGGTACATTTCCTCTCCTTGCAGTGTGTCGGAGGCCAGGGGTCAAGCAGCCCATGATCGCCCGTGACATCATGCAGGACTGCCCTATGTCGCACATTGGCTTTATCCAGAGCACAAAAGAGGTCAAGGTGGGTGTTCAGTTCCACATTCCAGACCCCCCAATATTCACCCTATTAGTTCCAAACTCCACCAGGCGCCATGGCATTGTTGAGAGGAAGGGCTCACAGTCCTTGAAATTCACAATCACATAACTACCCAGGGGATCAATCCAGGTTTTCAAGACAGTAAAAGAAAAGGACTTGTGGAAAAGGATGGCATCCCCACATTTCTCTGGGGAAGGTGGAGTACTGGTAGGATCACCCGCCCCAGCAGCGGCAGGCAGAAGGCTACTGATGACAAGTCTCCTCCCCCAGTCACCCAATGTTTGACCATATCCAGGGGTGATAAATAGGTCTCCTGCAGGAGGCCAATGTCAAGTGAGTGTGTCATTAATAAGTAAGGGTTTTCTTACGCTGAACTAAGTGACCAATGCCATTCACATTAGGGGATATAATAAGTAAGCACTTGAGTCTCAAAGGAGTGGACGTGAAGGGCACCTGTGAAGAGTGGACATTTGCAACCAAACAGTGAGCTGCAGGCACACTCAAAGGAAAGCCAACAGCAGCAAGGAAGGGATACACAGCTTCAAGGCTGGGGAATGGACCCAATCAACAGTGAGCAACCACCAGCAATGCAACAACTCCATAGACCCAGGGAAAGTATGTTTAGCTCCAGAAAATAGCAACAAAGGTGATAAAAAATTACAAAACAAAAAGGTGAGCTACCTCTCAATCCTTTCCCCATGCAACCTTCCCAACCACCAGTAAGAACAAAGTGTAGGTCCAGGCTCATGGAAGTAAATGGCTCCCCCATACACCCTGCATCACACACAGACACCCAGACCTGCAACTGCATTTCAGCACAACACTGCAAGGGAAGAAGGAAGGAGTCCAAAGAGGTGATCAGACACAACCACATTATCAAAATGTGGAGACCCAAGATACCAAATGGAAACCCCACCACCATCTTCTCGAAGCAACCTATAGTAGGTAATAAGGAGAACGTCCCATCTCCCAATGAAGCAGGTGGGTCTTACCTGGGTGGAGTGAGAGAAAACTCCCTGCAGTCCAACCAAGAGTCTGTGTCTTCATGGCTTATTCAGGGAATGTGACTTGCCCCGACCCTGTCACCTACTTCTGCACCAAACCTAGGTGCCCTGCCCTCCGATCATTCAAAGTCCAGCCTCAATTGTTCAGGGGGGTGGAGGCCGAATCCCTCTGAAGAGTAGCAGACAAAGGTAGGTCACTCACGGAGGACAGTACAGACACCGCAGACATGGCGTCCATGTCCACATCTGAGAACCCTGTGAAATACTGTTCCAACTCCTCTGCATCATCAAGCTCATGGTTCTTTCCATTGATCGTTATTAGCATTATGGCCACTTTCAGCATGCCATATTGAATGTTCAGTTTATGCAGCAGCGGCTGAAGTGTCAAGAACTTCTGTCAGGACATCATCGTGTCACGAGACAAATCTACAGTCACAAAGATCTTGGCATCATCACGGACGAAAGGGTCATTATGCTGCTTAGCCAGAGCAATGATCTATCGCACCTGCTGGAGGCAGAGGATGCATGCAATGATAACTCTGGGAGGATTGTGTTATGTGGCACCCCAGAGACATATCCATGCACCCTTTGGAATTCCAGTGGTGGAAATAAGGTGAGTGGAGTGAGGTCCGAATGAAAAGTGGTCAGAAATCTGGGCATGTCCGTTGCCTACTGCCACTCCAGCACGCTATGGAAGCAGACAAGGTTGCAATAGCTATGATCCTCTGTTGATACTGGATTCATCAATGACAATGCGTATGATAGCAAGACATTTTTATGAGAGCAAGACATTTTTATACATGAACAATACATTTTCATACACAAACCTCACCACTGTTAGATTCCCCTGTCATGGACTTTCTGTCAACCCAGCACATAGGTACGTGGTCAGACAGGCTCTGCAAGCAAGGCCTGAAGGTTAAGGACCAAAAGGTCACAGGATAGGCAACACTTAGTCTGCAGCCAAACGACCACACAGGCCAGCGTAGATCAGATCCCACAGATAAGCAGCAACACTACAATGGTCCCCAGGAATTGGTCCCCAGGAGTTGGTCCCAATAAAGCACACATGGCCAGAAGGACATGTGCTTTCCCAAAACACCATAAAGTTAGATGGCTCATACAGTTAGGTACACTTAGCAAATCAGGGCACTGCGCCCACAGCACATGCAGTGACTATGCACCCCTCAGGTTGGACGCGTACTCGCTGGCCCACACCGGGTCCACGCCAGGTCAAGCCCCACCTGCAATCCCAATTTGGAATTGTATTTATGAGTCCTTGACAACTGTTCACATTTTTAACGAAGGAAGGAATGTTTATTATTAATTTATTGTAATGTTTAATTAAACAAACTGTTTCCTGTTTTGCCAGATGCCTCTTGCCTTTTGTTTTTTTTAATGTAAACTCTCATTCTAACAATATCTCCATGTCTGTCAGCTTCCGATGGGGATGCCACACTTCACTACCAACATCAGGATTGGTCTTAAACGTGGTTATGCAACCATGCAAAGCCTCACCCCTTTACTGAGATCTGTAGGAAGCTGGCCTGTTTTGTAGTGGGTACCAAAGGTACCTTACACCTTATACCAGGTCCAGTTATCCCTTATTAGTGAAATGTAGTCAGTATCTAGAAGCCAGGCTGTCTAGGGGTAGCTGTAGCTGAACAGCCAAGGCATATCTAGACGACATGCAAAGCTCATGCACTGGCATTGTAGTCACACAGTACTTACACACATGAAAGAAAATACTCTGTGTTACAAAAATAAAGGTACTTTATTTTGGTGACACAAATGCCAAAATTACCTTAGAGACTATACTCCCTTAGAAGGTAAGTAATACAGAAATTATATACACTAGAATGCAGAAATGGTTGTAAAGACAGTTAGAAAACAGTGCAAATAGTGAAAATCACAATAAAGAGCAATGGTGCCTAGGAGGAACACAATCCATACACTAAAATAGTGTAATTCGAAAGTTGGTTTCCCACCTAGGCAAGTGTAATGTGTAGAGGGGCACTGGAAGTGTGAGACAACACAACACCAGAGGTAAGTAATAGAACACACCCCAGAGCTCAGGAAAGCAGTAGTAAATCACAGTAGGTTTCCTAGAACATGCAAGAACATGTGATAGAAGATAATGCAAGAACCAGAAGAGACTGCAAGACACCAACAATGGATTCCTGGACCTGAAGACATGTGGAAGAAGGGGACCAAGTCCAAGAAGCACTGAAGAGTCCAGGGAGAACAGGAGCCTCTTTCAACCCGGATGAAGGTGCAAAAGAAGAAACACCGGTGAGGAAGAACAGTCAGTACTGCACCCAAGAAGATTGAAAGCTGGTTCCTGGTTGGTGCAGATGATGGCCATAGCCAGAGGTTGCAGTCTGGTTTGCGTTGCTGGATTAAACAAACAAGCCTTGGCACACGCAAAGCTCATAGTCAGCGGAAAATGGCACTGCCCGGGACCAGGAGGGACCTGGTGGCCTCTACCCAGGATGGGGAGACAGAGGGTGTTCTCAGCAACTCAGAGAGCCCTCAGAAGATCAGGCAGCATGCACAGGAGTCCCACAGCATGGTGACATAGAAGGTGCAAATGGAGGCCCAAGCAGCACAACACAAAGAGATCCCATGCCACCGGAGAACCACTCAGGAAGCTGTGGAAGGAGTGCTGGAGGCCTGAGCTGTGCTGTGCATGAAAAACTCCATGGAAGGTTGCACACAAGCCTTGGCAAATGCAAATCATGCGGCGCACAGGGGCAATGTCTTGCATGGGGAGGCAAGGTCTTCCCTCCTCCAAAGTTGGACAGCTGGACTTTGAGACATTTGCAGTCACTTCAATCCACCACCTGTGTTGCTGGATCCAAGCTCATCACCAGCAGAGGGGACCCACGCCACTGGTTCTCACTGCAGAGGGGTGACTCTTTCACTTCAAGGGAGATTCCTTTGCCTCCTCTAGTGCAAGCTGAAGACAGGCGATCCTCGGAGGATGCACGACCTGGAAACAGTTGCAGTTGCTGGCAGGAGCTGAGGATACAATGTTGCAAAAGTCATCTTTTCTTCTTTGTTGTAGTTTGTAGTGTTCCTGGAGGGTCCAGATGCAGTTTCATTGGTAGAAGATGAAGTAAAGGATGCAGAGGATTCCTGCTGGAGTCTTGCAATCTGAATGTGAGGACACACCCAAGAGAGAGACCCTAAATAGCCCTGAAAGGGGGATTGGTCAGCTACATAGGTAAGCACCTATCAGGGGAGGGCTCTGGCGTCACCTGCTGGCACTGGCCACTCAGATGCTCCCAAAATGCCCTACAATCTTGGAATCCAAGATGGCAAAACCCAGGAACTCTCTGGAGGAGCTCCTGGCACCACCCCTGGGGTAGTGATGGACAGGGATGGTCACTCCCATTTCCTTTGTCTAGTTTTGTGCCAGAGCAAGGACTGAGGATCACTGAACAGATGTAGACTGGATTATGCAAGGAGGGCACCATCTGTGCCCTTCAAAGCATTTCCAGGGGCACTGGGAGCCTACCCCTCCCATGCCTGTAACATCTATTTCCAAAGGGAGAGGGTGTAATACCCCTCTCCCAAAGGAAATGCTTTGTCGTGTCTTCCTGGGCTCGAGCTGCTTAAGCAACAGGAGGGCAGAAACCTGTCTGTGAGGTGGCAGCAGCTGGGGTTGCCTGGAAAATCTCAGAAGGCTGGTATGGCAGTAATGGGGGTCCACTGTGGAGCCGCCAGAGTGCATGGAATTGTACAACCAATACTTGATTCATTATTGGGGCACAATTCTCAGGTGTTAGACACCTTACATGGCCATATTCAGAGTTACCATTGTGAAGCTGGACATAGGTATTGACCTATGTCTAGTGCACGCGTAAAATGGAGTCCGCTCACTCAGGAAATCCTGGAAAATGGTCCTGGACGATGTGGGAGCACCTCTGCTAGTGCAGGGGTGCCCTCACCCACAGGTACATTTCACCCAACCTTCAGGGTTGGAAGGCCTGATATATAGGTGACTTATAAGTGACCTGGTGCAGTGAAAATGGTTGTGAAAGGGTGCATGTACCATTTCACACAGGCTGCCATGGCAGTCCTATAGAAGCCTTTTGCATGGGCTCCCTATGGGTGGCAAAGTAATGCTGCAGCCCATAGGGATCCCCTGGAGTCCCAATGCCCAGGGTACCTAAGCACCATGTACTAGTGACTTATAAGGGGGCACCAGTATGCCAATTATGAGTGGAATACTGTGTTAACAGTATCCAACAATCAATTTAAAAGGGGAGAGAGCATAAGCACTGGGGTCCTGGTTAGCAGGAACCCAGTCACACTGTTAAACACACTGACAAACAGGCCAAAAACCATAAGCACAGGAGACCTGGTTGGCAGGGTCCCAGTGACCCAGTGACACAGTCAAACACAGTGACAAACAGGCCACAAATGGGGGTAACCATGCTAAAAAGAGACTAATTTCACACAAGATCTGTAGGAAACAGCCCATTAGTTGTACAGAAAACTCTGTAGGTCAATCATTCATGACTATTAGTAGTGCTTCACAGGAGACACACTGAAGAACAGTTTCCTTTTACCAAATCATTGAATATCCACCTTTTTGGGTAATTTTTCCTGTTCAATTTGTTTTGCCCTTATATACAATGCCACAACACCACAATGCCATCAACCCTCCTATCCGAACATCACAACAAACCTCTAACAGATTGTCAAGAACCTCTCCACATGGATCACCAATTACGCTGACAGAGTCTTCATCATCAAGCCCACTAACCGAACAAATCTTGCAAACAGGACAGCTGGTATACCACGGAACTAAGAACTACTAAACACAACCACAAGCAACTTGAAAGACAATGGCATACCATCAAGGACACTTCAGACCAAACATTCTACAAAACGTGCCTCAATCAATGTCACTATCTCCTGAAAAGTATGAAAAAGAGCACCCTTACCAACTGCATCCAGGCCAGTGTCAACTGCAGCAAAGAGCTATTCAACATCATCACAGAGTTCTCTAAACTCTCAGCCTCCTTCATCAGCCCCCCCCCATGAACTCCACGACTCCTTGGCGGACTTCTTCCTCAACAAGATATCCAACATCTAAAAAAAGTCAAGCTCCAACCCGCCGCCACTGACATACTCAACCTCATTTCCCCACAGAGGCAAAACCTGACCACCTACTAACCACCTGGACCAGCTCACCACCCAAAATACCACTTCCATCATGAACTCTGTCCACTCAGGAGCACCGACGTACCCCTAACTCAACCATATCTTCAACCTTGGGAGCAAGACAATCAGCAGTAAACTCACCACTATTTACAATGCATCCTTTGTCATGGCCACCTTCCCCAATGAATGGAAACATGCTGAAGTCGAACCCCTCCTCAAGAAATTGTCTTCCAACCCCAGCAAACTCACAAACTTCTGTCCCATCTCTCTGTTCCCCTTTCCCACCAACGTCCTTAAAAAGACCATCAACCACCAACTCACAGAACATCTAGAGAGCAACTTCTTTCTGGCCATCTCCCAGTCTCCCAGTCTGGTCTCTGTACCAACCACAGCACTGAAACCACATTAATTGCTGTGACCAATGACTTTAGAGCTCTCCTTGACCAAGGAGAAACAGCAGCCCTGATCCTCCTCGACCTTTCACCAGCATTCAACACTGTATCCCACCACACTCTGACCAGGAGACTCCACCACATCAGAATCCAAGAAGATGCCCTAGAGTAGATGACCTCCTTCCTCAGCAGAAGAACCCAGAAAATCCACCTACCCCCTCTACAACTTTCAACACAAAAACATAGGGGGTCATTCTGACCCTGGCGGTCATGGACCACCAGGGCCAACGACCGCGGGAGCACCGCCAACAGGCTGGCAGTGCTCCCATGGGCATTCTGACCACGGCGGTACAGCCGCGGTCAGAAACGGGAAACCTGCGGTGTCCCGCCGGTTTCCCGCTGCCCAAGGGAATCCTCCATGGGGATTCCGACCCCCTTACCGCCAGCCTGGTTCTGGCGGTTTTGACCGCCAGAACCTGGCTGGCGGTAACGGGTGTCGTGGGGCCCCTGGGGGCCCCTGCAGTGCTCATGCCAATGGCATGGGCACTGCAGGGGCCCCCTAACAGGGCCCCACCAAGATTTTCAGTGTCTGCCAAGCAGACACTGAAAATCGCGACGGGTGCAACTGCACCCGTCGCACCCCTTCCACTCCGCCGGCTCCATTCGGAGCCGGCATCCTCATGGAAGGGGGTTTCCCGCTGGGCTGGCGGGCGGCCTTCTGGCGGTCGCCCGCCAGCCCAGCGGGAAACTCAGAATTACCGCGGCGGTCTTTTGACCGCGCAGCGGTATTCTTCCGGCGGGACTTTGGCGGGCGGCCTCCGCCGCCCGTCAAAGTAAGAATGACCCCCATAATCTGCAGTGTCACTCAAAGCTCATCCCTCAGCCCAATCCTGTTCAACACCTAGATGACCCTCCTGGCTGACATCGTCAAAACCCATGGACTAAACATCATATCTATGCAGACAACACCTAGCTTATCGTCTCTCTAGCAGTAGATCCCTCCACCACAAGGGCTAACTTTCACAGGTGCATGATGAGCATTGAAGATTGGTTTGACAGACAACTGTCTGAAACACAGAAAAAAAACAGAACTACTGATCTTCAGGAACAACACTTCACCGTGGAATGACTCCTGGTGGCCTTCCGAACTAGGACCCTCACCTATGCTGACAGACCATGCATGCAACCTCAGCATCATCCTGGACAGTAAACGCACCATTAAAATAGAGATCAACTCAGTCTCCTCCATCTGCTTCCTCACTCTTTGCATGCTCCACAAGTTATTCGAATGGATCCCAGTCAACACCAGACAAATAGTCAGCCAAGCCCTAAGTCACCAACTGGTGGGACTACGGCAATGCACTCTACTCAGGGATCAACTCACACCTCCTGAAGAGACTACACACCATATGGAATTCTGTGGACAGACTCATCCTCAACCTCCTCAAGCAGAGCCACATTACCCAACCACCTCAGGTAGCTCCACTGGCTCCCTATTCAGAAAAGATGCCACTTCAAGATATCTATTCACACATACAAAGTCCTGCACAACGAGTGACCAGCATACATCAACCATTGCCTCAACTTCTACCAACCCTCCAGACAACTTTACTTCGCCTCCCTTCAGCTTGTCTACACCCCTTGCTTATGGCAAAGCCTCAACGAAGGTCATTCTTTTTCCTACCTGGTGGCCAAGTCCTGAAACATCCTCCCTCTTCTCCTCCGGATTTCACTCTCATTACAGAGATTCAAGAAAGGACTGTCCTGCTTTCCTTCTCTGATCTTGTGACCGAGCTTACAAAACCTCTCTGGAATGCACTTCTCAATTTAAAGAAGACATTTATTGTTATTATTACTTCACCACGACGTTCCTGAAAGACGAAATTAGTAGGTTGGAAGCACATGTTTAAAAGTAGTAGCAGCAATGAAAGCAAAATATATCAAAGTACTTCTCAGTTGCAATGTACACAGCAAATACATGTGATTATATTATAGCATAACTTCAAAGCAAAGCATAAAAGTCAAAATTGCATCATCGTAGGGCCTATCCCTCTGCTTCATCTTTCTGGGACCTGCAAGTTGATGACTCCGGTTCAACTGCGAGAAAGATATTTTATACCCAAACGGGGCCAGGCAACTGACATCCGTTCCTGTCTGAAGTCAAGATATTTTTCCCCTCGCTGTTGCCCAGGGCCATCGTTCCAAAAACGTGCCCCCTCCTTTCAGACTCGGGAAAGGAAGGCAAGCCTTTGGAGACTGGCCAGATTTCCTAGACCCCTGCTCTTCCCAAGGCTGAGCAGAAAGGAAAACACCAAATGTACGCTCTCTTTTCAGCTGGACTTTGGTGTGAAAAACACAGCTTGGGCTATCATGTGGAAAAACACAGCTTGGAAAAACACAGCTCATCTGAAATGTCTCAACTGCAATGTCTAACTCCACGTTAAAGCCAATAGGCAGCTACCCTAAATACCAAATGTAATGTCAAATGCCATGTTAAAGCCAATAGGCAGCTAAACTGCATACCAAATATAGGGGGTCATTTCGACCTCGGCAGTCTTTTCTCAAGACCGCTGAGGGATGGCCGTGCTGAAGACCACCAGTGGTGGCGGTTTTCCGCTCAGCGTATTATGACTGCTGGCAGCCCTCCATCCTTTTCCGGACGGAGAGCCGCCAGCAGCCATACTGGCGGGCGGCAGGGAAGTGGAGGTTGCTCCACCTCCACTGCCACGTCAACAGAACACCGCCCACCGAATCACGTTCTGTGATTCGGCGTGGCGGTGTTCTGTTGACAGTGTGGTGGCGGCGGAGCAGCCCCCATGGATCCCGTCCCCTCCCGGAAGATCAACGGACAAGGTAAGTTGATCGTCCGTTAGGGGAGGGGGGTGAGGGGGTGTTGTGTGATGCGTGGGTGCATGGGGATGTGCGTGTGATTATGTAGAGGGGGAGTGTGAGTGCGTGTATGCATGCGGGGGTGTAGTGTGAATGGAAATGTGTCTGTCTGTATGTATGTATGTCTGTATGGATGTGTGCATGTATGTCTGAATGAGGGTGTGCGTGTATGACTGTGTGTGTGTCTGTTGGCATGTTTGTTCGTGTGTGTGCAGGAATGTGTGTTGGTGGTGCCTGCATGCGTGTCGGGTGTGTGTCTGTGTTGTGATGTCCAGGGGTAGGGGTGGGGAGGGGGGTCCTGCCACTTTTGGGGGGTGGCAGGGGGTGGGTGGTGTTGGGGACGGACTCGGGGGAGGGGGTGGGGGCTGGCGGAGACCCCTATCAGTGCCAGGGAAGGAATTCCCTGGCACTGATAGTGCTTACCGCCATGGATTTCATGGCGGTTCCAAACCCCATGAACTCATGGCGGTAAGCCAGGTCATGATACCGCCGGCGGTCTTGTGACGGCCGCCGGGCTGGAGACCCAAGTCTCCAGCCCAGCGGTCGTCTCCGTCATGGCGGTCTGATCGGAGAAGTGGAGGATGACCATGCCGGTAACCGCCATGGTCATAATTCCAAATTTTTTACCGCCAGCCTGTTGGTGGTAAAACCGCCACTTCTCCATCAACCGACAGGGTCGTAATGACCCTCATAATGTCTAATGCCATGTTAAAGCCAATAGGCAGCTAACCTAAATACAAAATGTAATATCTAATGCCATGTTAAAGCCAATAGGCAGCTAAACTGAATACAATATCTAATGTGCTACTGGTGAACATTGAGCAACTAATATGCGCAGAGGTGAAACACAAAGTCATTGTTCAAACACAATTAATAGCATCACAAGGACTCTAAACCTGGCTGTTCAACTGAGCCTCTGCAGCAAAATCCTCAGCACCTGAATACCCTTCACGGGCGATTAGCCATGCTTTACAAGTCAAGACTGATTGATTGAGTGATTGATTTATATGGTTTGATTGATTGCTCTCTGAAATGGTCTCAGCCATAAAAAGTTTCCTGCACCAAAGAGAGACACTTAAATAGTGGTGTGAGAAATTTGTTTAGTTTCCGGATGCATAATTATGCAGAATCTGCAACAATTAAGCAAAATTATGTATAATTATTCAACATGTGTAGCTGATGTGAACTGCTCTGCTACTTCGTAGCTCCACCAGCATGTGAAGCCCCTCTGTCCTCTGAACCCTGACCTCTGTCTGGAGTTTGAGTCCCTCCTCCACTCACAGGCTTCTGCCTGTGCCTCATCCCTGGTGTCTAGTGGGAGAGCTCTGCTCTTCTGCTAGGCTGCCCTCTGACTTCTTTTCACTTTTTTCCTCTTTTGCCTCTTTTTTTTCTGTGTACTGTTCCTTTTGTGTTCTGTTACCTTTTGTGATCCTTTTGTGTCTTTTGCTTTCTGCATTTACTCTCTTCCTCATTTTTCTCCCCTCACTCTGCTTTCTCTCCACTCTCACTCTCCCCCACCACTGCTGCCCCTGCGGCCCTACCCCCTCCTCTCTCCTGCGCTCCATCCCCGCCACTGCTGCCCCCCCGGCCCACCCCCTTTTTTCGCACAGTTTCCGCTTCCACCTCCCAGATGTCCTCTCCCCCTCCTACTTAACGGTGGCTGCCCCACTAGTGCGCCAAAGGAGCTCCTAAGGCAACCTGTCTGCACCGATCCGCGACCTGAATGCAATCAGCGCCAGGACCCCTGTTCCTGCCACCCGCTGCCTCTGCACAGCAGCTGAACTCATCACACTCAACCCACGACCCAACAACAACTGCAAGCAAGCAGTTCCAGGCAACCAACATGGTTCCTTCAGCTGCCTCTGCTGCTGTCAAACCTGCACCACCATCAAGACACGGGACCCAGCACAACCGACCTGCAACAACTCACTGAACCCGAAACCCCTTAAGTGCATCCTCCTCAATGTCCGCTCCCTACATAAACACGCCACAGAAATCTGGGACCTCCTTGACAGCACCACCCCAGGCATCGCATTCCTCACCGAGAACTGGACCAACAACACCTCAGGCCCTGATATCGCCATAGCCCTCCCCCAGGGATACAAATTTGCCTGGAAAGATTGCCCAAGCCGCCCTGGGGGGGATTGCCATCGTCCACAGGTCCAATCTCTGCATGAACACACACTCCGAAGACTCCAAAGAAGCCACTAACCTGATGGAACACTTCCACTTCAAGCTACAGACCAGCCCAACATCCACCATAAGAGGAACCATCATCTATCGCCCCCCTGGACCTCACACACCTTTCGCCAACTCCATCACGGACTTCCTCTCCGCACAAGCCATCGTAGCCACCAACCACACCTTGCTGGGAGACCTCAACTTCCACCTTAAGAAACCACAAGACCCCAACACCGCATCCCTCCTAGTCAACCTCCACAACATAGGACTCCGACAGATCGTGACAGAGCCATCACACTCTGCAGGACACACCCTCGATCCCATCTTTACTACAGGAACCTCCGCTACCTTCAGCCACACCACGGAACTCCCATGGACAGATCACCGATGCATCCACTTCACCCTCAACACACCCACCATCACCAGTGCCCCAACTCCAGCCATCACATAGAAACTTGACAAGAATAACCGACAATCAGCTCACCGCCGCCCTCGCCTCCCCCACTATCGCATGCAACGATGACTCAAACACCGCAGCATGCACCTTCCACAACTGGATCACCGACTGCCCAACACCATAGCCCACCTCAAAAAGAACAACAACACCCACGCAAAGAGAGACAACTAGTTTACCCCTGAACACCGGGAATCAAGATGCACCTGTCGCCATCTGAAGAAACATCAAATCTTCAGAAACCCACAACAACTTCAAAGCCGCCACCACTGCACACCACCAACTCATCAGAAACACCAGAATGAAGGCTACCTCCTTGGCGGGACTTCCTAATTCTAGGAATTATGGCCAGTCTCATAGCTCAAAAATTTCTCATGTATATTTTGTTTTTACGTTATCAATGTCCTCACCTAGTCTTTGCAGAGGCAGAGAGTGGGTCTGGAAACACCAGCATTTGCTCCCAAAGCACCGCGGAGCAGGTGTGACACAGCACAACATTTTGTCTGATGAGGAGGTGGCAGGGGCTGACACAGGATTTGCCAAAGGGGCCAACTGCTGGCAGCCCTAACAGGCCTAAACAGGGAAGACATCACAGGAAAAGCAGTGTTTTTCATATAATGAACAGAACAGGTGAACCTAAAATGAAGGATTTTCATTCTACAACATGAAACTAAAAGCAAAAAATAGAGTGAGTGAAAACCTAAGACAGAGACAAAGATAAATCATCCCAGTCTGGAGTCCTTGACAAACACAAGCGTGATGAAAATTAATGTCTCTGTAGAAGGGTACTCTGGCATAATCGGCAAGTAGATAGATTCTCTGTGAGGGTCATGCAAGATACATATTGTGAAAAAATGTACAGAACCCCTATCTATGGCCTACCACCATCATAAATTATTTTGGGAGTTGTAATGTCCCTTTATGGCCATGGTAAGTGGCAGATTGTATGTAAAAAGTTGCAGCTTGTCTTGCAATTTCCTCCTGTAACACAATAGTGTTGCCTATGCCACCTCTGCTCCACAAGCTTGAGATTTGTGGATAGTGGAGTTGATAATGGCAGAATATATCTCACAATTTTGGGGGAAAGAGGATAGGGAATAAATGATTGGATGGGTAGGCGGAATCTGGGAAAACTTTAGAAAGAGACAAACTTTGCATTCCGCAACTACATGAGAGTAGCACAAACTGATATGGATATTTATCACAGCTGGAATCTAAAATGCACAGGAAGATTCACACTGCTCAAAAAATGTACCAATTACAAATGGTGCAACTGCATTCTTCTGACACTGTCCATCCTGGGAGAGATATCAACTGCACAACAAGAGCACCATGGAGGTTCCTTACAGGAGAGAAGGGATGTAAAGTGAGAAAAGAAAATGTCAATATTTTAGAGTCGAGGTAAATATGGTGTGTGATCAGTCAATGTGGGACATAAACTCGCTTACAATTAACTAATGGTCAATCTAGTACCAATGTATCTGAGACAATTAGCTAGCTTTGTCTACCCTGTCTGATTCATTAAAAATAAATCACCTCTTTCCAATTGCCAAGGGTAGGCCTCATTCGGTCTTTTCTCTGCAAATGTATATAGAAATTGGTCTAAGATGTGGTTGAAGGGATTCACAGTTTTTATTTCTTCTGAATATTTCTTACTGCATATTGAATAAAAAAAAAAAAAAAGAAATTGAATCCTTCTTAGTTAAACTGAGAAGTTTAACAAGGACCAATATTCACTGGAAAGCAATTAACAAAACACCAATCTCATGGTTCAATCCTCTGTGCTGACTTCCTGTGTCAAAATCTTAAAAAGCAGTAGCATTTGGACTGGTCTCTTAACTCCCTGTATTTATCCTGATTGATCACCCAAACATTATGTACCAAGTTTACCTAAGGACATCTCATCCATCACATGAAAAATGATTTGTCATTCACTGGTAGAAGATGCATGATTCAGATTGAAGAGCAGTATCCATCTACCTGTCTAAGCATCTCTTTTATGGAAGTTACATGAACCAGTGCAGTCCTTTGAATCTTGACATATAAACATGGAAATTAAAGCTTAGCATGGAAGTTAGACATTCTATATTTGGCAGTAAAGGTGTCCATTGTAGAATTAAATATCATTGGTTATTGTACTTTCTACAATTCACCCGATAATTGAATTAGTTTTTTTCATTCTCACCTCACTCTCACACTTCAGTCACTAAGAAGAAATGGCTCTTTCCTCCTTGACTGTCAGTTTGAGCAGATCGTACTGGTTTATGTAAGTTTATTTACATTAGCTGTACACACAAAATATTAAAATAAAACTGAGATTTGTTTTATAACAGACATGTATTGTGTGTGTGTTTTATTGTTCCTTTTAAATTAAACCAGAAAGCAAACCATCCTCAATTCAGTGAAGTAGTCTGGAGGATGATCTCTCACAACACTACTAATGTCCAAGACCATGCCCTCATCCACAATTGTGCTGTATGGAGCCTTATCATTTTTGGCTACTAAATGTCAATTAATTTTAATCATTGTCAGTCTCTCCTTGGTTTGAGGTGAGATACTAGTATTTATAACTGTAGCAATTCCCCCAGATGCACTAAGCAATGGCTCAGAGGATACACTGGCTACAAGACATACAAGATATTTTATTGAAAGCTTATTGCGTTCTGGCCACTGTTCATTGTTCCCATGCCAATAGGTCAAAAGATGTTGATCTAAGTAGACATCTGTCATCCAAGGAGTCTTGTATCATCGTCTCACTTATCATAGCTATAGACACCAGAGATGGCTGTGTCTTTGCACTTGATTTAAGTATTAGTAAACCAACCAATTGCAGATGTTGGACGTGAATGTGATGCTGTTGTAGATTTAATAGCAGGCTTTGGTACCATTGGTAGGTGCGGCAGCACCAGTTATGCAATGGTTCTTGTTCGACTGTAGGGTCAGGCATTTCCCCCCTTCCTTTTCTGAACCCATTTTTATTGGATTCAGAACACTGCAAACTTTACTCCTGCAAGCCAATGGTAAAGTGCTCATGCTCTCCCTTTTGAACATGGTAAAATTGGCATACACCTGATTGGTCAATTTAATGTACTTATTGGTCCCTAGTATATAGTACTACATATACTACCCAGGGCCTGTAAAGTAAATTGTACAACAGGGCTTTAGAACTCATTGTGCCACCTGCTAAAGTAGCTATGGAAAGCACAACTCAGGCCTGCCACTGCAGCCTGTAGTGCAGTTTTAAAACTGTAACTTTGACCTAGCAAAATAAATATTTTGCCAGGCCTAAACATTACTTTTTAACACTTAAATGTCACCCCTATGGTAGGCCATAACAGCTGATAGGGCAGGATGCATAATATTTAAAATATAGAACATGTGTACTTAGGTTCTAGATGTCCTGGCAGTAAAAACCCACCCAAGGACATTTTCCACTGTGGCAAGGCTAGCCTCCCATAGACTAAAACTGAGTTACCTTGTTACATTTAATAAGTGCTAACTGCAGATTGGGAACAACTGGAGAAAACATTATTCCATTCATTTGAATTGAAATTTAAAATGATCTTTAATGACAAAGTCACATTTTTTATTTATATTTTGGAAATTACAATTTTAGAAAGTTCGAATTTTTCTGTTTAAACCACATATGCCTTTGTGCCAATGTCCAAGGTCACATGTTGTTTGTTAATGGCTCTCCTATGGTGTTATGTGTCTGACTTCTAGAGAGTGGACAAATGGGCCTTAGGTGTGGGGAGGGTGCTCTTCGCCTGAGCATGATGGCCTGGGGCGTTTTACTCAGCCCCAGAGTAGCCTGAGGGCTTCACCCAGCCTCTTCCTGGCTTCTGTAGATTCCTTCTCAGTTACTGACAAATGCAGCTTACACCTGGACTTGCCTGCCCTTTGTTTTTCTAGGCAGGCTGGAGCGAGGGTCTAGGGGAAACGGAAGGACTTACCAGGACCAGTTTGGAGTTAGACAAAGGGGATGGCTCTCACCCAATGTCTGGCTATGGGTATAAAAGTAGCACTCTCATAACCTCTCATCAGAACACTTCTTGACCTGTGGAGACTCAGAAAAAGGTCTGCCCTGTTTTCTGAAGCATGAAGGCAGACTGGACCTGCTTGCCTTGAACCGAGGACCTCGGAAGTGACTACAAGACTCAGATGGCTGACTGCCTGTGTGAGTGACAGGAACACAGCAAGCTTCAACAGGTCTTTCCCTGACACTATCCATCTGACAGTACCAACTGGACTTGCCTGAGCCATGCTGCTGGCCTCTGCTGGAGGTATTCCTGAACCCCAATAGGTGACCCCAGGTCCTGGACCATTGTGTGCTGTTAAATTGCAAGAACTGGACTCCATATAAAACATTTGAGGCTCTGAGCTATTGCTTAGAAAAAACCAACCCATGTCTCCTTGTGAATGTGAGTTCTCAGACTGCCGGCTAGTCCTTCCCTAGATACAGAACCCAGGCTTTGCCCACATAGAGCTCTTCATGTCAACAATGGCTGTCCCACATTTCCCACCAACACGAAGTTCCGATTGCTGACCAACTATTTGCGCCAAAAACGGCTACCCCACTGTCTCCCACCAGCATGATGTTTTGACCGAGATGTAGGACTTCAGCAACTAGCCTTGAATGAGCCCATCCCAAGATCCACCATGCAGCCCGACTGCTGATGACCTCATCAACGACAGCTTCTCGCATGAACCACGACTAAGTTAGAAGGTAAATTGTCCCCCGGGACAAACCTGGTCCCAGTATCCAACCCACGGTCCATCATGGTTAGTTATATCTTTTGATTTTGACCCAATCCAGTTGACCAGATGACTGTGATTGGGACTTTGTGCTGTTTTGTGCTATTTCTCCTGAAAACTAACTTACTGGATTTTCGTCATTTTGGGGTCATTTAAATTATTCAAATTATCTCTATTTTTCTAAATTGGTTTAGGATTTTTTTTTTGTTCTGTTTTAACTTCATTTCTGTATGAGTGCTGCACAAATACTTTACACATTTCCTCTAATTTAAGCCTAGATGCTTTTGTGCCAAGTTGCTAGAGTTAAGTACAGATTCATTTAGTGACCTTCGTGGGTCACATGACAATAACTATGATTATTATTTGAGGTGGATTCTCATCCCTTTCAACTACCAGTCAAGTTTCTTATTCTCTGATATTGCTATTTCCCTTCCAGGTTAGGCATTAACCTGGGCCAAGATAATGAGATGAGTGTACTGTGACCAACCAGTAAAGATCATTTCCTAACTGTCCATGCAGATGTTGTTGGATCCCATCTTTCTGGAGCAGCACTGTCTACCAGTAAACTACACAGCCCATCTGACACAGAAGACACATGAGAGACATCTTTGATTATGCCTGCTCCACATGTTTGGTTATGCATGCTCCATCCAGAACATGAGGATGTTCCCAGCAACCAGTTTAAGAAGTCATTTAGCATTACTTTCTGCACTGTGCACCACCACTGGAGCCCAGGTGGTTGCATGCGGCAGCCATGAACGTGAGTCTCCTGTGCCCTTGATAGCTCCAAGCAGCAAAAGGGTCAATGCACACTAGTATTACCTTTGGGAGTCCTGAGGATTACATCAACTTTACCTCCTGGTCAGGCAAGTTGAATAAGTGGGTAGAGGGGGTGGCCACAAGTCCAGAGCCTTTGACTGCATCTTTCAATGAAAAAACTGTTCTTTACATAATTATATTTACCTACCAGTCCCTACTCTAGTGTGAATATTGTCACTGGCTTTGCCCTAGCTGGATTGGTGACTCCTGTTGGCCCCTTTCCCGTGTGTACACTTGGTCCAGAAATTTCTAACTGTGGCTTGTGGTTCACAAGATCCAGACCACTGAACATTTGTGCTACCTAAAGTCCATAGTCCCATGTGCAGGCTTAAGTAAATGTTATCCCCAAATGACTAGCATATAAATGTGCAAGAGACTATTACAGTGGTATCAGGACATAAATGGGCTGTATCTATTCCTTTGGGCGCTGGTCAAATTCTATAACCCCTTGAAAGAGTTGCTTACATTTGCTAAAACTGGCTGACCACTTTCTTCCTTCAGTGGGGCCAATGGGCAGCTTGGAAGCTCAGGAGAGTTTCTGATCCATTAACATTCTGGCACCAGAGCCTGAACTAAAATCTCTACAGAATGAACAGACAGGTACATTTCCCTTTTGAAAAGTACTTGTAGAGGCCCTGCAAGTTCAAACTGTATCTTTAATAGGAAATGGGATTTGAGCTACTGTTTGTTGTTAGGCAATCATGGGGAAGGATCGAGTGCTGATTATGAAATTCAGGAACTGCAAACGTGCTCTGGAATTCCGTCTGTTTAAACAGTGTTGGTTACTAGCCACTAGTAATATCCACTAGTAATAGTGTTTGGAGATACATCTTTGCCTATGAAGGAGCTATAGACTTCTGTTGACAATCACCATGTCATGTGTACTATATTACATGTGTACTATACCGCATGTTAAAATACTTTTCATTTAAAAAGGACTGAATTAAGTAGTGACCTTATACAGTGGCATTATACTGCGTGTTGGAAAATGGGTTATTGGTAGGGCAGGTAGGTACCTACACCTAGCAACAAGCCACAAACCTCCACAAAAGTACAGTTAGGTCTCAGTAAATTAATCCCAGCTCTACCCTTGGTAGCTTGGCATCGAGCGTCAAGGCTTAACTTAGGAGACAAAGTGTAAAGCATTCAAATATCACAAAACAGTAATTAAATAAAACACAGGAAACAGTTTAAAAATCCAAAACCAATTTATAAAAATAGCTTATATTTTTATCTTTAAAATGACACAAAAACGATTAAAATCGGTTCAGGGGAACCGGAGATATGAATTTTTAAAGTATTATTATTTTCTAGCGCATAGAAACAAAAAGCGCCAATCGGGTCATCTGGTTGCACCAGGACCGGGACAAAGTCAAACTTTCAGGCCGACCGCGATGGAGCCCTGCTCGGATACAGGTCGCGGGAAGCCTCGGTTAAAAAGTTACCTTCTGACTTAGTCTTTATTTTGAAGTTTTTCTTCACCGGGACGAACCTGCCAGTTGGATCCGACCTCCTGGAGCCCTTGTCCGGATACGCGAAGTCGGTTTCCTCGGTGGTGATTTCTACCTTCGGACTTAGTCGTTTTTTCGAGATGAAAATCCTTCGACCGGGGTAAACCTGGATCTTGATCCGACGTCCGTGGAGCCCTTCTCGGATACGATGGCTGGAAGGTCCCGGTCAACTTTTTACGTTCGGACTTAGTCTCTTTTTCGGATGTTTTTCTTGACCGGGACGAACCACGAAGTCAGGCCGGGTCGCGGTTGAGGCAAGCCGGCTAGAATTTCCGCGTCGAGTCGGTCACTTTATGGAGCTTTTTTCTAAAATTTCTCCAATCTTTTCCAAACTTCTGGGGCTTCACCCAGATGTTCTTTTAAGGTTCTTTTGGGGTCCACAGCTCACCCCAAGGGTCCAGAAGTTCTGTGATGGTCCTTGGGAAGTGCGGACTTCAACTCCCAGAGTGCACCTGGCGCAAACTCCTTTTTGGCCACTGGGCAGTGGTCAGCTGGTCACTTTTTCAGGAGTTGGTGCAGGGGACTCTGGTTAGCAATTTTTCACCTGTAGCAAACAGGGAGTCCCTCCTTGAACCACTGGAAGCCAGGCAAAGTCCTTCTTGTGGTGAAGCCCAAGTGTGCAGCTGGTGCAGTCTTTCTGAGTGCAGAGTCCAGGTGCAGGCCAGGGGTCCAGCAGGGCAGTCCTTCTTCTCCTTGTAGTTCTTTCTTCTTGAAATTTGGTGGGGATCTGAGGCGTGGGTGCAGGTCTGCCAGTTTTATCCTTGCTCCTGGGTGAAAAGCAGGGGGGCCCTGGTTCTCCAATCAGGGACAGGGTCGTCCCCCTGTGATGACCACTTCCTGGGAAGTGTGGCAAAAATCCATCCCAGAAGGCAACAGTCTCTAAAAATCCAAAATGGATGAATCTGATTTTTGGAGGAGAGATCTGGCTGAGCCCACCCACTGGTGTGGCTAAAAATCATAAACACACCCCTCTCCTGCCCTCTCCTAATCTAATCAAGGGGGCACCTAATTGTCTGGGGTTGCAGGATGTGGGGGTGTTGCTGGGTGCTGCAAATGTCCTTCTCTGCCTTTGAAGACCAGTTTGGCAACCCTCCCCCTTCCTGCCTCACCCTCTGCTGAGGGGAGATTCTCTCCCCTAAGCACATTCCTTTGTGTGAAGTCAGGCCACTTCACACCTCATTAAAGTAGCCTGGCAGAAGCTGCTGCAGGCTGGCCAATCAGAGCACAGCAGCAAAAACAATGCAGAGCTGAAATTGGCAACTTTTTAGGTAAAGTCTAAACTTTTTACCTGCACTAGTTATATTAAATCCAACAACTGGAAGTTGTGGGATTTATTATAACAATCAATTTGATACCAAATTCTTGGTATGTAACATTTAAGGAGACTTTAAAATTTAAAATAAAGTCTGCACATTCTAGCCTATGAAGGCCATTTACTTCAATGAGGGAAAAACGAATTTGGCTGTTTTTACCTCACCAGGGCTTATAAATCTATTTTTATAAAGTCCCTGCTTATAGTTACATGGCACCCAGCCCTAGGGGCACATAGGGCACACCTTAGGGGTGACTTATATGTAAAAATAAGGTAGTTTAAAACTTTGGAAGTACCTTTAATTCCAAAGTCGAATTTGCATATAACTTTAATTTAAAAGCAGCCAGCAAGGCAGGCTTGCTTTTAAAATGACACTGGGCACCTCAGCAATGCACCTAGGTGTGCACCACCTATGCTGTGGTCCCTAAACCTACATGCCCTACCATATACTAGGGACTTATAGGTAGGTTTACTTAGCCAATTATAATTAGCCTAATTTGCATATCCATTTTACACAGAGCACAGGCCCTGGGACTGGTTAGCAGTACCCAGGGCACCATCAGAGTCAGGAAAACACCAGCATAAAGTGGAAAATGGGGGCAAAAAGTTATGGGGCCTCTGCAATCAGCCCCAGTTTCTCACACAACCCCCCCCCAGCCCACACGCCCAGGAGACTCAGCCCAACCCTGGGAGAGTCTTCCTGGCTTGTTAGGCGAGGAAGACAGTGAAGAAAACTGGCTGTCCCTTTGCAGGGCCTACTCTGCCTTATATCCTCCTGTCAGGGTCACTCCCTCTGGGTAGTGAAGCCATCCCAACAGTAAAAGGACCCAACTCAAACTGAAACTTCCCTCTAGGGGGGTCTTCCTCCTCTCTCTCTGCCAACTTGGGTAGTGAGGTGCCCACCTCCCCTACTCCAAACTTTGCTAGGGCAACACCTAGCTTACCCAAAGAGGTCACCCAACACTTGAGCAACCCCACCATGACCAATAGGGTCAGGGGGCCTACTTTGCTATTGGCTCTGGGGTCTGCCTCCCAGGCCAAGTACAGTGCTGCCAGGAAGGCTAGCACCTAGCAGAGGCTACTGACAGCTGTCAGTACCCAGAACCACACCCTAAGCTCTCCACTGACAGGTGGCTGAGCTGCTTTAGGGGCTTCTTTGGGGTCCTGGCACCCCTCTTGCTGTCTAGAGTGGGGGGCTACCACCTCCTGTGGCAGACACCCTCCTTCCACTCTCCCTTCTGTCAGTGCAGGGGCAACACCTTGCATCTGGACAGCTGCCTGACTACTCAGGACTTCCTTGGGGTCAGGTGAGGCCTCACCAGTGCCAACTCTGGGCTCCCCCCTTACTGGGGCAGAAGGCCCTTGGCTCCCTGGAACTCTCTTTAAGAGTGGCCTACCCTTCCTTTTCTTCTTTCCTTTTCTTGGGGACCCCTGTCTCCTAACTGTAGGGACTGACTCCCCAGGACTTTGGTTTGGGGGAGCGCCCTGGGCGACCGCCCCATCTGGGACCAGACTCACCTCTGGGAGGTCATTGCCCAGGATACAATCTAGGGGAAGGTCAGCACTGACTACCACCCTAATCCAGTCAAGGATACCCTCCCTCTCTAGGGGCACTATGGCTACAGGTTTGGAGGTGACCTCCCCTGTGGCTATCCTGACTTTCTTTGTCTTTCCTGGGACATACATGTCTGGGGTCACTAACCGGTCACTCACTATAGTGTGACTGGCACAGGTGTCTCTCAGGCCAGTGGTAGGGATCCCATTCACTTGAATGTGGTGGAAGTGCCTACTCCCACCCTCAGGGATCACCAGCTTACCATCTGGTCCTGTCTCCCAGCACAATGCTAGGAGGACTTCATCATCTGAGGAATCCTCCTCTATGGCTACACTGGACAGCCCAGTGCTAACCACCTTCTTTGGACAGGCTGCATCTCCTCTGAAGTGACCTGTCTGCTGACAGTCAAAGCAAGCCCTACTGTCCAAGAGCTTTTTTAACCCTGGGTCTCCCTGTCTCTGCATGTCAGAGTGGGAGTGGGATTTACTCTCCTCCTTCTTAGGGTTCTGGGGTACAGAGGGAGTCTCTGTGGTGGGCTTACCACCTCCCTCCTTAGGTTTTTGGGGACCTGACCCCCCCTTCTTGGAGTCTCCCCCCTGGGACTTGACAACCACCCTGGTTCTCAACCACTCATCAGCTGCCTCCCCTAGCTCTCTAGGGTTGGTCAGCTTAGAGTCCACTAGATGCTGGCGTAACCTTTCTTGGATACAATTGGTCAAGATGTGCTCTCTCATGATCAGATTGTATAACCCCTCATAAGTATTTACTTTGTTGCCAATAATCCAGCCCTCTAGTGCCTTTAGTGAGGTGTCCACAAAGTCAACCCAAGACTGGGTACTGACCTTCTGGGTGTCCCTGAACTTCATTCTATATTGCTCTGGGGTCAGACCAAACTTCTTGACTAAGCACCTCTTCATACTAGGGTATGAATCTGCCTCCTCCCCCCTTAAGGTCAGAAGCCTATCCCTCCCTGAGTTGGGGACCAACTCCCACAAAAGGGAACCCCAGTATTGAGGCTTAACCCTTCTCATTTGGAGTGCCCTCTCAAAGGCCCCTAGCCACTTATCTATGTCATCCCCCTCTACATAAGCAGGAACCACCCCCTTGGGTAATCTGGGGCAAACTCCCCCACCCATGGACACCTCAGCTTCTTTATCGCTGCTTCCATCTCTTTTTTCTTTGTATGCCCACTTTTTCTTTTCTAGGGCCAGCTTCTCTGCTTCCAAAGCTATGTAGGCTAGCTGGGCTTCCAGCTCTCTGTCCCTGATGGATGGGTTCTCTCCTCCTGAAAGGACCCTCTTCCTACCACTAGCTTTGGGTCTGCCCCTAGTGACTGTATCCATTGAGGACCGTTCCTCCTCTCCCTCACTTGGGGTCTGATGCCTTCCCTCCCCTGAGTGGTTAGAGTTAGCATCTTCCTCTTTTTCTTCCTCCTCTGGAGCTTCCTCTGTCTCTACCTCTTGTGCCTCAGCCCATGCTGTCAGGGATTTAATCAGGATTTGCTTCCTGAGATCAGGGGTTGCAGGCAACCCTCTCTCAATACACAACCCCCTAAGCTGGACTACTGTCAGTGTGGGTAGGCTAGCCAGATCAAGCTCCATGGTTCCCTAGTTTTGTGTCAACAAAAACTTTTTGCAAAAATTGGAAACAAGAATTTAGAAAAATTACAAAAATTCAATAATTAAAATTAATCCAAATTAATTTAAAAAAAAAAATTTAAAAATTAAAAATTAAAAACAATTTTTGCACTAGGACAATTTAAAGGATTTTTAATTTGTTTTATCTAAAACTGTAACGTGATATTGAACACAAGTACAGGATCCCGTCGCTGCTTCCAATTATGTTGCAAAATGGGTTATTGGTAGGGCAGGTAGGTACCTACACCTAGCAACAAGCCACAAACCTCCACAAAAGTACAGTTAGGTCTCAGTAAATTAATCCCAGCTCTACCCTTGGTAGCTTGGCATCGAGCGTCAAGGCTTAACTTAGGAGACAAAGTGTAAAGCATTCAAATATCACAAAACAGTAATTAAATAAAACACAGGAAACAGTTTAAAAATCCAAAACCAATTTATAAAAATAGCTTATATTTTTATCTTTAAAATGACACAAAAACGATTAAAATCGGTTCAGGGGAACCGGAGATATGAATTTTTAAAGTATTATTATTTTCTAGCGCATAGAAACAAAAAGCGCCAATCGGGTCATCTGGTTGCACCAGGACCGGGACAAAGTCAAACTTTCAGGCCGACCGCGATGGAGCCCTGCTCGGATACAGGTCGCGGGAAGCCTCGGTTAAAAAGTTACCTTCTGACTTAGTCTTTATTTTGAAGTTTTTCTTCACCGGGACGAACCTGCCAGTTGGATCCGACCTCCTGGAGCCCTTGTCCGGATACGCGAAGTCGGTTTCCTCGGTGGTGATTTCTACCTTCGGACTTAGTCGTTTTTTCGAGATGAAAATCCTTCGACCGGGGTAAACCTGGATCTTGATCCGACGTCCGTGGAGCCCTTCTCGGATACGATGGCTGGAAGGTCCCGGTCAACTTTTTACGTTCGGACTTAGTCTCTTTTTCGGATGTTTTTCTTGACCGGGACGAACCACGAAGTCAGGCCGGGTCGCGGTTGAGGCAAGCCGGCTAGAATTTCCGCGTCGAGTCGGTCACTTTATGGAGCTTTTTTCTAAAATTTCTCCAATCTTTTCCAAACTTCTGGGGCTTCACCCAGATGTTCTTTTAAGGTTCTTTTGGGGTCCACAGCTCACCCCAAGGGTCCAGAAGTTCTGTGATGGTCCTTGGGAAGTGCGGACTTCAACTCCCAGAGTGCACCTGGCGCAAACTCCTTTTTGGCCACTGGGCAGTGGTCAGCTGGTCACTTTTTCAGGAGTTGGTGCAGGGGACTCTGGTTAGCAATTTTTCACCTGTAGCAAACAGGGAGTCCCTCCTTGAACCACTGGAAGCCAGGCAAAGTCCTTCTTGTGGTGAAGCCCAAGTGTGCAGCTGGTGCAGTCTTTCTGAGTGCAGAGTCCAGGTGCAGGCCAGGGGTCCAGCAGGGCAGTCCTTCTTCTCCTTGTAGTTCTTTCTTCTTGAAATTTGGTGGGGATCTGAGGCGTGGGTGCAGGTCTGCCAGTTTTATCCTTGCTCCTGGGTGAAAAGCAGGGGGGCCCTGGTTCTCCAATCAGGGACAGGGTCGTCCCCCTGTGATGACCACTTCCTGGGAAGTGTGGCAAAAATCCATCCCAGAAGGCAACAGTCTCTAAAAATCCAAAATGGATGAATCTGATTTTTGGAGGAGAGATCTGGCTGAGCCCACCCACTGGTGTGGCTAAAAATCATAAACACACCCCTCTCCTGCCCTCTCCTAATCTAATCAAGGGGGCACCTAATTGTCTGGGGTTGCAGGATGTGGGGGTGTTGCTGGGTGCTGCAAATGTCCTTCTCTGCCTTTGAAGACCAGTTTGGCAGCCCTCCCCCTTCCTGCCTCACCCTCTGCTGAGGGGAGATTCTCTCCCCTAAGCACATTCCTTTGTGTGAAGTCAGGCCACTTCACACCTCATTAAAGTAGCCTGGCAGAAGCTGCTGCAGGCTGGCCAATCAGAGCACAGCAGCAAAAACAATGCAGAGCTGAAATTGGCAACTTTTTAGGTAAAGTCTAAACTTTTTACCTGCACTAGTTATATTAAATCCAACAACTGGAAGTTGTGGGATTTATTATAACAATCAATTTGATACCAAATTCTTGGTATGTAACATTTAAGGAGACTTTAAAATTTAAAATAAAGTCTGCACATTCTAGCCTATGAAGGCCATTTACTTCAATGAGGGAAAAACGAATTTGGCTGTTTTTACCTCACCAGGGCTTATAAATCTATTTTTATAAAGTCCCTGCTTATAGTTACATGGCACCCAGCCCTAGGGGCACATAGGGCACACCTTAGGGGTGACTTATATGTAAAAATAAGGTAGTTTAAAACTTTGGAAGTACCTTTAATTCCAAAGTCGAATTTGCATATAACTTTAATTTAAAAGCAGCCAGCAAGGCAGGCTTGCTTTTAAAATGACACTGGGCACCTCAGCAATGCACCTAGGTGTGCACCACCTATGCTGTGGTCCCTAAACCTACATGCCCTACCATATACTAGGGACTTATAGGTAGGTTTACTTAGCCAATTATAATTAGCCTAATTTGCATATCCATTTTACACAGAGCACAGGCCCTGGGACTGGTTAGCAGTACCCAGGGCACCATCAGAGTCAGGAAAACACCAGCATAAAGTGGAAAATGGGGGCAAAAAGTTATGGGGCCTCTGCAATCAGCCCCAGTTTCTCACACTGCGTTAACTGTGCTCCTAGTATCTAACCTACATAGCCTTCTTGGGTAAGACTTGGTGTGCTCTGTGCAGCTCCTCTGGGAAAGTCAAGTGCTCAAAGAGAGTACTTAGGCCCATATTTATACTTTTTTAGAGCCGCATTTGCGTCATTTTGTGATGCAAAAGCGGCGCAAAATTACAAAATACAATTGTATTTGTGTTTGTGCCGCTTTTGCGTCAAAAAGCGGCGCAAATGCGGTGCTAAAAAAGTATAAATATGGGTCTTAGTTGCTCAGTTTTTGGTCCTAAGGAAATTGTGGCTCTAAGAGCTCAATGGTAAATGACACCAATTATTACAAAAGGAGTTCAGTAACATACAGTATCTACTGTGGGGGCCCAAGAAACCAGTGTCTCAGAATTATTAGAATAAGCTAAATTTAACAATTACTGGTGAGCTTTCCTGTGAAAACCTAGTGTATATTAAGACCTTGATTAGGAAAAACACTTCATGAGTTAGGCAGAAATAATTTATTTTTCATGTATTACTGGCAGCATACAATGTTAAATCAGTGAGAACTTAAAGGAAAGAGAATTGAAAAATGTTTAGCTATATTAGAATTTCAAGAAAATACAATTAGATGTTAGTGGCCTGAAAACTACTCTCACTGCTTTTGCCGATGTGTACTAAAATACAAGAACATAGATTAATTTAAGGATGGCTTCCTATTGATGTACCTTTGGGATAGAAAGTGTTCCACATAGAAAGTGTTTTACTGGACGGAGTTGAGCAAGTTTGGGCACGAATCTACCCCTTAATCTGTTGAGCATTTTATCTGCTTTTTGGGCTGTTGTTAATGGCTAGATAGTTATGAGAACATGAGAGGACCTTACCTGAAGAATGTGGCTAAATAGTCCTGTAAATTTGGGGCCCTGATTCACTGACTGAAACTGTGGTTTTCCTATTTCTTAGTTATTTGACAACAGCCTGAAGAAGTCTAAAATTTAGATGCCCAGTCTTTACCCAAAAACACAACAAAGGGGGCTGAGGGACATTTAAAAAACAGAAAGTGTTAGCTCTCAACTATATCGATGAAACACATAAAAGAACACCTGTGTCTGAAATAAGAGTGGTAACCTAACCAAAAAGTGGTATTCCTTTTTTAAGGACGAAGTCTCCCACCCACCAAAAGTGGCATGCTTCATCATTGGGAATCTCATCCTACCGTGATACCTCATCATTGTGCAGGCTGTAACTTACCTACCCAAGAGGAGGAACTCAATTGATGTTTTCAGAGATGTAATCAGTACCTTATGATGAGCTATAGTGTGGAGAGGTGAACAGAGTGTGTGACAAGTGCTAAAGTGATGTGAATTGTTAAATCTGGTTACATAGTGTACGAAAACCTTTATGCATGCACCACTGGTTCAGGATTAAAGCATTAAGGTACGCTGCAGGAGAGGATTAAACCTGCTCAAGTGTGTCACCAAAAATAATCAACATGTTTCAGCCATATTACCCTCAAAAGAGGTGTGGTTGGCACTCGCCACAAGAAATAACTTCTGTCCATGAAGTATTGATAACAAATAAATTAAAATATACAAAACTGTAGAGTGGCCTGCTGACAAATGCAAAGAGGGAAAAGGATCCACTGTTGGGCAACGTGTGAAGGAATACAAACAGACAGGTTATCAAATTAAGGCAGAAGCAGATATCGAGTAGAGTCACCAGTCACCACCATAAAGTGAAATATACCTATGACTTATTGAGAATGTGTATGAGTATTATACCATAGGCACACTTGTTACAGGGCAAATGTGATATGTCATAATCAGATGTGCATGCAAAACAGACCAAACAGGCTTACCCACAGTCGATGGGTGTAATGCCTCAATTTGGTGACCCTGGCATGAGGTTTAGGGTACACTCTAACCTAAAAGAGTTGCAGGAAAAGAAAAGATAAGGCTCTTAGGTGTAAGGACCTAGAGAAAGAAAAACAGTCACAGAGTGTTATGACAAACCACAACAACATGTTGAGATTGATGGCAACGTGACGTGAAATTATAATGTCAGAATCCAGACCTCCCTCTCTGTATGCAGCATGTAGTCCGTTTATTAAAAGCTTAAAAAACGTGTCCAAGCATGTCACAGGGAAATCTTAAAACTGAGCAGGTGACACACTTGAGCCTGAAGTGTCCCTTATTTTTTATCATGACCCAGGGGTGCATGAATAAAGGTATACGTGCACCCTGTAGCCAGTTTTAGCTATTCACATCACGTTAGCACTTGTCACACACCCTGCTCACCTCACCACTCTATAGCTCATCCTAGGGTACTGTTTACATCCCTGAAAACACCTGTTGAGCTCCTCCTCCTGGGTGGAGGAATTGAAGCCCGCACCGTGACAATTTTGCAAGGAGATTTTCGATGATGAAGCATGCCACCTTTGGTGGGTGAAGAAATGTGTACTTAAATAAGGAGTACCCCTTTCTAGGTAGGTTACACTCTTTTATTTCAGACCCCAGTGTCTAGTCTTTACTCACCATGCTAAATTACCTGGGTGCAGAGGAACCACAGAAGAGAGGATGCAGAAGTCCTCTTGAGCACTAGACATACTTACATCCCCATGTCGAGGAGGATATATACACGTTAAAGCCAAGGATAATCATCACACAGATCCAGTTTTCATATATCGAGGTAGCTAACTTTCCCTATAAATGCTCAGCATGTCATCCCTAAGACAAAGCTGTGTATATTACTGCTTACAGGCTGGAGCAGAGGCAGGCTACGCCATGGCTCTTTCAGCAATTATTTTAGTAATAATAATCATAGGTGTACGACTATGTCCCATATTGTGTTTGACAGCGTACTCTTTAACATGGATTAGGAGTTTGGCGGACTTGAACACCCAACCACCAAATTCCAGACAGGGCGGCCGTCACTGTAGTGGCGACCTCCCCACCGGACCCATTATGAAACCAAGGTTTCCGCCCATCAGCCCACAGGGAAAGTGGAGGCTGCAATCTCGAGGTGAGCACTATCTGCACCTGAATCTGTTCTCCGCCAGCCTTTAGGCTGGCAGAGAACCAGGTTGTATTCAGCAGGGTGGCACTGCATGCACCGCAGCCCTTGCTGACTGCAACCTGCACCTGCTGTTACCCCATTGGGATCACCGATTCTGGGGGAGATAGTGGTACCTTAGTGGTCAGACCACCAGGGTCATAATGGGGCCTTCGGACCGCCACAGCTGCGGTGGCCCAAACTGCCACTGTGAGTCTGGCAGTCTAGTGACCGCCAGACTCGTAATTAGGCCCTTTGTCTTTCAAACTTTTGGCATATCTCCAAAATATTTTGTACAGAAGTGGTTAGCATTAGAAGCACACTTTTTATGTATAAAATATGGTAATTAGGAAGGAACCAGGTAGGATCAGATAACATGGTGCAGGTTATTTTGTCCTTTAATAATGTGCACAGTGTTAATAACTACCATGATACACATTTGAAGACGTTATGGGTATGCTTTTAGGGTCGAGCGCAAAGCGCTCCATCCCTGGTGTAATCTCTATGTGGGCTTTTAACCACGCCCATGTGAAGCCCATCCGTTTGCTGGTGGCCAGCTTGCCTTTTAAAATTAGCTTGTTTTCATTAGTGGAAGGCATGCATACGTCATGCCTCTTCTGGTGTTTAGCCCTTCTTGAGCGCACAGACCAACTACTGAAAAAATACGAGGCTCCATGTTAGCTGTATGGTTTCTGCACCATTTTTCCTCTTTATTTCATAGGCAGTGCGATCTTGTTGGGCAGAAGTCGAGCGCTTTGCATGACATCGACCCGGTTACATGGATAATTCCGCTTTTGTGGTTACATAGATAATTACACTTTTTCCGATAAATTTTACTGCAAGTAGACTTCTGTTCCCTATAAACAGAAAATGTTTGAGCGTTATTCACATGCAAATACAATGAACATATCAGACCGAGGACCCAGCATGAAGGGTTGTATGCCACAACCTAAAATACAAGAAGTCCATATACTGCTACACAGAATCTGCTACATTGAAATGAGCCCCTCTGAGATTACCCCGGCAGGGGTTACCACTGCTGAGGTTACCATTACTGTAATTACTACCTCTGAGATTACCAGTGCAGGGATTACCTCTGCTGAGATTACTACTACTGGGATTACTAACTCTGAGATTACCACTGCTGATATTACCACTGCTGTGATTACTACCTCTGAGATTACCTCTGCCGAGGTTTCCACTACTGTGATTACTACCTCTGAGATTACCAGTGCAGGGATTACCTCTGCTGGGATTACCACAGTTGAAATTATCACTGCAGTGATTACCACTGCTGAGATTACCACTCCTGTGATTACCACTACTGTGATTACTACCTCTGAGATTACCCCTGCAGGGATTACAACTACTGAGATTACCACTGATATGATTACTACCACTGTGATTACCACTACCGATATCACCACTACTGTGATTACTACCTCTGAGATTACCACTGCAGGGATTACCACTGCTGAGATTATGACGACTGTGATTACCACTACTGTGATTACGACGGCAGAGATTACAATTGACGGGAATTACCACTGCTGGGATTACCTCTACTGTGATTATCACTACTGTGATTACTACCGCTGAGATTACCACCGCAGGGATTATCACTGCTAAGATTACCACTACTGTGATTACTAACTCTGAGATTACCACTGCTGATACTGCCACTACTATGATTACTATCTCTGAGATTACCCCTGCAGTGTTTACCACTGCTAAAATTAGCACTACTTGGATTATTACCTCTGAGATTACCACTCCAGGAATTACCACTACTGAGATTACCACTACTGTGATTATTACCCCTGCATGGGTTACCACTGCTGAGGTTTCCACTACTGTGATTAAAACCTCCAAGATTACCAGTGCAGGGATTTCCTTTGCTCAGATTACCACAGTTGAAATTATCACTGCAGGGATTACCACTGATGAGATTACCACTACTGGGATTACTACCTCTGAGATTACCACTGCAGGGATTACCATTGTTGAGATTACCACTGATGTGATTACTACCACTGAGATTACCACTAGCGATATTACTGCTACTGTGATTACTACCTTTGAGATTACCACTGCAGGGATTATCACTGCTGAATTACCAATACTGTGATTACTACATCTGAGATTACCACTGCAGGGATTACCACTGCTGGGATTACCACTACTGTGATTACCACTACTGTGATTACTAACTCTGAGATTACCACTGCTGATACTGCCACTACTGTGATTACTACCTTTGAAATTACCTTTGCAGGGTTTACCACTGCTGAGGAGGTTACCACTACAGTGATTACTACCTCTGAGATTACCAGTGTAGGGATTACCTCTGCTGAGATAACCACTGTTGAAATTATAACTGCAGGCATTACCACTGCTGAGATTAGCACTACTGGGATTATTACCTCTGAGATTACCACTGCAGGGATTACGACTGCTGAGATTACACTGATGTGATTACTAGCACTGAGATTACCACTACTGATACTACCACTCTTGTGATTACTACCTCTGAGATTACCACTACTGTGATTACTACCGCTGAGATTACCACTGCAGGGATTAACATTGTTGAGATTACCACGTCTCAGATTATTAATACATTGAGTAAAATAGATTCAGAAGTAAGTGTACTGACCCTATGCTAACCTACATCTTAAAATTAAACCTACTTTATAACTACCCACCACCCTATCTTTATGGCCATACAGTGCACTCTCCTTAACCCAGTGGTTACATTGCGCCGGGTGGTGCCAGTGGGCCCACCAGTACATATTTTGGAGAACCAACACTCTTCCACTCTATCCTGTGGTGGTCCTATTGGTTTTTACAATGCATGGACCTGCCCTGTCCATTAGTCCCGCCCAGGCATTGACATGACTGTGGCATTCTCAAGTGGCAGGGACACTAAGCATTTAATTTCTCTGCATCCATTCTTATGTTAAACCATTCTGTGCCCAGGCAAAGACACACTTTCATTTTCATAAAATCATATTTTGTACCCTGTAACAAGTCCAGCATTTCAGGATTTTTTTAAGTATTTCCCAGTTCTTTGTCCATGTACACAGGCATGCTATCAGTTTTAGGTGGACCATCCCCTTTGATCTTTTAGTAGATGCTGCTTTGTTTCACTCTTTGCCTTTTTTTTTCAGTCGAACACTAAAAAATGTGTTCCCATGACATCGACCCTGTTAAATGGATATTTGTACTTTTGCCGGTTACATGGATAATTGCACTTTTGCGGTTACATGGATAATAGCACTTTTGCTGGTAAGGTTCACTGCAAGCGGACTTCTGTTTCCTTTTGTGTGTTTCAATCAATTAATCACAGATTTGTAAAGTGCGACTACTCACCCGTGATGGTCTCAAGGCTATGTTTTCTTTGCGCTCATGGTGGCCGTCAGCTAGCTTATGTGAAACTGTTTTACTTTCCAGTTTATGTGGCAAGAAAAGTCCGGCTAGGAGTTTACAACGTTAACAGCTTTAACTCGAGTAAACGCGAGACCCACTGCATTGCAAATGCTTGTTTGACTTATGATTTCAACGCATCTGATGTCATTTGGATAATGGTGATCTGGCGAGGTATAGTCATGCACATCAGCTCACCAAAAATTCCAGGGGTAGCGTAAGTGACATTAAAAGCTCTTTGACCTTCACGTTCACATACACACACATTCACACTTACACACACTCTTTCTCCCTCACATAAACACACTCTCACCAACAACTATGCACCTAACAGACATTTAAAAAGCATTTTTAAACTCACCTCAGCTGCTAGCAGGGAATGTCATATTCCAGCTAATTGAACTCCTTTTCTATTACACCAACAGTGAAAAAGAGTTATATATTACTGAAAAAAGAGATACAAGGACGTTATAGTTAGGTTCTGAATGTATTTGTACAAAACCATAGAAATTCAGCAGTGATAGTTAGAGTTTTTTAAAGTAGCTATAACTCTCACCCTAAGGTAACTATAACGTGTGCCTTCGTCATGCACAGTTTTCTTATCAATAATTGTATTGCAAATGTTGCAGTGATAATATCAAATATGCTGTACAAGATCTCATCAATTATATAATATGTGGAGTAATTAGCTGTGTATGGCGAAGGCGAAGGCGCAAGTTATAGTTACCTTAGGGTGCAAGAACCTAACTATAACGTCCTTGTAACCTTTGTTTTTTTCAGTGAATTTCTATGGTTTAACGTACAGCAATTTTAATTACTATACGTTATTCCAACCCCGCCGTGCATGGCCTTTGGCCGTGTGCGGAAGGGGTTGGTCACAAGGCCTTGCATGCAGCCAGGCCTTGCAGCAAAGCCCTTATCATCATCCAACTCCATGCCAGGCACGTCCTTTGGCACTGGGCAGCGCAGGTTGGCCACAGGGCCTGTCTCTGTCAGTGGATCTGTGAGTTGGTGCGTGAGTGTTTGAGTGAGTCTAAAAGTGGGTTTGTGAGTTTCAGTGGATGTGAATTTGTGTAGAGGAGTGTCAGAGTGGACGCATCAGTCTCTGAGTGCATGTATGAGTGAATGAATTAGTGTATGAATGAGTCTGTTTTTTCTTTCAAATGTTCCCATATTCACTAATAATTTGCGAAAATTTATTAATTTTCACCAATATCACACATGGTGACGTAAATTATTTTAAGCCCATAATTTGTACCTAAAAACACCTATATCACACCCCTAGGGTCAGGGTACCTTGACCCTGACCCCTCATGCCACTTTCCATTCGGATTTTCACCCCCGGGGACTGTGTTCCATGAAATAAAATGTCGGCTGCAACTTTGTTCTCAGTTTGCAGTCAGCCAAATGCAACGCTTATTTTTGCATGCAAACTTCGCGAATTATTCGCGGCTAGAGATATACACATTTATTTTCCCTTCAATATCTCAAAAACTGCTGAACAGATTCACAACAAAAAAGCAAAAGCGTAATCTACAAACCGAAAGCCAGCTTTCTGGCAAATTTGGTGTAATGCGCCTGTAGTCGTGTCTAAAGAATCCAATGGAAATTAACATGGGAAATGCAACCTTTCTTGAGCCCCCTTTATCTGGGCCCCCGCTTAACGGATCAGCCCTGAAACTTTCCATGTACAACTAGAACCACCGCAACACTTTTGTTTGGAAAATTTCTGGAAGATTCGTCAAACGGTGCCAAAGATATAGTCAAGTCAAAAATAGCTTTTCTTATGGAAATATGGTCCTAACTATAACTACCTACTGGCGACCGCCACTAGGTAATATATATATATATATATATATATAATATATATATGTGATATAAAGAACTGAAAAACTGACACATTACAAAGCAGCCCCAACTGATGTCCATAAGAATGAGCTGTCTGTATGCTGACGTTTCCACTTCTGCAGTTAGGGGTCGTAATGGCAGTGTCAGACGTAGTAAGGGTCAGACCTGGGGGTCTCAGCTGGTGGACTCGAAATGTCGCTCATTGGTATAGTGATCTCATTGGGTTAGAATTCATTTTTAGGTCGAACGCTCAAGCGCTTTGACCTGTTGTAAGGATTGTGGGCTTTCATCAACATCCACCTCACACCCATGATTTTCACTCATTTGTGGGCTTGCCTTTCAAGAATCCTTTGTTATCATTGGTAAATGCTTTACTTGTGTCCCTCCTTGGGGACCGTTTTTTACCAACACAAAAGGATGATGGACGGAGTGCTGAACAATGCAAACACTCACTCCCAGCCACAGATCTGGGTTTAATCCATCATTATTTTGCTCACCATGCCACCCCAGTTTGGACCCAGCCATATGCAAATCAGTCTTGACTCTGTTCCTCATGGGAACAGTCCAGCCCGAACTACCAAGCCAGGTCCTCCCTGGACCGGAAACAAGCATCCTGGGACCGGTTTCAGGGTATCATCCTTTATCAGCCAGGCTAGCTTGAATCCAGTGGCACAGTGAGCAAGGGACTCACGTCTGGGCATACCCTTCCCACATAGAGCGACTTTAGCAACACAAAAGGATGATGGACGGAGTGTTGAACAATGCAAACACTCACCCCCAGTCACAGATCTGGGTTTAATCCATCGTTCTTTTCTCACCATGCCACCCCAGTTTGGACCCAGCCATATCAGTCTTGACCCTGTTCCTCATGGGAACAGTCCAGCCCAAACTGTATCACCCTTCATCAGCCAGGCTAGCTTGAATCCAGTGGCACAGTGAGCAAGGGACCCACGTCTGGGCATACCCTTCCCACATAGGGCAACTTTAGCAACACAAAAGGATGATGGACAGAGTGCTGAACAATGCAAACACTCACCCCGAGTCACAGATCTGGGTTTAATCCATCGTTTTTTTCTCACCATGCCACCCCAGTTTGGACCCAGCCATATGCAAATCAGTTTTGACCCTGTTCCTCATGGGAACAGTCCAGCCCGAACTGTATCACCCTTCATCAGCCAGGCTAGCTTGAATCCAGTGGCACAGTGAGCAAGGGACCCACATCTGGGCATACCCTTCCCACATACCCTGCACCACTGGATTCAAGCTAGCCTGGCTGATGAAGGGTGATAACCTGACACCGGTCCCAGGATGCTTGTTTCCTGTCCAGGGAGGACCTGACCTAGCAGTTTGGGCTAGACTGTTCCCATGGGGAACAGTGTCAAGACTGATTTGCATATGGCTGGGTCCAAACTGGGGTGACGTGGCAAGCAAAATAATGATGGATTAAACCCAGATCTGTGACTGGGGGTGTGTTTGAAAAGTTTCAACACTCCGTCCATCATTTTATTTTGTTTGTGATGGACCTTTTTTTACCGCCTTGCAGACTGACCCTGTTACATGGATAATTGACTGTGAGCAAACTTTTTTTTTTTAACTTGTTTTTATTGGTTTTACAAAAAAGCCATACATTTCTTGCATGCAAAAGTCATTAATAGCATTTTGTCATTGGTTACAGTCTGTCGTCTGGCTCTTCCATATTAAGGTCAATATATATAACAAACTACTGGAGGCCATGGAGCTTTGAATCGGCTCGCTAATGTCAACCAGTGTTTTACTTTTCATCTTTAATTTATGTGACAAGAATAGTCCAGTTAGGAATTTACAACACCAATAGCTCTAACTGGAGTAAATGAGAGACTCGTTGCATTGCAAATGCTTGTTTCCTTGTAGATGTGTGCTGCCATTACACATCATTATCACTGCTGAAAAAACGTAACGAGGCAAAAGAACCAGACCAGAATTACAGCACCACCTGGTGTAGTGATTGTATTTTCATAGATTCCTAATATTTTGGTTGGTGAATATAAATAAGTAATTACTTTTTTTGCAGGAAAGAAAACTAGAAACACAACGACATAAATAAAGAGAGCTAAAATTGAATTATATATTCTGCATCACTTTTTTCGCTTTATTTATAGACTTCACACAGATAATTTTCTGTCTTGTAGTGACTACTGCAACACACTCAGAAATACTTATGTATTGGTTTTATTTGGATCCGGAAAACAACTATACCAGCGTAAACTTTAACATTAGTCCTTCAGAGTAATATTTGCCACTAGTAGTATTTTATTTCATGAAAGAAGCAGTTTACAGGTAGGGTTACAAAATGCTGGCACACATTTGACAAAAACAATAAACAGATTAACATCAGGGTGCTGTTTTATGCGCAGATTGTTGAAGCGGGACTCCATGTTTGTAAATAAAGGACCAAACAAACCATGTAATACTTGGTTTACAGTGTACATTCCCGGGGCGCAGCTGCCATTGGTGCAGCAGGTGCAGTAGCACCGGGCCCGAGCTCCCCGAAGGGCCCATTGAACACTGATGATTGCTGTATTTCACTCCCCCACAGGCAGTCAAAGGGGCCCTTTTCCTTCCTTAACCCAGGGCCCATGTTATCCTACGCTAGTGGTAAATTCACAGTCATCGGCATAAAGGAGCCGGATACAAGTGAGACTGTGAGGGTTCAGGAGCAGTGAGTCACACACCCAGAGCTTCCATAGCTGGCAGAGCTCTCTACACTCTTATCAGGAGCAATGCAAACACTGGACACAGACACCCTTTGTGCAGAGGGAACATAAACAAACAGGTTGCGAAACCCGCAGCACCGCAGGCAAGCAAATCTTTGCTAAATTTCAGTCCGTCACCGCCAGCGTGCCACAAGCCAGACAGACCCTTGTGATCTGGGGATGCATGAAAAGGAGTGCTTCATCCTAGAAGAAAAGAAGATGGGACGTGCGTTAGTAACTTTACATCGGATCTGTAACTCTGAAATGACATACTATAGGCCAGTCAGACCCATTGCGCATGATGCGTGCGGTAACTGCTACTCTGGCGGCGCGTGCCTCCGGGTCACCGGATATTCTCCCCGTGCATCCAGCCCTTGAAAACCAAGGGCCGCTTTGTAACGTTTCCCAGTTCCAGTGGCGTAATGAAACCAGAGGGGACCCCCCTGCAAGGTACATGAATAGCTCCCCTTCCGGGCTCAATCAGGTCAGGGTACTGTTCTGAGGGTGGGTGAGGGGGGGGAGCTTGGGGTCCCATCAACGCGGAGGCTGCGGGGGGGGGGCAGTTCCCCCAGGTTAACAGAAGTAGGACTTGAAGCTTCAAAAGAGAAAGGAAGAGGGAAGGCAGACAAAAACTGATCAGAGAGGGTGAAGAGAGGATGGATGGATGGACGAGGGGGAATGCCCGGTTTAAGCATTTGCGCTAGGCTGCTTTTGGTTCATCAGTCCGACTTTCAAGCAACAGAAGGCACACATTTTCCTTTCATTGTCTTCATTGCATTTATTCTTAAGGTCAGATCACAAGTATGAGAGACTATCTAATTTATCAGTTCTCCCCATGTCCCAGCATATCATCCTCAGGGACCTGCTCTTTATCTACGTTGAAACAATTAGTGATTTCCATTATGTCGTCTCAACCTGAACGAATTAGTTTGAGAACTGCATTGAAAAAAATATGGAGAGGTGAAAGCGTATCTGAGTTAACTTTCTGGAGCTATATTTTTACAACATTAATTTTACGGTTGGAATATTTTTTCGATTGTCAACTTCCAGTGTCACCTGCATCTTTTCTCATGTTTACCAGTCTCGGTTTCTAGACATATTCTCTGTTTCCTCCATACACATCTCTTGGAGCAGGTTATGAGTTCAGATCGTACATGAAACCATGCTGTATCGTTGGACCTAACACTATGTACAGGTCTTCATACTGTCGGGTTTTCATTATTTAAAGATATGTTTTTCATTACTGGTTTTTACATGTTTGTGTTAGTACTGGAATACATGCAAAAACCTCTCAGAATTTACAAGCAACACCTGTTATTCAGGGCTAATATGCCCCGATGGGTGGATGAGGGTGCGCACTTTACAACTACACGTGTTATGTTGCCGATGGAGTTCTGGCCATTCACCAAACTAAGGCCCTGATTTATACTTTTTGTGCTCCGCATTACCGTCATCTATTGACGCCAAAGCGGAGCAAACTTACAAAATACAAGTTGTAAGTTTGCGCCGCTTTTGCGTCAATAAATGACGTCAATGCGGCGCAAAAAAAGTATAAATCAGGGCCTGAGTCCCTTCCTGCAGAACACGCGTTCACTGGCAGCCAACACACGTTTATTGGTCTCTTTGAGAATGTCTTTAGTGCATCTTTCCTGTACAGAAGTGGCCTCCAAAACTAGGCAGAATACGGGGTTTTTATGTGTTCTGAATATTCCCAACTCTTCCTCTTGTTTGGTTGATACTCTCCTTTGCTACGTCAACATTTCCAACAGTCTCCATCGCGCCATCCAAGAGTCTCACTGTTGTTTTTGCAAATAACTTCGTTATGAGGTCGTGGAAGGAAGACAAGCCCTTAAATTCGTCATTTGATTTTTTTTAACAAACACAACTTTAAGGATTTTTTTTTGTAAATTGTCAATATGTGATCTTTTCTTTTTTGCGATTGTTAAACAAGAAATTAGTTTACGTAACACAGCATCACATTGTTCACCGTTTGTTGTCGGGTAATCACCAGTAACATATTATATGCAGGTCGTGGGAAGTTCATAATAATTAGAAGTTGGATTGTGAAGGCTTGGGGGTAATTCTGGTAAACATGATGCACGTCTCGCAAACCAAATTGTCTCATTCAGCATTTGCTTGTGAAATGTGTGGACACAGTTGACAACAAACACAGAGTGAGAACTGGAAATTATTGAATGTCTCCCAGTGGCAACCCCAGTTTTCCACATTCCAAGTGAATTTCTTTGGGGCATATTTACTAATAGTTCAGCCATCTCAGAACAGCAAGTACATTTGCTGCACTGTGTTGCATGAAAGGGAGAGTGCACAACAGTGCCCTATTTTCAAAGGTATGGGGCATTTGTGCCCTTTCCTAGTGCTGGAACACCTGTGGCTGCCTAGTGCCAATGCAGGCACCCTTGCGCATCATGGCACAAGGCTACCTGCATTGTTGTAAGATTAGTTTTTGTGCATGAAGGGATAGCTTGCTACACAAAATCTTTCCTTTGAGGCTATATGCAGCACTCATGCAAAGAGGAAATAACAATGAGAAATACAAATATTTCTCCTTGTTAAGCTAGCCTCGGTTAGGTGCAGAATTATGGCGCAAACTTATGTTGATAAGTCTTTGTAAATATGGGTGTGTGTCAAAATACATGTTTTTTTTTTTTTACAAAACCATGTAAATCTGGCATTTGCATAACTTTTTAGATCCCAGTATGGATTTTGTGTTAGGTTTCACAAAAAGGAGTGACACAATCTTGACGCAAAATCTTAGTAAATCTAAGCCTTTGTGTCTTGAAGAATGGCAGAATTCTCCCCTTGTCTTAGACTCCCAAGTAAAAAATCAATGTATTATTCTTTAAAGCCAGTTGGTCAGAGTGGCTGTGGTAATGTGGGTGCAGAAAAATTCAAATGAAGCATACCCCATCCACCAGGAGCTTGCCTGAAATCACCCAACACATGGATGTGCAAAGAAAAGGTCAGACATAGGTAAAGACTCCACTGTGTACTGATATTCAAAAAGCTTGTGTTACAGTACTGTTGCATGGTAAACCACCACAGCTCCTCAGTACTCCTTACCTGACACAGAGGTACAACACTCTATTATATATATAGAACACACAGAATCGAATTCTATTTTAGTCAACATACTCAAATACAAGAAAATAGATATATAAAGAGTGAAAATTACCCTGGTTCTCCAAGTTCAGTAAGCTGATGATGGTCTTCTTGTCCTTCTCTTCTTTCAGAGTTCAGAGGTCTAAATCAGATCCAGTGGGTACGTGCTAAGCCCACTGAACCAGTTCATGGAAGACATTTGGTTTTCAATTCTAATCTAAAGTTATGCAAAGGGATTGCTTTGTGTTCTTCCCACTGGCATTTGCAGCTTCTCCATGGCCCCATTGTTGGATCGCATGCGTTTAATGCCAGATAGATGCTTCTTCATGAGAGACTGGAAGCGTTTCTTGTCTGATTTGATGGCACAACTTTCTGAACCAGAAGACACAGGGTGAGCTGAGATAAGGCAGATTGCTTCACAAGAAGCTGATCTTCCAGCCCTCTTTGGGAGGGACATGTCCTGAGTGCAGCTTTGCTGTTTGCGATCATTTAGAGGAGTTGAAGGGCTTCTTGACAGAGGTTTGTTCTTCTTTTTCTGGGACATCAAAAATCGAAGGTCAACAGGGTCATGATCAAAAAAGAGGGACTCTTTTCTTCGGATGTTGGGACTTTCGCCCAACGCGAGGAACCCGTATGGTGTTGTAATTTTCGAGAGATGAGGCAAGGACAGTGCGGCTCTAGTAGCGGGATCTGCGTGATCTCTGGCACTCTCCAGTTCGTATGGAAGGACACTAATGTCTGTGCTGCACAAGGGTTTCTTTTTACTTGGAATCTTTCTTCCACAAAGACTTTCTTCCCTGAGATGGGATTCAGAACGGCATCTGTTTGATCTGGATATGAATCGTTTTTCAAAAGTGATTGGCTTCTCTCGAGTGGATCCTTCAACATCATCAGCTTCTGGTAGAAAAACGTGGTCCACGTCTAACGGGGGAATGAAAAACTTGGGGATGCGATCTGGAGTCATCACAACACTGAAAATGTCCATATTCTTCTTTGACATCTTATCCCCACCAGCTGGCTTATTGAGCTTAAGTGTTGTCCAAGTTAACATGTTGTCCAGGGCACTTCTGATGGACAGCTGGGCTGCTGCAGGCAGCATGACCGACTCTAGTGTTTCAGTCCCTGGCTCTTAGGTGACAGGGCTTTCAAAGCAGAGATTTCTGAAAGGAAACCCAATTCCTGTTTATAAAACAGAGCTCGCCAACCTACGTCAACAGATGGCCACACGTCACTGGCATGGCAACCGACGATAAGAAGGCTTTTACACTCCCACTAGTACACTTAGCCACTCATTCATGCTGCACTTTACGAAGGAGCAGCCTGAAGTCTTTGATATTTAATTACGCTAGAATTCAGTGCCTTTACATATTTTACGGTACAAGTGAAAGTGTTTTTTTGGTTATACAGGTGTGCTGTGCAGCTCTCGCAAATTTTGATGAAAGGCAAAAACTAATGATTAGTGTGAGTTCACCTGTCCAGAAGTGTGTTCTTACTTGCATGGCTGTCCGGACAGTATGCGAACACAGAGTAATAGTTTTGGTTTTAAGTCACGAAATTGCCAAAAGATTAATAAAAGCAGAGATCAAAGATAAATCTAATTCTTTCAAGGCTAGTGACACAACAGAATGAGGATAAGTTAGAGCGTTCTTAACCCAATGATAGTTGTACATTACCTTTCAGAGACCTCTCCTTCAGTCTGAACTGTTACTACCTACATTTATTGATTTTTAGTTCCTATTTGCCCAATTAAAAAAGGTGTGCCACAATTCAAGTATAAACAGACGACGCCCTTAGGATACTTGTCTATTTATTTTATGTTTATTAATTAAATAGCAGTTTTATACTGTGCGCACAAGAAGCAACGGGCGGTGTTTCCAGTATGTAGGTGCAGTTTCTTATAAACACTAGAAAATAGTAGTAAACTCTAGGACTATGATAAGTAAATGGTGTAAAACATAGGTAAATAAATTACAATATAATGTACTTGTAGTGAATAGTCAGATTCAACAGTACAGTGCATTCATAACGTTCTTAGATACAGTCACAGTTTCAGAAGTTGCTTCAAAGAGAGGGAGGCCGTGAAAGGTTAACAAAGGCACTAGAAGTGCAGGCTTCTTAGCTTTTTGAAAGAATCATGGGATGCACATGTTGTGTGTGTTTGAGTTCTACATACCAGGAGTACAATGATAAGGACTGTTTGAGAGTTTTTCCCATGTTAAATGCCGGTGTGTGAAGTGTGCTTTATCCCATAGAGATGGTCAGTGTTTTGGCAAATATTGCGGATATTTCACCAAGGGATAAACGCTGACGAACTCTAGGCAACAATTAGGCACCAATATTGCCCTTTGGGGGTTTCACTGATTCTTTGTCCCTCCCAATCCTCTTTTCCCCCACTCCTTTTTAGGGTCGAGCCTGAGTTGCATGTGCTCGCACATGCGTATCGCAGCAAGACGCTTTAGGTATTAGAAAAGGGCTCGGAGCCCTGTTGACGTCACGTCAGTGTGTTTGATTGGTTCGTGGGCTTACCTAGTAAAATCTGCTTGCTTTCATTAGTGGAAGGCATGCACATGTCATGCCTTTTCCGGTGGTTAGCCCTCCTCGAGCGCAGCGACCAAGTACAGAAAACATGCGAGGCTCGCTGTTTTCTGTCGGATCGTGGACTACTTTTTCTCTATTTTCCTAGTGCGATTTCGCTTGGCAGAAGTTGAGCGCTTACACAGTTAATTTCACTTTTTTACGTACATAAAAAGCACTTTTGCCGATAGATGAAAAGTCGGTTTAGGAGTTTACAACGCGATCAGCTCTAACATGAGCAAACGCGAGACCCGTTGCATTGCAAATGCTTGTTTAGTTTTTAGTCGCCCTTCCGTGCTCCTGTGGAAGTGCAGCATCATTTTCTTTTCCCTGCAGGGCCAGGCCTCTGACATGAAATTACATAGTACACTTTGTTTTAGTGGCCCTCCGTGTCCCTGTACTTGTTCTTTTATTTACGGAAGGTGCCTCCCTACACTATGGATCTTGCCACCCTGCCATGGGATTTTGCTCCCTGCATCCTCTGCGTTATTTATTTACTGGTGTGGTGCAGGTAGCGAAATGAACATCAGTAACAAAGATGCGGCTCGAAGGACGCATACCTTAGGCAAGATAGGTGGCAGTTCCCAAAAATCTTTCCTTATGTGTGATGAAATCTTGTTTAAAGATGCTCCTCGGTTCAATGAAGGGACCTTGATAGGCAACATGTATCACAACTTACTGTTCCCATGGCAATTCTGGCTGCTCGATGAAAGGCTTTTTTAATAGGCTCTAGATTTTCCTTTGAGTTGAGTTTGTATATTCTAGTCACAATAATACAAAGCATCGGATAGCAATTTTGAAAAGGTTTGAATCACCGGAGGAGTCTAAGTTCAAACTGAGCAAATTGAGGTTATAAGTTACATCTCACCACGAGACCTGAGGAGGGATGTCAGCTGGCAGGGAATGTTTCAGGATGAAGGCAGGGAGCTGAAGCCTGCCAAGGAACGTTTTAGATGTGGGAGTAATGACAATGGGTTCATGGATGCTAAGATTGTGACAAATGTGTAGGGCATTCCCATGTTGGTGTATGGTGCCCTTCAATTCTGTTTTCTTATGGCTATAGGACAGTACATCATGTGGAGAATGTGGGAGGTGGGGGAGTGGACAAGAGAGTTAGAGAGTTAGATAACTCGTGGTGGAAGGTGAATGTGGGATATATAATGACAAGACATTCTTTTAACAGATTGTAGCAGCAGTAGGAGGAGTTGCCTGAATTGTTCAAGGTTTTCATTTGTGACTTTAACCTTGATCTTATCACTGTTAATTAAGGAATCTGAAAGACTGACTTTAACAGAAAAGAGTGAGAAACAGAGATTATTGACATGGGGGATTTTGGAGTTGTGAGTGATATTCTGCAAATATATTTCACAAGGCGGTGGAGCTCTGGGAAAAAAATAAGAAAGTTAAAGATTGCACTTTTTGCAGTGAAACTGGTAAAATGTCTAACATTTTCTTTTGGGTTTAGTATGGTAAAACATGTAGCAGCAAGAATTGCAAATTGAGCTTTAAAAAACTCTTATGCAGTTCCAACTTTGGCAATGGGCCTGCATATTTAGGACACCAGAATGACAGAGTGTGGGAGCCTGAGTCTATCCACACTATACGTACCTGTGAGTCTAATTCCTGGCTAGCTCACAGTGCCTCACCCGAATGCCAAACCTATGGGGGTAAAAAGTGATTATGGCAACATAAGCATGACACTCTGACTCCTCAGGGAAGCTGTGGAAACAGATCTTACCTCCTTTGTTCTATTGCTCTTGCATGCCAAGTCGAAGCACAAAAGATGCAAGATAGGATTTCATTGCATTTATTGAAACAATCGCAATCTGGAATATACAGAGTAAGCTGTGAGGATTAGGCAGATGAAACAAAGCAAGGTAGTCAGCATTTTGTCATGGTAAAAAAGATAAACAACCCAACCATGATTTATGTGGATCTAGATGTTCTAGAGATTCATTCATAACCCTATGTCTACGCTGAGAGCATAGCTGTTCTGGTACATTCTGCCTGGCCTGAACTAAGGGATTAGCCCCAACTTCCTACCTGGAACAGTGTCAGTAGTTAGGTTTTGATGGAGATTGCAATCCCCTCAGGAGGCTGGTTGATCAGCACCAATCAAACTGCATGTCACACAGCATGTTTCCTAGTTTTGTTATGGCTAGAATGCCCTCTGCCCCTTCTGGGTCAGTGCATTATTTTTTATGATAAACCATACTGTGTTGGTGTTAGAAATTGGGTTTTTGGTTGGCAGTCAGGTTACCCTCTGACCAAGCAAAAGCCCTCACTCTAGTCTTGGTAAGTCACACACAATCCAAGATTATCCTGTGCCCACCCTCTGGTAGCTTGGCACGAGCAGTTAGGCTTAACTTAGAAGGCAATGTGTAAAGTATTTGTGTAATAAATCATACAATACCACCATATAGCACCACAAAAATACACCACACAGTGTTTAGAAAAATATATAATACTTATCAGGATAATTGTAGGTCAAAATGAATAAAGTTGCAATGTGAATTTGTAGAGATATCACTGAAAAGTGATATAAAGTGTCTTTAGTCTTTAAAAAGCAAACAAAGTCTCTTTCAAGCACAAAGTACCTGGTTTGGAGTGGAAAATCTCCTCAGAGGGCCACAGAAGAAGAGATACGTGGAAAAATGGTGTGTGCGTCGATTTCTCCCCAGCACACACGGACTTGCGTCGTTATTTTTCACGCGGGGAAGTCGTGCGTCGTTTTCCGGCGCGCGGACAGTCTCTTTCTGTGGATCGCGGGGATTACCAGATGTCCCGGGTCTGTGCGTGGATTCTCCTGCTTGTTTTCTGGCTGCGTGTCGTTCTGCAGGGCTACACGTCGAAGTTTCGCTCTCACGGCAGGCGTCGCACCGATTTCTCCTCTGGAGGTTGGGCGGCGTTGTCCTTGCGAGGCCGTGCGTCGAAGTTCCGGTCGTCCCGAAGGTGTCGCGTCGATCAGCGTCGGTGTGCAGCATTTTTCTCGCTGCGGAACAAGCTGTGCGCTGAAAATTTCGGCGCACGAAGCGTCCAAGTGAAAAAGAGAAGTCATTTTGGTCCTGAGACTTCAGGGAACAGGAGCCAAGCTCCATCCAAGCCCTTGGAGAGCACTTTCACAGCCAGACAAGAGTTCAGCAAGGCAGCAGGGCAACAGCAAGGCAGCAGTCCTTTGTAGAAAGCAGTCAGGTGAGTCCTTTAGGCAGCCAGGCAGTTCTTCTTGGCAAGATGCAGGTTCTGGTTCAGGTTTCTTCTCCAGCAAGTGTCTGATGAGGTAGGGCAGACGCCCTGTTTTATACCCAAATGTGCCTTTGAAGTGGGGGAGACTTCAAAGAGTGGCTAAGAAGTGCACCAGGTCCCCTTTCAGTTCAATCCTGTCCTCCAGGGTCCCAGTAGGGGGTGTGGCAGTCCTTTGTGTGAGAGCAGGCCCTCCACCCTCCCAGCCCAGGAAGACCCATTCAAAATACAGATGTATGCAAGTGAGGCTGAGTACCCTGTGTTTGGGGTGTGTCTGAGTGAATGCACAAGGAGCTGTCAACTAAGCCCAGCCAGATGTGGATTGTAAGGCACAGAAAGATTTAAGTGCAAAGAAATGCTCACTTTCTAAAAGTGGCATTTCTAGAATAGTAATATTAAATCCAACTTCACCAGTCAGAGGATTTTATATTACCATTCTGGCCATACTAAATATGACCTTCCTACTCCTTTCAGATCAGCAGCTACCACTCCAATACTGTATGAGGGCAGCCCCAATGTTAGCCTATGAAGGGAGCAGGACTCACAGTAGTGCAAAAACGAATTTAGGGGTTTTACACTACCAGGACATGTAAACTACACAGGTATATGTCCTGCCTTTCACCCACACAGAACCCTGCTCCAGGGGTTACCTAGGGCACACATTAGAGGTGACTTATATGTGGAGAAAGGGGAGGTTTAGGCTTGGCAAGTACTTTTAAAGGCCAAGTCGAGGTGAAAGTGAAACTGCACACACAGGCCTTGCAATGGCAGGCCTGAGACAAGGAAAAGGGGCTACTTAAGTGGGTGGCACAACCAGTGCTGCAGGCTCACTAGTAGCATTTAATCTACAGGCCCTAGGCACACAGAGTGCACATTACTAGGGACTTATAAGTAAATTAAATAGTCCAATCAGGTATGATTCAAGGTTACCATGTTTTAAGGGAGAGAGCATATGCACCTTAGCACTGGTTAGCAGTGGTAAAGTGCGCAGAGTCTAAAAGCCAGCAAAAAAAGTGTCCAAAAAGTGGAGGGAGGCAGGCAAAAAGTTAGGGGTGACCACCCTAAGGCTGTCTGATCTAACAGTTGGAAATACAGTTCTGATGCAATGCTATGTCTAAATGGTAGACACTGTCTCCTGAATGGGCAACACAAACCAACAAATAGTGTTCAGAGTTCTTTATACTTGGACAGAAAGTACTGATTATATGTCATGAAAAGTCTAACTAAACAAACAGCTTGTTCCTCACATTCCTAGAATAAATCTAACTGATAAAAATATGTAAGAATCATCACTAAACAGCAGCCTTACTGAAATGAATAAAATAACACAATAAAATGAAGCTAAAAGGGGTGATCAATCCAGGTCTGAGGGAAAGTGTCCCTTTTAGACATGGTCACCACCACTTTTTGCCTGGTATTCAATGCAATTATGACTGAAAGTGCACTGGGTTCCTGCTAACCTGGTCCCCAGTGCCAGATCATGTCTCTAAAACTGTGCAGGTGTTCCCCAATTGGCTATATCTTTGGTCCCCCTCTAAGCCCCAGATCAATGGTACCCCTGGTACCAAGGGCATGAATACTAAAGAGGGTCCCCAAGAGCTGCAGCCTGTACTGTGCCACCGTCAAGGACCCCTCACCTAGCATATGCAGACTGCCATTGCAGGCTGTGTGTCTTGGTGCAGCTGAAAGTAAAGACACACCAAGTCCATGTCCCGTAATATTGCATGCAATATATGTAAGTCACCCCTACAGTAGGACTTATAACCCTAAGGAATGGTGCATTATATTATAAATGAGGACACATCTGCATGAGCAGATATGCAACTGCTATGTCTTTGTAGATTTCTAGACATAGGGGGTTATTCTAACTTTGGAGGAGGTGTTAATCCGTCCCAAAAGTGACGGAAAAGTGACGGATTTACCACCAGCCGTATTACGAGTCCATTATATCCTATGGAACTCGTAATACGGCTGGAGGTATATCCGTCACTTTACCGTCACTTTTGGGATGGATTAACACTCCTCCAAAGTTAGAATAACCCCCATAGTGAGTAAACAGGGAAGCCATTTTAGGTACATGTGCTGGACACTGGTCACTATAAGTTCCCTAGCTACATGATGGTTTCACTGAAGATAGAGATGTTTGCTATCAAACATCTCATATTAGTAAGCCCTCACTGATGCCAGTGATGGATTTATTGATACATGCACTTTAGATGTCCCCCCTGAAAACCTGCAATCTACCCATGTGCTGACTGAGTGTTAGCCATCCTGCCACCACCAGATGTGAGGGCCTTTTGTCTCGGACAGCCAGAAACAAAGCCTGCTCCGGGAGAGGTGTTTAAACACCACACCCAACAGGATGACCTGCAAATCTGCATTTCAAGGAAGGGGACTTCAGAGAAGCCCACCACCCTTGGTATGCAGAACTGGCGGTACTCAAAGGCAAGATGTGGACCCCTCTGCCCCAGGGCGCATGTGGCACCTGGACAGATGGGAAATGTATTATTCAGTGAGGTGTGTCCACCCCCCCAGGTCAGTCCCACCCATAAGGTGCACTGCCTGATGTAGACACAACATTTAGAAATCTGCCATCTTGGTGTTAGCAGATTTAGGCACTCTGGGATAGAGTTATGCCCACTTTCCACAGGGAGTGGTCATTTAGGGGGTGTAGTCACCCCAGGGGTAACTAGCCTATTGGCTACTACCCTATACTCCCCAAAATACCCCTAAATTGAGTATTTAGAGGAGCATCTGGCACCAGGAAATCAGAGTCCTGTTCACCTTTGAACAAGGACAATCGAAAGCCGCAAAAGAAAAACGAGAGGAAGAAGCACCTGACTTGGCCACAGCCGTCCCGACCTGTCTGCTGTTCCCACCAATATGCACCACATTTGAATTGTCCTACAAGATACTGTGATTCTAAAAGCCTGGGAGCACTGTCTGCCTTTAACAAAGACCCAGGAACTCTTGTGGCAAAGGGGAGCTGCTTTCCTGCATCTTTCAGGAATGCAGAGAGACCTGTTAGTCCCCTGGGGTTACTTTTTGGCGCTGCATTGTACCTCACCCCACACTTAGTCCAGGAGAATGGTCCTGTATGTTGCTGTAATATATCTGTATGCAGTATATGTTTATTCTACATAGGATAACATTGCCACGTCTGAAAAATACACTGTGTCAACCTTTGAAATCTGAAAGTATTTTTCTTGCAGAATGTACTTACCTGATTGTATTGCTTCTGGCGCCTAAATATATAAAGATACTTGCTATCTTTTTAAATTGGTGTGGATTTCTTTTTTAGTTGCATGTCTTATTTATTTACTGTTTTTGTATTTGCAGATGTTTAAAACTTCTCTCTGATAAGCCTAAGGCTGCTCGACCCTCTAAAAGAGCACCTTGGGATTGCTAGAGCAAGCCCCTGTCCATTGGTAAAGGAACCACTGTACTTTTTGCACGCAATACCTCATTTTGGTACACCATATAAAGAGCCAGCTTGCTATAGGGTCCTAGAGGTCCTCATGACAACATCATTACATTTAAAACTTAGATTTCTAATGGATCTGGTTGGAGAAGAGACATTTCTTAGAGCATTAGGCCACTAGGCAGAGGGCCAGATGGAATTAAGTTAGTAGAATAAAAACATGTCGATCTTCCCCCCCATTTATCTTGAGACAGCTTTGCTGCATCCAAGTTGCAACCTCTATTAAACAGGTCTTGAGCCTTTCTTGGGAAGATTTGACATTCTCTGTAAAAGAAAGAACTAGCTGTGTGTCATCAGCATAAGATATTATTTTTCTGCTAAAAGACTGAAGCAGCTTTGCAGGAGGACTAATGTATGCATTGTATAGTGTAGTGCTTAAAGCAGACCTCTGAGGCACTGCATATTTTAATGGTTTGGAAGAGGATTGAAGGGAATTAAACATTACTATCAGACCAGGAGGAAGTTAGCCATCTAAGGGCAGATTCCTCTATTCCAAGCAGCTAGAGATGTTCCAGCTGAACTTGGTTCAAAGATGTTTCAAATGGTGTAGAGAAGTCCAAGTGTTCCAATGCCCTGAGCCTCCATGTTCTAAAGTTAGGTGTATGTGCTCTGAAAAAGCTAGAAGAGATTCTGTGCTATACAATGGTTACAAATCAGTCTGAGAGGCTTCTGGAAGAGAGTTATTTTTCTGGAAATATTGATATTTGCTGACTATCTGATTTTTCCAGTATTTTGGAAGCAGGAGATGAAAGAGATATGGGTATGAGATTAAACAAGTTTGAAGGTTCTGAACTTGGTTTTTCAAGCAATAGTTTTACTAAGATGAAGAATCAATAGCAGAGCGAGTGGCTGTGTTAAAAAGTTGCCTTATTACAAGATTTTGTGTCATGATACTCATAATAAGGCAGGTAATATGGCCCTCATTATGACCCCGGCGGTCGGCGTTAATATGCAGGAAAGTACTGCCAACAGGCTGGTGGTACTTTCCTCCTTATTATGACATTGGCGGTTTGGCTGAAGCCAAACTGCCAATGTACCACACCGACCGCCATGGTGATAATAACCGTCGGGCTGGAGACTTCAATCTCCAGCCCCGCGGCCGTCACTTGCCCACCTGCAGGATTATGACCCCACCTACCGCCATGGTTTTCGTGGAATTCTTACCGCAATGAAAACCATGGCAGGAGGCACTATGAGTGAGAGGTAATCCCTTCCCTGTCACTGATAGGGGACTTCCCTGCTCCCCTCCCCATCCCTATGTTTCCCCCACCCCTTCCTCTCAAGACCCCTCTTCACACACGCACACACGCATACACACACCCATTCCAAAATTCATCCACCCATGCATACATCCATTCACTGACACATCCACACACACTTACATACATACACGCAGACACGCATTCACACAACTCAACATACACGCACGCACACACCCACACATGCACACACGTGTGGTGTGGCAGTAGGTGGTATATACCGCCAAGGTCCTAATGAGGGCCTATATCTTTTATGTCTCCGATGAAGTAACCTAACCGCCAAATTCTAAATCAGGCCCTTAGTATACACTCCCAGTAAACACCAAGGGACATATTTATCAATGTTAATTGTAAATCTTTACACCTTAGTTTGGAGGCCAAGAACAATTGGCTTGAGGCCGCACCATTAAGATTAGTGGTTCTACCAAGCTTCGAATACAGTTCCTCACAAGGCGGTTCGGGAGGGAGCCTTCCGAGCTGTCATGTTCAGGTCAGCAACTGTAGGCTGTCAGTCCTCACTTTTGGGGGTGTGGCTTGGGTCAGAAAGCGCTCTAACTGCAAGACATGTAGGCCATCATGTCCAGGGAAAGGTTGCAACAAAAATCCATTGAGACTCCCGGCAGTCAATAAATCCACAGTCAGTGGCACCCAAGGGAGAAGAGAATGTTGGGGCCCCTAAAAGCTGTATGATCCAAGAGAACTCGCTAAGGGTCAGGGGGCAAGTGGAACTAGAGACCTTTGGTGCGGACCCGCTGTCAGTAGGTATGGAGAACTCCACTCAAGGGTGTCATGCTGCCCCTGTATCTCCCCCAACTAGCCTTAAGCAATATCCGCTGTTTGGGAAACAGCCAAGTAAATCTTTAGCCTTGGTGGAAGCTCAAGCAGTTTCTCAAACAAACTCTCAAGCATACCCCCAGCACCCTCCAAAGAACAAACAAAGTGAGGAAGGTGAAGTGGAAGCAGAGGGACCTCACAAGACCAGCAAATTCAAAGAGGTGGGGCCATTGCTGCCTGCTGTGGATAGGAGAATGATGGGCCCCCAACTGAGTTAAGAGCCACTGAATGCGAATGACTTTGAGGAGGGGTTTGCACAGTTGGTAAAAAGTACTTAGGACACTATCCTAATTGAATTTAGGGAACTGAAGAGCCAACAGATACATGTGATAGCTATGATTAATGAAAAGCTGTCTAAAGTAGAGGAAGTGATGGTTTTGCTCCCTCAAAGACTGAAAGAGGCCGAGAATTGGATCTCAACATTAGAGGATCAGGTTCTCTCAATGCAGCAGGAATTTATGCAACTGACAAAAAGTAAAATTATCCTGGAGCACAAACTACCAGACTTGGAGAATTACAATTAACTCTCAAATATCCGTATTGTTGGAGTGGTGGAAGGGAGTAAAGGATCACAAGTAAGGGAATGGACAGAATCTCTTTTGAAGCAGGCAATTCCAGAGCTGTCAGGAGATTTAATTATTGCAAGAGCACACAGAGTTCACGTACACCAAATCCATGGGGCAAAATATCCACATGCTATTTTACTAAACTTTGCTGACTATAGGATGAAGGAGCTTATTTTGTCTAAGGTTTTTATTAAGAAAAGTCTTTCAACCCTGCAGGTGCCTCACTTTTGAATTTTCTCTCATATGTCAGCAGACTCGGAACGGAAGCACAGAGACTTCATTTAGATGATTGACTAATTCAAAGCTAGTGGGGCCCAAACAACTATTGTTCAGTAGTCCAAATTTCGTGTACTAGCAAGGGAACAGTTTTTTCTATTTACGATGTAGGCAAAGTGCAGGTGTTCCTTCAGGATTTGGGCTGCAAGACATTCGATAGACAGTTTTACTACTGAACATGTAGTGTAACAGATGCAGGAAGTCCCATGAGTACTGGAAAACTCTGTTCATTAAGATTTGGTTTGGACCCTCGGGGTGCTGTTGGGTCGAGAACCTCTAAGGTGCGGGCCTGGTGGTTTAAGTGCACAGGAGGGTGCAATAGAATGGCACGCAATGCACTTATGGGGGGAGGGAAGGAAATGTGGACGTTTTCCTCTATATGTACACAGGGTTGGCCAAGTGATAGTTGTGCTGAGTATGTCACCCAGTGTTGAAAAATGAGAGAGATCCTCAGTAATGAAGACAGATTGGAAATTAATAACAACATTAGTTAAGGATATGCTTCATAATGGTGCAAACATACACAGGGGAGCTAGCTGTAGCCCAGGCACCAATCCCTCCAGGAGTATTGTCTGGTGCACCGGACTGAAAGGGAGATGCAGTGTCCTATTTCAAATATGGGGTAGTTGCATTTGACAAAATATTTTTGGGTGATTGTGAATGCAAATCAAGCTACCTTAGTCACTTTAAGCACTTTAGGTTGTACTGGCACTATTGCCACTTTAAAATAATAGGGCAATCTCGGTGCTTTAGGCATGGTAGTCCATTTAGGCACTTTAGGTATTTTGAATCAACTAGACTGCGAGAAACAAATCTAACCCTCATGATATGTGAATTAGGTCATTATGAATGTAGAAACTAGGCATTCATATCTACAATGGGGGGTCTCTAGGAATCATTTAAGCATAGTTTCTGTTAATGTAAACAGTCTCAATAATGAAAACAAAGCTAGGGCTATAGAAGCTTGGATTCAGGGGCATTCTGTATGCTGTGCTTCTGAACGAGGTGCACTTTAGAGATAAGAGTCATGATCCATATAGAACATTTACACACTGGGCTGGGTTCTGCTGTTTGTCAAATGCGAGAGCTGCATCCAGAGGGGTGGCTCGTTATATTAGTAAATTTTCCCTTTGAGATTACGTGCTCTCAGGTCGATATAACAAGGTTGATGGCTGATAGTAAGTGGGCTGGTAAACAAAAGCAGGTTCAATGTAGCCACTTTTTTTGCACCCTTTTCAGATGACAAAAAGCGCTTGACGGAGCTGTGGCAGACGCTGCTTAGCATAGCAAGTCTGTTGATCTTAGTGTATCCATCTACAGGCATGCATAAACAGAATAAGCGACCTAGCCATCAAGGTGTTTGCTCGGTTTGCTAGTCCCCTTTATCTCACGGATCTCTGGCTCAAAGCAAATCCAGCTGATCAAGACTTCTCACACTTCACAGCTAAATATAACTTCGCATCCAGATTGGACTTTTTTCTCAGTTCTTGCAATTTGCTTTGAAAAAATTACATGCATATTAAGAACGGATTATTTAATATGCTCTGGTTAAAAAGGACTATGGCAGGTATTAAAGTGGAGAGGGTTGGGTGCAGGTGGTCCTTCAGCAGAGTAAATCTGGAGAATGAGGAATGGTGTGGAGACATAGGTAATGAAATTACACATTATTTTAAAGCCAACAGTAACTCTGCCCAGGTCGAGAATATTTGGGAGGCCTTTAAGGCAACTATTTGCAAGTCATATTACTTCTCGAAATTATTCAGCACAGAAAGCTGGCAGCTCAGCGGGCAGAGTTGGAGACAGCATTGCATCAGCAAGTATTAATGCTTCACACTGTCATACCCCCGCTAACAAGGCGGTGCTTAATCTAGCAAGAAGTCGCATGTGGGATTATTATTTTACACAAGGGTATGTCGCCAACTCCGCATATCTTCAGCAGGTATATGAACAAAGTGAGTATGGAGGCAGGTTTTTGGCTTGGCAGGTAAGGGAGCGGGCCTCGCATAATAAAATCACTGTACTTATTGATCAGGGCTCCTATCTCCCAATAGCAGATCCAGTAGATATTCAAAAAGCTGTCCTTACACACTACACAGAAATCTACAATAAGCAGAAGCAGGTAGATGATACCCGATTAAGGACTTTCTTAAGCAAACTTCCCATCCTCATGCTAAAAGGAAGTCAAGCTCAGGCTTTGATGTCCAAATTTATATTGGAAGAAGTAGAGCTGGTTATAAAGTCATTGGCTAGTGGCAAAACTCCTGGGGAAGATGGCGTACCAGCAGACTTTTTAAAGAAAATTGCATCAGTAGAAAACCCTGAACTATTAACATTAGCAAATCATTTCTTAGAAGGGTCGGAAATCCTGATGTCCTTTCACTCAGCTGTATTAGTAAGCTTTTTAAAAAAGGGTAAAGATAAGCGTAATATTAATTCCTATAGAACTATTAGCCTGTTAAATGTGGACTATCACATTTTTGCTAAATCATTAGCCAATCTCATGTGTAAGGTCATGGGGTCTGTCATTCATGTGAGCAGTGTGGCTTTGTTCCAGATAGGCAATTATTCACTAACACTAACTTCTTGATTGAAGTTTTAGACTATTTTGCACAAAACTAAACATCAATGCAGATTATGGCCCTCATTACGACCCTGGCGGTCATGAGACTGCCAGGGCCGCTGTGGAGGTCGGACTGCCGGCAAAGCAGACCGCGGTGGAGCCGTCACAGTTCGACTGCTGGCACTGCCAGGTTGCCGCCAGCCGAAAGCCTGGCGATGCCAGCGGTCTCAATCCGCCAGGGCAGCGCTGCCCTCCAGATTCTGAGTCCCCTTTCCCCCAGCCTTTGCATGGCGGTCCCACCACCATGCAAAGGCTGGGGGAAAGGGGGTGTTGGGAGCCCCAGGGGGCCTCTGCACTGCCCATGAACTTGGCATGGGCAGTGCAGGGGCCCCTATGGACAGCCCGCCATGCTTTTTACTGCCCAGGCTGGCGGTTTTCCGTCCGAAAGAGTATGGTGGGTGGCCTCCGCCTCTCTTCAAACTTGAAATGAAGCCCTATGTTTTTAGATGCTGAAAAGGCTTTTGTTTTGGTCTGTTGGGAAAGGCTTTTTACTATTCTTAGGGAATATGGTTTTCCTTCTAGGTTGACAAAGATGGTAACGCGCCTATATAGAGGCACTACGGTGCAAATAATTGTGAGCTCCACTAAAGTCAGCTCATGTGAAGTGGGCAGGGGCACACAACAGGGTTGTCCCCTGTCACCATTACCTTTTGCCCTGCTCATTGAACCATTAGCAATAGCTACTAAAACAAATACTGAAGTGATACCTCCCATAAGGGGGTTGATGCCTATTAAACTCTGGGCAGATGACATTGCTTTGTTCCTAAAGCCTGACATAGAATTTCAAGGAAAGGTGTTTGGAATCTTTCAAGAATATCAAGAAAGTGGGGGAGCTATAAGATTAATTAGTCCAAAACAGAGATTTTGCTATTTAACAGTGCAGCCGATACTCCACTTCCTGAATTCTGCTCACTGATTAATACCACACCTAAGCTCTACCTTGGTGTGTTTGTTTCTGGCAACATTAATGATCTACTTATTTTAAATTATACCTTTCTCATTGCTACAATCAAGACACTGCTCTCTAAATGGATCAATTTACCACTGTCAATCTTAGGTTGTGCTGCTCTGATTTGCATGTCTATTCTTCCTCTAAGCAACTTTCTTTTTTCTGCCCTCGTCCTAGCCCTAAAATCTAAGGCCCATAATTATACTTTTTTAGTGCCGCATTTGTGTAATTTTTTTTACACAAAAGCAGTGCAAACTTAGAAAAGTTAATTGTATTTTGGAAGCTTGCGCCACTTTTGCGTCAAACAATGATGCAAATGCGGCGCTAAAAAAGTATAAATATGGGCCTAAGTCTTTTAAGAAGCTTGAGGTATTGTTTTCCGCCTTCCTGTGGGTCAATAAAAATGCCAAACTGTGTCTGGATACACTATACCACCGTGTAAGGGAGGGGGGCCTCAGCCTTCCGGAATTAAGGGAATACTATTTTGAAAATTTTGCACATACTATGTTTAGGTATGGCACCTCCTTGAATATAAATGCAAATCTAAGCGAGAATTTTTTTCTTGATGTAATTTTTCAAGATCAGATTTTTTATTTCCTCAGGCCTACGAAAACCCCTAAGAAAGTGAGATACAAGACATTGCAGTGGCTGCTAAAGCATAAAACTCAACAATTCAAGCATTATCATATGCCTGTTAGTAATGGTGTCACCCATCTTGCTGATATATTTAATGGGGATCGACCCCTTCTGGAGAAGAACAAATCAGAAAGTAGCGCCTTCCGTTCAGTGATGGATTTCATTTGAGGTGATTCCTGGATGGACTGGAGTGAAGTTGAGGTCAATCTTATTCACTTTAAAGCTGTTTTAGAATGGTCTCATATATAAATTCATAATTTTTTAAAATAAATTGACCCAAAAAGGATAATTTGAGTCTGATGGAGTCTAGAACTCATAGGTCTATCAGTTGTTGGGTTGCTCTTATTAAACAGCAAAAGGCTAATATTTTATATCTCAAAGCTCGGGACAATTGGCAGGCTAAGAAATATATTAAGCTCACAGCCGCTCAGTGGAATAAGACTATTGAATTTAAACGTTATTGAAGTGTGCAAATTTTAGGCATATGCAGTTTTATACTAAATGGCTTTCATATAAAACCCCAGCTTTTTTGTTCAAAGTTTATCATCATATTCCCAATAAATATTTTTGCTGCTCATTAGAAGAGGCAGGTGGGTGGGCACATATCATTTGGGGTTGTGCTAAAATAAGGCCACTATGGGTCAAAATTGCCAGATGCTGCACTGAGATGCTGGGAATTAAACAGCTATTAGATGCTCAAATATCGTTCATCAGAATTGAAAGCAGCTCCCTGCAAGCGAAACATTTCTTCATTATAGCTTTAACGCCTCAGGTGCCTAGGACGGGCTGGTCTCACCCTCGGCCACGGCACTCCGGTGCCGCGGACAAGACCAGCTCAACTTGCTATGGGGCTATGGGCCCTCATAGAGAATGCTAGCGCTCCCCCTTGGGCAGGGATGGAAGGGGAATTCCCCTTCACCCCAGCCCACGATCCCCAGAGGCGTCTGATGATATTTCTCCTCCAAATCATGTGGAGGGGGCAAGAGAGGCATGAAAGGAGAGGAGGGCCTTTCCTTTCCTTTCATGTCTCTCTGCATTTCTGCTGCCTGATTGCAAGGCCCAGGGGGGGCAGAAACCACTAGGCACCAGGGATCTTTTTTTAACTTTTTTATTTTTTTATCTGTGGGGAACGGCCCCTTAGGCAAGGGTCGCTGTCCTGGGGGCAAAATTATCTTTAAGCCATTTCTGCCCCCCTGGGGGCAGATCGGCCTATTTTTAGCAGGCCAATCTGAAACCACTAGACAGCAGGGATTTTTATTTCTTTTGCATCAATTTCACGCAACGGGTGTGAACCCGTAGGCAAGGTCACTCCCCTGGGGGGGCAAATGTATTTATTTTAGACCATTTCTGCTCCCCTTGGGGCAGATCGGCCTATTTATATTAGGTCGATCTGCCCCCGTGGGGCAGAAACCACTTAGGCACCAGGGATTGGTGTGCGTGTATGTGTGTGTTTTGTTTGGGGGGGCAGCCCCTTTGGCAAGGGTCACTCCCCATGTGGGCACATTACTGTTGGCCATATCTGCCCCCTCAGGAGCAGATCAGCCTATTTTTGAAAGTCCCATCTGCCCCCAAGGGGGGCAGAAAGCCCACCAGAGACCAGCGAAGATTTCTTTTTCCAAAAAAGAGGGTGGGGGTATGGCGATACCCCCACACCAAATAAATGGGGCCAAAGTTGTTCTGCCCACCGGTGGGCAGATGGGGCAGTTACCCCTGATCCACTCCCTGGGAGGGGCCACAAAGCCTACTACATGCCAGGGAATTGAAAAAAAAATAATAGTGAGGTGGTGGCTACCAACCAGTAATGGACATGGTCATGCCCCCACCCCAACTGAAGGGGGTAACAGTCTTTCAGCTCTCCCCCACACACTAAAACATCTTATCCCACACAAGCAAGAGGACATTTGATAATTTGGGTTTTGGTTTTACATTTGGGCCATGAGAGCTTGTCTAACTCTCAAAATCGTCCCATTTGGAATGGCGAGGACTGCACTTTTTGGACTTTGGGACGCTGCCATGCAGAAAAATCCACAAGACCTAGACACATCTGAGAACTAAACATCTGGGTGAGTCTAGGGTGTTGTGCTTCACATGCACCCCGCACCATTTTCTTACCCACAATGCCCTGCAAACCTCCAACTTTGCTGGAAATCACACATTTTTCCCAGATTCTTGTGATGGAATCTTCCGGAATCTGCAGGAATCCACAAAATTCCTACCACCCAGCATTGTCGCATCTATACTGATAAAAATTCTGCCCCACTTATCAGCCTAAAAATGTTTTTTCCCAAACTGCCCTTTTGGACCCGCTTTGGTTCCTCCTCAATTTCATCATGTTTTAGGCTCTGTCCTGTCACAGGCACTTGGCCCAACTATGCAAGTGAGGGGAACACTGGGTGGTAGGAAATGTGTCCCACTGCGGTGAGCCCACACAGAATTGTGGGAAAATGTGATATTTTTAGCTAAATTTGAGGTTTGCTGGGGATTCTGTGTAAGAAAACACTGGGGGATCCACACAAGGCACACCTCCCTGGACTCCCTTGGGTGTCTAGTTTTCAGAAATGTTTGGGTTTGGTAGGTTTCCCTAGATGGCTGCTGAGTCCAGGACCCAAAACACAGGTGCCCCCCACAAAAACAGGTAGTTTTGTATTTGATAATTTTGATGTGTCCACATAGTGTTTTGTGGCATATCCTGTCATGGGAACTACGCTAACCCACACAAGTGAGGTACCATTTTTATTGTGATACTTGGAGGAAATGTCTGGCTCCTCTTAGGTTCCAGTACTTTCTGTCACCGAAATGTGAGGAAAAGGTGTTTTTTTGGTCAAATGTTGAGGTTTGCAAAGGATTCTGGGTAATAGAACCTGGTGAGAGCCCCACAAATCACCAATTCCTAGATTCCCCTAGGTGTCTAGTTTTGAAAAACGCACAGGTTTGGTAGGTTTCCCTAGGTGCTAGCTGAGCTAAAGGCCAAAATCCACAGCTAGGCACTTTCCTAAAAAATACGCCAGATTTCAATGTAAAAATGTGATGTGTCCACATTGCGTTTCCTGTCGCGGGCATTAGGCCTACCCACGCAAGTGAGGTACCATTTTTATCGGGGAGACTTGTGGGAACACAGAATAGCAGAGCAAGTGTTATTCCCTCTTGTCTTTCTCTACATTTTTTCCTTCCTAATGTAAGACAGTGTGTAAAAAAGATTACTATTTGAGAAATGCCCTGTAATTCGCATGCTAGTATGGGACACCAGAATTCAGAGATGTGCAAATACCCACTGCTTCTCAACACCTTATCTTGTACCCATTCTGGAAATACAAGGGTTTCCTTGATACCTATTTTTCACTCTTTATATTTCACCAAATGAATCGCTGTATACCAGGTATATAAGGAAAACCCATTGCAAGGCGGAGCTCCTTTATTGGCTCTGGGAACCTAGGGTTCTTGATGAACCTCCAAGCCCTATATATTTCCACAACCAGAAGAGACCAGCAGACGTAATGGTATATTGCTTTAAAACATCTGCCATAGCTGTAAAAAGTTATATAAGAAAACGTCGACAGAAAGGGCTCTTTTTTCACCTCAATTTCATATTTTTTTTATTTCAGCTGTTATTTTCTGTAGGAAAACCTTATAGGATCTATACAAATGACCCCTTGGTGAATTCAGAAGTTTATCTAATTTTCCGAAATGTTTAGCTTTCCAGGATGCAGCATTGGTTTCACACCCATTTCTGTCACTAAGTGAAGGAGGGTAAAAGCACAAAAAATAGTACAAATGGGGTACGTCCCAGTAAAATGCCAAAATTGTGTTGAAAAATGTGGTTTTCTGATTCAGGTCTGTCTGTTCCTGAAACCTGTGTAGTTGGTAATTGTAGCACCACAAACCCTTTGTTGATGCCGTTTTCAGGGGAAATAACACAAGCCTTCTTCTGCAACCCTTTCCCCCATTTTTTTGAAAAAAAAACAACATTTGCGCTGTATTTTGGTTAATTTCTTGGTCTCCTTCAGGGGAACCCACAAACTCTGTGTACCTCTAGAACCTCTAGTATGTTTGAAAAAAGGACTCAAATTTACCATTCGTTGCTTATGTGGACAAAAAGGTATGAGGACCTAAGTGCGAAATGCCCCAAATAGGCAAAAAAAGGCCGGCACCTGAAGAGGAAAAGGCCTGGAAGCAAAGGGGTTAATAGCTGGATACTTCATTTTGAAGAATTAGTGCTTCGAAGCAGTTCCATTATCTTCTCAGCTAGATAAAATTAAAGAGTGTGAGAGGAAATAAGCATTAAGATCTGGAACCTATAATACATATATGAAGCTTTGGGGTGGGCTTTGATGGGGAGATCATGGGGCAATGGCTCATCTTTCATCAGAGGGCAGTAGGTTGAGTTTACTGGGTTATGTGCAATGATAATTTGTGATTTTGTGTGTTATCTTACTGTTAATGGAGATATGCTGTTTCTTCTTTGTAGAAGATTTTACATGTGAAAGTCTGAATTTGGAAGCTTTAATGTATAGGGACAATGTTTAAAATGAACTGAATGTCACATGGAGGTAGTCTTCAAGATGTCTCAATTAAAAATATATAAAAAAAAGTTTAAATCAAGTCAAATCAAACAGCATTTGTAAGCATGCAGCATTGTCACCATTGGGTTATCTGGGTGCTGCGGGTGCCTAGTCTCTGTCGAATAGCCAGGTTTTCAGTTTATTTTTGAAGTCTGCCAGGTCGGTGCTGTTTGGAGGTGGGGGAAGGTCTTTCCAGGTCTTGGCAATGATGTAAGAGAAGGAGCGCCCCTACTGATGCTAAGACGCTATGACAAATGCCGGGGTCTGTACGAGGGCAAGAGGCAAGGACCTCAGGTATCTTGAGGGGAGATGGAAGTCCAGTCAGTGTTTAAGGTAGGATGATCCTTGATTGTGTAGAGCTTTGTAGGCGCACAGGAGGATCTTGAACTGGCATCTCTTCTGGATGGGGACCCAGTAGCGGTTTCTGAGGTGAGGGGTGATGTGGGTCCATTTGGGGAGATCTAGGATGAGTCTGGCTGCTGCATTCTGTATGGTCTGAAGTATTTTGCGGAGCTGGGAGGAAATGCATGTGTAGAGAGCGTTGCTTCAGTCGAGATGGCTGGTGATAAGGGCCTCAGTGATGGCTTTTCTGGTGTTGACTGCAGAGAATGTGCAGGGTGTGGAAGCAGGAGGAGGTGACTGTGTTAACTTGTCATTTCATGGTCAGTTTGTTGTCGAGGATAATGCCTAGCTTGCCTGCATGGTCTGTGGGAGTGGGTGTTGATCCAAGTTCTGCTGGCCATCAGCTGTGGTCCAAAGAGGAGGTGCTCTTCCTAAAGATCACTATTTTTGTCTTGTCAGAGTTGAATTTGACGCAGTTATCACTCATCCACTTGGCTACATTGGTCATTGCAAAAAAGAAATTGTTTTTGGCATTGGAGGGATCCTCCGTGAGCAATAGGATTAATTGTCTTCAGCATAGAAGATTATGTTGAGTCTGTGAGATCTGATGATGTCTGCGAGAGGGGTCATGTAGGCACTGAACATAGTGGTGCTGTGGGAAGATCCTAGGGGCATGCCACATAAGATGTCCTTGGGTTTGGAGGTGTAGGGAGGCACCCGGATGCTCTGTGTGTGACCTGAAAGGAAAGAGGTGATCCACTTGAGGGTGTTTTGCTGTATGCTTATGTTGTAAAGTATGTTGATGAGGGTGTGTTGGGAGACCGTGTTGAATGCAGGAAAGAGTTCGAAGACCATCAGGGCCAAAGTTTCTCCATGATCAAGGAGGGATCTGATGTCATCTGTGACAGCGATCAGCGTGATCTCAGTGCTGTGGTTTGCTCAGAAACCTGATTGTGTCTTGTGTGGCACAAGAGCAACAAAAATATTACATCAGATTTATCAAGCCAGGCAAGGCCACCTTGCCTGGCCCTGCATGGCTTGATAAATCTAGAGTAACGCAATGCAGCACAAATCACTGCTTTGCATTGCTCTGCCCCAGGGACGTGTTCCGTGGGTGGAGCGTGGGTGTTCCCATTCATCCACTCATGGATTTTAGCACATTCCCAGTGTCACACACAATCCAAATTATCCTGTGCCCAGGAAGCTTGGCACTGAGCAGTCAGGCTTAATTTAGAAGGCAACGTGTAAAGTATTTGTGCAAAAAATCATGCAACAACACAATGAAAACATCACAAAAATACACCACACAGTTTTAGAAAAATAGGAGATATTTATCTGAATAAATTAAGGTAAAAAGATTTGATAATCATAAGTTGAAGTATCACTTTTATAATGATAAGAAGAGTCTTAAGTTCTTAAAAGCAACAATTGTCTCTTGAAAGCACAAAGTACTTGGTTTGGTCAAAATTACACGCACGAAGACTACAGAGGAGGAGATGCCTGGAAAAATGAAGGTATGCGTCAGTTTTCCGGGTGCACACAGATGATGCATTGATTCTTTTCCACGTGGCAAGGGCTTTGCGTTGAGTTTCTGTGCACAGGCTTGAATCCTGCTTGCGATGTGGGGTCTTTTGATGCCAGGGATGTTGCGTGGTAATCCTGGGTTTACGGGATGAAGTCATAGCTGTTGCGTTGATCTGGTGCGTGATGCAGCAGAATTTCTGCCGCACGGCTGGTGCTGCGTCAATTCCTCTCACAGGAAGTCAGGCTGCATCGTTCTGGCTCAGCGATGCATCGATCCGGTGGGTTGTGCATCAAATTTCCGGTCGCAACGGTGGCACTGCATCGATCTCCACTTGGGGAGCTGGGCTGCATTGTTGTGGTTCGGCGATGCAGTGATGTTCTCACCATTGGACAGGGTCTGCATCGATTCCAGTAGGCTGTGTGGCAATATTCAGTGCACAAGGAGTTTCCTTGCAGAGTTGAAGTCTTTCTGGCCCTGAAACTTCAGGAACAGGAGGCAAGCTCAATCCAAGCCCTTGGAGAGCACTTCTCAGCAGAGCCAGAGGCCAGCAAGGCAGCAGTCCTTTACAGCAAAGCAGTCCAGGTGAGTCCTTTCGGCAGCCAGACAGCTTCTCGTGGCAGGTTGCAGCTTCTGGTACAGAGTGTCTGTCCAAAGAAGTATCTAAATTGGTAGGGTCAGGGACCGAGTTTTTATACACAAAAGTGCCTTTGAAGTGGCGGAGACTTCAAAGAGTGGTTTTGAAGTGCACATGATCCCTTTTCAGGACACCCCTGTCTGCCAGGGTCCCAGTAAGGGTCCATTGTGTGAGGGCAGGCCACTGTCCTTTGAAATGTAAGTGTCAGGTCCTCCACCCTTCCAGCCCAGGAAGACCCATTCAGCATGCAGATGTGTGCAGGTGTGACCGAGCATCCTGTGTTTGTGGTTGTCTGGGTGAAATGTACAAGGAAGCTGTCAACCAGCTCACCCCACCTCAGACGTAGATTGGAGACAGGCTGTAAGGCACAGAAGGATTTTAAGTGCAGAGAAATACTCACTTTCTAAAAGTTGCATTTATAAGATAGTAGCGTCAGTCATGTCTGGCCATGGTAAATATAACCTATTTACCCCTTTCTAATCAGAATCCAGCACTGAAACAGTTTATGAGGGTAGCCTTGATGTTAGCTTATGAAAGGAACAGTCCTCACAGCAGTAGAAAAAGAATTTAGGAGTTTTCCACTACCAGGATATATAAAACACAGAGATGTATGTCCTGCCTTTTACCCACACAGCACCCTGCCCTCTGGGTTACCTAGGGACTACCATAAGGGTGACTGATATGTAGAAAAATGGGAGTTTAAGGCTTGGCAACAACTTTTAAATGCCAAGTCGAAGTGGCAGTGGAACTGCACACACAGGCCTTGCAATGGCAGGCTTGAAACTTGGTTAAGGGCATCTTATGTGGGTGGCAAAACCAGTGCTGCATGCGCACTAGTAGCATTTAATTTACAGGCCCTGGGTACATGCAGTGTACTTTACTTGGGACTTACAAATAAATTAAATATGCCAATTGGGTATGACACAATGTCACCATGTTTTTAGGGAGAGAGCATATGCACTTTAGCACTGGTTAGCAGTGGTAAAGTGCGCATAGTCCTAAAACCAGCAAAAACTGAGTCAAAAAGTGGAGGGAGGCAGACAAAAAGTTGGGGGTGACCACCGTAAGGCTGTCAGGTCTAACACCCAGATTTACCATAACTGATAAACCTGGGAATGAGACAAAATGCTGCAACTTCCCCGGGTAGGTGCAACGAGGCAAAATATCTTTAATTCTCCTCATTGTTTCCTCTTTCTATCTGCACTTACTATGAGGAAAATGCCTCTGGGGATTTATCTTGTGCAGGAAGCTGCCCCTATTGCTCAAGCACTATCCTGCCTACAATGCAGGCACCCTTGCACCATGGCACAATGGTGCCCACATTGGTGCTAGGCAACCAAAAGGTCACCAGCGCAAAGAAAGGACAGGAATACACCATGAGAAGGTGTCGCGTGGGCTCTCATTATTCTAAATGAGACTACTGGATTTCTAGGCAGCAGGATCTATAACGGTGTAGGGGACTGAGTCTGACCCACGTGTAAAGAACTCTGTCACCCTAAATCCGGTTTTTGCTCCGGCTAACTAGCAGTGCCTTATTTCTCCCATGTGGAAGGAATAATTTGGCAGCCGAGTGCATGACATCTTTGGAACTTCTCAGGGAAGCCGTGGTTACTCAGATCCAAACCAACTCTCTTATTTACAATATGATCTCATATACAAATGACAAAGACAGTATAAGTTTTATATAATGTTTTAATAAAACAACTGTATTTTAGATATTAAGGCGTGAGCCGCAATAACCAGAATGATACAACACAGTAGGATTGAAATAGTCACCAGGAGAGTAAAACATAAGAACAAAGCTATCATATTGTCTAACAGTTTCTACTCTCCCTCTGCTTGTTCTATTTAGAGCACAGCATGTTAAGCTTCTAGCTTGCCTATTAGAATCACTGTGGAGACATCAGCCCTCATACCTGAGCAAAGACCTGTGATCTTGGTTCAGCATCTGCAACGAGGCAGTCAGCGTCTAGTTGTGGTTCCCTGGTCGGAATCTCCCTCTTGCGTGTATTGGGACAAGGAAGTGATTTTATAACTAACATGTCATCGTGATCACAAAATGTCCCTACGCAGGAATGCCAAGTCTAAACTCCTACCACGTCTATCGGCAATGTACCAGACTGTATCCTTGACTGAAGCACAGAGTAAATGTTATGGAGAACTCCAGTGCTGAAGTAGGCAAAACAGCGTGATATGAATAACAAAACAACACCGTAGAACTGGCTATTCGAAAAATAACAGTACGAAGCCTAATAAAAAGCATGTAGAGCAAAGTGCACAGAGGTTCTAAGCTGTCAGCAAATGAATAAAATATATTCAGGGCAAAGTGCATAAAGGCCTAAAGCCTGAAGCTAAAGCGCAACGAATACGTAAAACTGACCACACTACACCCTCCCCTTGTCGGTAGCAAGTGGTTCCAATAATATAAAATGATGCCCCAGAAATAAACAATATAAAAATCATATATTTCGACACACTGAGAAGACAACCAAGTCATAAATTTAGGCAACATGTGACCATAAAACCAAATTCAATATTGTGTCAATTTCGTAAAAAGGAAAAAAAAAAATCCAATCGTCAAACAGAAGCAACAGAACGCAGGAGTTCCTCCACTTCGATATATGTTAATACCGGAAGATCCACGCCACAAAGTACCATGGAGCAGGTGTGGTCCAAAGCCCCAAAACCATTCAGGGCGGCACCCCGTGCAGAGCCTATGAAAAAGACAATACCATCTTCCTCCAGGAAGGGAATCTCATAAACCGCCTCACGAAGCAAGCGCATCCATAGTGTACAAGTCTGGGAATGAGCCCTAATCGGGAACATCAACAGATCAGTATCGACCATTGGAGAGCGCTGCAGTGAGAGACAGAGAGCCAGTGAATGTTCAAACGAGCACCAAAGGCATCGAAACACGGGTTGCACACAATCCAAAACCAGTCTAAATGACAGAGACCAGTCACACTCCAAATGTCCCAGGAGTGTTGCTCCAAAATGCTGCATCATGCGTTCACGACACAGCTGCGCTGACGGGAGCAGTAATACAGGATCTTGTCGTGACGGGACAGCCATTGCGAAAAAATAGCAACAACAGCAAAACTCCAGCCAATAAAGCTAAAGTAATCGGGAAACCCCCAAAAATGCTTCCGAAAATAGAATGTATAGCCGAAGGTATCAAACCGAATATGGAAGAGAAGGTGTGATTAAAACCAGCACCAACGGCTTTGAAAAAATGTGCAATACCAGCAGTGCTGGATGCATTAAATATACGTCCCACAAGTTCACCGAAGTGACTTGGAAAGTTAGTATTCAAAAGGGACTGTATCTCCGCCGATGACCTTGCCACTTGAAGTGCGTAGGTCTCGCTAGCAGATGTAAGGGCCACATGCTTTTGAACTCAACTTGTCAAAATCAACCTTGGAAGTAGCAATATGAGGCCAGATGTCTGCTACCTCCGTAATTTGAGTGGGGGGAAACAACACATTCCCGCAGCACGTAACGGCCTTGTTGACAACGACGATGTAAACTATTCCAGCACGCATGCCACAGCAACGTTCGCTGTTAAGAACAACGTAACTGCCATTAGAAAGCACCTGGAAAGTGTTTTTAATAACTGGGACTGGAACTCCCTTCAGATAACAAGCTAAGTTAGCAATCGAAGCGTTACACGCCCCGTGCAAGGACAGCTGTTTACAAACCATTGAACGGCTGACGGAAGCTTCGCATTCGCTGCCGCTAAGAAAAACCTCCCTCAAACCATTAACACATCTGTACTGAAAGGGTAGCTCCCACACCTCGTGTATGTAACTGTCTCCCAATAGTTCATATCTACCCACCGGAATGTGCTTCAAACACGAAGTAAATTGCAAAGTGGAGATGGCAAATTAATAACCCCATGAATCAACCACTCAGCTGACGGAATCTCAGCTACCGTGAAAGGCAGTTTCTCTAATTTCTCAATATTCAACATAACATATGTTGCTTCCTTTTTAGCCATCAGTTGTTGCTGACGAGTCAAATTAAAAGAGATAAAGATCTCTCTGGCACGAACGTGCTGCCATGGAACGCGACCCGCCTTCAAGGTCTGAAGAGTCCAAACCAGCTGCATGATGTACCGCGTCTGACTCTGCCCATGATATAAAGAAGACATGTCCGATTTAATAATGTCAATGGCAGAGGAAACAATGCTGTCAATTGTGTAAACACGGTCAAAAAGGGTATGCATGCCATTATCAACAACAGACAAAGTCTGCATCAGGTTTTCCTGATCAAGCTGCCTCAACCGGGCTGCAGCATCTTGTAGTGAAAGCTTCCAAATCTAATTATAAACTTCGTATAAGAACCTTTTCTTCCGTGGTACTTTGGGACCCGACAAAAAATCTTGTAAATCAGTATCATTAGACAGTAACGTGAGATGTGACTTAACTGCATCCAGCGTGGATGACTTCAACCATTGCTGACAAAGCTTCCCCACACTGTATGTAGTTATAATATCAGCATGTTCTGGTGAAATGTAACGAGGGTCTGCCCTACTAGTCCTGAACCCCCCTGAAGAGGTGACAAAACATTGATGACACAGATTAGTGTCTACAGGCCATAATAACCACCCGCCTGTATGTAACGATGAAATGTTAAGCGTACCATTCTGGACCCAATGTGTAAATTCACTAAAGGTAGCATTCACATAATGTTGCCAATCTCTCAATTTAGAAGGGACAGGTATACTAGGCAAAGTCAACTCTCTAATTGTCGCTAAGCCCAAACAGCTAGTCTGTTGTACTGTGTCATTGAGGAAAATCATCTGCACAGGGATAATACATGCTCTAAATAACGTGTCCCTGCCTCAAATTTGCCAATTTTTTGAACCCCAAACACTTTTCAAATCAACAGTTTTAAACCAGTATTCATACCCCTCGACCGAAAGTTCAGATACAAACAAATTTGAATACACTAATTTAGTATCGGTCAATAACATTTGCTTATTGGAATACGGTGTAACTTTAAAATAGTAAGACTTAGCATTTCGTTGATCATGCCCAGAAAAATATGCAAATTTATCATAATACGTTTTCGAACACCCTTGTGGAGGAGTCAAGCAATGTTCCCATTGCACATAATTAAATATGGACTTAGGGCTACTAGCTTTATGAATAAAGTGGTGTCCATAATAGTTGTAGCAAAACATGTCACCATGATTATCTCTAAATTGGTAAGCATCTTCATCGTCATAGACAGTATAATATTGCAAATCCGTTAGCATAGAATCTACTGTCTTCACATCCCAATCATCAGAAACAATGCCAGGTATAACAATATCATTCATTGATAATTTGAGGACATACGGTATTTGAATCAATTCAGTGGGACCATATATATCAAACATTACTTTATCCCACACAATCCCATCCGGAATTGGTATAGCAGAAATGTTTACTGTGGACAAGTCTCTTCGAACCATATGAGACGAAAAATGCGGTTTTAACACAGTCTCCACGTGCTCAATGTCAGATCGATCAGGAAGAAAATGACCATGTATTATCAGAAAAAAAGTAACCACAAATCCCAACCACAATAAAAGAGTCATCACGGCCAAAAACAGCCACAAATAGTTCCAAGGAAAAACAAAATATGTGCGTTTAAGCCAATCCAGCATCCGACGTGGACCGTGGATAGAAGACATCGAGGACGAGGAGCCGGACACATCAGCATCAGCGTTGTTGAAGCAGCCAGAGGCAGTTCTAGCAAAAGGCGCAACTGTGAACACAGAAGCAGATGGAGGCTCTCGCCGTGGCACGCTATAGACCACATGTTCAGAAATATCAGTAGAACGTACAGCAAGTTGATCAAAAGATTCCATATTAATCGTCGTCGGTGGAACAATCGCAAGATCATCATCCACCCTCCCCAAGCTCGGAAAGGAAACAGTTTCGGTGTAAATCACCTGCAGCGGGACTTCTTCCCCAGTAGTGAGAGGGATTCCGGAACTACTGGGTGTCCCTCTTGGTCTGCTGTGCAGAATCGGCCACATGTTGTAACTTGACATTATCAATGGAAACAAAGCGATTTCCTTTGGCCCCTCGCAGCGGCGGTAAAATCACAGTTCTTGTGCCGCTAACTCCCAACACAGGGACAAGTGCTCGATAAGAAGGACCAAATTATTTTTTAACTGCGACCTTTTCACGCACTAGATCCCCAATCCTGGGTATCCAGCCAGTAGGTGTTACTGGCTCATCCTTAATTCCTGAGGAGGCAGCACAGGCAGAAGAGTTATCTTCACAGAACTGTTGTAAATCCTGCAAAACAGTGACACGATCGTTTATGTCAAAGGGCGTATCTGCCGCCTCCACACCAGGACCATCTAGATCAGGAACATACATTTGTGTTCCAAACAGGCACTCATATGAAGTACGACCCCCCAGTGACGTTCTAGGCAAGTTATTAAGTGCTCTCTGTACTCCATATAGGTGGGCTAGCCAACCACGACCCGTACCTATAACCCTGGCTGTTAAGGATTGCTTTAAATCACAATTTAAACGCTCCACGACAGAATTTCCCTCGGGATGAAATGGAGACGAGAATTGGAGTTGGACCCCCAACGAAGCCATGGTGTCCCTGAATGCCTTAGAGGCAAAAGCAGGGCCCTGGTCCGAATGAAAAGCCGCAACTGCAAATGTATCGACAAAGATGCGCAAATCTTTAATAACAGTTCGAGCGTCAGCCGAGCGTTGTGGCCATACCCACACAAATCTGGAGCACGAATCTACAGCAACCAATATATTTGTATGCACTATCTGGTGTCAGCTGACCACAATGATCCAAGTACACACACTGTAAAGGTTTATTTGAAATCAGAAGGGGCGTCTGCTGCGGGCGTCTAGCCGATGATGCTTTAATTTGTTGACAGATGTCACAACAAAGGACATACTGCTTCGTCTCTTTATAGAGACCAGGCCACCAGTAACAAGCCTGTAAAAGTGAAATCGTGGCAGCCACCCCAGCATGAGCAGAAGCCACCCCCTCATGTGCTGCAGAAATTAATCGAGGTCTCTCAATTTTATTTGGAATTTCACGTACACCAATGCCTGGAATTGTAACAGTAGCATTCAGCGCACCATTCAAGCAGTAACTATATTTAGAAGGAAATCCTTTAGGAAAGGGCGTGCCATCAGCCGTAGCCTTTATGGCAGCCAAAATTTCTGTGTCTGGTTTGGAACTCGAACGAGTCACTGCGGCCATAGTGGCGACAGCCACTGCCGATTTCGCGGCTTCATCAGCCAAAGTATTCCCAGCAACGTGTATTCCAACGCGCTGGTGTCCAAGTGTATGCACAACATGGACGTTAGGAAGCGTTTCCTTCAGATCCGCAACCTTACCCCACAACATTTTATGTTTAATGGTGTTGCCTTTAGAATCTCTGAACCCATTCATCTTCCAATAGTGCAAATATTCATTGAAAGACTGTACACAGTAGTAGGAGCCACAGACCAGCAAGGTTAAAATCGCCGGATCCGCGTGCTCCAACGCTAACAATAGAGCTTTGAGCTCAGCCAGCTGTACCGTGCAATCTCCCAAGGTTTTAGTATAAGTATGTCGGGGGCAGAACACTTCCCCCTCCATAGTGCCGCTCACCACCGCACATGCAGCAGAATACTGTTGTTTAGTCCCAACCGCTGGTTGCGCAGAGCCATCGGTATACATGACCACTTGATATTGGTCAATAGGCAACGTACCAGCAGGAACAGGGTATTCCATCTCATATTGAAGAAATTCTTGAGTCTGCAGTTTGGGGTCAAATACATAATCTACATCAGTTAAAGACGTAGCCCATTGTATCCATCGCGGGTGTAAAGCTTTCGAATTAGGAACACTCGCTTTTGTAACAGCCTCTAAGGCCGGAATCGGGGAAACGACAATAATGCGTTGGCCCTGGGCAAGCGGTCTTTCTTTAATCACAGCCATCTGTACTGGAGTGAGTATTTTTCTCAGTCTGTGCAAATCGTTGTTCTGCAGCAGAATACAAGTGGGACTTGTATGCAATCGGGACTGTCCCACCGTCATTAAAGGTGACATACGTAAACCCAACAGGCCCAGGTATCACCCTGATGACTAAATGTGTCTTATTGTCCCGTGTGTGTAAGTGTTTAACTGCCAAGAGATCAGTCTGTAACTCTCGTAGTATGTGTGTGTGTTCAATCGTCCAAAATTTACTTGAAAAATTCGGGCGAATCAATTCGTATAAGGGTTTTATACACGTAGCATAATCAGGAATGTAAGTTCTGCCAAAATTCAGAAACCCCAACAATGACTGGAGCTTCCGAACCGTATTAGGAGGCTGAAATAAAGCACATTTCTCCCAAAAATGTGGCGCTAAGCTCTTGCCCTCACTCGACAACTCATATCCCAGGAAAATGACGCTGAGGAAGGCAATCTTTGATTTCTTAAAATTAAACTTATAGCCAATATCAGCAAACCCCACAACAATGCGCGATACACGCCTTAGATGTTGCAGAATCTCATCGTCTGTCAGATATATGTCATCAACATATGATAACGCTTCAGGGTCGAACTCGTGCAGCATTTCAGTTACACGAGCCGAAAACAGTCCTGGGCTATTCTTATACCCCTGAGGCAAACGACAAAAAATTTTCTGAGAGCCAAACGCACTGAAACTGGTATAGTCCCGGCTTTCGGGCGCTATATTCTGGCAGAAAAATCCATTCGAGATATCTAATGTAGTTTTGTATTTTTTACGCACTATATTATTCATAAGCGCTGCGCTGTGTGAATTCTGTATTGCATATGTGCGTGTATGACTATTCAAATGTCTATAATCCACCACTATCCTGTATGAATGGTCCGGTTTAGCAACCGGAAATAAGGGATTATTCATCGGCTAGACACAGGGCTCAATTACACCCTCTGTACTCCAATTGTGTAAGAATTTTCCTAACCGATGCCCTTGCTTGAAATTTAATAGGATACTGCGGTTGTGGCTGAGGTTCGCCCTTTATTGGAATTACATGATAAGGTGATTGTCTGTCCCACCCCACGTTATTTCTATATAGGGCGGGAGCCTGTGCTAGAGCCCATGATTTACTATAGGACTCCGCTAGTTCTCTCGGAACAAGTGGTGAGAAGGAAGGTGCAATGACCTCCTCCCCCACCGGACAGTCGCGAACAAAGTCAGGTGGCCAATCCCGTTCGGCCAGCAGAACATCATATGATTTTACCACATGGTCCCAAAAAATGGCGTTTATAATACGGTCAATGTCCCCTTCCAATCGCAGAGTCACTTCATATACTCTATCAGGATCAGAGACCGGCATATCCGCCGTCTCGACTTGTATGAAGTCATCAGTTGCTTTCACCTCCAGATGCTCTAGAAGACTCCGGCGAACTATTGTGACCTCTGCCGCGCTGTCTAACAGTGCTAACGCCCATGTCTTGTTCCTCAAGAGAACTCTCTTCTTGAGCGACATGTCTAACTGAGACTGCTGCCACTTTCTTTTTTTTAAATTGCTGTTTTTGTTGCAGCGGTTTCTCTTCTTGTTTAATAGAAACCTCCGCCGAGCGTTGTGAATCCTGTCTCGGTTTCACGTACTCCGTCCTCCGCTCTGACCGCCCACCTCTCTCACTTCTCTTTTCCGAGGAGTCCTGAAAGGAACGAGATTGGCGTGTATCAGTATATTGATATCTATCAGGCGTCTTCAAAGTATCCCTATTCCGGAGATTATACTTATTCTGTGCGGTCTCCGGTTGGAGAGACTGCCCACCATCTTTTTTAGGTGTCTGCTGTTTCTCGTCCCAGTGCTTTTTTGAACCCTCAGGTTGTTGCTGTTTAGCATTATCTTTATTATTTTTACCCTGTAACTGAGGTTTCTGTGGTCTAGCACCTAGGCTATCTCGACCAATACTAGAATATGTTTCCGCTATTATTCTCGGAAGTTCCCGCTCCTGATTAAGCAGTGGAACATCCTGAAGACGCATTCGCACCGCTAGCGCTACTGCCTCTCCTTTGAGATTACTCAAAATAATAGAAGAAACTGTGGCAAAATTGCCCAGCAACTGCATGCCCAAATCTAAGGCAGGGGCAGCCCCATATTCATCTTGAATTTGTTTAAGCACGTCCGGTAAATTAGCTAATGTCGTTGTACCGTGTGCCGTAGTGTAGAGCGCGGCAAACACCGTGCCCCAGGTATTACAAAGGTCCACCGGAGGAACCATCCCATACGGCAAACACATCGTCAAAATTCTATGTTTATCCTGAGGTCCCGTATGGGGAAACACTGCTTCCTGCGTATTAATTTTTTGCGCCAGCCAAAATGGAGTCTCCTCTCGTTTAGCCGGTACCTTACCCATAACAGAGTGTACAGTGGCCGGATTAATACCCGGAACCACTGCCTGTGGGTGCGCTGGAGCAGCACACGCTGCGTTTGTATTTAGTGTCTGCATTACAAACTGAACTAATCGTCTATATGTAGCCGTTAAGTCTGTATATAAACGACGAACTTCAACCACTGCCAATTGAGCAACCGCAGGATGAGGTGTATATGTAGCCAATAAAGGCCAGGTAGGACCATCATTACTCAGTGGACCTAACCTCACTTGTGCAACTGTGTGTGGGAGGGCGCCATCAAGCCAATTATGGTGTTCTTGATAAGATAGAGGTATTTCTAAATAAGCGTAAGCCCTGTATTGTCCAGGGACATTCGCAACAGTGTATTCGGGAAAAGTATTTGTACCCCCATCCACTGCTGGAAATCCGACCCAAGAATAAAAAAGTTCTGTTCTATAGGCTGCATGGGCGTCCACCACAAAAGTGACTGGACCCCCTGGACTGCCAGTCCATGTGGCAACAGATGTCCTGTGAGTGGTTGACGCATATTGATTGCAATATTCACTACATTAGGATTCGCCATTTATAAAAAATAGCTCCAGGTCAGAGAAGGCACACCAATATCGGGGTTTTTCCTTTCAAAGTTCAAGCTTGAACAACCAACCACTAAGCAATAGGAAGCACCTATCCCGGGGCGGCGGAAAGCCTCAGCCCCATGGACGTCTCCGTATACGGGACCGAGGAGTCAAAATATATATGAGACCAAGAGAGTCAGTCGGACCTAAACATTAGAGCCTGACCAAACGTTGGAGGCGCCATGTCGCGTGGGCTCTCATTATTCTAAATGAGACTACTGGATTTCTAGGCAGCAGGATCTATAACGGTGTGGGGGACTGAGTCTGACCCACGTGTAAAGAACTCTGTCACCCTAAATCCGGTTTTTGCTCCGGCTAACTAGCAGTGCCTTATTTCTCCCATGTGGAAGGAATAATTTGGCAGCCGAGCGCATGACATCTTTGGAACTTCTCAGGGAAGTCGTGGTTACTCAGATCCAAACCAACTCTCTTATTTACAATATGATCTCATATACAAATGACAAAGACAGTATAAGTTTTATATAATGTTTTAATAAAACGACTGTATTTTAGATATTAAGGCGTGAGCCGCAATAACCAGAACGATACAACACAGTAGGATTGAAATAGTCACCAAGAGAGTAAAACATAAGAACAAAGCTATCATATTGTCTAACAGTTTCTACTCTCCCTCTGCTTGTTCTATTTAGAGCACAGCATGTTAAGCTTCTAGCTTGCCTATTAGAATCACTGTGGAGACATCAGCCCTCATACCTGAGCAAAGACCTGTGATCTTGGTTCAGCATCTGCAACGAGGCAGTCAGCGTCTAGTTGTGGTTCCCTGGTCGGAATCTCCCTCTTGCGTGTATTGGGACAAGGAAGTGATTTTATAACTAACATGTCATCGTGATCACAAAATGTCCCTACGCAGGAATGCCAAGTCTAAACTCCTACCACGTCTATCGGCAATGTACCAGACTGTATCCTTGACTGAAGCACAGAGTAAATGTTATGGAGAACTCCAGTGCTGAAGTAGGCAAAACAGCATGATATGAATAACAAAACAACACCGTAGAACTGGCTATTCGAAAAATAACACTACGAAGCCTAATAAAAAGCATGTAGAGCAAAGTGCACAGAGGCTCTAAGCTGTCAGCAAATGAATAAAATATATTCAGGGCAAAGTGCATAAAGGCCTAAAGCCTGAAGCTAAAGCGCAACGAATACGTAAAACTGACCACACTACAATGGTAAATACTGCACATTCTTGTCCTTTCACGCAGCACAGCAAGGTGGCTTACTGCACTGCATAAAATCTTGATACGCCCGAACTCTGCCCGCTTTGATGCAGTTAACAAACTACATTGTTTTTGGGATTTTTCCCATCTCCAAATAGTTCATTTTTGTTGTTTAAAACCAATTTGGACCACTGCAACACAGTTATTCCAATCGGTTCAAATGCTGACAGATTGGTTCACAAATTGCCAATACTACAAAATATTTCAAGGTCTGATTCCGGCCATCAGAAATCTTCACTGATCTTTCTTTTCATGGCCCTGATTCCAGCCATATCCTTGATACGCTAGCTGTAATACTCTCTTCAGCCTAGTGCATTAAATCAGTCAAGCAAGGGTGTCTAAAGTATATTGTTTTGTTGGGAAATTCAACAATTATTATGAACTTCAGTTGTATGACAGTAGTATAAATAAATTGCAGAATCTCCTATTGTGTACGTCCTTCATACGGTTGAGCAATGTACATGCATTTAGTACTAAACTGGAGCCAGCTGTCTGCCATAATGCTAGTAATTTCTAATATCAGCATGAAGATCGCCACCCTGTCAAATCCTTAACAGTGGTTCACTAATGCTACTGTCTAGAAAAGAGCTAAATGCCAAACAATGAAACATTTGTAGAACCACAAAGACCCCTAAACCCAAAAATTCTAACACTCACATGCGGAAGACCCTAATGAAAGCTAAAGTACTCCACATTTCACAAATTGCAATGAAAGACCTCAGTTTAGATGTTCTCTAGCGTTGACTTCACTGAGGTGGCGCGCTTCTAACTCATACATACACTGAAGTCCTTGCAAAAGGCACTTTTAGATGGACGCTTAGATACATCTCTTAGATCACTCCTTTGCCAAATAATTTGACATCAGCTGGCCTAGAACTGAACTATAACTTATAGAACGGGGCCTTCACCTTCATTTGTGGCCATTGAAGCAAGCTGTCTGCTGTCATACCCTGCCTGATCCTGTCTCAACCCTTCATGCTTATTTCAATAAAATCATATTTATATTTACACATGTATGCCATGGAAACTCTTTTTGACATACACCTCGTCCCACTGATACCAAGGAGAACTCAATGATATCGAACCTGCTGCAGTTACATTTTTGTACCTTGAATTTAGGGTAGCAATTCTCCCATTAAATATTTTATACACAAATGGGAAAATGCCCCTTTACTATCAAAATATTGTAATTCATGTTGAACCACATAGAAAATGAAGCACACTTTTTGCACTATTAGCCCAATGTATGCTAAAAACCAGATTGAAATAGCTTAAACCGTTGCAGATCACTAAGGTTATGCGATACCTCAAGACATAGGGGCAGATTTACTAATATTTTGCATTGTGGCTGCACCACTTTTGTGGCACAGTGCGCCCTATAGACAATACGGGCCTAGGTGGGCTATCTCAGTTGAGCATGCTTAGCTATGAATTTCAAAGATCACTGTATCTCTACACCATAGTCTCTTATTTATTACCCTGTAGTGGGACTTATGCTTGATTGTTTGTAAAACCATGAGAAGATCGATCTCCTCAGAACATCGGCTGTGGTCTAGCTTCCTTCTTTAGAGATGCACAAACAGTTTGTCAAGTAAGTTGTGCTCACGCCACCCTCCTCCGGGCTTTGTTTTCTTTTTCATAACATAATTAGATTCCTTTTTTCTAAGCGGAAACGTTCGGTCACTACCTATTTCATGGTTCACCACTATATCAATTCAAGAGTACTTCAGTGATGAACTGTCACCTTCATATGCAGATTAGTAGTGTCTTGTAATCAGGTAATAATTGTTCCTTGTATTATTTGCCCTAATATGTTCGAAAACACTGAGGCCCATATTTATACTTTTTGACGCACAACTGCGCCAACGCAGTTGTGCGTCAAAAATTTTAACGCCATTCCAAAGCACCATGCGGGCGCCTTATTTATTGGATGACGTTAGCCGGCGCTGCGGACTGGTGTGCGTAAAAAAAAATGACTTACACCAGGCAGCGCCGGCGTAGGGGAAAATGGAGCTTGGGCGTCAAAAAATGGGGCAAGTCAGGCTGAGGCAAAATTTTGGCCTCAACCCGATTTGCGCCATTATTTTTGACTCCCAACCCCCATTGAAAAGACTCCTGTCTTAGCACAGACAGGAGTCATGCCCCCTTGCCCAATGGCCATGCCCAGGGGACTTATGTCGGGGGGCACAAATCAGGCCCCCCTATGCCACAAAAAAAATAAAATAATAATACTTACCTGAACTTACCTTAAGTTCCCTGGGATGGGTCCCTCCATCCTTGGGCGTCCTCCTGGGGTGGGCAAGGGTGGCAGGGGGTGTCCCTGGGGGCATGGGAGGGCACTTCTGGGCTCCTTCGGAGCCCACAGGTCCCTTAACACCTGCCCTGACCAGGCGTTAAAAAATGACGCAAAAGCGGCTGGACGTCATTTTTTAAGGCCCGCCCACTCCTGTGCGTAATTTTTGCACGGGAGTTTAAATAAGGCGCACATGCCTTGGAGTCATTTTTTAGAAGGGAACGCCTACCTTGCATATCATTAACGCAAGGTAGGTGTCCACGCTAAAAAATGACGCAAACTCCAAGATCTTTGGCGCTAGACGGGTCTAATGCCAAAGTATAAATATGGAGTTAGCTTTGCGTCGGATTTGCGTAAAAAAAACGACGCAAATCCGGCGCAAACAGAGTATAAATATGCCCCTGATTGTTTTGTGCTAGTCACACACTGCAGAATGCAGCAACATTCTAGGATTTACACATCAAAAGATGACTTGCATGCAATTCAATGTTGATCAAATATGTCTTTCCCTTGTTTATGACCAATCTCACGTTGATAGTATTCTTACAAGCCAAACACTTGTCACATTTACAGAACCCCATTTTTTGTTTGTTTAACCAGTTCAGGTTAATTTAGAAATGTGTATGTGACACCAAGCCTCCCGTTGAAGGTGCTTTTCCCTAACTTATGGATGGTAATCCCCAACCTACTCTATGTTAAGCTCATTTCTCAGAAGTTGCCAATATTCTTTGAAAGTACCTTTTATTTTACGATTCATCTCCAGCCATCCGATGCTCAGCCTTCACTTGTTTTCAATGTTAGTGGCTGCCATTTCATTTGTTTCCAAGTGATTAACAGCTGCACTCTTGTTTTCATCTTTGATTTGTCATATGCTATTGTTACTTATGGTTTCGGATTAGCCTCTCTTTACAAATCTTTGCTTTGTTTCCCTTAAGTTGATTTTCATAAACTCCTCACTGGAACAGTTCCTTTAAATCCTCAGCATCCTAAATGGATGCTCCACTTCAAACGTTTGTTATGATGACTCAAAGCAGGTAGGAGAGTACTTGTAAATGTTTCATTCCTGGATAATGTTATTTCTAATCTAATGTTATTTACAAAAGGTAATATCTCTCGTTCCTTGCTAATGCGCTGCATAGGTTTGATATTGTACTTGTTATTGTTAAATTCTTTTAAATGTTCCAAGAGTCCTTTCATGAGCCACCCCAAATCAGCAACATGATGTGTATGTAATGTTGCCACAGAATGATCTTCTCTGAAATTCTTAACTTCTCACACTGAACATGCATGCGCTTTCTCCCCATAACACATTGTAAGATTCCCATATAAGTATGGTGGAGCTAGAACTTTTGGATGCCAAGTTAAGGGTTGAAGGACTGAAATTGGTTATAACTGTTGACAGAAAACCCACGACAGGAAACAGTACCAATCATGCAGGGAGTTTCCACCAGACAGCTCTTAAGACAGTATCCCATACAGAGTGCTATTGCGACAAGGAGAATATGCAGTACACAACCGGGATACAAGGAAGCACAAGAGAAGATGGTGTCTACATTGAGGAATAGTGTTTACTCTGAAGAGATAATTTCTACACCAAAAAGTTGGGTACATAAGTGCACAAGGGAAGATGCTTTGTTTTGGATTCTGAAAAATGAGAGCAAGTGCAGATTTATTGCAACTTACTACGGTCAACATTAGACATTTTTATGAATTTTGAATAGGAACTGTTGCTTCATTAGGAATTACCTCAAAATAGGCAAAGAAATGACTCAAAGACGTCAGATTACATTGTGAAAAGCTCTTTCGATGAGAGTTTGTTAGACCTGACAGCCTTAGGGTAGTCACCCCTAACTTTTTGCCTGCCTCCCTCCGCTTTTTGGACACTGTTTTTGCTGGTTTATAGACTCTGCGCACTTTACCTCTGCTAACCAGGGCTAAAGTGCATATGCTCTCTCCCCTAAAACATGGTAACCTGGAATCATACCTGATTGGACTATTAGTTTACCTATAAGTCCCTAGTAAGGTGCACTCTATGTGCATAGGGCTGGTAAATTAAATGCTACTAGTGGGCCAGCAGCACTGGTTGTGCCACCCACTTAAGTAGCCCCTTCTCCTTGTCTCAGGCTTGCCATTGCAAGGCCTGTGTGTGCAGTTTCACTGCCACATCGACTTGGCATTTAAAAGTTCTTGCCAAGCCTAGAACTCCCCTTTTTCTACATATAGGACACCCTTAATGTGTGCCCTAGGTAACCCCTAGGGCAGGGTGCTGTGTAGGTAAAAGGCAGGACATGTACCTGTGTAGTTATATGTCCTGGTAGTGTAAAACTCCTAAATTCGTTTTCACACTACTGTGAGGCCTGCTCCCTTCATAGGCTAACATTGGGGCTGCTCTCATACACTGTTGAAGTGGCAGCTGCTGATCTGAAAGGAGCAGGAAGGTCATATTTAGTATGGCCAGAATGGTAATACAAAGTCCTACTGACTGGTGAAGTCGGATTTAATATTACTATTCTAGAAATGCCACTTTTAGAAAGTGAGCATTTCTTTGCACTTAAATCCTTCTGTGCCTTACAATCCACGTCTGGCTGGGCTTGGTTGACAGCTCCTTGTGCATTCACTCAGACACACCCCAAACACAGGGTACTCAGCCTCACTTGCATACATCTGCATTTTGAATGGGTCTTCCTTGGCTGGGAGGGTGGAGGGCCTGCTCTCACACAAAGGACTGCCACACCCCCTACTGGGACCCTGGCAGACAGGATTGAACTGAAAGGGGACCTGGTGCACTTCTTAGCCACTCTTTGAAGTCTCCTCCACTTCAAAGGCACATTTGGGTATAAAACAGGGCTTCTGCCCTACCTCATCAGACACTTGCTGGAGAAGAAACCTGAACCAGAACCTACATCCTGCCAAGAAGAACTGCCTGGCTGCTCAAAGGACTCACCTGCCTGCTTTCTACAAAGGACTGCTGCCTTGCTGTTGCCCTGCTGCCTTGCTGAACTCTTGTCTGGCTGTGAAAGTGCTCTCCAAGGGCTTGGATAGAGCTTGCCTCCTGTTCCTTGAAGTCTCAGGACCAAAAAGACTTCCCTCTTTTACTTGGACGCTCCGTGCGCCGAAAATTTCGATGCACAGCTTGTTTAGCGGCGAGAAAAACGCCGCACTCCGACGCTGATCGACGCAACGCTCTTGGGACGATCGAAGATCCGACGCACGGCCTCGCAAGGACAACGCCGCCCGACCTCTAGAGGAGAAATCGACGCGACGCCTGCCGTGAGATCGTAATTTCAACGCGCAGCCCCGCAGATCGAAGTCTAGAGGAGAAATCGACGCGACGCCTGCCGTGAGATCGTAATTTTGACGCGCAGCCCCGCAGACCGACGCGCAGCCGGAGAACAAGCAGGAAAATTCACGCACAGACCCGGGACATCTGGTAATCCCCGCGATCCACAGAAAGAGACTGTCCGCGCGCCGGAAAACAACGCCGACTTCCCCGCGTGGAAAATAATGACGCAAGTCCGTGTGTGCTGGGGAGAAATCGACGCACACACCCTTTTTCCACGCACCTCTTCGCTTGTGGCCCTCTGAGGAGATTTTTCCACTCCCAACCAGGTACTTGTGCTTGAAAGAGACTTTGTTTATATTCTAAAGACTTAAGACACTTTATATCACCTCCCTGTGATATTTCTACAATTTTCCATTGCAACTTTATTTCTTTATGACCTACAATTATCCTGATAAATATTATATATTTTTCTAAACACTGTGTGGTGTATTTTTGTGGTACTATATGGTGGTATTGTATGATTTATTGCACAAATACTTTACACATTGCCTTCTGAGTTAAGCCTGACTGCTTGTGCCAAGCTACCAGAGGGTGGGCACAGGATAATCTTGGATAGTGTGTGACTTACCCTGACTAGAGTGAGGGCTTTTGCATGGACAGAGGGTAACCTGAGTGCCAACCAAAAACCCCATTTCTAACATTGGTGATCAGCGGTGAGGATAGGACTTGTATTTGTGCAGTGACATACAGTAGCTAAGTATTTCACTACCTACCCACAGTTGAAGGTCAACTTGGTTTTTATCTCTTTTTGAAAACCTGATTTTTTTCCTGACAATTTTCAAAAACTAAATCCTCACTCAACATGTCTCTGACTGGGTCTCAGACAGGAGACTTTGACCTAGTCCAGTTGGATGCATATACAGTCAAACAACTAAGAGGATTCTGCAGGGCATTGAGGGTACCCACCCAAGGGGCCTCCAGAAAGGAGGACTTTCAAGTGGCGCTGAGGGCCTGGGCAGAAGCCCATTTAGAGGATGATGAGGAAGAGGAGCCAGAACATGGCCCCTCAGTGGAATTTTCACTATCTATGGATGGTGTTACCACTGCAATTGTGCCCCCTTCCAGACCAGGGAGCAGTGTCTCCATGCAAAGCCTGACCGCAGAGGAAAGGAGAGAGGAAAGGGAGTTCCAATTGCAAATGGCAAAACTGAAAATTGAGGCTCAACAGGAGGAGAAGAGGGCAGAGAGAGAAGCCAAACAAGCTGAGGCTGAAAGAGCAGCCAAACAGATTGAAGCTGAAAGGGCAGCCAAACAAGCGGAAGCTGAAAGAGCAGCCAAACAAGTGGAAGCTGAAAGAGCTTTGGCTGAAAAGAAACTATTGTTGGCTCATGAACTGAGTCTCAAGGAGCTGGAGATCAAGGCGAGACAGTCTGAATCCAGCAATAACGGTGGCAGCATACAGACAGGACCTGCTGGAGAAAAGAAGGTTCGTATACCCAAAAATGTGGTGCCCAGTTTTGTGGTGGGAGATGACATAGATAAATGGTTAGCTGCTTATGAAGTTGCACTAAGGGCTCATGAGGTTCCTGAAGGGCAATGGGGGGTAGCTATGTGGGGTTATGTGCCGCCATTGGGGAGGGACACACTTCTCACATTGGATCAACCTGATCAAAACACATACCCACTTCAGAAAGCCATTTTACTTGCCAAGTTTGGGCTGACCCCTGAGGGATACCGTCAGAAGTTCAGGGACAGCACCAAACAAACCACACAAACATTGGTAGATTTCTTTGATTTCTCCAGTAAGGCACTGAATGGATGGGTGCGGGGCAACAAAGTAGCAGATTATAAAGGTTTATATGACTTGATTCTGAGAGAGCATATACTTAATGTTACTTATACAGATTTGCGCCAGCACCTAGTGGATAGTAAGCTGACTGATCCCAGGAAGCTTGCTGAGGAGGCGGACCTCTGGGTTAGCACCAGAGTGTCCAAGAAGGTACCTGGGGGGGACTCCCACAAAGGTGGTCAGGGTTCCCAACAGAAGAAAGAGGGGGGAGATAAACTTGCAGATAAGGAACTCTCTAAAGGCCCCCAAAAGAATTCCCAGGGAGGGGGTGGCAACCCTTCCTTTTCCAAATTTGGGAAAAAGCCAGGGACATATGACAAGTCAGGAAAATCTAGCCCCAAATGCATGGAGTGTTACCAGTATGGTCACTACAAAGGCGATCCACAGTGCCCCAAGAGGGCACCGTCCACTACCGGACAGGCACCTGGGTTGACTAGTGTAGCGCTCTGGGGGGAGATGGACCCAAATAGCTTTGGGGAGCAGGTAGAGATTTCCCTAGTGTCCCTGGGAGAAGGAGAAATGGTGCCCAAGGCCCACATGCCCAGAAACACTTCCAAGTACCGGCAGTGGGTCACCATTGATGGGCAGAAGGTGGAGGCTCTGCGTGACACAGGAGCCAGTATGACTACTATCAAGAGTCAGCTGGTGTCAACAGAGCAGATAGTACCTAATACATTCCACCAGGTCAGAGTCGGTGGCAATCGCGAGAGTCACCTACCGGTGGCTCTGGTTCCCTTTGAGTGGGGGGGGTCTCTGGTGCTCTGAGAGTAGCTGTGAGTCCTGCCATGCCTGTAGATTGTCTGTTAGGCAATGATCTTGAGCACACTGCTTGGAAAGAAGTGGAGCTCAGGTCTCACCTTGAGATGTTAGGGTTACCTGAGTGGGTCTGCATGACCACACGGTCCATGGCTGACCGAGAGGGAAGTCAAGGGCATCTGGAGCCTGGAACGATGGCCCAGAGAGCTGCCAGGAGGAGGGACCAGGGGTGCGGGAAACCGGCCCCAGAAGTTCCCACAGTGTCTGACGGGGCTCCTGAGGAGGAGGCTCCCGAGCCAACTGGGGAAGACATTGCCGCCCTAGGTGACTTACCTGAGCTTGCTGGCTGGCAAGTTGAAGGTGGACCCACCAGGGAGGAATTCTGCAAGGCGCAGAAAGAATGTCCCACTCTGGAAGGTTTGAGGAAACAAGCCTCAAACCAGGCAGCGGGCGACGCCTCTGGCGATCACCACCTATATTGGGAGAATGATCTCCTCTACAGTGAGCCCAAGGTTCCGGGCTTTGGGGCAGCACGTATGCTGGTGGTCCCCCAATGTTACCGAACCTTCCTACTGGGTCTGGCTCACGACATTCCCCTGGCAGGACATTTGGGGCAGGGCAAGACCTTTAACAGGCTTGTCACCCACTTTTATTGGCCCAAAATGAGGACACACTCAGATAAGTTCTGCAGATCCTGTCCTACCTGCCAGGCCAGTGGTAAAGCAGGAAAAAGGGTTAAAACCCCCCGGATTCCACTTCCTGTCGTTGGCACCCCCTTTGAAAGGGTGGGCATCGACATTGTTGGTCCCTTGGACCCCAAAACTGCCTTAGGCAACAGGTTCATCCTGGTTTTGGTGGACCATGCCACCCGTTACCCAGAGGCAATCCCTCTGAGGACCGTAACTGCACAGGTGGTGGCCAGAACCCTGATGGGGATATTTACCCGTGTGGGATTCCCCAAGGAAATAGTGTCTGACAGAGGCACTAACTTCATGTCTGCATACATGAAGTCGCTGTGGGATGCGTGTGGTGTAACTTACAAGTTCACCACACCCTATCACCCCCAGTCTAATGGTCTTGTGGAGAGATTCACCAAGACCCTGAAAGGCATGATTGGTGGCCTCCCTGAGGCCATGAGGCGTAAGTGGGACATCCTCTTACCATGCCTTCTCTTTGCTTACAGAGAGGTCCCCCAGAGGGGGGTAGGGTTCAGTCCCTTTGAACTTCTCTACGGGTACCCTGTCAGGGGACCCTTAAGCATTGTCCAGGAGGGATTGGAGAAAGCTCCAAAGACACCCCCTCAGGATGTGGTCAGCTATATGTTGGCCCTCTGCAACCAGATGACCCGCTTCTGGAAAGAAGCCCAAGATAACCTTGAGGCCAGTCAAGAGGTGATGAAACAATGGTATGACCAGAAGGCCACCCTGGTAGAGTTTCAACCTGGAGACAAAGTGTGGGTAATGGATCCAGTAGAGCCCAGAGCTCTCCAGGACCGCTGGTCTGGCCCATTTGAAATAAAGGAGCGGAAAGGGGAGGCCACTTACCTAGTGGACCTCCAAACCCCTAGGAATCCCCTAAGGGTGCTCCATGTGAACCGACTAAAAGCTCATTTTGAGAGGTCGGAGATCAACATGCTTCTGGTCACAGATGAAGGAACGGAACAGGAGAGTGAACCTCTCCCCGACCTCCTCTCTGCCCAAGAAGGTGATGGGTCAGTAAGCGGGGCCATTCTGTCTGACTCCCTGACTCTAAATCAGAAAGGAGACTGCTATGAGCTGTTGGAGCAGTTCTCCCTCCTGTTCTCCCTTACTCCTGGACTGACCCACCTCTGTGTTCATGATATTGACACTGGTGACAGTCTCCCTGTGAAAAACAAAATTTACAGGTTGTCGGATAAGGTGAAGGCCAGCATCAAGGAGGAGGTCTCCAAGATGTTGACTCTAGGGGTTATTGAGAAATCCAGTAGTCCCTGGGCCAGCCCAGTGGTGTTGGTCCCTAAGGCTACTGCCTCAGGTGCGAAGCCAGAACTCCGGTTCTGTGTGGACTACTGGGGTCTCAACTCAGTCACACGGACTGATGCTCACCCCATTCCCCGAGCTGATGAGCTCGTGGACAGGCTAGGCGCTGCCAAGTTCCTGAGTACGTTTGATCTTACTTCAGGGTACTGGCAGATCGCCCTAACTGAGGGGGCCAAGGAAAGATCCGCATTTTCAAGCCCTGATGGCCATTACCAGTTACGGGTGATGCCGTTTGGGTTGAAAAATGCCCCCGCTACCTTCCAACGGTTGGTTAACGGGGTCCTAGCTGGCAAGGATGCCTTCTGTGCAGCCTACCTGGATGACATAGCTGTCTACAGTTCCAGCTGGGAGGAACACCTGCTTCACCTCAAGGAGGTGCTTCAGGCCCTGCAACAGGCAGGCCTGACCATCAAGGCCAGTAAGTGCCAGATTGGGCAGGGTTCCGTGGTGTACTTGGGACACCTAGTGGGTGGTGGCAAGGTGCAGCCACTCCAGGCCAAGATTGAAACTATCAAGGCCTGGCAACCACCGCGAACGCAGACTGAGGTGAGAGACTTTCTAGGCCTCACAGGATACTACCGCAGATTTGTCAAGGGCTATGGTACCATTGTAACACCCTTGACAGAACTCACTTCCAAGAAACAACCTAGGTTGGTGAATTGGACAGAGGCTTGTCAGAAAGCCTTTGACGCCCTGAAGGAAGCCATGTGCACGGCCCCTGACTACTCCCAGGAATTTATCGTGCAGACAGACGCTTCAGAGCATGGCATAGGGGCAGTCCTAGCACAGCTGAATGAGGAGGGCAGAGATCAACCGGTAGTCTTTATTAGCAGAAGGCTATTACCACGGGAACAGAGGTGGAGTGCTATTGAGAGAGAAGCTTTTGCTGTGGTCTGGGCACTAAAGAAGCTAAGACCCTACCTGTTTGGGACTCACTTCCGGGTTCAGACAGACCACAGGCCCCTCAGATGGCTCATGCAGATGAGGGGTGAGAATCCAAAACTCTTGAGGTGGTCCATTTCCCTACAGGGGATGGACTTTACGGTGGAACATCGCCCAGGGGTTGACCACGCCAATGCTGATGGTCTCTCCAGGTACTTCCGCCTTAGCGATGAGAGCTCCCAGGAGGTCGGGTAGCTCTCCCCACTTTCAGCTGGGGGGGACACATGTTAGACCTGACAGCCTTAGGGTAGTCACCCCTAACTTTTTGCCTGCCTCCCTCCGCTTTTTGGACACTGTTTTTGCTGGTTTATAGGCTCTGCGCACTTTACCTCTGCTAACCAGGGCTAAAGTGCATATGCTCTCTCCCCTAAAACATGGTAACCTGGAATCATACCTGATTGGACTATTAGTTTACCTATAAGTCCCTAGTAAGGTGCACTCTATGTGCATAGGGCTGGTAAATTAAATGCTACTAGTGGGCCAGCAGCACTGGTTGTGCCACCCACTTAAGTAGCCCCTTCTCCTTGTCTCAGGCTTGCCATTGCAAGGCCTGTGTGAGCAGTTTCACTGCCACATCGACTTGGCATTTAAAAGTTCTTGCCAAGCCTAGAACTCCCCTTTTTAAACATATAGGACACCCTTAATGTGTGCCCTAGGTAACCCCTAGGGCAGGGTGCTGTGTGGGTAAAAGGCAGGACATGTACCTGTGTAGTTATATGTCCTGGTAGTGTAAAACTCCTAAATTCGTTTTCACACTACTGTGAGGCCTGCTCCCTTCATAGGCTAACATTGGGGCTGCCCTCATACACTGTTGAAGTGGCATCTGCTGCTCTGAAAGGAGCAGGAAGGTCATATTTAGTATGGCCAGAATGGTAATACAAAGTCCTACTGACTGGTGAAGTCGGATTTAATATTACTATTCTAGAAATGCCACTTTTAGAAAGTGAGCATTTCTTTGCACTTAAATCCTTCTGTGCCATACAATCCACGTCTGGCTGGGCTTGGTTGACAGCTCCTTGTGCATTCACTCAGACACACCCCAAACACAGGGTACTCAGCCTCACTTGCATACATCTGCATTTTGAATGGGTCTTCCTGGGCTGGGAGGGTGGAGGGCCTGCTCTCACACAAAGGACTGCCACACCCCCTACTGGGACCCTGGCAGACAGGATTGAACTGAAAGGGGACCTGGTGCACTTCTTAGCCACTCTTTGAAGTCTCCCCCACTTCAAAGGCACATTTGGGTATAAAACAGGGCCTCTGCCCTACCTCATCAGACACTTGCTGGAGAAGAAACCTGAACCAGAACCTACATCCTGCCAAGAAGAACTGCCTGGCTGCTCAAAGGACTCACCTGCCTGCTTTCTACAAAGGACTGCTGCCTTGCTGTTGCCCTGCTGCCTTGCTGAACTCTTGTCTGGCTGTGAAAGTGCTCTCCAAGGGCTTGGATAGAGCTTGCCTCCTGTTCCTTGAAGTCTCAGGACCAAAAAGACTTCCCTCTTTTACTTGGACGCTCCGTGCGCCGAAAATTTCGACGCACAGCTTGTTTTGCGGCGAGAAAAACGCCGCACTCCGACGCTGATCGACGCGACGCTCTTGGGACGATCGAAGATCCGACACACGGCCTCGCAAGGACAACGCCGCCCGACCTCTAGTGGAGAAATCGACGCAACGCCTGCCGTGAGATCGTAATTTCAACGCGCAGCCCCGCAGATCGAAGTCTAGAGGAGAAATCGACACGACGCCTGCCGTGAGATCGTAATTTAGACGCGCAGCCCCGCAGACCGACGCGCAGCCGGAGAACAAGCAGGAAAATTCACGCACAGACCCGGGACATCTGGTAATCCCCGCGATCCACAGAAAGAGACTGTCCGCGCGCCGGAAAACGACGCCGACTTCCCCGCGTGGAAAATAACGACGCAAGTCCGTGTGTGCTGGGGAGAAATCGACGCACACACCCTTTTTCCACGCACCTCTTTGCTTGTGGCCCTCTGAGGAGATTTTTCCACTCCCAACCAGGTACTTGTGCTTGAAAGAGACTTTGTTTATATTCTAAAGACTTAAGACACTTTATATCACCTCCCTGTGATATTTCTACAATTTTCCATTGCAACTTTATTTCTTTATGACCTACAATTATCCTGATAAATATTATATATTTTTCTAAACACTGTGTGGTGTATTTTTGTGGTACTATATGGTGGTATTGTATGATTTATTGCACAAATACTTTACACATTGCCTTCTGAGTTAAGCCTGACTGCTCGTGCCAAGCTACCAGAGGGTGGGCACAGGATAATCTTGGATAGTGTGTGACTTACCCTGACTAGAGTGAGGGCTTTTGCTTGGACAGAGGGTAACCTGACTGCCAACCAAAAACCCAATTTCTAACAGAGTTGTATTAGTCAGAAGTGAGATCAAAGACAAAAAGGAGGTACTGTTGAAACCAAAGGGAGACTTCACTAAGAGCAGTAAGTACAATGCTTGTCAATATGGAGTGAACACTAAAGAGATGAGAACTTCTTTCAATAAGAGAATAATATTTTACAGTGCTCAAAACTGTTAGACTGAATTTATAGTCTATATGCTGACACATCCCTGCCACAAAAAAATATTTAGGGAGTGTTAGACCTGACGTTCTTGGTGTGATCTCCGCAAACCTTTTGCCTTCACCCCTCCTGTTTTCTAAATTAGTTTCTGCTGACATTAGGACTCTGTTCACTTTACCACTGCTCACCAGTGCTTAAGTGATTATGCTCTCTCCTTAGAGCATGGTAAAATTGGCTTACACCTGATAGGGACATTTAGGTCCCCATTTAAGAAAAGTGGCCTTCACATCGTGAAGCGGCACTTTTCTTGTGCCCCTGCACTCCCCCTTAGGCCACCATGTGTGCACCGTATTTAAAATATGGCACACCATGGTGGTATCAGGAACAATAGCATCAACATTTTTGATGCTATTGTGGCGCTTTGCTCCGCTAGCGTCAAAAATTGTGACACTAGTTGAGCAAAGTGCAGGAAGGCCCATTGATTCCAATGGGTGTGTCATTTTAACACCTGTTTTCAGCAGGCATGAAAAATGACACCAAAAATGGCAGAATTAAATCTTGTAGATTTTAGTGCACCATTTTTGCAGTGCCTCCTTGTGCCGGAACTCCCCATTTGCATATATTATGCATGGCGCAAGCATGATGTGGTGCAAAGAGTCGCAAAGTGGCGCAATGCATGCATTGCACCACTTTGTAGATGCGGTGCGGCGTTTTTGCCAATCCAACGCCAAATTAGCATCAGAAAAAAGACGTTAATGTGGCGTTAGATGGCGAAAGGCCAACCTTAAAATTGGGCCTTAATTTACTTATAAGACCAAAGTATATAGTACTACATGCACCCAGAGTCTAAAATGAAATGCTGCCTTCATTGTGCCAGTCACTAAAGTAGCCCTTTAAAACATGTTTCAAGCGTGCCTTTGCAGCCTGTAGTGCAGTTTGAAACTGCCATTTCGACCTCGCAAAATAAACCTTTTGCCAGGTTTAATTGTAAATTTTTTAATATATGTCACCCCTACAGTAGGCCTCAATAAGTATGTTATTGTACAGTTAATTAGAACATCAACAAACAAGGATAACCATGATAACTGATCAGATTATTTATTAAAACTCGAAAAACCCATTGTGAAAACAGAGACTACAAGATAAAATTCACGATACAAAGCAGGATTCTTTTTTCTTTTAAAATACAATTATATCTTGTCCATTTATTTAATATCAGTAATTTATTATGATGCCCGAAAAGAAAAGCATTGTGCACTGGAGAATAGTGGGCTATCCTGAGAGTGAAACAGATGGTATCACACTTACTTTGCAGATTGCATTATCCAATATCAAGAAAAATGAATCTTTAATTTGCTTCAGTTACTGTCACAAAGTGCTCTGCAGAGAACGATTTAGGGGCAACAGTCAAGAGCATAACATGAATGCCAGAGTTATGTTAACATGCGTTTTGATGCCCTCGAGAAGGAAAAAAGTGTCATGCGAGAAGGACAATAAAGCAATGTCCCCGGTTACCCCTAACAGGGTAACTGGAACAGTGCAACATTCATTTTAAGCACCCAGGAAAAAAGCGCAGTGTGCAGATAGGCAAGAAAGGGAAATCCCAAGAATGCCTCGAGTGTGCTCTTCGGGCTTTCTACAAAGTGCAAAGTGTGAGTTACGGAGGATGCTAATGTGAACAGCAATTTGTCCCAAGGTGAAGTGGCAACTGCCCAAAGAAGTGCCATGCGAGGATCTACTTTGGGGCCTGGAGATGCAGATCACCGCTGCAGAATTGTCTCAGATTTTGTGTAGTGGCTGAAGTGAACAGATAAGAAAGCTCAAGGTTTTGCAATACAAATGGAAATTGCAGAGCCCAGTTTAGCTGTGGCCATCAGGAGGAACTTGACAGCTTTAACATTCGCTATAGTATTATCAGGATTCAAACAAGCTATTACCACCTGATAGCCAGATCAACCTCCGACACAAATAAAATCAGAGGAGGATTTTTCTTTGCCCAAGCAGGGACGGACAGATGCATAGAATATGAATGGTGGTTTATTTTCCCAAACCACAGAGTTTGCACATTAAATCGTGGGAGTTTGATTGGACCCATGCCTCTAGGTGGGCCCAGAAGTTCCTCTCCCCGAGTCTGAGTGCAACTAGTCTGGACTTTATCCACAATGGGAATGTGCAAGGAATATAGGGGCAGATGTAGAAAGCTTTTTGCATGGTGCAAACTGCGAAAATCGCAGTTTGCGCCATGCAAAAAGCCTTTTGCGATGCACATACACAATTGTGAATGCGACTCGCAAATAGGAAGGGGTGTTCCCTTCCTATTTGCGACTCGCATCACTATGCTAAATTGCTTTGTGACCGCAAATGCGGTCGCAAAGCAATTCGCAGTTACCACCAGTGTCACACTGGTGGTAACCCATTCGCAAAAGGGAAGGGGTCCCCATGGGACCCCTTCCCCTTTGTGAATGTTGCCAATAAGGGTTTTTCAGAGCAGGCAGTCCAACGGACCACTGCCTGCGCTGAAAAACCGAAACCAAAAGGTTTCGTTATTTTTTTTATTTTGCAACTTGTTTTCCTTTAAGGAAAACGGGCTGCAAAATACATTTTAAAAAACTGCTTCATTTAAAAAGCAGTCACAGACATGGAGGTCTGCTGACTTCAGCAGGCCACCCTCCCTGTGAGTGCAGGGACTCGCTATGGGGTTTCAAAATGTGACCCACCTCATTAATATTAATGAGGTGGGTCTTTGCAACCCCATAGCGACTCGCAGTCGGTGTCTGAGACACCGTACTGCATCCGATTTAGAAAATCGGAAATTGCTACATCTGGCCCATAGTTCTGTTGTTTGCTGGGGATGTAAGAGTTGATGACTGACCAGGCATTAGAGCACTTACTTAGCGTTGCTATGCCCTCCATCCTTGACAACGTTTTAGCGGTGGCTGTTGTGAGATTTTAAAAGACCTGGTGCGAGAGATGGTTACCCCAAGCCTCCTCAAGTAAAAATTCCATTAGTTTATCATCAAGGAAGTGCTTGTAGGACAAAGTTGAAAAGGCGCCTGCTAAGTTGAGCCAGAATAGGCCATGCATAGATCCTTGTGGGGCATATCTCAACCTATAACAGAAAGTTAAAAATGACATACTTTTGGGCTAATAGTGCTTTACTACGTTGAACTTGAACCTTATCTGCACTGGAGAAGCTCTGTTTGGCAGGCGAAGAGCAGCTATACAAATTTGAGTAATGCAATATTCCAGAGTGGTGGCCTCCCTGCACAGAGTAATTTCACTATCGTAGGATAGCGTAGGGATGACATTGGCTTCCAACTCTTGGAGAAGAGGGTCGAGCTTGGTCCTAGCAGTTTCTTTGAAACAGACGGAAAAGCGAACATGAGGCTGGTGCCTTTGGTTTTCATAGCATGCAAAAGGGGTTTAAAAGATCCTTTGCTGTCCAGGTAAATTCCCAGGTATTTATACTCAGGGATGTGGTGGTGCAATGAACTGTTAAGATGCCACCAGTCTCGACATACAGCTTTTGCTTCAAATGTGACAATCACAGTTTTTGTGTGATTTTTCTCAAGCTTGTTCCTGATTTGGTATGTGAGTAAAGTTGATGCTAGAAGTCAATCTTAGACTGGCTAAGGAGCACAAGGTCATTTGCGTATAACATGTGGGTCATGCATTGATCTCCCAGTTTAGGTGGATAAAGTTCACTTTGTCAAGTGACTCCAACAGATCGGCAATATATAAATTGAGAAGCCAAGAAGTAGGCTTTTATACTTGCTTCAATGCTGCTTTAGTAGGTATCTTCCTTGAAATGCATGAACCATCCCCTAATTTGACCTGCACCCAGGTGTTATTATACAGCTGCTCAGTTGGTCTCAGTACGTCAGCTGGTAAACCCCAATCCTGCAATTTGAAGCACAACCAGGCTCTAGGTATGCTGTTGAATGCCACTTTGAAGTCTATGGAACAGAAATAAAGTGCTTAATCACGTTTGAGAGTTTTACCCCATATAAAGGCCAACACCATCAAATTTGAGGTGGGGCCGCAGTTGTCTTTGAAGTCACACTAATTTCTACATCTGCCCAAGCTTTACGGTCATCAGGAAGGCTAGCAAAGAACATAGCATCATCGTCAATTAGTGCAATGAGGCAGTAAGGAGGGGAGGAGTCAGATTTCTTGCCTCCTTTAAAAATGAGTGGATAATAGATCCTCTCCAGGGATCTAGAATGCTGTTAGATACCATACAGAGATAAAACAGGGAAGAAAGTGTCTTACCCCAAAATGTAGTGTCAGATGTAAAAAGGGCTGTGGTAAGTGCATTTGGCCCGGGCACCCCATCTTTCCGCAGTCCTGCCAGCTTCAATCTGCAGTGATCCTCAAGTGGGCTATTTATACGAAGGTATGACATTTCATCAACTGAGCATTCTTCCTAAGGTAGGCCCTAACGGTCTGTATGGCAGGGCGCATTGTATTTGAAAAGTAGGACATGCAGGCTTAAGTTATACATGTCATGGTAGTGACAATTCCTAAAGTCATTTTTCACTGATGTGAGGCCCACCTCTCCCGTTGGATAACATTGGATTAACAAGTACTAACTATTGACTAGGAGTAGAAATGACTCAAATAATTGGGAATTTGAAATCCTCTATTGATAAAGTCAAACTTTAGGTCACAATCCTGAAAAGGCCCCTTTTGGAAGGTTGCCATTTGTTGTCTTGACCATTTGGTGCCTGCTGCCAGTCTCCTGGGTCACGTGGCTGTGAATGGCTCTGCTGCTGGGCTTTGTGTATTCCTCCCAGACAGTGAGACAAAAGAGGACTAGGTGCTGGCAGGATGATCCATACTGCCAGGATGGCTGGGGTAGAGCAGTTTCTTGCCCAGCTTACACTTCAAAGGTCTTGCCAGCACATACAAAGGCACTTGACACTGATCTTTTGTCACTCAAGACTTCTTGGAGCCTTGACAGGGGTAAGAAAGAACTTTCCAGAACCAGATGTGGGGGGTGCACAAGTAATACCTCCCATTAATAGCCAACATCAGGTATTAATATTGGACTCTAAGAACACCTCTACATATAAATACACTCCTGGACCTGTGGAGACTTCAGAATTACTACCTTGACCCACCAGAGGACTGTCATGCTGCTACCAGAGGACTGTTCTGCTTAATGAAGGGCTGCCTTGCTCCTTAAAGGAGAGCTCGACCATCTACTTAAAACCAGGACCACAAGAAATGACTCCAAGGGCTAGTTGGCTACCATGTATTTTGTTCCCTAAAGTAACTCTAACTCACGTCCCCGCCATCCACAATCTTGTCAACAATGATGTAATTTTAGATGTTGCAGTCATGCTATCAAGAATGTTATAGAACGTCATGAGTGATTAAATAAGTGGGGTAATTAGCTGCACATATCAAGACGTTAGGTATTGTTATTTTAGGGCATGATTTATAGTTACTAGAGATAACGTTTCTGTTGAACCTCACTGTTTTTCTTTTAGTTTAAAACATTACATTGTCTCTGAAAGGTTCACCTAACAACGACATCAAAATGACAAAACTCCAACAAGACCTACTAGTATCATTTGATTTACACGCCCTGGGCACACATGGGGCACTATACTAGGAACTTACTAGTAAATCAAATATGCCAATCATGGATATCAATCATAATCAGAATTTACACAGGGAGCACTTGCACTTTAGCACCGGTCAGCAGTGATAAAGTATCCAGAGTACCAAAAGCCAGAAAAACAAAATCAGCACAGAGTCAAAAATACAGGAGGCAGAGGCAAAAAGGGTAAGGGAAATCATTCTGAGGGTGCCAGGTCTAACAGAGACCAATTACTTGCAACATTTTTTACAGTAGGTAGAGAGCAGATTTATGCCATATCATTAATATTTTTGAATAGCTAATGTGCTTTAAAGAAGTAAAATCACTTATATTAAGTAATACCACAAATGTATGAGTTGATACAAAATACCCACCATGTGTAGCTCTAACCTTAATGCTTCAATTAACCAATGCCTCCTTACCATCATAAAGTGCTTCCAGAATGTACTTTGGAGCAATCAGGCTATTTGAAAAATAATGCAGCAATGTCAGAATTAACTTGTAGGCTTAATGAAAACGAGTGTGTTTAAATGCAAACATTGTAAAAGGCAAGCCTATTTACTCATACTAGGCCTAAATAGTTAAAGCAACATTTTCTTGACATGCAGACATTACTAAAGAACGTAGGACTAGCACAAAATGTTTATTTTCTAACCTCTTCCATGGACATATTTTCATAATCAATAATGGTACCTGCATAAATCTTTTTAAGGCAATGAATGGTGTGAAAATCTATGAGAATTAAAAATGTAGCTGATAAGAAATCGTGTTCCCATGAGGGCATCAAAAGCAACATGTTGCAAAAGCTTAGATTGTGATGTCTATAATAGTATGTGTTCGTGGAGTAGGTTATTGCTTTCCCCACAGCCACTATACCTGCATCCATGCTGCTCATTCTGAGACTCTACTGAGTTTTATGAACTTGCCTTTGTGGGAAGTTCTGCTTTGACTGACTATTGAATTGCCGAGCTGATATTTTATGCTAAAGCTTTATGCTTATTGATCTTGCTCTCTAATTGGAACTTTTTATGGGTTTATCCTCATTCCTAGAATAGGGCTGCTTTCCTTTATGAAATGCACTTAATGCACGTATTGTGATTTATTGATTGCTTATTTTGATAATTGACAAAACTAATGGTTAATATTGATGAATTTAAATGCTCACTCAATAAAGACGAAATACTGAAGGATCTGACCAATAAAACCTTTAAAACTCACATCAGCTCCCATTATTGACTGAAAATAGAACTGAGATTGTGATGACAATTGAATTTGATGAACAGCTTCTGGATAATTTTAACCAGCATCAACTCATCCATTGGGCCAGTACACAGTGAGGATTTCTCTTTCGTGAGTGGCAAATATTTCTCATAAACCAGTAACTGAGATCCCTGCTCCAGCAACATTAGTAGCAAGAGTATGGTTTAGCTAATGAGAAAGAAGAGCTGTAATTAATTGCCCTGTTTCCGAGATATGCCCATTTTCCATTGCCCCAATTCCAAATGTTGAAGATCAACAGAGTGCGGTTTTAAAGGAGGATGCAGAATTGGAGTTGTGAGTATCAATAGGGTTATGTGCCACAATTGTTTTGTTTTTTGAAGTCTTGTTGTGTGTTGAATGAACTGGTGTTTTTTTATGTGCTTATTGTAAATAGGTTGAAGAGACTATCAGACTCAGAAGTGGTCTAAGTCCCTGGGATAGATAAATAGGAGTTGATTTATGGTTTTCTTGTCTGCTGAATATTTGTGGTGCGGATAGTAAGTTACTGTCACCTGCGTATTTGAGATAGGGACTATAATGATTTGTTGTAATTGTACTAATATTGGTTGATGTAAGCAGAACCTATTGTACAAAGGTGAAGCTGCATAAGTTGGGGTGATTTCCCACTGTTTGGGATTTCATTTGTGTGTGTCTGGGCGTGAAAAATTGGAGGGTATTAAAGCCTAAATATTCTGGTTGTTGAATTGCCTGTTTGTGTTCAGAGGAGCAGACAAAGATTGTTTGTTTGTGTTTGTTTGAGTTGTAGAACTGTATGTGTATAAAAAAATTGTAAGGGAGGGTGGGCTGCTGCAAGGAGTGAGGAGTTGCGTCACATTCTGCAGTGCTTGGATTGGTAGGTTAGTGTGAAATGTCATACAGTGATTGAATGTTCTGTATGCAGAACCACATTGACACTGGAAGACGGGGTTATTAAGGAATTGACATATACAGAATAGAATCAAAACATTGGAAATTTAAATTACGTAGTTTGCAATTTGTTGAATAAAACAAAACCATGAAATGTTTTAAATCTTTTTAAAGAGTTGTAAGAGGTGTTGAGACAATTTCAGCACAGAAAGGTCAAGCAACAACTCCTGAGGGTACACCAGCACATTATATGCAACAAGTGTCAGGGTTGAATACGTTTGTGGCTTCATCAATGGTGTAAGATCACTGAAAATCAGGGTCCTTTGAGTTTTCCAAGATATGGTAAATTTGAATTGAGAATTATTGAAAGACTGAGAGAAAAACTGAATGAGATGAAGACACCACTTAGACCTACACAGTATGAAGCATTAAATGCTTGAGAGGAAACAGCACATGGTAAAGAGAGAGAACCACATCAAAAAACAAGGCAGATGCTTGATGGCCTGAGGAACAGCAGATGTGGAGGAAATTTATATCAAAGAAGCTACTCAGTCCCCAGCCATTATTACTGAAAAATCCGAGAGGTTGAAAAAGAATAAAGCACAGATGAATGAAGATGAAAAAGATGGAAAGAAGTCAGATACCGATAGTGTTTCAGGGGATGAAAATTTGGATGCATTGTTAGTTGTGTTTTCCCTATCTTATGTGGTCCCTGCTACAAATACAGAGGGTGCTCTGACATCTAATGAGACAGTGACTACAGGCCCTGTTGATCTGAATGTGATTCAAATTGAAAGACCATTACAGGTGATGCAGCCTGTTGTACAATCTGTAATAACTAATATTATGCCTTCCCGAGTTGAGACTGTTTCTACAGTGATGCCTCCCGGTGTTACTGCTTCCATTGTCACTGTACCAGCATCTATTGCTAGAGTTATAACAACACAGCCATTAGAGATTTGCACAGCAACTACTCTGATAAATATTGTCCCGCCTACTGTAGTTCAAGGAGCTGTTGGAGGCGCAGCTATGACTGGGATCATCTTGACATCACAGAATTCACAAATTGTTGCTTGGACACCACCGCAAACTGTTCAGTCATCAAGAGAAGGAAGACGTATTGTCTTTATGAGATCCAATAGCTCAAGGAGAGACTTATGTATATGAAGATGGGATTTTCCCCCATCGTTTGAAGCAGAAAGCACAGAAAATAAAGTTGTCATCACACTGGAGACAGAAAAGGAAAGACTGTTAAATGTCCTGAAATAAAAAATAGAGCTAGAAGAAATTATTAAAGGATGCTTAGATCTTTAACATGTGAATCAATAGCAAGAAACACAGCTGATTTACTTGAGGCCAGAGAATACTAGGCGTGCAGCGGGTACATAAGCTAAATTAACTGAATTGGCCTGCAAATATTCAGTCAATCATTTCAAAAGTATCCCATTACTGAAAAAAATATAAAGGCACAATTGGGCAATGAAACTATTGCGACAATACGTTGTTCAGGAATACATTTACCTAATACTGAATTCGTAAAATTCATTTGTTAAAGGAACGATTTTGAGAAATTAGAGAGCAGATGGGCAAAGAAACATGAACAGAAAAAGAAAAAATCAGAAGCAGCTGAAGCAAATGGTAAGCCACCACCAGGTTCCCCAGATGAAGGAGGAGCCTCAGCTTTTCTGATGAGAGACATACCAGGTGGCGGATACTTTCATATACCATGGTGTAGAGATGGTCTTGCAACATTTTACAAATCATTTTCCAAAACTGAGAGAGAGTCTCCTACAGTGTTACACACCAGTTGAATATGTTCTTTGATATTGTAGTACCAAGTAATTTATGGGGAAAGTGTAAAATTGCTGTACAATAGATGTGTACAGAACCACCTAGAGATGCACATTGTAGCAAGCCTTCTCCAATATTAATGAATAACTATGATGAAGAACTTTTCTGAAAGCGAAGGTTCCTGCAAAGGGTATTGATTGGGTGAAGATAAGAAGAACATCACAGGAGCCAAAAGAATCAGTGCAGGACCATTATGAGTGACAACAGAGTGGACAGGAACTTCCCGACAAGAGTGATATAGGATTCTGTGTAATGTAGTTTGTTCTCAGGTTGGGACCAGAGACCAGTATGCACATACAAAAGAGTGTGATATATTGGCAGACAAAACCGTTAGATGAGTTCTAGTTTAGATGTTACAATACTGGAGCCAAAACTCCTTGGCATTTCTGTTAACAAAAATGGACATTGGAAGAGGGATTATAGGTGGTGTTGGTCAAATGCAGGGAGGAAATCAACTGGAAATGCAGAATGTACCATTTCAGCAAATGCAAGTGGTGATGCAGACATAGATTTCAATGATGCAGGTCCTACAATCCCAGATGGTCTCACAAAATATGAGAAACCCTAGATTTAAGATGAATCAGATGACAAGAGCAAGTCCAAAATCTTTCCAGATTCAGTATCAGAACCTATTTCAACAGTTCCCTATGATGGATCGTGAGAGGTCTAGCTCTGATAATTTTCAATGATGGTGCTTGAGGGCAAAGCAAGATTGCGTACTTGGCACAGTCTTGGAGGTAGACTTGAGTGGACCATTTGTAGAAGGTGAGATATATGGCCACCAAGTGTCAATTCTGACTGACACCAGACCTACCAGTTCCATTGTTAGAACAGCTTAAGTCCCAGACCTACCTCGCTCATGAAAGAAGATCCATTTTGTAGGAGTTACAAATAAGCAGATAACTAATCCAGTTTCAGAAGACCTTTCTGTAAATATAGGTTCATTTGAAGAAAAACACAAGTTTGTAGTGTGTGATTTGAGTCCTGCAAATCTGCTAGGAAGAGATTTGTTGTGCAAGTTGAATTGCATACTTTACTGGACACCGGATGGTGTTGCGTTTCAGAGTCATTATGAAGATGTTTAATTGGCCTGACAAGAAGCAGCTGTAGGACGAATTCAGTGAGAACAACAGAAAAGTTACCCCACTAATTTGAGGTAGTCTGTGAACCCAGAAGTGTGGGATCTTACAGGAAAATTTATCAGACAAATCAAAGGTGTGAAACCTGTCCAGAATTTAGTGAAGCCCAATGCAGTCTTTCCAAGATCACCACCATACAATTTAACCCCAGAGACAGTGGCAGGAAAAACACCAATAATCGAAGACATGCTAAGGAAAGGAATTCCAAAAGAGATTGTTGGAAGCCCTTGCAGTTCGCCTATCATGGGCTTACAGAAGCCCAATGGTAAATTTTTAATTGTGCAGGACCTCCAAAAGACTAACAATATTGCTGTTCCATTTTGTCCTGTGGTACCAATCCAGCCACCATTCTTTTCCAACTTCTGTGTCCTGCAGATTGGTTTACTGTTGTGGATCTCTGCCAAGCCTTCTTTCCCATCCCATTCAATGAGGACAGCCAGTTGTTGTTCTCTTTCATATTCTGAGGTAGAGTGTTGGCATGGTGCCTAGCTTTGCAAGAGTCCTTACATATTGAAATAGATTATGAAGAAAGACCTTGAATAATCCCTGCAGATGTATTGTGATTCCGTTCTTGTGCAATACATTTATGACCTACTGGTAGTATTAAGCACACAAGATGCTTGTAGACGGGATACCATTGCTTTGTTGAATCAACTAGCTAAGAACGGATATAAGATCTCTCCCAGCAAATTGCAATACTGTCAAAAAGAAGTCCAATACATGGGTCGAATAATTGAGAAAGGAACAAGAAAGGTGTCACAAAAGAGAGCAGAAGCGATTTTAAGAATAAATCCATCTAGAACACAGAGAGAAGTCAGAATAATCCTGGTAATGGTTGGCTACTATGGACAGTGGATAACAAACTTTTCCCTAGTGGCTACGCATTCACTGAGGCTGACATAAAAAGAAGTGCCTGATCCACTTACTTGGTACAGCAGAGATTTAAATGCTTTCGTAGAGCTGAGACAAAGTCTCTGTCATGGTCCAACACTAGGAATGCCAGATTACATTAACATGTTCATATTGTTTTGCAGTGAGAGGGAAGACAGTGCTCTCAGTCCTTACTCAGATGCATGGAGATTCTCAAAGACCTGTGGCTAAATTTTTGATTACCCTTAACCCAGTAGCAGCAAGACTGCCCAGCTGTTTTATAGCAGTCACCGTGGTTGGTGTCAGTATAGAGATGCAAAAACATAGTGATGGGATATCCCTTAACTGTTATGGTCCCTCACTCTCTAGAGAGCTTGTTTACCCAAACTAAAACACTGTACATGACGAATAGAAGACTTACAAAGTATGAGAAGAAATCATTGCCAATGACAGTTTTAACCTAAAGAGATGTAAGACACTAAATCCATCACCTTTGTTACTGCCTCCTGAAAATGAACTGAATAATGGGGAGGTTCAACATGTCTAGATGCCATCAGGCCAGACATAAAAGATGAAGCTTTGATTGAGCCTGATTATGTAATCCGTGTATATGGCTCATGCCCGAGAATCAATGCGGTCATTTGCGAGCAGTTTACGCACTTTGAACAATTCAAGAGGTTGTGGAAGCTTCATGGCTTCGAGGAGTTACCGCAGCACAAGCTGTAGAACTGATTGGCCCTACAAGAACTTACAGTCTATCAGCCCAAATGAGAGTGACTATATTTACAAATAGTCACTATGGCTTTAGTGTAGTGCATGACTTCGGACAGTTTTGGTCATAGAGAGGTTTTATGACCTCATCTGGTACTTCCATCAGAAGTGAGAAGCATGTAAGAAAATGGCTTGATGCATTGCAGATGCCTACAAAGTTGCAGTTCTTAAATGTGCAGCTCACAGAAGTGCCAATGGATATAAAGCGATTGGAAACATATTTGCTACTTAAGTTGCACAATATTGAGCACTGATGGACTGCACATTTAAAGGGCCTCACACAAATGAATCAGAAAAGGATACTGCTTTTTCTATGTTGCTGGTAGTGGCTGATACATGGAAAGAACTCAAGATATTCCCGAAAGTTGTTTCTGAGGCAGAACAGTATTGTTGGATCAGAGCGTGATGTTGGAAAAAACGCAAATGAAATTTGGATTTCAGCACATGGAAGACCAGTGTTGCCACACAGTTTATTGCTTCCCACAACACAACATTTGCGTGGCCAAACACATGTAAGGAGAGATGGAATGGTGAGCCTATTTAGACAGACTTGGTTTAACCCCAAATTTAGGATGCTTGCAGAACACTTGTGCCATTGATGTGTGTCATGCCAGCAGATGAATGTAGGGACAAGAACACCAGTTACACTAAGTCATGAGGAAGATCAGGTGGACCCTTCAACAGGATGCAAATGGACTTCATCAAGATGCCTATTTGCAATGGGGTGAGATATGGTCTAGTTATAGTGTGCATTTTTTCTCAATGGGTAGAAGCCTACCCAACAAGGAGAAATGACAATCTAACTGTAGCTAAACTGCTGTTGTGGAAATTAATACCAAGGTACAGCTTGCTGTTTTTTCTTGAGTCAGATTGCGGGAATAATTTTAACAATAAAGTCCTAAGGATCCTCTGTGCAGCTTTACATGTGGAACCGTGATTATATTTTAGTTATCATCCAGAAGCATCTGGAATTGTAGAGTAGCTCAATAGAACCAGAAAGTCCTGGTTGGCAAAGATCTGTGCATCCAATCCACTGAAAAAGTCTGATGTTTTGTCCTTGATGTTGATGAGTCTTAAAAGTACTCTTGACAGGAAGACAGGATTATTGCTGCCTGAAATTCTCATAGCCATGCAATGAGATTGCTTGCTGTACCTACAAATGCACTATTGAACATTACAGGTGACATTATACTCCATTACTGCAAAGGATTTGCTGATGTGCAGTGTTCCGCTTCTCAACAGGCTGAAGATGTCACTGCAAATATGCATCAAGAACAGCGTCATTAACTTATTCCCAGAACTGGGTCCTGAAAAAGAAGTATCTGAGAAAGTTATGATTGAAACTGAGATGGAAAGGCTCCTTCCAGGTGATTCTCATAAAAATATTGCTGATAAGTGTGACGGAGTACCAAACTGGGTACATGCATCACATACCCAGAGGACAAGAAATTCATATGAAGAAATAGTGTTCTTTGAGACCGAACCAAGTGCACTGATGACAGTACCAAGACAAGCTGTACAACTGAAAGGAGGAATACCACAAGAAGCACCACAGAAATATAGAGAAAGTGGTGGAGAACCACAAACAGTCAAACCAATACAAGAGTGCAACCTGAGGTAACAGTTGAGACATCACCAGAACAATTAGAAGATCCAGTTGAAGGGTCAAGTACTGGATCAAGTAGAGTCACTTACAATGCTGAATGGCCATAAACTATGATCCAAGGAAATTGAGATCAAGTGTGTCAGTTGAACGCATACCACCAACAATTGCTGAGGAGATAGAATCAAGTGGTGTAAGTGACAAAGGAGAAGGAGTTCATAGGCACCAAGGAGATCAAAAAGAACAAGAGTACCTTGTTAGACTTACTATGTGAATCACGTGTTAAATGTGCCAATGACAGGTTTAATTGATTTAAGTTCAGAACTATTTGAATCTCCCTGACATCAAAGCTGTTGAAAAAGATTTCTGAAAGAAATAAAATGTTTAAAAACTGTATTGAATGAAAAGCAGACTGAAAATAAAGATGGATAAGTTATTAAATAAAACAAATTAAGAAGATTTCCTGAGGCCCAAGGTTGCAGTAGAAGAATAGGGATTACATGTCACAAGAAGACGGAGTAGAGTTAGGGATGAATATATGAAGATTACTGAAAATAATGCTAAAAGAATTCATTGTAAAAGAAAAAAAAATGCTTAGTGGAAAAGTCTGAAAGTGAATTATTGACTTTACTTGCTGCAATATTTACTTAACGGTTTGATTTTAGACAAACATGTGTGTCCTAACCAGAGATAGGTGTAGGATTATCATGGGTATTACAGTTATAATAGCAGTATTAGTAGCAATAGCATTATTGATAGTGTTACACTTCACACCAGTGAATCTACATTTGCATTTACTAACATGAAATCTGCACATGTATTAAAAAAAAAATATTTATTCTAGTATAGTTCAAGAATGCACAAAAACTTTAGATGTGCAAAAATAGTTATACCTGTACACACTTACCTTCTGTGCACACTTACCTTTGTCAGCTGCAGAGAATTTGACATACCACCCCATACCTTTGTAATATGCAATCACATATAGGGGCAGATTTAAGAAAAGTGGTGCTGCACCTAGTGCAGCGCCACTTTCCTTGCACCCCTTACCATTCCCTACCGCCACCATGTGTGGACTGTATTCACAAACCATGTGCAGGGTAGGGGGCAATAGCATAATTTTTTTAACACTATTGATGTACTCTGCAGGAGTAGCGCCAATATTGTGGCACAACTCCTGCAGAGTACATAGGGGCCCATTAGAAATAATGTAAGCCCCCTTTTAATGCCTGCCTTAAGCAGGCATTAAAAGTGGCAAAAAATGGCTCAAGGAAATCTCTTAAATTTCCTTGCACAATTTTTTCAGTCCCCCTAATGAGGGAACACCCTTTTTCATACATTATGCCTGGCATAATGTGGCGCAAGAGTTTACAAAATGGCACAATGCATGCATTGCGCCACTTTGTAAATATGGTGCGGGGAAAATGCCACTTTAGCGCCACCTTAGTTTAAAAGAAATTATGCTATGGGAGTGCTAAGGTGGCGCTAAGAGCTCTTAAATCTGCCCCAAAGTATTTTACTTAGTTTAGTGTGTAGGCAGGAACAATTTGAATATTATTATTCTAACACAACATGATTCTTTCAAAAGTTCTTTTACAGAAGAGCATGAATCTACATAACAAAGCAAAAGAAATAGAGACAGCTTCATATTCTTTTCTTACCTATAGACAATGTTAAGGCATGTAAAAACAATTTGACCTGTTTAATGAGATCATTAGAGGAGACATTTATGATGATATTAGAAGAAATTAGGGCACAACTTTCTCACTTCGCAAAAACAGAGAGGAAGATGTTTTGAAAAATGTTTGGAAAAAGGAGGAAACTGAACGAAGAAAGAAAATGATCTCTTCTAAATTAAGATTAGACAGAAGACAATGGGCAAAATATGTGTTTTCAGAGGAAGAAACCAGAGGCCTGCTGGAAATAGTAATTGTGAACACACGTATAAATATCAAGAGGTTCGCTGCAAATTTTACAAGGAGAAGAGGTAGCCATTCTGGGAGTTTATAGTCTTTGTACACAAGATGAATATTTTAAATTGCCAGCTGTTTGGTGGGTATTTGCAATTTGGCTTTGCTCTTTTCCCAAGATATATCATGTAAATAATATGGATGCTTTAACAATGACAGCATCACATAGACACACATGTAGTATAAAGGATGGAACACAACTAGTTGGAGACATTTGTGAAGCAATATTCTTATCTGTGGGAGTTGTCTTAAATGACAAAAAGATGAGAAAACTTTCAACAGTAGTACACAATTTGGCAACCAGTACTTTGGAGCTTTATTAATTGTTAACACAGAATTAGTGTCTGTTAGATCAATGGCTTTACAAAATTGCTCAGTTTTTTTACAAAGTTTAAGTTTAAGTTTCTGCAATTGGTAATTGCTTTACAACAGCAGGAGGAGGGCTTTTTAAAGCAATACTCCTGACCTTATTAGGGATTTACAAAGGTATCAGAGGTTATCTTGAAAAGAGAAAGAAAAGAGAAAGAAACATACAGATGAAGGGGGAATTAGAAATGAATGATCACATCAATCATGAATACAAGAGATTAAAGGTGTCTGGAAGTCTAAAGAGAAAGAGAAAAGACTCAGCTGAGAATGAGAGTGAACTTTAAAAATTAATTTGTGAAGAAATTATGATAGTTGATAACCATCAGATGGGAGCATTGTAGGAATGTTGAGAAAAATAATGCTGAAATGTGAAGAATTAACATGTAGGCTTAATTAAAATAAGAGTGTTTAAATGCAAAAATTGTAGTAGGCAATCACATTTACGCCTACTAGGCCTAAATAGGTAAAGCAATATTTTCTTCACATGCTGATATGACTAAGGAATGCTTGATTAGCATAAAATGTACATTTTCTGACCTTTCCTATGAACATGTTTTTTATTATGAATAATAGTAGCTGCATAAAATGTTTTCAAATAACTCTGCAAATGTTTCTACTAACACAAAGGTTACTGTTAACTAATGAATAGAGGTTTGTCATTTAATGAGGAAATGAAGAAGTTTACATATGAAGATGCAGCTTTTCTAAAGGCAATGAATGGTGTGAAAATCTATGAGAATTATCACTCTAGTTGATAAGAAATGTTTCACTTGGCATTGCTGTCTGTGGACTATAGTATTCCTGGTCAGAAGAAGAGGAGCAATCCTGTTTGAATGAATACACTGAAAGGTGATTGGCTGACTGAAGAAAGAAGAAGCAACATGTTGCATAAGCTCAGATCTTGATTGTGATTAGGTTATTTCTTTCCCCCACAGCCACTTTACCTGCATCCACTTCTCATTCTGTGACTCTACTGGTGGTGAAATGATGTTGCACATCAGGACAGACCAGAGGAGCAGCCCTCTTGGACATTTCTGCCTCCACTTAAAAGGTCTTGCACAGGGGAGTGAGCTCTCTCTTGGATGTGTTTTTCTGCAGAACACTGTGAATGAACACCAGCATCATGGACAACTGACAAGAAGAACCCCATGACTGCCCACTAGGACAAATACTCTGCCCCTCAATGAGCCCAGACCCAGTTGGGCACAGTTCAGGACCAAGGGCCAGATGTAGCAAACGTTTTTACCCATTCTGGGCCTGATTCAGACCTTGGCGGACGGCGGAGGCCGTCCGCCAAGGTCCCGCCGGCAAATGACCGCACCGCTCCACAAGAGCGCCCGCCGGCCCAGCGGAAATGCCCCTGCAACGAGGACGCCGGCTCAGAATTGAGCCGGCGTAGTTGCAGGGGTGCGACGGGTGCAGTTGCACCCGTTGCGTATTTCAGTGTCTGCAAAGCAGACACTGAAATACTTTGTGGGGCCCTCTTACGGGGGCCCCTGCAGTGCCCATGCCATTGGCATGGGCACTGCAGGGGCCCCCAGGGGCCCCGCGGCACCCCCTACCGCCATCCTGTTCATGGCGGGTTTCCCGCCATGAACAGGATGGCGGTAGGGGGTGTCTGAATCCCCATGGCATGGAGGATTCAATGGGGCAGCGGTAAACCGGCGGGAGACCGCTGGTTTACCCTTTCTGACCGCGGCTGAACCGCCGCGGTCAGAATGCCCTTGGGAGCACCGCCAGCCTGTTGGCAGTGCTCCCGTGGTCGGTGACCCTTGCGGTCACCGGCCGCCAGGGTCAGAATGACCCCCTCTGTGTCTATGGGAAAAAGTGTTCGTACATATGGCCCCAAGTGAGCTGGCCTCCTTACTCCCCCTGAAGACCAGTTGGGGGAAAGACTGGGCGTCAGCGCTTAGAGGGCGCTCTAACCAGGGAAGAGAGAGAGGTACCCAAATTAAAATCTGGCACAGGGAGACCCCATCCCTAGGCCCCCAACCAGTAAATGTAGTCAGAGAGTGCCATTGCACTCCCCACGAAGGTGCCTCAGAGGACAGTGGAGGTGGGGAAGAACAGTTGTGCTCCCCCCACCAGTGCTAAGGGCCCAGGACCCCATCTCTGGGCTGGGCAAAGACACCCAAGGTGGGGGGGGGCATCGTGCTTCCCCTAGTGAGGAAAGAGAGGCCCAGGACCCCATCACTGTGCCCCAAACTGCCAGCCGACAGTAGAACGACCAGCAGCCAAGGAGGTGTCTGCCCACAGAAGCGAGCAGACAGAAGCAGAGTGCTGGCTCCCTTGGCAGCACCCACATGTGCTGGATGGGTGAGGAGCTGATGGGAGCAGCTGGAGGTGAGATTCCTGTGCCACTCCCCAATGTTGTCTACCTCCTGTGGGGTGTCCAGTTGGGACCGGACACCTCAAAGGTAAAGAGTCCACCACAGTGCAAGGCCACCAACGATGATGACAGCAAAGCAGCTATCCATGGCACATCAGGAGAGCCACTCATTGTACATGCACGGCACTCCCAGAGGAGCACCCCATAATGAATTGCATGGCTGGCCTGTGTGCACAGCAAAAGAACCAGGAAATGGTTTGTTTTTGGTGCGATGATGACCCCAAGAGGGCGGGGTTACCACCAAATTTATTCCAAGGTGCAGAAGGAGCAGCAGGAGGTCGGCAGCCTCCCTCCAAGAAATGTCAAAATGTCTCCACCTTCAGTTCCAGGGTACTTGGAAAGGATAACCCCTCAGTGGCCCGATGTGTTTTTAAGGTCAGTCTCAGCTGGAACTTTTGTTCAAGGTTGTAGAACTGCACCCTGTATGGGTGAAGATCATGGTTTGCAGTCCTTGTGGTCTAAATGTCAATACCAATGGATTGCAATAATGGTGCACACCCTCTAGGAGTGAAAGGCTGTAATTACAGGTGTTTTTACAGAAATTGAGTCCTTTAGGGACTACAATTAAAGTGAAGCACATTGTGCTGAATGTGAATAAAAATGTATGGCTGCAGCGTTGTGGCCAATGATGTGACATGTGTATGGTCATATGTAAAGGCACCCTCTAGGGGTGAAAGATGGTATTAGGTAACTGAGAACAACCAAGTGATGTCCTTAAGGGAGTTTGCAACTGTGTATCATTTTCATGTTGAATGCTTCAATGTGAAATGTGATAAACCTTTGCCAACCCTCTTCAGGGATGTAGTTAGACAGTGTAGATCATGCAAAGAGTAATCGTAACAGCGGAAATCATTTTAACATGCCTATACAAGTTCCTTGTTAATGATTTATTTGAGTAGTGAAACTGACAGCCACTAGTGTCAAAATAGATGTAGTCTATTGCCAATGCCAGTATTAGGTGCCCTCACTTAAAGTTACAGTCGGATATTGCATTAGAATACAAGTGGATGTTTTGCCATCTGGGTTGTTGGTTTATATCTGCCTTTGGGAGAGATAAGAATGAGTATGCAATGCCATCCAAAAATAATTCCATCAGCTTGTGTATATTTGTAAATTGTTGTACAGTATTGAGTAGCTTGTGTGTGTAATAAATGTACTTTTCCTTTATCAAAAGAAATAGCACAGACTGGACAATCATTTTTTGAGTGTTATTATTGTGTGCTTGTGAATGGTGATTAGTAGCCCCCACCACCTGCCTTGAGTAAGCCTTGGACTGCTTTGCAACAACACCCTATGAGAGTCAAGTGCTACAATAGGGTGTTTGGTTCCCAGGGGCAGTTGAGTGCGGACCCATTACATGTGCAGTCCACACAACTAATGACCCACCGTCCAACACTAAGTCAAGGGTGCTAGCAGAACAAACTAAGAAGGAGAGGACTGGAATAATAGAGACCCAGGGAAGAACTAGGCACAGGGAATGAGTTGATTACAAAAGCATGTGTACTAGATGAACCTGCGATAACCATTGCAACAGCAGAAACTACTGCCTCCAGTGGCTAAAGGAGGTTAACAGGCCTTTTCCCACAGAATCTAACACATTTCCCTTGGAGTAAGAGGGCCCGAGGAAATTCATTTTCTAAACCTGATGGTCACTAAAAGGGCAGGGCACTCCTTCTTGATCATTCAAGACATAACATCTGTCTCCAAAAATAGTGACCAAGATCTTCCAACCTGAACGCACAGATCAAGCTAAAGAAGCCAGATGGTCAAGAAGAAGATGGAAATTAAGCAAAGATGTAAAGAACCGGCACCAGTGGTCTACCAGAACACAGTAGGGACTTGCCAGGTGACAGTCAGTTAAGTAGTTAGTCTTTGTCCACAAACCAGGGTATAAACAACCTTAGCCAGTGAACTACAATGTGTCCCCTTTGCCTATTGATGTACTAGTGAGTCATTAGGTTGTCTTTGTTAGGCTGATGGAGGAGCCATTTACTTTATTGAGTGGACTAGCTTCACATAGTCATCAATAGTGGAGCAGATGAATGGAGAGACCAGGAGACAGTGGACAGTTCGCTCCAAATGGAAAACTTCCCACTGAGACCTCTGACCCTGAAACACAGGATCCTTTAGAACTGAACCCCACTGGCATCTGTGGTGACAATGGGGGAGAGAGGGACATCAAGGGAAGTCCCACCACTGGGTTTCACCTCATCAGCCACCAAGCCTGCTGCTCCCAAATACAAGGTGACTAAGGCACAGAGCATTCGAGTATAGTCAATCATGGTCCCAATGAACAAAAAGTGATAAACGTAGGGCTTGAAGTGTAATAATCCAGGAGGAATCACTGCCATGGTCGAACATTTAATTACCTGAACCTATAGCCACACCCTAGCAGGTTTCCAAACCCTGGTCAACAGGATACAGATGTAAAATTGAACTGTGGCAATAACACTTAAGACAGAAACCCCTACCCCTGATCAACCTAGAACCAGGCCCAATGAACAAGTCACCCTTGCCAGTACAAGGTGACACTTTCCAAGTTCACAAGAAATCTTAAGGCCTGCGGATCCTGATACACTGTTGATATGTCTAGCTAAGACTTGGAAAAAAGAGGATGCAGAAATGAGCCGGTTATCAATGCAATAAAAAAACTGAATCCCATGATCCTGTAAAATGACAGCCAAGGAAGCAAATACCTTTGTAAAGGGTGTGAAAATGAAAGGTAATCTGAGCGGCTGGTTGGTGAACTGATAATGATTGTTTCTCAATGCAACTGAAGGAACCACTGGGATGCTGGTTATACAGGAAGTTGTACATAAGCATCCTGCAAACTGAGATTAAACAAAAGGTACCATGGTTCAAGATGGGAAATAACTCTCTGTGAGTTTGCCATCTTGCAAGTTGCCACATTGACAAACTTGTTCGTACATTTTAAGTCAATGATGAGTATCGCCTGAAGGCTTGGTAGGATCTGGTATGGTCCGAAGGCTTCAATACCAGGACAATGATGGAGTAGACTCCTGTGCCCAGTTGATGGTGCAGCACCTGGAACACTGCCCTTCCCCTTCAAGGAGAGACATTTGCTATTCACTCCTGTTGGCCAGCAGATGGCATGGAACTAAGTCTCATGAAACAGAGACTAGAACTACAGTGACAGCCACACTCTACCACATGAAGAACCAGCTTCTCTTGAACATACACCTTGCAGCGCATCACAAACCACTGCAAATGTCCACTCACTAAGCCACTAAACCGGCCACCAAAGTAATTCTTTAGTGGACTGTGGCATATAGGAGCAGTGGCAGTTAGGGTTTTCCACCAATGAAAGGGACATATACCAAAACCACCTTGCTGTTCCTGTTACTCTTGTCAATATTTATATGGTTTCCACACCTCTCTAGTCCGCAAAGTTCAGTTTTCTACGTGCCCTGGCACTGAACTCTCAGCCAATCTGCCAAACTGTAAAAATGTGGGTTTTTGTGGAGGGGGTGGGGGCCCCACTAAGAAAACAACCACAGTCCTGGTCAGGGAGAACCACAAATGTAACAAAATTAACCTGTGCTTAACCTTCTGATAGTGTGGCACAAAAGCAGTCAGGTCTAACTTAGAGGCAATGAGTAAAGTATTTATGCAGCACACAAACAGTAATAAAGTGAATACACAACACAGGAAAAATACAAAAACAATTCAGAGGAATAAAAAATAAAATATATATATATATATATATATATATATATATATATATATATATATATATATATATATATATATATACCAGAATGGCAAAAATACAACCAGTAGAACTAGAGATATCCAATTTTGAAAATCGTAATTGAAAACAGCCCCTAAAACCTCAAAGTGCAACTTGTTGTCATTTGGTCATGCTAGACTGTAGAAAACTCAAGAGTTCAGGCAGATTGTGATGGAGTCTGGGTTGCAAATAGGGGCCAGGTCAGTCATGCTGAAGAGTTACCTTCAAAAGTCCAGCATGAAGAGTTCCATTCATGCCGTAGGAGGCAGCAAGGAGGAGGCTGAGTGTTGCAGATGTTCATCACTGTAGCACGAAGATCCGATCAAATATCGCAAATGGCTCTTCTTTGGCAGTCATGGCAGGTTATCATTGCTTTACTGCTATGTGTAGGTCTTGCATTGCCGCACATCACTGGTGGTTGCCATTGAGGTGAAAAGCATGTCTCACCGGAACTTCGCCTTGGCGGTCATCACTGGCAGCAGAGTCTTGCAGCAAGGAGATAAAACTTCAGGATTTTTATTTTAGGAGTACAATCTGATGCAAACTAAGGGACCAGGACCTGGGGATGCACTTCTTGGGGATCAGAGACTACAGTAAAGGACAGCAGGGCTCAGGCATGTCCAATTTCAGACACAGGCAAGTCCAGTTGCAGCAGGTCAGCTGGGCAATTGCAGGGAGGCCTTTGAAGCTTGTTGTGTCTCTGTAGCTTAACTAGGAGGTCAGCCAAATGACTCTTAGAGTCACTCTGGTTATACTGGGATGAAGGCAAGCAGGTCCAGTCTTTCTTCTCAGACACCAAGGCAGTCATCCAATCAGCAAGCAGTCCTTCGGCAACAGGACAGTCCTGTAACTTCTGCAGGTCTGACAGTGTTCTAATAATTGAGTTTGGAGGTCCAATACTTATACCCACCCTTCGAAAAGGCGGGGGGTCCCTGTCCTTTCTCCACATCAGGCTTTAGAAATGTATTCTCCTTCCTCTGTCAACACTTCAAACTGTCTGTGGGTGAAAAATACCAGGATAGGCCTAGTGTGACCCAATGAGAAGGTAATGTTGTCACACTGGATCCCACAGTTTGCACTGCATCCAAATACTAGTGGCCTGATTTACAAGGGCCTTGCGCCACAGGAGCATCACTTTCAGTGATGCTCCCATGGCGCTTTTCACTTCACCATATTTACAAGGATGTGTAAATCCACTTTTTGTGGCTTAACGTCTCCTTGGAAATATGGCCCCCGATGCAGTTTTCTGCATCAGAGGGGCATGCAATTAGTGTTGCAGTGGGCATTTCACTGAAACACCCATTGCTTTTGATGATGCCCCAGATTTATAAGAAGGCATAAATCTGAGGAAGCGCCAAAAACTAAAGCCTCACCAGGGGTAGCATTAGCATGGCACAACAAGGGGGAATACTTTTATCCCTCCTCGTTCTTTGCTCTTTCTATGTTTGCTTCATTCAGCAGCACACATAGAAGAAGCAAAAGGCCATGAACGATTGTTTATGTGCAGGAAGGTGTCCCTTCCTGCACATAAACAATCTATCCCATAAATGGAGACACCTTTGCACTATGGTGCAAGGATGCCTGCGTTGGCCCGGTGCAGGGGGAAACGCATAGGTGCGCCGTATTATTGTAAATATGGCGCATCCCTGTGTTGCAAAACTGGCGCTGTATGGCACTGCAGATTTTGGCACAGCACTGCGCTGCACCAGTTTGTTGTAAATCTGGCCCTAAGACTTGTGACAGTAGTTGGTATGCTCACTTTCGCCCAATACAACACATTTAGCACATATGATCGAGTTCCAGGCAGCTACCCATAGGCCTCAGATGTCTTTCACGGAATTTGCATAAAGCACTTTCAGTCTTTTTTTTAATATAACCCAAATATATCAAGCTTGGAGTGAGCTAAAACAGGGCAGCCCATTTATATGCAAAAGCTGTAAGCAGAACCAGTTACAATGATGTTTTTCATACATTTGCCAAAGTAGGGCGTCTCCACTACTTTGAAGGGGTTCAGACTTTATTGTCCTTCTGTCAATAAAGTGTCCCCTGCTAGTAGTGCTATATGCATCTGCCTAGTGGTGTTTTAATGTAGCATTTGACAAATACATTAACAAGATACACAGATGTCGTCTCTATTTGTGTGGTATTTCTAGAGAGTAAGCTTAGCTGAAACGTAATGGAGAGATGTCATCTACAGAGCCCAACACATGAATCCCTGAACCTGGTTCCAATAAATTCCGTTTTGCTTGTCTATAACTTCAAACCTTTCCCATGGCCAAAATGACAATCCATATATTTATTTTGTTAAACGATTAAGCATTCTTTTTGCAAAAAATAACACCGTACCTGACAGTGGTGAATATTGGCAAATTTAACCTTTGCCATGCAACCTTCAAGCACTTACTGCACTGCTGTCTAAACCGTGGGTTTCTGGTATGCACTACCCCCCTTCAGTCTTTTGAACCTGCTGCTCATCGACACAATATGTACCTTAATGCCCCTTAGTCCATCATGACTTACGCTGTCTTCACGCGACATATCCTCTTCCAGCCACTCAACCAAGCAATAATTATAGTTACTTTTTTTCTTTTGCTTGTTGCAGTTTACACCCGTCTCTCTCGGGCTGGTTTTCTATGTAATCTGAAGGGTTCTCGGTTAAGCACCATCATGCTCTCGGTGAGCACACCAATGTATCACTTCCATCTCAAGTCCTATCTCCACATAGTAGGTTCTGTTTTGTCTGTTCGAATAGCACCGTGCTATAGAAATTATCTACTTAAAGTATTGCAGAAACCACTAGCAATGTATGGATAGTTATAAATCCACACCATAAGATTGTGGTGTCAAATCAGTCTATTGAAAACTTGAGTGCTGAATAATCACGCTGTCTTAACGTAAACATAGGCCTCTTAGCTCTCTCTCTCTCTCCCTCTCACCCTCTCTCTAGCGTGTTCTCTTCTGCAACAAGATATGTTAGTAATTAAATAAACACTGCCATCTGGTGCGTGACTTAAGTAAATGCATTAGGATTATGAAATATAAAGAAAGCGCATCTATGGAAAATAATGGTGCTAAAAATGGAAAGACAAAAACACATCGTCGCAAAATCTGTTCAAAAACCTCTGTGGCGCCCATTATTATTTCAACCAGGGGAGCAAAATCCAAACTTTTCATATAGTAATAACAATTTTGTTTGAAGAAAATAAACAGGTTATGTGAACTGCCTTATCCTTTTTGTTCTCCCTCTTTTGTCCAGTCAATTCATCCCTCTCTCCCTCTATCGCTTTCACTCTCCGTGCCACTCTACTCTTTGTTATTTGTCCCGCTTTACTTTCGGGCCTTCCTTTCTCCTTTCTATCCCCTCATTGTTGCCCTCATGTTGCTTGTATTTTCTTCTCTCTTGCACCTTCGCTTCTGTCTCTCACTCCTTGTATTTCTGTCTCCCCCATACCTCACTCTTTCTTGTGTTCTCTGCCCATCCCTTGCCTTGCCTTGCCTCTCTCCCATTCTCTTCTCTCAGTGTTGTCTCTCTCGTTCTTATTTTTCTTCCCTTTCATCCTCAATTTGTCTTTTTATTGTTTTGCACGATCTTAGACCAGTAGTCTTTATACTTTTTGGTATCAAGCCCCCTTTATTAAAGAATCACTTTGGCCGAGAGCCCCTAATTTCTCGAGCTTAAAGTTGAACATTTTTTTGTAGGCCAGTGGGATATGGAGCGAAGGAATGTACTCTAATAAATGTTTACAGTGACATTCAGTTATCGCGAACATTTGAGGGAATGTCCGCCAAAAGATTTACGACAGGCGAAGACAACCATTGAAGGTCTTCCTTCAAGGCCTTCCTTCAGCCTGCTGTTACTTTAGGGTGGCCGAGGTGGGAGCAGTCACCTTGCCTTTGGTGTCTGTAGGGTGGTGGTATAGACATGCTTAAAAGTGTGTGTGTGTGTGTGGGTGTGTGTGTGAGGGCGTGCTCTGCTGTTTGCACAGGTGTTAGAAATGCTCGGATTACTAACAGGTAATCTTCACTACTCCGATTCTTCCTTCTTCGTCCCATTCCAAACGAATAGCGTGAAGTGCCCTCTTCACTCCTTACATCACTTTTAGAAAGCGACCTCTTCCCTTTCTATGAAAGGGAAGAAGGACAAGGAGCATATAGCCCCTCTTCTCCCTCAGAACTATCTGCATATGACCAAGAACCACAACACCGGCTGATGAAAGAACAGGGAGGTAGGGAGGGACGTACGGAATGGGACGAGGAAGGAAGAATCAGAGTAATGAAGATTACCGGTAAGTAATCCGAGCATTACCTCCTCATCGTTCCTTCCTCGTCCCATTCTGAACGAATGGAGATATGCCCAAGCAAGACCACTTTCAGCAGCCACACGAAAAAACCAAAAGGAATACAATCAGTGCAGTGCAAAGTTTAACAAGGCACACAAAAACCCCCCAAAAAACAGAGACCCTGGAACACCATAAACTACAAGCCAGTGACCTGAATAGTCCAAACACAAGAAGTCAACTCAGGAGGAGGAAGCAGCCGCGATCAAGACCTTGGAACCAAAGGACAATTCAGAACCCTGAGCAATGTACAACCTGTAATGGGTAATGAAAGTGGAAGGAGAGGACCAGGTGGCAGCCTTACTAAGATCCTTGAGGGGGAGGCCAGACCATTCAGCCCAGGAAACAGCCATCCCATGAGTGGAAGGGGCCTTGACCCCACCAGGAACCTCCCAACCCTGGGCCTGGTAAGCCGAAAAGATAACAGACATAGTCCAACAGGACAGGGTGGAAGAAGAAGGCTGTCCGCCCTTATGCACAGGCCCAAAGCTGACAAAAAGGTGGTCAGAGAGACGAAACTCATAAGACCTAGATAAATAGATCTTCAATGCACGGAAAACATCCAAAAGGGACAAGGAATGGTCAGAGATCAAAGCCTCCAGAGGCAGAACAAGAAGAGAACAATATCCTGCTCCCGATGAAAGGAAGAATTCACTTTAGGGAGGAATTTAGGATCCAAGGAAAGGATAACCCGGTCCTCAAAAAGGCACAGATACAGGGGCTACAAATGAAGTTATTAAGTTCACCCAAACGCCTGGCAGTTGTAATGGGAACTAGAAAAAAAACTTTTTAAATTCAGGAACTTAAGGAAAACAGACTCCAAAGGCTCATACACTGGGGAATTCAAATGTAGCAGGCAACAGGTAAGACACTGGGAATGGCCCAGTGTGGAGAAAAACCACCAGTGGAGGAACACCAAGGCACCAGCAGATATATCAGGGGATGCTGTGCAAAGCACAGGATGCCCATCCCCACCACCGGGAAACAGGGCACCTCCACAGCACTGGAGGCACCTATGCAGCCAGAAAAATCACCCGGGAAAAACGCACCTGGAGCGCACAACAAAAAGTAGAAACAACCGGCAAGAAGCCGGTCTGACATTATGCGTAAAACCGGCAGCACTCCAACAGCTGCGAGAAACAGGAAGCAGTGCCCATGCAGCTGCACCCACCATTACATAAGGAAAAAAGAAACTTCAAAGGGCATCCAGGCAGTCGAAACAGCACCCGACGTGAAGACGAAGTGTACAAAAAAAGAACGGATAGTTCCAGGGGAGAGGAGGGGCTATAGGCTCCTTGTTCTTCTTCTCTTTCATAGAAAGGGAAGAAGTAGCTCTCTAAAAGTGTCATGAGGAGTGAAAAGGGCACTTCACTCCATTTTTTGAGAAAGGGACGAGTAAGGACGATGAGGAGGTAATGGGATTTCTCTGGTTGGCAATCAGTTTGAACTCTGTCCAATCAGGGTCCCTCATTCTAGTCAGGGCAATGGAGATACACACTTGGATATCCCCTGCTCACCCCATTGGTAGCTTGGGACAAGCTGTCAGGCTTATCTCAAAGGCAATGCATAAAGTAATTGTCCCAACACACACAGTATATGGTGAAAACACTACAAAATGGACACCACAGCAGTTTAGAAAAATAGATAATATTTATCTGAATCAAAGAAGACCAAAACAACAAAAATCCAACATACACAAATCAAGATATGAATTTTCAAAGTAAAAAGAGTCTTACTCCATAGAAAACAATGGAAACATTGATTTTACACAAATACCTGGTTTGTGTCAAAAATAAAGCCACACGGGCAAGCAAGCAATGGAAAAATCTGCAATATGTTGATTCCTTAATCAGAAGTTAGGCCGTGTGTCGTTTCTTCTCCAGTCGGGTATAGCCTGCGTCGTTTTCCTCTCCTGCAAGAGAGCGATGCGTCAATTTCCAGATCCATGCAGGGTCATGATGACTTTTGAAGCCCAGCGATGATGTGTAAGAAATCCAGTCACGGGTGTGGGAAAACCGTGCTGCATGTGGTTTGCGTTGTTATCAGCAGCGTCATTTCTTCAGCCCCAAAGCAGGTGAAACATCGTTTTTCAGGTGTGTTGCAGGTGGTGCATCAAAGGTTTCTCCACATGGATTCCTGTGTATGGATTTCCATCCTTTTTCCACCAGCTTCACCTTTCAAGGGCCCAGGAACTGGATGGGGCACCACTCTGCAGGGCAGGAGTCTCAGTAGAGAGTCCAGGTGCTGGCAGAGGAAGTCTTTGATGGCCCAAGACTTCAAAACAGGAGGCAAGCTCAATCCAAGCCTTTGGAGATTCTTCTCAAGCAGGAATATACCACAAAGTGCAGAGTTTGTCATCTTTCACAGGCAGAAGCAGCAACTGCAGAATGGTCCATCAAAGCACAGTCACATGCAGGGGCAGCACTCTTCCTCAGCTCTTCAGCTCCTCTCCTTGGTGGAGGTTCCTCTTGAATCCAGAAGTGATTAAAAGTCTGGGGTTTCAGGACCACTACATATACCCCTTTCTGCCTTTGAAGTAGGCAAATGTCAAAGGAAAGTCCCTATTGTTCACAAGATCCTGCCTTGTCCAGGCCTGGCCCCAGACACACATCAGTGGATTGGGACTGCATTTTGTGAGGGCAGGCACAGCCCAGTCAGGTGTAATTGACTACTACTCCCTCCATTCTAGCTCAGATGGCTCATCAGGATATGCAGGCTACACCCCAGCTCCCTTTGTGTCACTGTCTAGAGGGAATTCACAAACAGCCCAAATGTCAGTCTGACCCAGACAGGGAATACACAAGCAGGCAGAGTCACAGAATGGTTTAAGCAAGAACATGCCCATTTTCTGAAAGTGACCTTTTCAAACTAAAAATCTAAAAACCACCTTCACTAAAAGATGTATTTTTAAATTGTGAGTTAAGAGACCCCAAACTCCTGAACTCTATCTGCTCTCAAAGTGAAACAACACCTTAAGGATATTTAAAGGCAACCCCCATGTTAACCTATGAGAGGGATAGGCCTTGCAACAGTGAAAACCAAATTTGGCAGTAGTTCACTAATAGGACATGTAAAACACATCAGTACATGTCCCACCCTTTACATACACTGCACCCTGCCCATGGGGCTACCTAGGGCCTACCTTAGGGGTGCCTTATATAAAAAGGGACAGTCTGGACTTGGCAAGTGGGTACACTTGTCAAGACAAATTGGCAGTTTAAAACTGCACACACAAACAAAGCAGTGGCAGGTTTGAGCCATGTTTACAGGGCTACTCATGTGGGTGGCACAATCAGTGCAGAAGGCTCACTACTGGCATTTGGTTTACAGGCCTTGGGCACCTCTAGTGCACTTTACTAGAGACTTAGTAGTAAATCAAATATGGCAATTATGGAAAAGCCAGTTACACCTACAATTTCACATAGGGAGCACTTGCACTTTAGCACTGGCCAGCAGTGGTAAAGTGCCCAGAGTTAAAAAAAACAGCAAAAACACAGCCACAACATGGGGAGCTTGGGCAAAGCAGATAGGGAGTCCACACCAAGGATGCCAGGTGAGAAAAAAACCTTTCAGTGTCTTGTCCTATGCTGTACTTGTGTGTTGAGGGTGTCAGTATTTGCTGCCTTTCCCACAGTGCCTGTTTGAGAGGGTAGAACGCTGCTTTGCTGGTGCCTATCTTATGCACTTGTTCACTGAGGAAAGGAAGCTTGTGGAGCTACTGCCTCTAGAATACCTGTTTAGTGTGTGTGTGAAGCTTGCAATACAGCCACTGTTCAGGGTGTGATGGACTTTTCCTTCGCAGCTTCACATACTTTACATAGACTGTGTGTAAAACAATATTGCTCCATTGCCAGTGCTCCTTAATGGTATGTGTGTGAGAAGATTTCCCCAGTGTTGCTTCTGTAGTGAGGAGTCGCTATGACTCGCAAATTGCAAGTCGCAATTTGTGACTTACCTAAATCTGGCCCTTAATGTGAATGAAAATGTTCACTTCCTCATTCCTCTCCTGATTTACTCATCTTCTTCAGGTGGTCTACTGTTATGACTCAATTTTGTTTAACAGCACAAGTCCTGACTTGAAGCATTGTGGAGCACGTGTTATCCTATGCTTCTCCTATTTTCACTTCTCAGAATATTTTAATCATGATATTCTGACATACAACTTCCTCAATGTGTGGTTCAAAATTATGGATAACACGGGGGCTACTGTATTTTTTGAAGTAATGCACAAAATAAACCTTGCCTATTATGTGTTGCACAACTTAACCATGCATTAGGGTATACTAATCGACAAATTAGCATCAGCCCAGCGTACTCCTACAAGGTGCACAGAGGATGAATTTTTCATGTTTGAGGAATTAATATACCTTCACTGTAGCCATATGTCTGGTTGTAGTTTCACAGTAAGTGAATTGTGTTAAATCAAATATTAAATGTGGAGCATACCCCAGTCTAACCACACATCACAAAATGCTATTAACATAACTATGCCTGGAGATCTCCAACTCCACCTCTCCTACAGTTTTGTGTACAGAAATTTCAGGCATTTGTGCAGATACATCCACACACAGAGTTATAATAATTAGCAGCAAATGTGGTGGGATAAGAAGAAGTGGTTGGAAAATGAGAATATCTACTAATAAATGGGTGGGTTATACTAAACATTAAGGATGTGTTCAGGGAGGGACACAAATAACAAAAGACTCCCATTAAATTGTGAGACAACTGCTCAAACTTGGAGTGAGTCAACCATCACACATGGCTAATCACTGGTACTGCAAAACACTCTCATAGACATCAATGTGGTGAAAAAATAGTATTAACAACACATAGAAAAAATAGGAAATTAAAGGAGAAATATTTGTTAATTGCTTTTTTTTTTTTTTTTTTTTTTTTTTAAGTTTCAAAAGTTTTATTAAGAATATATAAGGCGGTACATACAGCATATAAACAAACTGTTTAGCTTTCAAAACATTGTTTTTGTTCGTTTACCACAATTATTTCCATTGTAAGCATATATACATGTACTGTCCGGTAAGTAAAAATTCCCAGTGGCATAGTTGAGTTGCGTACCCTTATTTTGAAGAAGAGTGGAAAACAGGTGAGGGGGGGTGGTAAAGGGAGGGGGAGCGAGGGTAGGGTTGTGTAGGAGGGGTTGTTCTTGGTATAGGGGAGAGGCAAAATAGTCATATGAAATGGGGAGGGGGAGGGAAGGGAAAGAAAGAGGGAGAAAGAGGAAAGGTAATCGCGGGGGAATGTAGAATGAAGAGGCTCGAGGTAGGCAGGGGGTCTTTGTATCCTGAGACTAGCTTGTTCAGGGCTAAGAGTAGATCGTTCTGTACTTCTCCGTCTGTAGCAAGTTAGTTATTATCTAGGGGTAGATAATATGTATGATAGGTATGGTAAGGTCGGTTAGAGAATGTCTGCATCTTATATGAGTTGATTTCTCAGTCCTTGTTTGTGTTAGGAAGCGACTTGTATTACTATGTTGGGTAGTTCAGGGTCTCGGGCATGTGACAAAATTAGAGGCATGTGGATTGATAAAGAGAGGGAAAAAAGAGAGAGAGAAGAGAGGATAGCGTAGTTAGGGAGAAAGAGAGGGGGCAATAGGAAGTTAAATGTGTTTCCGGAGTCTAGGATTCTCAGAGGGTAATTGGTAATTAATATTCCCTAATCATTGATCATTGAACATTGGTCATCCGTTGGTCATCCACCAGCCGCTTCATGGTCTCTTCAAGAATGGGCGCCAGACCTCCTCAAACTGTTCTGCTTGGTCCTGTAGGTTATAAATCACTCGTTCATGGGTAGCCGTTTGATACATGGCCGTCATCCATTCCATGGGTGTGGGGGCAATGCTAGATCTCCAGTGCCGGAGTATGCATATTTTGGCCGTGGCTAGCGCCGTATGGATTAATCGTTTATGTGCCCGCGATAGGGAGGGATACGGGCGAATGTCATGTAAAATGATAAATGCTGGTGGGGTCGGTTTTGGTATCTGTATGAAGTCCGATAAGGCGAGGCGTACCGCGTCCCATAGTGACTGTACCGTGGGGCAGTGGCATAAGATATGAAGTTGGTCGCAATATGACTCTGTGCATCTCCAACAGTTCGCGTGAGGTATCAACCCTGCCCTGAAAAGTTTAACGGGGGTCCAGTACCATCCCTGAAGGATTTTAAATAGGCAAAATTTCAGGCGTGCTTCACGTACGCCCCTGTCGAGGGCTTCTAGTATGTCTGGCCATTCTTCGTCCGTGTAGGTTATCTCTAGTATGTCCTGCCACTTTAAGCGTAGTCGTTCAAGTAAAGGCTGAGAGTAAAGGTGGTTAGTTAATTCGGCATAGAGGCCAGCCAAGACGCCTTTTTGTCGGCCCCATTTCTGAAGATAGGTGACGATGGGTGAGGTTTTGAGCAGCCACGGGGGGGTTCCTAATGTTCTCCGCATACAGTGTTTGAGCTGTAGATATCGCCACTCCTGGTTACTTTGGATACCGAATTCTTCCTGGAGGGAGGCGAATGTGCGGAAGCTATCTCCGTCTATTATGTGAGATATATTGTGAATACCTGCGTCGGACCATTGGGGCCATCTGAGAATAGTCCCTCCTATTTTAATGCTTTTATTCCCTGCTATGGGAGCCTGAGTATGCAGGGAGGGGTGTACTCCTAGTAGTCGATGGGCTCTGCACCACGCTGTGTTTGTAGCCTTGAGGATGGGGTTAGTTAAGGGAACGTGGTCGGCGTATGTTCCTCCCATCTCCGTATACTGTCCATATAGGAGTTTCTCTGTGATCACCCATTGCGGTGGATCGGCTATATCCGGAAGCGTATATATTAGCTGTGAGAGTTGGAGGGCCAGAGAGTATTGTTCTACCGAGGGTAGTCCTAATCCTCCGTAGAGCCGTCGTGCCAGTATTATTGCAGGTTTCAGTCTTGGGCGTGAGGAGCCCCAGACGAAGGCCCTTATGGATGCGTCTATTAATCGGAGTGAGGAAAGAGGTATCTGTAGGGGAAGCATGCCTAACACGTATGTGAAGCGTGGTAAGGTGACCATTCTGACCGCCTGTGTCCTGCCCCACATGGACAGGCCTAGTAGGGACCATTTGGCAAAGTGTTGTTTCATTTTAGATATAAGGGGGTCTATGTTGTCCCTGACCATATGTTCTAGACCTCTGTTAATAAACGTTCCTAAATATTTAAGGCGGGTCGGGGTCCATTTGAATTGAAGGCCATGTATCGCTGCCCTCGTCGTTATGCGGGATAATGGTAGTGCCTCACTTTTATCCCAGTTTACCCGATATCCGGATAGGGATGCAAAGTCTTCTATAGTGGAAAGTAGTGCTGGGAGCGAGGTTTCTAGATCGGACATTGTTAACAGAATGTCGTCTGCGTAGAGATATATTTTGGATATGCCCCCGGTGATATGGATCCCTTTTATTTGGTGAGAATTTCGTATGGTGGCAGCTAGGGGTTCCATGGCCAATAAAAATAGAAGTGGCGACAAGGGGCATCCCTGGCGTGTGCCCCTTCCGATAGGGAATGGGTCTGACATGATGCCCCCACAGTTGACCTGTGCTGTGGGGTGGTCATATAATAAACGTACTTTAGAGATAAATTGTTCCCCCAGGCCAAAATGCTTCATGGTTGTGAATAGGTAGGGCCACTCAATGCGGTCGAATGCTTTCTCCGCGTCTAGGGACAGGGCTAGGGCTTCGTCAGGTAATTGTATGGATTCTAACAGTGTATGGCAAAGAGTTCGCATATGATTTCTGGAGGTACGGCCTGGTACAAATCCTACTTGGGTATTGTGAATCAACGATGGTATCACCTTGCGGAGCCGCGCTGCTAGAACACTGGCTAGGAGTTTGACATCCCCATTCAAAAGGGAGATAGGACGGTAACTGCCGCAAAGAAGGGGGTCCCTCCCTGGCTTAGGCAAGATGACAATCGTGGCTTTATTGGATAGAGCGCCAAGGGAGCCTTCTTGACATGCTTCCGTCAGTGCTTCATGTACTGCGGTTATTGCCTCCTCCCCAGCCCATTTATAGAATTCCGCAGGGAATCCGTCCTCTCCTGGTGATTTATGGTAGGGGAGGCTTGTTATAACTTGGGTTATCTCTTCTTTGCTTATGTTACCGTCCAAGAGGGCCCTGCCTGCCTCAGACAGACGGGGTAGATTGGCCGCGGCAAGGAATGTCTCCATTTGTGTTTGATCTGTCGTTGTTTCAGGAGTGTACAAATGTCGGTAGTACTTGGCGAACTCGTTTACAATGTCTTGTGGGCGAGTTAGCACTGCTCCTGAAGAAGATGTTATGGCCGCAATGGCAGAGGCTGCCTCTCTTTGTCGGAGCTGCGCCGCTAGGAGGCGACCTGCTTTTTCCCCTTGTTCGTAATGGCGGCCTCGCAATTTTTGCAGTGCGTATTCCGCCTGAGATGTATAGAGTTCATTGTGTGCCATGCGGGCCTGTTCTAAGGCGTGTCGCAGCCTAGGGGATGGTTGGGCGGTATATTGTTTAGTGAGGTCCCGTATCATGGTCTCTAAGGTGGTTTGGCGGGCTATCCTGTCTTTGTTGGCCAGTGCTGCATCTCGCATCATATTCCCTCTTAGGGTTGCTTTTGCTGCCGCCCATAGGATCCTTTTTGAGGATACAGTGCCTGAATTCTCGGCCATGTATGTGGTTACATGAGCTTTTAATTGTTCCTTCCCTTGTGGAGAGCGATATCTGTGTACAGCCAATCGCCATGGTTTACGACCAGAGAAGGAGAGTCCCACCTGGATCCGGATTAGTATTGGGGAGTGATCTGAGAGCCCACTGTCTAGGATACAGGTGTCTTGTATATGAGGGATTACAGTGTGTGATACTAAGAAATAATCCAGACGCGATTGGGTGCCATGGACGGTGGATAAGAAAGTATATTCCTTATCTTTCGGGTGTTGTATTCTCCAGCAGTCCACCAGACCGACGTCAGTGGTCAGGTCTGTCAGAAGCGCTCTGTCGTGATTGTTACATACATCGACAGGGCCTGTCCTATCCATTATGGCGTCTTGGACGAGATTCCAATCTCCCCCGATTATGTATCGAGTAGTTCCGATTTCTGTCAGGAGGCGATTTAGCTGTAGAAGGAATGGGCGTTTTGGGCCGGTTGGTGCGTAAACGGATCCCACGCATAAAACAGTGTCCCCTATTTTTAATTTAGCAAATATATACCTTCCTTCCGTATCATTCCAGGTTTTAATGATAGTGACCGGGAGGGATTTACGCACTAGTATCGCCACTCCACATTTGCGGGGTCCGTTACTTCCAGATTCCTGACTCGTTGGACGGCAGCTGAAGGCAACCCTCCCTACCCAATCCCGTTTAAGTTTACTGGATTCCAGAGTGTCAAGGTGTGTCTCTTGAATCAGGGCTATATCTGTTTTTTTGGATTGAAAATAGGACAGTATCTTTTTCCGCTTAACATAGCTCGTCATGCCGTGTACATTCCAAGAGAGTATGCGTAATGGTCGCGTCGCTTGAGGGTGGGGCTTCGACATATTGGATAATTGTGAGTAAGTAAGCACCCTGTGGGAGATATTGACTTAGTAGTTAGAGTGGGAGTTGTGTTTCGGTATGATACGGTGTTTTATTTTATTTTATTTTATTTTATACGGGGGTTAGGAGCTGGTGGAGGCCAAGGGAATCCTCTGGAGAAGAAAGAGAAGAGAGAGGAGAGGGTGAAGGAAGAGAGGTAATATAAGTAGGACGAGAGCCAGATGGAGGGGAAATATGAGGGAAAAAGAAGGCAAGGAGAAATGAGAGGGAGAAGAAAAGAGGGAGAAGGGGGGGAAGGGATGGATGCGTGTGCTGAAGTTGAGATTGAGAGTATAGCAAGAGAGCGTGCAATTTGGGGGAAGAAGTGCGGAAGGGTAGGGATGAGGGAGGTTAGGAGTCCAACCTCCTTCGTTCGTTAGGTCTGTAAACGGCGGGACCGATTTCTCTCGGAGCTCTTGTGCCGTCGGGCGGTCTCGATCGGGGGGGGGCGAAGGGGGGAAACAGCAGACAGCCAGTTATCGATATGTCGGTGATAAGGAGGGGTGGGGGGGGGGGGCACACAGCAGTGCTTATGTTTATATATCGGGAAGTGGGTCTGTTCATCGGTGGTTAGTGGCTAGTGTATTAGTTATATAACTAAAGTGTATATTGGCAGAAGTAATGATCGGTTAATAACTATAGTACCTGAGCGGCGCTGGAGAGGAGGGAGGGGGTGTCGGGTGTTGATGGGGTATGGTGTTTAGGATGTTGTGCCTAGCACTTGATGTTGTATGGTATCGTAGGGTGTTTAGGAGTTCATAAAATAGGGTAGTAAATTAAAGTAGGGACTGGGCAGACAGAAAGACCGAGACCGGCTGGCGAGGGGAGGGGAGGGGCAGGGCAGAGGAGGGGGGGGGGGAGAGAGCTCAAACAGAGTATTATAGTTCTCGCGTATGCATGGGTACATAAAGATACCAATATACAGTATAATATAATACTTCCTGAGCATTTCTTTTCAACTATAACACTGCCTCGTCTCATCTCGCCTTACAACTGTTCAATGACATATTAGGTTGATCAACATAACATATCCTGGCATCTTATCACATTATCATGTTAGGAGCCATTATGCCAAACGTCTCTCTATTAATCGTAGGATAGGTAATGAGTGTAGCTGAGCCCCGGGTTACGCGAGGATAGTGCGTATCTCATCCTATTACTAACTCCTTGCCGTGTATTATTACATCATAATACTGACCTACTAAGGTCTTGCATGGTATGTGCCACCTTCATAGTCGTTCTGTTGTTGGTGATAGTTTAAGATAGTAATAATGATTAGGATGGGGGTAGGTACGAACATCTGGGGAAAAGAATAGCTAATAGTTTATAATTTACATTGTGATGTTATAATGTGGTGTGGAGTGGCAGTGTAGAATGTCCTAATATTTCGCTTTGTTATGCGGTAGTATGTTGTATTATGCCCTCGTGTTCTATTTTTTTTTTTTTTTTTTTTTTTCCCCCAGTTTCTTATTGTAGAATAAGGTAAAGTCAAGTAGTGGGAGCTTTGATATGTTTCAGGTTATATCGTATTGTGTGTCCCTGTATTGGAATTAATTTATCTGTACGTTGTCTAGTCCCATCCCTTGGGGTGATAATGGGGGCTAAACGGGTCTAATGTCGGCGCTGGTCGAGTGTGGTGTGTATTAGGAAAGTTTCACATACTTTGTTGTTTACTACCATGAAATACTTTGCAGTGTGTGGAATGTAAGGTAAGTTCCATGATAGTTAATTAGTGTTTATTTTTTGTTATCTGTTTAATGCCCCTGTTACCTTGTTACCTTGTTATAGGGTTATAGGGTTGGGACCGGGCCCTTATTCAACATACAGTGAGTTGGTAGGGTCTGATCCCTGTTCTAGTAATCGTCATCTGTTGTGTGCTGAGGGCAAATAACGATTTACCGGTAGTTTCCATTACAGGGCCTCGGCTCTAGTCATAAAGAGCATATATTTTTCATGTATCTGGTTTTAACATTGATACTAGCAGTCTTAGACAATTACAATAGTAATACACATATGATCTGGAAAGGTACTCATCCTTCCGCGGAGTCTATAGTTGTTATTTTCGACTCTCTGGCGATAGTCCCATAAGTCGTCTTGTCGCGTTACCTTCTCAAGAAGACCCAGTTGTAGGCTTTAAAGGGGAGCGGGATTTGTCTCTTTCCGATAATTGGGTGTGGGTCACTGCTGCGTGTAAAATCTGGCCCCTGTCATCATATGATCTAGTTAGTCTCTCCATGTCTCTACCTCTATGACTGGCTCCGGTGTCGTGTAGAGCCGTCTTCACCTGTTCTATTCCCAAGCGGGGGGTTTCGGCCCTATCACTGCCTCCTGCAATGTCATGCTCACTGTCTGTGTTGTAAGAGTCCATAGGCTGGGATTGGAAAGAGTCAAGGAAGAGTCTCAATTCGTCGGGGTTATAAAAGTCCTTGGATACTCCATTTTTTGTAACCCACATTCTTGCAGGGTCAAAGAGACCGTATTTCATCTCTAGTTTGCGAAGCCGGGGTCGTAGGGCTAGGAAAGCCTTTCTACGTTCGTTGGTTTCCTTGGAGTAATCGGCGGTTATTCGGATCTCGTGCTGGTCTATTCGGAAAGGGCCGTGGTTGCGTGCTGCTTGGAGTATTTGTCGGGTTTGGTTATGCCGCAGCAAGCATGCGATGATTGGGCGGGGTCTTGAGGAGTTGTCAGAGCGTTTTGGGCCTATCCTGTGTGCCCGTTGGAATTCTAGCGGCGGGTCAAAGTCCAATGGAATCATTTTTGGAAGAGTGGAGGTCAGAAAAGTCTGCATATCCGAGCCTTCTTCGTTTTCCGGGATCCCAAGTATGCGGATATTGTCTCTCCGGCTCCTGTCCTCCATGTCCGTTAGTTTGCTCCTGAGGTAGATGAAGTCTTGTTCTCGCACCTGAGACGTGTTAATCTGCGTCTCTAGTGATCCCATGCGTTGTTCTAGCCCTGTCACTCTAGATTGAAAGCCGGCAATGTCAGATCGCATGGATTTGGTTTCTAGTGTCAATGAAGTTATAGAGGCGTCCATCCCCTCTATGCGACGGCTGACGGTGGTGATCTCTTGTAGTATCCTGTCCATAGTCGTGGATTGATCTTTATCAGGCATCGTGGTGAACTCGTTTAAAGGTGGCGATGTTTGAGGGTTTATCTTCGTGGGGGTTAGGCGTTTGTGTTGTAGCGCTTCTGAGAATAATAGTTGTCGTGCAGGCTTGCTGACAGGTTTATGGTTCGGTTTGTTGCCGGGCATCGCCTCAATTGTCTACAGAGTCTGACCACGTGGGGCCCGAGATTCCCTCCGTAGATTCCGATAAGGATTTAGATGTTCGGTGGCTTACACTGGTGTCAGTCCACTCCCTTCTCCTGTATCTCTATTCTCTTGGCTCTCCTCATCCCCGGTGCTCCCCCAGTCGCTCACCCCTCTCGTCCCCTCGCCTCCACGTGCCTCCCGTCGTGCCCCTCTGCCCTCCTCAGTATTAGTTGTCTGGAGGGGGGGGGAGAAAGTTTATTATCTCAGCGGGAGGGTTTTTGTTGTCCCTCTGTGATGGAAAAGAGGAGAGAAGTCGTGCCTCTGCCTCCGATGATGCCGTTCTTATTTTGAAGAGATTCGATCCTACCTCTCTTTGGGTTTCTCTCCCGGCTGTCGAAGGGGCCGCACCCCTTTGCTGTGTCTTCCCGTCTCCCTGTGGGGGGGGGGGGAAGGTCCACGGGTGTTTGTTGGTGTCGTAGGGAGATGGATGCGGGTCGTCACGACTCCCGCAGTCCCTGCGGCCTGTTCAGCTTGCTCCTTGCTGCTACAGGCATGCCGTCCGCGGTCTTCCGAAGACGCGACTCCGCCCCCTTTTTCCAGGCCTTATCGGCCTGGGGCGAGTCGCGAGTTTCCTGCCTTGCGTCCCGCTCCTACGGGGTCCCCGGACATGGTTCCGTGTCGCCGCTGTTGTAGGGGTGGAGGGGCACCGAACCCGGTGTGTTGTCCGGCTGTCTTCTCGCCCCCGTCGCCCCTCCGGGACCGCCTCGGCGTGGAGCTCTCGCTCTAAGCGGCCATCTTGTTTCGTGGCCCGGCCACGCCCCCGTTAATTGCTTTATAAATTGTGTGTCCACTATGTTTATGATTTTTATAGTTTAGCAAGAAAATACGTTAATACTGTTTCATCAATTTTGTTTGCAACAAGGCTTGAATTACATGCAACCTAACTGCTAATGCAAGGGGCAAGGGGAATGAACAGTCAGGACTCCGCAACCCATCTACAGTTGTAACCCATCAGCACCTAATCATATACAGGCTTACCACATAAATAAAGAAGCCATGGTTTTGGTTCACAGCTTTGGTGGATATCTGTGCAGTTATGCCCCTCATATTTCAGGAGGAGAGAGGTGGTTTGCAGGCAAAGGATCAATATATTTATTATGTCCAAGGAAGTTGTCATTGCCATATACTGCTTCTCACATGAAGCGGTCCTTGACATAGCTGCAGACTAGGAAGATGAAAGTGTTTCATCTATAGCTCTTTCCCAGATCCCAGCAGTCTATGTAAAAATACTTCTGCACTCCATGTCCTGGTGAATGGGTCTTACCAGTGGGTCGGTGGGGACACTGTGGCCCATATTTATACTTTTTGAAGCAAACCAGCGCTGGCGCTGGTTTGCGTCAAAAATGTTACCGCGGCTAACGCCATTCCTACGCAGCATGCGGGCACCTTATTTAAAGAACGACGTTAGCCGGTGCTGCAGACTGGTCAGAGTAAAAAAGAAATGACTCAAAAAAGGCAGCACCGGCTTAGGGGAAAATGGGGGTTGTGCGTCAAAAAATGGTGCAAGTCAGGTTTGAGGCAAAAGTCATGCCTCAAACTGCACTTGCACCATTTTGTGACGCACAGCCCCCATTGAAATGACTCCTGTCTTAGCAAAGACAGGAGTCATGCCCCCTTCCCCAATGGCCATGCCCAGGGGACTTCTGTCCCCTGGGCTTGGCCATTGGGCACAGTGGCATGTAGAGGGGCCAAAATTAGGCCCCCCTATGCACTTAAAAAACAAAACAAAAAAAATACTTACCTCAACTTACCTGTACTTACCTGGGATGGGTCCCCCCATCCAGGGGTGTCCTCCTGGAGTGGGCAAGGGTGGCAGGGGGTGTCTCTGGAGGCAGGGAAGGGCACCTCTGGACTCCTTCCATGGTCAGAGACCATGGAAGTGAGCCCACAGGTCCCTTAACGCCTGCCCCCACCCAGGCGTTAAAAAACGGCGCACATCAGGCTGTGTGCCGTTTTTTAAGGCCCGCCCTCTCCTGTGCGTCAAAATGACGCAGGAGTATAAATAAGGCGCACAGGCCTTAAAGTCATTTTTTGGGCAGGAATGCCTACCTTGCCTGTCATTAACGCAAGGCAGTTTCCCACATCCAAAAAATGACTAACACGGAGGAATTTTGACGTCCGCGGGCATCAAAGTTTAAATATGGTGCACGGTTTGCGCCGAATGTGCGTCAAAATCTTTGACACACATTCGGCGCAAACAGGATATAAATATGCCCCTGTGTGTATTTGACAGGCATGGTGGTTCTGATGCTTGTGACAGGTACTGAGATGTATTACCAACAGAGTGTGCCAGTGCATTGCTGTAACACAGTCATGGCCGAAAGGCAACGGGTTGTAAGGGAAATTTGTGCTATTGCCCATGTTTATTGCACATAAAGTATAATGACTGCATCAACGTGGCTTTTCAGCCAGCACATTATAGGGAGCACAACTTCTGCAATTCACATCTCTGCCACTTAATCAAAGTGAAAGAGGTCTTCAATGCAAAGTCTTTCATGAAAGCACACATGACAGCTACATCTATCAACAGTTACCTCTTGTATGTCAGATAGCTGCTGAAGAATTTGGTGGAATGTGGCTAATAAGTAAGCTATAATAAATTAAATGAGGCTGCATGTGCAACCAGGTATGGCATTTCACACATAGTCCATTATTGCCTCACTAAATCACAACGAACACACATGTCCCGTGCAATGGCTCCATGTATGTATAGATAATGTAGTACATTTAGAAAAGAATCACATCAAAACAAATATTATATGACTTTGTTACAGGTGACACTGGTATGCTCTCTCTCTCCATATCCTCACAACATTCTGTTGTTCAACTACCTAGCCAGTCCCGGCTTTATGACCTGTAAAGAGGTGGGTCCAGCATGCATGTAGGGGGGGTAATATTTAATTAAAAAATACAGTTAAATAAAAACATAAAAACTTACCTTCTCCGTTGCAGTGCTGCTCCTCTCTCCCTCGTCGTCACACCAGACTGCAGGCACAGGCTCCAAGCCTGTCCTGCAGCTAATCCTGACGCTGTGCAGAGCAGCCCGAGATGGCCTGCCAAACACACATGCGCTCTGAGGGGAGTGCACAGTGCACTCCCCTCACTGCCCGTCACCTCCATGGCCCCGCCCCTTTCACCTTAAAGGGATAATAAACATAGGGGATAATTATACTTTTTGGTGCAAAACTGCACTAATGCAGTTTTGAGTCAAAAAGTTTACTGCCGACTCGCGCCATTACAAAGCGCCAGCCGGGCGCCAAATTTATGGAATGCTGCAAGCCGGTGCTAAACTTGGGCTAGCATAGAAAAAAAAGGTGCTAGCTGGGTGAGGGTGGCGGTAGAGGAGATGGCGGTTGAGCATAAAAAAATTACACTAGGCTGGTTAGAAGCAAAAACAATGACGCTAACCAGCCTAGCTTCATTTCCTGATGCACAATCATCCATAACACATGACTCCTGCCTTATAAAAAACACGAGTCATGCCCACAACCCCAATGGCTAGCACACGGGACCAGTGTCCCCTGGGCATGGCCATTGCACCCAGTGCCAAGCAGGATGCCCCATTTCAGGGCCCCCAATGGCACTTAAACATTTTACAAATACTTACCTATACTTACCCTACTTACCTGGGATTGGGTCCCCTTATCCTCGGGTGTCCCTCTGGTGTGAGTGGTGGTGTTCCTGGGGCTTGGGGTGGGAACCTGTGGGTCCATTCCATAGTGTTTAGCCATGGAAATGGGTCCAAAGGTCCCCTAATGCCTGGTCTGACCCAGGAGTTAAATAATGGTGCTAAGTAAGCTTAGCACCATTATTTCAGTCTACCTCCCATCCGTGCGTCATTTTAGCACAGGGGATAAATATGGCTCTATGGCAGAGGTCTTCAATCTGGGGGTCACGGAGTGCTGGAAAGGGGGTTGCACATTCCCCCAGCCGATTGTTAAAATGCCTCATGTGAACTATGATTTATTGGGTCTCCTGTGCTGTGAAAAACGCACAAATTTGCTCTATGATCTGATCTGCAAATGTAAAGGGTAATCTGCAACTGTAAAGGGTGCTTGGGAGCTGATCGAATCACTCAGAGCTTTGTGATGACAAACATTTATTCTTTTTTAGGGTTAGTGCAAAGAGTTAAAAGTGTGTGTTCTTTCAACTGTAGTTACACAGCACTTTATTCACCTGGAGGTGTTGAAGGGACAGCTATTAAAAAGAAGGTATTGCATATGCTCTGGTATTACTTAAGTCTACATTTTCGAAGCACAGTTTTATCTTAAACCTTTTTGTAGCAGCTTATCTTATACTGTGTGTAACGCAAATATAAAATAATGCCTTACATATTCATATGCTTTCTGTCACAGGCTGTGACCTTGTGGCACTAAAAATACACATCACTGTTCTCAACTGCACCAACCAAGATTTAATTCTGTCGCTCTCAGGTTACACACAGACCTCTGCGGTGCATTAATTAATAGAGGTTTCCTAGTGAACTACAGTGCATTTCTCAATGTATAACAACTTTCTTTTATTTATTTTTCATTTAAGCTGGCTGTTATTTTATATGTAGCTACCTGACGGTGAAAGACTTAAAAACAACTTAGAATATTTTTGGGTTTATTTATGAGAGGCTGGCACTGCTGGAACATCACTTTTTTTGATGCTCCAGCGGCACAAGCCTCTCAATCAACATATGAGGCGACACAAAGCCACCCTTCGTGGCTTTGAATGGCCTCATAGATATGGACTAAGACAAGGCAGTGCAAGCAACTGCATTGCCTTACTTTGCGTCAAGGAGGCATTCCATGGGCGTTGTGGTGGGTGTTCCTACGCAACACTCATGGATTTTGACGCTGCCAGATTTATAAAATCAAATAAATTGGAGCAGCGCCAAAACATTACGCCTCCCCAGAGCAGGCATAATGAGGAGAATTATTTTAATTTCTCCTTGTTTTTCCTCTTTCCATGTGTGTTGCTATCTGCTGCACATATAGAAATGCCTCAGTGGATTGTTTTTATGCAGGAAAGTTCCACTTCCTGCACAAAAACAATCCTGCCTACAATAGCACTAGGCAGCAATTTGTGCTCCAGTACAAGGGGAAAGGACAGAAATGCACTGTATTTCATAAATACGGTCGATTTCTGTCCTTTTGTATTGGCGTAGGGCAGTGTAGCAAGAAGACTTGTGGCATTGCCCTACTCCAAATCCTCATAAATGAGGACCTTTGTTTTTAGCTACACCTTTGACCATGCACCCACACTCACTGACCTTTGGTTTGCTAAACACTGTTCAATATTAGTATTATTTCTTCCCCATAAAGATGATTTTCTGTGGGAAATGTGGATATTTATTATTGTCGATGATGAGGAGTACCAGGTTCTAGAAAGTTTTGTCAGGAGGGGATCCTTACACCTACAAATCTTTGATAGGGCGTCCCAGCATCAAAATGTTTGAAGACCTCTGCTCTATAGGGATAGCATCACTTTTTGGATGGGAAAGCTTACCTTGCATCTCATTGACGCAAGGTGGGTTCACGCATCCAAGAAATGGCGCAAACTCCAATTATTTGATGCAAGACAAAAATACAGAGCTAAGTTTGCGCCACATTTATGTAAAAATAATCAATGCAAATGCAGTGAAAACAAAGTATAAATATGCCCCCTAGTTTATTATCCCTTTGGTGTGAAAGATTTGCAGCTTCTGCTGCTGGCGGGGGTTGCAACGCTCCTCCGCCCTAATGGAGGAGCCACCTCTGTACCTAGCCTATACCATGGAACAGTATGTCATGCATACATACATATATACATATCTGAGCCATCATTGAGCACCCTTTTGGGACCCTTATGTCACACTTTAGTTGTTTTGGTCATAAAGTTGGTTCTTCTGAATTCCCCAGATATTGTGTGCATTATAGCAGTATATGCTGCGTGTTACATACCATTACCATGGCCATAACTCATAATCTATGGCCCCATTTACATTCCTGGGGTGAGGCAATGAACAGAGGTCATAGTGTGCAGTTATGTGATCTGTAGCTTTATTTTTCACCAGTGCTCAGAGTTTGGTGGTTGTAATATTGTGGTTGGACATTGCTCAATGATGAATGGTGGACTTATATACTGTTCACTTATACCACCCACAGACAATAATACTGCACTACTAATTTACAATAAAGTGTGCAATGGTCAATTTATTGATACACTTAATGTTCACTTTCCCACAAATTCTATCATATTTATACACGTTGTCAATTCTAAAATCCTTTAAATACTTTAGACATGTATACATACATGACTTAGCCTTTAAATATTGTTCCTCCTATAAAGAAAACAACTACGTTTCATAATTTAACCACTGCCATTATATTAAATGAGATCTCTCCATGAAGATGGAGATCTTCCTACCCAGGTGTAGACTTCAGTTCTCGTGGCAGATATCTCTGTTTACTGCTACAAATGAGATATGACATACAGGAACAGGAGGACAACCAATTTCTGAGACATTCTGTTACATTATTTCATCACAACAGCATCCATCTCCACCCAGCTGCTCTTTTCCATATCTTAACCCCTAATGGTTAGGACAAAAGGAGAGGGCCCATTGCTTTACTAATAAACAGCTATAGAACATCTGTGAGAGGTTCCTCCAGCAGTAGTCTCAGGTTGTCCATAGGCACAGGATGTGCTTGGGGTATCCTCACACCCATATTCACAGCATCTCGGATTGACAACTTGGCCAACCATCCATACTAATCTGGAAAAAGTTGAGCTGTAGAAAAATTGTAAGTCTAACACGTATTAGATAATAAAAGTGTGGTTATGTTGTACACTCATGTCTCCAGCTTACTTTCTTTGTATTATGACCTTGTTGTCTGTAACATATTGTGTCATGTCAAATGAATGGATTGAATGATGATTATTTTTGTAATGCAAATGTAAATGCTTTTTCTTATTCAAACATAAGGAAATATTTAATATCTACTTAAATTAACTTTGTTTTTCTTTTCTATTGTACCATTACGTTCGGGCTACATTAGGTTATGACACAAGCAGACCTTGCATTTACTAGTATACATTTATCTGCCTGTTTAACCTAATGTAATACTTGAAATGGTCACTGTAATTTACAATACAAAGTGACCCCTTACATCATTGAACCATATGCTAAAAATGTATCTGTATTTAGAGATACCGTCAGTGAATACAGTTTCAGCATCCTCTCATGTACAATTTCTTTTTCTAGCCAAAATAAGCGTGTGAAACTTGGTAAGTTATTCTCCTTATCCAACATGCAATGGTGTTGTTTGGCCATGTTTAAAATATATTTTATACCTTTTTGGGGATTTCAAAAACTTGTCCATATGATGCATAGTCCTTTGTAATGTACAAAACAACTACAAAGCCTTCCACTCTAAGATTTGCATGCTAGAAAGAATGTTAAAGGGACTGATGCTTGAGGTGGGGTGGCTATCATGACCTGATCATATCTATGCACCGCAACTCTAAGGTAGTCAAAAAACAACGATCTCCTGAAGGAGTAACTTGTATGTACTCTGAATTAAGTTGGTATCAAAAGAATACAATCAATAGTTGAATTAAATAAAGAAAACATGCAGATGATAACGTGTACCACAAAGTAAATTATGAAAAGGATCTTCTTTTATGTATACAAGATAATTCAGCAATTTGTACCAATGCTTATACAGATACTTACAGTTAATGCTTACTTAGGGTCCAGGATGGAAAAATGTGAAAAGCACAACCAACCCACAATAATCACAAAACCTAAATTACAATGTATTAGCTCGTGATTAATGGTGATTGCTATATCCACCTGACATATCACATTCTTTCTCATCATAGTGCCTTAAGGGTAGAGAGTCCAGTTGAAAGTGGTCAAAGTTATGAATAAGAGTCAGAGAAGATGTACTGTCCATGTTTTGGTCTCAAATGGCTAAAAAGTCCACAAGACCATCTTCAGGACTGAGTGACGAAAACAAAGCCAAAGGACAGACTCCTGAGGAACCTGACAAGATACACAAATGGCAGTAAATATCCATTCACAACAAATACAAAAATCAGAAGGCCAAAAATAACATTAAAATGTGCCACAATCACCAAATGTGTGCTACTAGAAAACATATAGCACCACCAAAAACAGTAAAGTAAGATCACCAGTAGTGTATCTGATTAACCAACACTAAGGAAAGCACCTTCAAGAGTGCAAATAATCAAACCAGATTCATCACCAGAAACTTAAAACACTTACCAAGGAAATCATCCATACACTAAGCCATGTCCGACCTTTGATTGGTCATTTTACATGAGGAAACACACACGAGCCAAAGGAAAGCCACAAATGTGATTTCTTAGTCAAAATTGCTTTATCAAAAAGCTAAAGAAACAAAGGGCCTGATCCTGACTTTGGCGGATGGAATACTCCATCATAAATGTGACGGATGTCCTGCCCGCCGTTTTACAAGTTCCATAGGATACAATGGAACTTGCAATATGGCGGGTGGGATATCTGCAACGTTTGTAACGGAGTATCCCATTTGCCAAGGACATAATCAGGTCCTGACTAGCACTGGCACCAAGACGCTATAAAAGCGCGTATCTGTGGCCATTGAACAGAGCACATGACCCATCAAAGAACAAAGGCCAAAATCTTGGAATTGTAAAGATTTCAGAAAAACATGTTTCCCATAACTTAAAATACACTCTCCACAGATTAATAAACTGTGTATGGCAGCACAAGAGCCACCAAAGGGAAGCAAATCATCCAGATATTGGCACCAGTAATGAGTAGCACCAGTAATGATCTCCTGAACTGATAAAAAATACCTGTTGAGAAGAGCATTACTTTCAAGGATCTTTGTCTAGCTCATAAGGCTCTTGACTCGGCAGGGTCTGAATATCTCTGTTCTTCTTTACAATGGTATGTGCCAGGTCATCAGCTTAGGTCAGCAGGACTCCATTTGATTTCTGTCCCTCATAGTCGTAAGGCTAGGTGGGGTGACAAAGCTTTTACAATAGCAGCACCCAAATGCTGGAACACTCTCCCCTTGTCCATTAGGAAGAAACATAACTTCCTGTCTTTCAGGAAGCAGCTAAAAACTTGGCTCTTTCTACATTAATTCCTGCTATTTATGGTAGCTTACCATTCCCTCTCTTGGTGCTTTCTTTACTCTCACTTGTTGCTGCTCATCGCTTTGATACTACTGCCTGAATGCACTTTACAAATGAAAATACAAATAAATCAGTCATACAATTGTTAATAAAAGATTGCTAATAGAAGATCTGCCGCCATCTAGTGGAGGGGCCTGCCAATCAAAGCAGCATGTAAGAAACTTATACTGAAGTCACACATCACTCATGAAAAGGTATGACCAGAGATATGACCAAACCAATCATAATAGGAAAAATACAGTCAATAACAAGGAAATATAATGAGAAAACTAGAAGAAATATGCAGAAAAAAATTTATTGAAAAATTCAGAGAATAAACAAGTATGTACTCACAATCTGGGACATGAGTTAATTACAGCAATAATACAGAATGGAACAGCTTTAAAGATTGGCCAAAGACTACCATTCAACTTGATGGTTGAGGCCTTTCTTAACAGTGTTACCTTGCTAGATCCATCTGTTTTCCTTTAATACGAGCAACTGATTCACATGTTTTCTCTTGGAGTTACCAATCATTTCAAGTGCAAACCATTTCATTTCATTTGCAGCCTCAGCAAAGGTTCTATAATGATCAAGTAAAGAAGCGTTTTGTACATTACATCAAATTCGAGATTGGTGTTGTAGAATGAGGACCTTCTTAGTGGTTTCACAAATATATTTGACTGTACAAGGACATTCGATGCAATAAATTACATTTTTGAGGAACAGTTAGAGAAATGTTTGAGTTGCCATACTTTTCCTTTCGCGATGGATGGTGTCCAATAACTGGTGCAAGACCTCATAGCTGCATCATTGTAGTTGTTTGGGGTTCTGCATTTGCCTTTATAAATCTGTCTCTCTGGGTTCTGGTCCTCCCAAAGGAAAACATAGATTTTTCCTAGAAAAGGTTTCTGATTGTGAGAGATGCCAGTCTTTTTAGATGATTTTTTTGTATCTTATTGTATTCTATTAGAAATATAGTTACACATGCCAAACAAGAATTGTTGGACCTGGCTTTTTGACAGGGACATCCCCAAACTTTTTGCCTCCTTCCTCCTAATTTTTCTGACCTGTTGTTGTTGGCTTTTGACCTCTGAGCACTTTACCACTGCTAACCAGTGCTAAAGTGCATATGCTCTCTGTGTAAATTGTACTATTGATTGGTTTATCCATGATTGACTATTTAATTTACCTGTAAGTCCCTATTAGAGTGCACTACATGTGCCTAGGGCATGTAGATTAAATGCTACTAGTGGGCCGGCAGCACTGGTTGTGCCACCCACCTCAGTAGCCCCTTAACCTTGTCTCAGGCCTGCCATTGCAAGGCCTGTGTGTGCAGTTTCACTGCCACTTCGACTTGGCATTTAAAAGTACTTGCCAAGCCTAGAACTCCCCTTTTTCTACATATAAGTCATCCCTAATGTGTGCCCTAGGTAACCCCTAGAGCAGGGTGCTGTGTAGGTAAAAGGCAGGACATGTACCTGTGTAGTTATATGTCCTGGTAGTGTAAAACTCCTAAATTCGTTTTTACACTACTGTGAGGCCTGCTCCCTTCATAGGCTAACATTGGGGCTGCCCTCATACACTGTTGAAGTGGCAGCTGCTGATCTGAAAGGAGCAGGAAGGTCATATTTAGTATGGCCAGAATGGTAATCTAAAATCCTGCTGACTGGTGAAGTCGGATTTAATATTACTATTCCAGAAATGCCACTTTTAGAAAGTGAGCATTTCTTTGCACTAAAAACTTGTTGTGCCCTTCAATCCACGTCTGGCTAGGTTTAGTTGACAGCTCCTTGTGCATTCACTCAGACACACCCCAAACACAGGGTACTCAGCCTCACTTGCATACATCTGCATTTTGAATGGGTCTTCCTGAGCTGGGAGGGTGGAGGGCCTGCCCTCACACAAAGGACTGCCACACCCCCTACTGGGACTCTGGCAGACAGGATTGAGCTGAAAGGGAACTTGGTGCATTTCTTAGAGACTCTTTGAAATCACCCCCACTTCAAAGGCACAACTTAGTATAAAACAGGGCCTCTGCCCTACCTCATCAGACACTTGCTGGAGAAGAAACCTGAACCAGAAACTACATCCTGCCAAGAAGAACTGCCTGGCTGCTCAAAGGACTCACCTGTCTGCTTTCTCCAAAGGACTGCTGTCTTGCTGTTGCCCTGCTGCCTTGCTGAACTCTTGTCTGGCTGTGAAAGTGCTCTCCAAGGGCTTGGATAGAGCTTGCCTCCTGTTCCTTGAAGTCTCAGGACCAAAAAGACTTCTTCCTTTCACGTGGACGCTCCGTGCGCCGAAAATTTCGACGCACAGCTTGTTTCGCGGCGAGAAAAACGCCGCACACCGACGCTGATCAACGCGACGCCCTCGGGACGATCGAGACTTCGACGCACAACCTCGCAAGGACAAAGCCGCCCGACTTCCAAGGAGAAATCGACGCGACGCCTACCGTGAGTGCGAAACTTTGACGCACGGCCTCGCAAGGACAACGCCGCCCGACTTCCAAGGAGAAATCGACGCGACGCCTGCCGTGAGACCAAAATTTCGACGCACGGCCTCGCAAGGACAACGCCGCCCGACTTCCAAGGAGAAATCGACGCGACGCCTACCGTGAGATCGAAACTTCGACGCGCAGCCCCGCAGAACGACGCGCAGCCGGAAAATAAGCAGGAGAATCCACGCACAGACCCGGGACATCTGGTAATCCTCGCGATCCACAAAAAGAGACTGTCTGCGCGCCGGAAAACGACGCCCGACTTCCCCGCGTGGAAAAGAACGACGCAAGTCTGTGTGTGCTGAGCGGAAAACGACGCACACACCCCTTTTTCCACGCATCTCTTCTCCTGTGGCCCTCTGAGGAGATTTCCCACCAGAAACCAGGTACTCTGTGCTTGAAAGACACTTTATTGCTTTTTAAAGACTTAAAGACTCTTAATATCACTTTTCAGTGATATCTTTACAAATTCGTATTGCAACTTTGATCGTTTTGACCTACAATTATCCAGATAAATATTCTATATTTTTCTAAACACTGTGTGGTGTATTTTTGTGGTGTTATACTATGGTGTTGTATGATTTATTGCACAAATGCTTTACACATTGCCTTCTAAGTTAAGCCTGACTGCTCGTGCCAAGCTACCGGAGGGTGAGCACAGGCTGATTTTGGATTGTGTGTGACTTACCCTGACTAGAGTGAGGGTTCTTGCTTGGACAGAGGGCAACCTATCTGCCAACCAAAAACCCCATTTCTAACATTGGTGATCAGCGGTGAGGATAGGACTTGTGTTTGTGCAGTGACATACAGTAGCTAAGTATTTCACTACCTACCCACAGTTGAAGGTCAACTTGATTTTTCATCTTTTTTGGCTTTTTGTTCTCTGATGTCCTCCTGGATATACTAGTGATATTTTGGACTTTGGATTTTGTTTTTTGCTGATAAGATCTTATCAGAATGGGATTGCTTACCAACTCATGCTTTGTTCGTACTGACCACCTCACTAAGGCTGACCTAAGGAAGCTTTGCAGACAATGGGGCCTTCCTGTAGCAAGGAGATCTACTAAAGCGGAGATGCTCCATCACTACATAGTCTGGGGGGAGGAAAGATGGGCAGAGAGAGAGGCAGCAAGAAACCAAATGACTAAGTACCCCTCAGATGAGGAGGAAGACTACTCAGATGAGGAGGAGGGCTACTCAGAGTTGGACAGTGACCCAGAAATAGATGAATGGCTCCGAAGTCAAAGGCGACAGGAGCAACAATTAGAGGAGTATCTTGCAGAGGTTGAGGCAAAAAGACTTTTAGCCCTGGAAGAAGAAAAGATTGCAGCTCAAGAGCTGAGCGGTAAAGAGCTGAAACTGGAGGCCGGAAGGGCTGAGTCCAGTTCAGATGGTGGCAGCAAAAATCTTGCATCTAGTACTGCTGAAGAAGGGCACAAGCCCAGAGATGTGGTGCCCAACTTGAAGAAGGGAGTTGACACACCCCAGGTAGTTCAAGGGTATGAGGTAGTTCCCGTTATGCACAGGGTCCCTGAGAAGGATTGGGGAACTGGCACAGGGAGTCATATTCCTACTGGGGGGAGGGACACTTTACTGACTCTAGCAGAGAGTGACAGAGAAAAGGGTTCCCCCCTGGTGGACGTCCTGGATATAGAGTGTAGAGACATCCCAGAAGAGTATGGGTTGAGTGTCAGGGACAGGCAGATACTGTCTCACCAGTCTCAAGAGGGTGACATAGAGTGCTTTTCCAAGGCTGAGTTACTGGGTGGTTGGGTGAAGGGTACTGTGGTTAATACATGTGAAGGGCAGAGTGATGTAATTGCTGGAGAGCATATGTCTAGTCCTTATTTTCCAGAGCTACGCCAACACCAGGTGGAGTGTGAGTTCTCTGACCCAAGGGAACTTACAGTGGAGGCAGACTTTTGGGTGAGTACCAGAGAGTCTGAAGAGGCATTTGGGGGTGCTCCTGAAGGGAGTGGTCTAGGTGGTTCCCGACCAAGTGAGGTGGGAGAGGATTGTAGTGTCCCAGGTAGGTCTCAGAGCCTAACCTGTACCGTAGGGCCACCTTTTGAGGGAAGCCCCGCAGTGTCAGAAGAACTTGGGGGGATGACTGTAGACAGCATCCCAACAGTTCTGGTGTCTGGCAGTACCACTCCTAGTGAGGGGGTGCAGAAGTCCAGACATAGGGTTGAGAGGGGGTGGCAGACCCCAGTGGAGGATCTTGAAAGTCAGGGGTCAGCTCTGAGAGCAGAGCCCCCCAGGAATGACCCAGGTGAGACCGTTTCTGGTTTGGGGGAAACCCAGACTCTGCCGGATGGGCAGAGGTCGGGAGACCTGCGCCAACCAGACTCTTGTGTGGCCCTTGGGGACGGCGTGTCCCTTGTGGGGGGTGAGAGTGCCCCCCAGGAAGTCCTGGCATGCCAGGCAAGGATTCAACCTCAGGGTGGTGACTCTGGGTTGGATAACCGGGTTCAGAGGTTAAACTTTGACCTGGTGGGGGGTAGATGTGCCCCCCAGAAAGTCCTGGAATGCCAGGCAATGGCTCAACCTCAGGGTGGTGACTCTGGGTTGGCTTACCAGGTGAAGAGGTCAAACTCTGACCTGGTGGGGGGTAGGTGTGCCCCCCAGAAAGTCCTGGCGTGCCAGGCAGTTGTCCAACCTCAGGGTGTCGACTCTGGGTTGGATGGCCAGGTTCAGAGGTTAAACTCTGACCTGGTGGGAGGTAGGTGTGCCTCCCAGAAAGTCCTGGGGTGCCAGGCAATTGCCCAACCTCAGGGTGGTGACTCTGGGTTGGCTAACCCGGTTCAGAGGTCAAACTCTGACCTGGTGGGGGGTAGGTTTGCCCCCCAGAAAGTCCTGGTATACCAGGCAATGGTTCAACCTCAGGGTGGTGACCCTGGGTTGGAGAACCAGGCTCAGAGGTTAAACTCTGACCTGGTGGGAGGTAGGTGTGCCTCCCTGAAAGTCCTGGCCTGCCAGGCAATGGTTCAACCTCAGGGTGGTGACTCTGGGTTGGATATCCAGGTTCAGAGGTTAACCTCTGCCCTGGTGGGGGGTAGGTGTGCCCCCCAGAAAGCCCTGGTGTACCAGGCAGTTGTCCAACCTCAGGATGGTGACCCTAGGTTGGAGAACCAGGTTCAGAGGTTAAACTCTGACCTGGTGGAGGGTCAGTGTGCCCTCCAGGAAGTCCTGGCGTGCCAGGCGATTGTTCTACTTCAGGGTGGTAACTCTGAGTTGAATGGCCCAGTTCAGAGGTTAAACTCTGACCTGGTGGAGGGTCAGTGTGCCCTCCAGAAAGTCCTGGCGTGCCAGGCAATTGTTCAACCTCAGAGTGCTGACTCTGGGTTGGATACCCAGGTTCAGAGGTTAAACTCTGACCTGGTGGGAGGTAGGTGTGCCTCCCAAGAAGCCCTGCTGTGCCAGGCAATTGTCCAACCTCAGGGTGTTGACCCTGGGTTGGATGACCAGGTTCAGAGGTTAAACTCTGACCTGGTGGGGGGTAGGTGTGCCCCCCAGAAAGTCCTGGCGTGCCAGGCAATTGCCCAACCTCAGGGTGGTGACCCTGGGTTGGGGAACCAGGCTCAGAGGTTAAACTCTGACCTGGTGGGAGGTAGGTGTGCCTCCCAGAAAGTCCTGGTGCGCCAGGCAACTGTTCAACTTCAGGGTGGTGACTCTGAGTTGAATGGTCAGGTGCAGAGGTTAAACTCTGACCTGGTGGAGGGTCAGTGTGCCCTCCAGGAAGTCCTGGTGTGCCAGGCAATTGTTCAACTTCAGGGTGGTGACTCTGAGTTGAATGGTCAGGTGCAGAGGTTAAACTCTGACCTGGTGGAGGGTCAGTGTGCCCTCCAGGAAGTCCTGGCGTGCCAGGCAATTGTTCAACTTCAGGGTGGTGACTCTGAGTTGAATGGGCAGGTGCAGAGGTTAAACTCTGACCTGGTGGGGGGTAGGTGTGCCTCCCAGGAAGTCCTGGTTTGCCAGGCGGTGATCCAGTCTGAGGGTACAGACCCTGGGCTGGAAGACCAGGTTCAGGGTGTCCCCCCGGACCTGGAGGGAGGGGCTACTGATAACAGTGCCCCTACCATGTTGTCTTCTGAGGAGGCCACTCCTAGTTGGAGGGTGCTGGACCCCAGAAGGGAGGGCAGGGGGAGGGAAGCCTCACCCCGGGCCCTAGTCCAACCTGAAGGTACAGACCCCAGGTTGGAGGGCCAGTGGCAGGTTAACAGCCCTGCACTGGTGGAGGAATGGTACAGGGCGACTTCTGTAAGCCCCCTGGCCATGTTGGACTCTGGGGGTACCGCTCCAGGAGGGAGGGTACAAAGCCCCAGAGGGGAGGACCAGGTTCAGGCTGTCATCCCTGACCTGGTGGAAGAGAGAGTGGTTAAAGGGTGCCCAGCACCTGGGGCTACCGCCCCCCACTCTCCACAGCCACAGTGGTTGGAGAGCTTTGAGAGGCCTGGGGCCTGGCTCTCATCCCTGGCAGCTGTCAGTAATCACTGTGGCTTGCTGTCCGGGTGGACAGAGTTATCCCTGGGGAGGGGACAAGTGTCACACCCCAGGGGTAGAGTGGGCAACACCACTATGTTGGTCATGGGGGTACTATCCTGCTCCTGGGATACATCTGTGAGCAAAGTAAGGTTAGGTGCTGCACAGATGGGATCCGCAGGAAAGGAGAAAGGTTCCCCATGGATGGGCTTAGTGGGCCCTGAGAGTATGGACAGAGGGATCCAATTGGAGTCAGGAAGGCGAAGAACTGGAGCATGCCCCTGCTGTTGTGGGCCTGGGTCCTTGTTCTGTCGCCTCAAACAGGGAAGTACATCAGGATAGTGATTGTTCTCCCCTGGCTTTAGGCTGGTGGGGGGTCATGTTGGACCTGGCTTTTTGACAGGGACATCCCCAAACTTTTTGCCTCCTTCCTCCTAATTTTTCTGACCTGTTGTTGTTGGCTTTTGACCTCTGAGCACTTTACCACTGCTAACCAGTGCTAAAGTGCATATGCTCTCTGTGTAAATTGTACTATTGATTGGTTTATCCATGATTGACTATTTAATTTACCTGTAAGTCCCTATTAGAGTGCACTACATGTGCCTAGGGCATGTAGATTAAATGCTACTAGTGGGCCGGCAGCACTGGTTGTGCCACCCACCTCAGTAGCCCCTTAACCTTGTCTCAGGCCTGCCATTGCAAGGCCTGTGTGTGCAGTTTCACTGCCACTTCGACTTGGCATTTAAAAGTACTTGCCAAGCCTAGAACTCCCCTTTTTCTACATATAAGTCATCCCTAATGTGTGCCCTAGGTAACCCCTAGAGCAGGGTGCTGTGTAGGTAAAAGGCAGGACATGTACCTGTGTAGTTATATGTCCTGGTAGTGTAAAACTCCTAAATTCGTTTTTACACTACTGTGAGGCCTGCTCCCTTCATAGGCTAACATTGGGGCTGCCCTCATACACTGTTGAAGTGGCAGCTGCTGATCTGAAAGGAGCAGGAAGGTCATATTTAGTATGGCCAGAATGGTAATCTAAAATCCTGCTGACTGGTGAAGTCGGATTTAATATTACTATTCCAGAAATGCCACTTTTAGAAAGTGAGCATTTCTTTGCACTAAAAACTTGTTGTGCCCTTCAATCCACGTCTGGCTAGGTTTAGTTGACAGCTCCTTGTGCATTCACTCAGACACACCCCAAACACAGGGTACTCAGCCTCACTTGCATACATCTGCATTTTGAATGGGTCTTCCTGAGCTGGGAGGGTGGAGGGCCTGCCCTCACACAAAGGACTGCCACACCCCCTACTGGGACTCTGGCAGACAGGATTGAGCTGAAAGGGAACTTGGTGCATTTCTTAGAGACTCTTTGAAATCACCCCCACTTCAAAGGCACAACTTAGTATAAAACAGGGCCTCTGCCCTACCTCATCAGACACTTGCTGGAGAAGAAACCTGAACCAGAAACTACATCCTGCCAAGAAGAACTGCCTGGCTGCTCAAAGGACTCACCTGTCTGCTTTCTCCAAAGGACTGCTGTCTTGCTGTTGCCCTGCTGCCTTGCTGAACTCTTGTCTGGCTGTGAAAGTGCTCTCCAAGGGCTTGGATAGAGCTTGCCTCCTGTTCCTTGAAGTCTCAGGACCAAAAAGACTTCTTCCTTTCACGTGGACGCTCCGTGCGCCGAAAATTTCGACGCACAGCTTGTTTCGCGGCGAGAAAAACGCCGCACACCGACGCTGATCAACGCGACGCCCTCGGGACGATCGAGACTTCGACGCACAACCTCGCAAGGACAAAGCCGCCCGACTTCCAAGGAGAAATCGACGCGACGCCTACCGTGAGTGCGAAACTTTGACGCACGGCCTCGCAAGGACAACGCCGCCCGACTTCCAAGGAGAAATCGACGCGACGCCTGCCGTGAGACCAAAATTTCGACGCACGGCCTCGCAAGGACAACGCCGCCCGACTTCCAAGGAGAAATCGACGCGACGCCTACCGTGAGATCGAAACTTCGACGCGCAGCCCCGCAGAACGACGCGCAGCCGGAAAATAAGCAGGAGAATCCACGCACAGACCCGGGACATCTGGTAATCCTCGCGATCCACAAAAAGAGACTGTCTGCGCGCCGGAAAACGACGCCCGACTTCCCCGCGTGGAAAAGAACGACGCAAGTCTGTGTGTGCTGAGCGGAAAACGACGCACACACCCCTTTTTCCACGCATCTCTTCTCCTGTGGCCCTCTGAGGAGATTTCCCACCAGAAACCAGGTACTCTGTGCTTGAAAGACACTTTATTGCTTTTTAAAGACTTAAAGACTCTTAATATCACTTTTCAGTGATATCTTTACAAATTCGTATTGCAACTTTGATCGTTTTGACCTACAATTATCCAGATAAATATTCTATATTTTTCTAAACACTGTGTGGTGTATTTTTGTGGTGTTATACTATGGTGTTGTATGATTTATTGCACAAATGCTTTACACATTGCCTTCTAAGTTAAGCCTGACTGCTCGTGCCAAGCTACCGGAGGGTGAGCACAGGCTGATTTTGGATTGTGTGTGACTTACCCTGACTAGAGTGAGGGTTCTTGCTTGGACAGAGGGCAACCTATCTGCCAACCAAAAACCCCATTTCTAACAAGAATCATTTATTGTTAGAAGCGAATCCTGATTGTAATAGCATGTTCGTTTGAGGGATCTTTTCACTAGACGATAGGGGTATGCCCTAGCAACCAACTTAGATGATAGAGTATTGGCCTCTTTGAAATAATCCTCCTTTTCAGTGCAATTACGCCTAATACATAAAAATTGCCTGAAGGGTAAGTTGTCTCTAAGATTTCAGTGGTGATAGCTGTTATACTTTAACAGTGTGTTTGTTGTAACTAACGGTGACATCATCTCATTCCAGAATTTTAATTGAGAGATTCTATGGCATGTGATGTTTTGAATGATGACCAGTGGTCAACAAGACATTGGATGGCTGAGCTGTTCTTCCAAGATTCACTTAATAAACCTACTGTTCTTCATACTGAATTTGGACAGCCTTTTGATTTGGACCTTTAACAGTATTCCTTTGTTGAGGGTGTGGTGTAGAGACACATGTATAACATACCTGTATTATTTTTTATAGTAAGATCTAAAAAAATGATCAAGCATATTGTTGCATTCTAGAGTAAACTGGATATTGATGTTGTGATTGTTCAACAATATGTGAAAGTCCATCAGATCAATTAAAGAACTTTTCCGAAATGGGAAGAACATCGTGAAAATATAAAAGCCATTTTCTGTATGGTTTCTGTAAGGATTTGGGGCCATATTTATACTTTTTGACGCAAAACTGCACTAATGCAGTTTTGCGTCAAAAAAATTAGCGCCGGCTAACGCCATTCTGAAGCGCCATGCGGGCGCCGTATTTAATCAATGACGTTAGCCGGCGTTAGCCGCCGGCGCTGCCTGGTGTGCGTGGAAAAAAACGACGTACACCAGGCAGCGCCGGCGTAGGGGAATATGGAGCTTGGGCGTCAAAAAATGGGGCAAGTCAGGCTGAGGCAAATTTTTCGCCTCAACCCGATTTGCGCCATTTTTTTCGACTCCCAACCCCCATAGAAATGACTCCTGTCTTAGCAAAGACAGGAGTCATGCCCCCTTGCCCAATGGCCATGCCCAGGGGACTTCTGTCCCCTGGGCATGGTCATTGGGCATAGTGGCATGTAGGGGGGCACAAATCAGGCCCCCCTATGCCACAAAAAAATAATATTAATACTTACCTGAACTTACCTTAATGTCCCTGGGATGGGCCCCTCCAGCCTTGGGTGTCCTCCTAGGGTGGGCAAGGGTGACAGGGGGTGTCCCTGGGGGCATGGGAGGGCACCTCTGGGCTCCTTCCGAGCCCACAGGTCCCTTAACGCCTGCCTTGTCCAGGCGCTAAAAAACGGCGCAAAAGCGGCCGTACGTCATTTTTTTTGACCCGCCCACTCCCGGGCGTGAATTTTGCCCGGGAGTGTAAATACGGCGCACATGCCTCGGAGTCAATTTTTTAGATGGGAACGCCTACCTTGCATCTCATTAACGCAAAGTAGGTGTCCACGCTAAAAAATTACGCAAACTCCATGGACTTTGGCGCCAAAGTATAAATATGGAGTTAGCTTTGCGTCGGAATTGCGTAAAAAAAAACACGACGCAATTCTGGCGCAAACAGAGTATAAATAGGCCCCTTGAGGTATTAAAAGGCTGCAATATAATTAGGGCTCCCAGTTTTATGTTTTTTTTTTTTTTTTAAATCCGTCTGTAATTATCCATATTTATTTTTTGCTTACTTATGTATATTGATCCATATTTGTTTTGTGTGTTGAGGATAAAAGGAGAGGTACAATTGTTTGTTTCTACATTTAATTAACTGACAAGCATGCACTCCTACTTTGATGCCTGTAGCATTTCAGCAAACTAGGCAGCCAAATATAACAAATCACTACACCTGCAGATAAATATGAGCATTATAAACAAAGGTATGCAAACATATGCCTACATTTAGGGCAATCCCATCCTGTTTTTAACTCCTTGTGCTTGTATCTGCTCAGCAGTTGGTCTGAAATTTATGAAGGACAACATGGAGAGTTACTCACAAGGATCGCAATTTTCTGTTGTTTTCTGTATTTTTCTACTTTTAAACATAAGTACAGAGAGAAAAGAGAGTTTGGAGCCTAAATTGTAATACATCAAATCCTGTGTGCACCCGTCAGTGTCTGATTGCATCAGTCGCCTTTCACTCAGCCTCCTTTCCTGCTCAGAGGTCAACCCATTTAACCAAGTCCTCAAGCCAAGTCCATGATCTGAGACACAATGGTAGGTCTTGTACTATCAACTACCTCTCCTCTATAGCTCTACTTAGAGGCTTCTCTTACTATTATTGCCGTTATTGCTGTGATTTAAGCACAATTGCCCCCCCCACCCCCCTTCTACAGTTAACTCTTCTCCCACTGTCTGTTATCTCAGTTGCGGATTTCTACCTAAACAACAATTTCACTTTGACCTTCAGTAGCATAAAACACATATTTTCAGGTCTAAGACAATGAATTGCTAGGCTGTGGTCGAATTTTATTCTGATGAAAAGAAGATCTATTACACCCCTGTCTAATCAAGAAGTTCTTGTCATCATCCCATTAGCAGAACAACCAGCATAATGGTTGGGCACGTTGGGGCATTGCAACAGCATACCCCTGCCCACTGCACGCCGGTGCAACAGTAGCCATAAGAAGTCCATCCCACCAAGTGCCAAAATTAAGACGGAGGGACTGACACAACTGCACCATGCCACACCAGACAAGCCAGGCAGACATAAACAGAAGACAAAGTACTCCTCACCAGAGCCAGTCAACAAGTGTATACAAGGAACCCAAAGCAAAATTAAAAGGAATACAATTTAAAACAATAATGGAAGGGCTTATTAACCATAACAACAGTTGTTTGTTAGCCATACACATCTCTTCTCTTCATGCTATAAGGTATATAACACAGATATAAGTAGCCAGTAGGTCCTATATCTGAGTAGATATGCAGCACACCGTCGCACGCTTTTGTTCTAGCACGTCATGAGGACAAAGACATCTCCTCACACACGTTTATGAGTCTATGAGAACAGTGACAAAAACATGATGGTCCATACAATACAACAGGCAGAAAGGGCCAAACCATACAGGGGTTTGAACCTTAAACTACATCCGGCATATTTCCTGGTAAAGGCCCTAAGTTCTTCAGTTTGCCAGGAGTAAGTCTCACATATTCCTTTTTGATATAACCACCCTCTCTAGAGTCTGGTGCACTTTACCTACTATCGGTGTTTTCTGTTAGAGACATGAGCGACGTGATGTCTAACAGCAAGGGTTAGGGAAGTACCTGGTGTCTCACAGGAGTAGGGACAGTATGTGTGCCAGTCACAGCCTGGTCTTCAAGGGTTTCCTATGGTTCAATGATAGGACTCTTTAAAACTCTTGCTCATCATCCTAGCCATTCACTTAGTATTACTTTAGTGCCATGAAGCTGTGGTGTCTGCTGCTCTTAATAAAGAATATGTAACATAACCGCATACAGCAAGAAACTGTCAGAAATATGGTGTCACCAAGACTGAGGGGCTCATTTACAAGAGGCCTGCACTACTGGAGCACCACTTTTTCAGAATTATTGAATGCATGGCCTCATAGATATGGAGTAAGGCAAGGCAGCACAAAATGCTGTGTTGCCTTACCCGACGTCAAGGAGGCGTTCCATTGGTGTTGTGTTTTCCCATGGACACATGGGTTTTGACACATTCCCGGATTTAAAAGAATCTGTAAACCTGGGAATGCATCAAATCTGTGCACTTCCCCAGGGGAGGTGTAATAAGGAGAAAAAAACGTCATTTCTCGCATTATGCAGCACACATTGGAAGGTCATTGTTTTTGTGCAGGAAGGTGTCCCTTCCTGCACAAAAACAAATGTGCTAACAATGCAGACACCCTTGCATTATGGTGCAAGGGTGTCTGCGTTGGCACTGGCATCAATTTGAGCATCAGCAGAGGCAGAAAGGACAGGAATGCACCTTATGTCATTAATATGGCTCATTCCTGCCCTTTCCCTTTGACGCAGGACAGCATAGCAAGAAGCCTTGTGGCACTGCACTGTTGCAAAAAGTTGTAAATGAGGCCCTGAGAGACTGAAAATAATTTTGTCTTGATCTCAATTCTGGAAACTAACGTCCAGTGGCTGGAAATTTTATATTAAACATATGGCGAAACAGTTTTTGAAATACATGTGGTGCCTAAGGATACATAACTGAGCAGCCCCCTTTTTAAGCCACCCATCCCTGCACAGGCATCCCCAGTCAGGTGACCCTGCTAATAAAAGAGGCGATGGGTGCATTTTCCCTCACACGAGTTAACAACAGTATTCTTCACAATGCAAAGAGACTAGTTTATTTCATTTTAGAAATCTACAGAACATTGGGGCTTATTTACAAGCCACGTGCGCCTCTAGTGCATCATTTTTTATGTTGTTTTGGTGGCACTGAGTGCAGACCCATCTATACCAGACCGCGCAAAGCCACTTTGCGTGGCTTTCATGGCCTCATAGATATGCTGTAGGGCAATGCAACACAAGTCCCTGCATTGCCTTACACTGCGGTAGGAGGGCATTCCATGGGCATTGTGGTGGGTTTTCCCATGCAACACCCATGGGTTTTGATGCATCCCCAGATTTACAAGGCTCTGTAAACCTGGAAGCATCAAAACTGTATGTCTTTATTGCTCCTCATTTTTAGGGTCGAGCGCACACGCGCTCCATCTCTGTGGTAATCTCTCTTTGGGCTTGTAACCACGCCCATGTCACGCCTGTCACTTTCATTGGTTCGTGGGCTTGCCTTTTAAAATCCGCTTGCTTTCATTAGTGAAAGGCATGCATACGTCATGCCTTTTCTGGTGTTTAGTCCTCCTCGAGCGCACCGGCCAAGTACTGAAAGGTTACGAGGCTCGATGTTTTCAGGTTGGTTTCTGCACTACTTTATATTTTTATTTTCCATGCAGCATGATCGCGCTGGGGTTTACATAGCGCGATTGCGCTAGTTTTTTTGTTTTCAATTTCAGCACAATTGCACTTAGTTTTTCATAGCGTGATCATGCTCGTTGTTTTTCTTTAAATTTTTGTGCCAAGAAAAGTCTGGTTAAGAGTTAACTCGAGTTTAATAGCTCTAACTCGAGCAAATGCGAGACCCGCTGCATTGCAAATGCTTGTTTCTTCTTTCTATGTGTGCTGCATTTTGCAGCGCACATAGAAAGAGGAAATAGCCTCCATGAATTGTTATTGTGCAGAAAGGTGTCCCCTCCTGAATAAAAACAATCCTGCCAACCACACCGACACCTTTGCACCATGTTGGCGCTAGGCAGCAAATTGTGCACCTGCGCTGACTGGAAGGACAGGGATGCATTGTGTGTCATAAAAACGTTGCATTCCTGCCCTTTCGAATTGGCATAGGTCAGTGCAGGAAAAATACTTGGGGCACTGCCCTACTCCAATTCATTGTAAATATGCCCCATTGTTTACTTGGAAAGCAGGTAAATGATACTACGAATCTATTGCATTGGTCCAGTTGTCTAATGAAGCTTTGTTATGTCATAATCCACCGTTCTGGCATGATTATTTTGAATGTAAACTTATGTGGCACTATTACTTGTAGCCAGCAGATGGCAGCGATTATCAAAAAACGTGCATTTTGAGTGCATTATGTTCTATCTTTGCTTACGCATTGTACAATTCCGAGTCGCTTGAAAACGTTGTACAAATAAAGACTAGAATAGGATTTTCCAGTAATAAAATATATATAAATATTTTTTTTTTAATAAAGTAAACCTATTCCCCACACGACTCACGGCATGTTCCACAGCATCTGCACCGTGCAAACTAAGGAGTCTTTTCAGGTGCTCTGCAGTAAATTTCTATTATGCTAATATTTTGCTTTCTAAAGAGACTGAGTAGTGTAAAACGCCACTTTCGCACACCACGCCGACAATTATGTTATAAAAACGGGGAGTGAAAGTGTAATCAACACCATACTTGAAGGAATATTGTACTCCGTTAATATTTAATACAAACCATGCTCCGGCTCGTAGACCACTCAGAAGCATGCAGCATAATCTGGCATAGTCTCAAACCATTACATTTGAACTCTCGTCTGATTTCATTATTATTAGCCGGTTTGGCCGGGTACACCTTGCTGGGTACGAGGAGTTCATCTCTTTTTACAAGAACAGCTGCAATCGCGTTAGTCAGATGGTCTTTCGAATCGAACAAAAATAGCAACATCCCATTCCTGCATGCGTCATCCGTCCTCCATGTTCCTGTCACTGTGCAGTTCCCAGCACGCTTGGGAGGAAGGCCGTGACATCACATTTCAGCTTGCCCTTCATTTGTATCTCTTGCTGTTCTGCTGCTGAAGTCTGCTTAACGATTACTGAAATGCAGAAAGGAAGAATCGTGTTAAGGAAAATGAAAACACTAATTAGTCCTGTAGCTTTCAGTAGGACAGAATGGAGAATGGCACCTAAATCCAGTGACGTGAAGGCACCATTACGCCTCAATCAGGATTGCCTTTTAATACCCCCTGCTCTCCAACTGTGTAAAGGGATGTGTTATAAATGGGGTCTCTAGTTGGCAAGGGGTGCACTCATTCCAAGTAGGGATCTCCACTCTTCAGGGAAAGTCAGATAGCACTAAAGGATAGCCTTGGCTCTCCCAGTGGTAGCTTGGCAGAGAGCAGTCAGGCTTATCTGAAGAGGTAATATGTAAGGTATTTGTGCAACACACACACAGTAACACAATGAAAACACCACAGAAATATTCTACACAGGTTTAGAAAAATAGACAATTTAATTAATAAATCAACTCCAAAGCGACAAAAATCCAATAAGTAGAAGTTGAGTTATGAATTTTATAAGAATAAAAGACTTCTAGCACTTAGAAGCAAATAGCGCTTTAGGGTCTACTTGAGGTTGCACAGGGTGAGCAAAGTCAACAGTTCAAGCCAACCGTGATGGAGTGTGGGCCCGGTACAGGAGCTGCCAGGCCAAGGGAACAGATGACCTTGAGCCTGGTAGAAAACACAAGATGTGTTGATTTTCCCCATGCAGTGCCAGCGATGTGTCAGTTCCAAAACTGATACATTGGGTTTCTCCATGCAGTGAAGGGATGTGTCAATCTTCCTTAAGGAGTATCAGCAATGTGTTGGGTCTGATGTAGTATTGATGCATTGGTTCCGAAGCCAATGCACTAGATTTCTCCATGAGGTGAAGGGATGCACCAATCTTTCTTCAGCACTGGAGGTGACATTGTCAGTCCCTCTCACCCTTCCTGCCCAGGAAGAGCCATCAGAATGCAGATGAATGTAGATGAGCACTCAGAAACACCTAACTTTCCTGTGTTTGTGGCTGTCCAGAGGGAATGCACAAAGTGTAGCTTTAACCCACCTCAGAAGTGTGTTGGAGACAGGCTGTGTCATAGTTGGACTCTTGCTCCTAGGCGAGACTGCTGGTTTAGGGGAGGCAGCACTTTTGCTTGTAGGCGACTGAGTCACTTCTACAATAAGTTGCAACTGTCAGCCCAACCCTCCCGGCTTACAAGCAGTACCTCACCAAAAACCCAAACAGTAAAAGGTGATTTCTGGCAGCCTTACACACGCACTCTAGATTGCAACATTTCAGGGGAGTAATGGTGGAACGAAAGTTACCCTTTTCTCATGCTAGCAACACGCCTCAGTCGCACACAGGCAATGAAGGAGATGCAGGACAGTTTTCAATAGGTTCATTGAAATGACTGCAATCTACTGTACAATGCATGAGCTGCAATGATTAGGATAACAAACAATAAAAGAAGCATAATTGTGAAGATGAGAGCCATGAATACAAATATCCCCACCATATTGCAATAAATATGATTTGTAAAATCCCTTGTATAGAGAACCTAATCTCTAACCTAATGGGAGCTAGGTATGATAAACCTAATCTGCCAGTACCATGTCCATGAGAAGCGCCCCCCAAACCCTCATTACCTTGGAATGAGGTCTTTAGGTCAGACTCTGTAGTGACACGAAGGCTGAGTCCTGCAGTGAGGTGAAATGCAGCATAAATGGCATCTGGAAGGAATCCCTCTGATAACCTTGTCTGTGTGAGATGTATTTATACAGATCATGTAGGACCCCTGAAGAAGGTATGTTCTCAAACAATTGATAAGGAGGCAGCTTTGCAGCAGCAATTATATAAACAATCCCCAACAAGTGAGATAGGAACATGATGTGAATACCTACGTACATCACTTGATCATGACACTGATACTGACACCTTCACAGAGTGGCATAAATAATGCAAATCAAAACATTTCTCTAACTATAAACAATGGCAGCCATCTTAAAAGAAATAATCAAATAAATAGGCTTAAACAGAGCACGCTAAGTAAGTTAAAAGTCATTAAGTGGCGAGGGCATTGGACTGCAAGCCAAAGGTCTAAGCTAACCACCTGAGTCCCAATAAAAGCTAAATAGGTTTCACTACAGCTGCTAGGAACACACATCTATAAGAGCAGAGAATGCCCACTTTCTAAAAGTGGTATTTCTAAAATAGAAAATTTAATTCTGACTTTACCAGTAAATGGGATTTATCATTATCATTCAAAAGATATGAAACATGATACAGACACTCCTTTCTAATCAGGAATTGCAGCTTAAAAGTGTATTAAGGAATTGTCAATGTTAACCTATCGGAAGAGAGTGTCTCACAGTAGTGGAAAATGACTTTGGTAGTTTTTCACTGCCAAGACATGTAAAACTTAAAAGTACATGGCGTACCTTTTAGTTACATAGCACCCCGCCCCATGGCCTGCCTAGGACCTACATTAGAGATGACATATTTAATGAAAGGGGAGTTTCAGGCTTGGGTAGGAGTTTTAAATGCCAAGTCAAAGTGGCAGTCAAACTACTCACACCAGCTCAGCAGTAGCAGGCCTGAGACATGTTTAAAGGGCTACTTCAGTGGGTGGTGCAGGCACACTGGTAGCATTTAATTTACAGGCCTAGGATACCTATAGTGCACTTTACTAGGGACTTATAAGTAAATTAAAAATGTCAATTGTGCATAAGCCAATGTTGCCACATTTTAAGTTTTAAGGGGAAAGCACAAGCATATGAGCACTGGTTGTCAGTGGTAAAGTGCACAGAGTCCTAAAGCCAACATGAATGTGGTTAGAAAAAGAGGAGGTAGAAGGCAAAAAGTTTGGGGTTAACCTTCAGCGAGGGCCATTTTTCAAAACTATGGCCCTCATTACAACCTTGGCGGTAAATGCCGCCGTGCTGACGGGCAGCAACATACCCTGACCTCGTGGTAATCCACCACGGGTATTATGACCCACATAGAGAATACTGCCACAGTACTATCACCCAATCAATCAATCAATCAATCAATTTGTAAAGCGCGCTACATACCCGTGAGGGATTCAAGGCGCTGGGGGGGGGGGGGGGTGCTGCTACTGCTCGAAGAGCCAAGTCTTGAGGAGTTTTCTGAAGAAAAGAAGGTCCTGGGTCTGTCGTAGATCCGACGAGGTACGAGAATGATCTGCCGCCTGAAGATTTGCGCCAGATGCGGGGGATGGAGGCGAGGGCGAGGTTGGCAGAGTGGAGTTGCTGGTTGGGGGTGTAGAAGCTGAGTCTGTTGTTCAGGTATGTTGGTCCGGTGTTCTGGAGTGCCTTGTGTGCGTGGGTGAGGAGCTTGAAGGTGATCCTCTTGTTGACGGGGAGCCAGTGACGGTCTCTTAGGTGGGGGGTGATGTGGCAGTGGCGAGGGATGTTGAGGATGAGTCGGGCGGAGGTGTTTTGGATGCGTTGGAGGCGTTGTAGGAGTTTGGATGAGATACCGGTGTAGAGGGCGTTGCCGTAGTCGAGTCTGCTGCTGACGAGGGCCTGGGTTACTGTTTTTCTTGTTTCTGTTGGGATCCATTTGTAAACTCTGCGGAGCATGCAGAGGGTGTTGTAGCAGGAGGAGGAGATGGCGCTGACCTGCTTTGACATGGAGAGTGAGGAGCCGAGGGTGAAACCGAGGTTTCGTATGCTGTCGTGGGTGTCGGTGGGGGACCCAGTGTGGTCGGCCACCATGAGTTGTCCCAGGCGGAGGGGGTGCGCCCAAGGATGAGGACCTCTGTTTTGTCCGAGTTCAGTTTTAGCCGGCTGTCTCTCATCCAGTCGGCGATGGCTTTTAGTCCCTCGTGGAGGTTGGTTTTGGCGGTGTGCGGGTCCTTGGTGAGGGAGAGGATGAGTTGGGTGTCGTCAGCGTAGGAGATAATGTTGAGGTTGTGCTGACGGGCTACTTGTGCGAGGGGGCGGTGTAGAAGTTGAACAGCGTCAGGCTGAGGGATGAGCCCGGGGGTACGCCGCAGATTATGTTGAAGGCTTTGGATTGGTACAGGGGAGGGCCTGGTCCTGGATTCCAGCTGCATGGAGGCGGGATTTTAGGGTGTGGTGACAGACAGTGTCAAAGGTGGCTGATAGGTATAGGAGGATGAGGGCTGATGTTTCTCCATTGTCGAGGTGGCTTCTGATGTCGTCTGTGGCGGCGAGGAGGGTGGTTTTGGTGCTGTGGTTGCGTCTGAAGCCGGACTGGGAGGGGTCGAGGATGTTGTTGTCTTCGAGGTACCGGGTGAGCTGAGTGTTGACGATTTTCTCGATGACCGGGAAAGGGAGCAGAGAGACGGGCTGGAAGTTTTTCAGGTCCTTGGGGTCCGCCTTGGGGACCCACACAAGTCCGCCACACCAAAGGTCAGTGGTAAACTGGTGGTACCAAAACCCACACCGTTACGCCGACAGGAACACGCCCACAGTATCACGACCCATGAATCAACGCAGTGGTCTTTCAACCGCGGTAAACCACTGGCGGTACACACCGCCGCGCTCAAAATACACACACACTTACAATACACCACCACATTGGACAATTCAAACTGCACACACCTGACACACATGCATACACCACACCTACGCACTCACAACACTGTAAAACACACACCCACATTACCCACAACCCCTTAAAACCAAAAAATAGAACAAGCACAGAGAGACAAGCAAAGAGCACACACAGAGACAAGCAAAGAGCACACATACACTCACAGGCACAGAACACCATCACTCATACACCATCCACGCACATCACATAAAACATCACAACACATCACCCTACACATCACCTCACACATATCACTCACACCACATCATGGCACCTCAAAGACACCCCAGGTTTTCTGCCTGAGGAGCTAAGGGTCATGGTGGAGGAAATCATCCGGGTAGAGCCACAGCTATTCAGATCACAGGTGCAGCAGACCTCCATTGCTAGGAAGATGGAGCTATGGTGGAGAATTGTCGACAGGTTCAACGCTGTGGGACAGCATCCAAGAACCAGGGATGATATCAGGAAGAGGTGGAACGACCAACGGGGGAAGGTGCGTTCCGTGGTATCAAGACACCAGATTGCTGTACAGAGGACTGGCGATGAACTCCCACCTCTTCCCCCACAACGAATAACATGGGAGGAGCAAGTCTTGGCAATCATGCATCCTGAGGGCCTCGCAGGAGTAGCAGGAGGACTGCACTCTGGTAAGTCAAATCTTTACTACTATCAACCCCCAACCTGCATGCCATCACTAACTCCTATCCCTACTCTCACTCCATCACTCCAACACCTCACATATACCCCACTATCACAACCCACCCATCCCAATACCAAGCCCTGCATGCAACACCAATGCATGGACCCCCATCACAGACCTGCATGGACACCCATCATCACACCATTCCCAGTAGAGAGACTCACCCAGCCCACACAATCAGCAATCACACAAGTCCAAGGCAACAGGGAAAGCACAATTCTATAAGGGAAACACACCCATCGCACAAGGTGGCACACACAGATAAAATAACAATGCATTTGCATCCCAACAGGACCCTTACCCAACGTCACCGGACAGGAGGTGCCAGTTACATCCAGTCCCCCCACAGAAGAGGCCCACAGTGATGACAGCAGCTCTGCACTTCTGGATCAGGATGACCAACCTGGCCCATCAGGGACCTCTGGACAGTCGGTCCCCTTGCCACATTCCCAACCCACCGCAGAGCCTCCCCCCTAAGAAAACACCAGCACAGCACCCACCCAGCAGGCCCCTGCCACTGTCCCCAGGACACGTCAATCAGCAGTGTGTCCACCACTACAGGGGCCCTAGGCAACCCCACAAACACAGGACGATCAGGGACCTGGGGTCAGTGGCAGTGGGCACACGGTTCAGGAGACGGAGGCACAGGACAACAGGGAGACTGGGAGGAGTGCTGTGCAACAGGGGGAGGACAGGCACAGGGAACCGACCCTCCACAAGGCACTCTCCAACATCATGGGAGCATACCATCATTCCCAGGAGACCATGGGCATGGTACTGGCCAAGTTGCAGGAGACCCAGTGGCTGCAGGACAGACAGTACATGGGGATCAGGTAGGACCTCACCCAAATCTACACCATCCTGGTCACCATAGCAGGGGTGCTGGATGATATCGGCAAGGCCATGAGGGAGGCAGTGGCTCAACAAAGGGCCCCTGACACTAGCCAAACCGAGGAACAGCCTTCCACCTCCACCGGTGCCAGTGGACAGGAGGCCCTGCAGAAGGAGAACCACCCCGCAAACGGTCCCTGCGATCCAGGCAGAAGACAGAGAACATTGCCAAGACCCCCGCCAGGAAATAGGACCCTCTTGATTGTCACCCTATTGTCCCACTCTGTTACCCTGTCCACCTTGAACTTCCATTGCTTCACTTCCTACGCCCCCTTGGACAATGCACCTGTGATGCCATGAGACTGGTCTGTACCATGGACCTTCCTCCACCATCACCCCAGCCCCTTGCACATACCCCTAAACTTATTGGTACCTAAATAAACACCCTTGAAACAAATACCAATCTGGAGTCAGTCTGATGATTCACAAATGTATTACTATAACAATAGCAAAGCATTGCAACGTATATGTTCATTTACTCATACCAATGTATGACAGTTGTTGGGCAGCAGTACACATAGCAGAAGTCAGAATGGGGTACACAGATCTGAAAAAAGGGAATCCAAATGGAACATTCAGTGTCCATAGACAGAGGGTAAGAGGCTGCAATGTACAATGTCCAAAGTAAACTGAAATGTCAAGAGGAGTTACAGTGTCTTACCTGTGTGTCACTGGAAGTACTGCACGATAATGTTTGTTCTGTTTTCAACATCTTCTTCCTCTGCCTCCTCTTCCTCACTGCCCACAGGCTCCACTAATTCCACAAGACCATCACCAGGCTCATCCGCCAGCAGAAAAGGCACCTGGTGTTTCAATGCCAGGTTGTCCAACATACAGCATGCCACGATGATCTGGCACACCTTCTTGGGTGAGTAGTACAGGGAGCCACCTGTCAGATGGAGGCACCGGAATCTGGCTTTCAGGAGGCCGAATGTCCTCTCAATGATCCACCTAGTTCACCCATGTGCCTCATTGTAACGTTCCTCTGCCCTTGTCCTGGGATTTCTCACTGGGGTCAGTAGCCATGAGAGGTTGGGGTAACCAGAGTCACCTGCAAATTGAGAGGGACAGTAGTGAGAAACACACTAACCCTTAGGGACAACCCCATACCCAGACAGCTACTCATACTGTGTGGGGACCTTGGGCTCACCTATTAGCCACACCCGGTGCCTCTGGAGTTGGCCCATCACATAAGGGATACTGCTATTGCACAAGATATAGGTGTTATGCACAGAGCCAGAATACTTGGCATTCACATGGGAGATGTACTGGTCCACCAAACACACCATTTGCACATTCATCGAATGGTAGCTTTTTCTATTTCTGTTCGCCTGTTCATTTCTGCGAGGGGGGGGACAAATGCCACATGTGTCTCATCAATGGCACCAAGGATGTTGTGGATATATCCCAGGACATAGAAGTCAGATTTTACTGTGGCCAAATCCTCCGACTGGGGGAACACGATGTAGCTGCGCATATGTTTCAGCAGGGCAGACAACACCCTGCTCAACAATTTCAGAACATTGGCTGAGACATCCCTGATGCCATGGCCACTGTAGTTTGGAAGGAGCACTTGCCAGGAAATGGAGCACTGACAGGACCTACACAAGAGGGGGTATTCCTGTGTGCTGGCGGATAGCTGACATCAGGTCTGGCTCCAATTAGGCACACAGTTCTTGGATTGTGGCACGATCATGTCTGTATGTGATTATAATGTGTGTGTCCTCCATTGTCGACAGGTCCACCAGGGGTCTGTACACCGGAGGATGCTGCCATCTCATCATCTGCCTCAGCGGTTGTAGCCTATGGAGGAGAACGGTGAGCAGAAGGTCATATTTCTACATAGAATGCACAACTGTGTTCGAATTAATGTTACAGAAGCCGTGTGTTAAGTCGTGAGTCAGTATATGTGCCAATATGTGCTGTGACACAGTTAGCTGCCATGCCATGTGCCCCCCTGAAATGGCGGCTGCCTGACTTGTGAGGAGGGACAAGGGGAAATGAGGTAACTGCGCTGGCATTGTGCAGCGTCGCAGTAGGCGGTCAAAGACCACCGCACAACTCCGCATTGGTTATCATTGGGCCCTATGGGTCCTAGGAGCCAATGGCGATGTACGCCGGCGGTGACGGTACGCACCGCCACAGACGTAACTGCCATTTTCTGCCCATTCCATCACTTGATACCTGACTATCAACAGGTGAGGACCTACATTGCAAGTGCTGCTGTCACCTGAGTCTGGAAGTGACAATGGCTAGAGTATCTGGGGAAAGGGCCCCTGCCTTCACTGCGGAGGAGTTGGAGAAACTGGTGGATGGGGTCCTCCCCCAGTACACGCTACTCTACGGTCCGCCAGACAAACAGGTGAGTACACTGTGAGTATGATGCATGGGCAATGCCTGTTTGGAGTGGTGTGGATGTAAGCCACATTTTGGGTGGTGGCCTGAGTGCTGCATGTGAGGTGGTCAGTGTATGTGCGTCAGGACATGGCTGGGAACTGGTGGACAATGGGTATGATTGTCCAGATGGGTGACTAATTCCCTTTTCTACTGTCTTTTCCCTGCAGGTCAGCACCCACCAGAAAAAGGGTATTTGCCGTGCCATCACCAAGGAGGTGCGGACCCTGGGGATCTACCACAGGCGGAGCACCCACTGCCGCAAGAGATGGGAGGACCTGCGCCGCTGAACCAAGAAGACGGCGGAGGCCCAGCTGGGGCTGACCTCCCAACGTGGAAGGGGTGCCCGTCGCACCATGACCCCCCTGATGTTCCGCCTCCTGGCGGTGACCAGGGCATCACAGCAGCCACAAGGGGGTGAGTACAGTTTCAGAAAGCTGACTTTGTGCACTTTAGGAACTAGCTGGGTGGGGGATGTGGGCTGTGGGTGCCCCTAGGCCAGGGCGATCATGCCAGGGTAGGTCCCTTGTTTGCAGGCTCTGAAGCACCCCTACCCCAATGGTACAAGTGGGCAACTACTACTGGACAGGGTCCTCTGGGTGTCAGGTGTGCAGGTGCTGGCGGTGGGCATTGTACCCCATGGCCTGGTGACTACCTTAGGGAGTGTTTGGGCAAGGGCTAGTGCATAGGGCAGCTCAGGGTGTGTTGTGTCTGCCAACGGTAGTGGTGTACCCCATGCACACATACCAACATCCACTGCCTCCACTGTGTCCCCCTCCTCCTTGTCCTCCACCTCCCTCCCAGTATCGTCTCCACTCACACCTGCATGCACTACATCATCAGCCACTGCCTCCATCACCAGCACGCCCATCACAACACACCGCTCACGAGCAATCACCACCCCCACAACCATTCACACATCCCCTGTGTCCTCTCCCAGTGAGTCTGTGAGCTTTCCTCCCAAAGCACACAAACGCAGGCACACACCCACTCAACAGCCATCCACCTCACAGCAGCCTCCAGCCCATGCCCCTTCACCCAAACTCAGCAGACGTACACCTCCTACAACCACTACCTCTTCCTCCACTCCCACACCCCTCCATCTTCCCGTCCCATTGTGTCAAAAAAACCTTTCCTAGTTAACATCAACCTATTCCCTACACCTCCCCCCATCCTTCCCCTAGGGCCAGGATGTCTAGATCCCAGCCTAGCACCTCAGCCACCAAATATGCATCCGATGTGGTCCCTGCAAGTCCATGTGGATCGAAGGGGGCACCCGTCAGAGCTCTCAGTGTGCCACCTACAGATGGGAAGGACCACCCGATTCCGCCACCTGCCAAGATCAAGAAGAGGCTGGCATGCAGCAGGGGAAAGTCGCAACACCCACCCAGCAAGGCCTCATGCAAGCACAACAAGGACAGTGCCAAGGTCCCAGCAGTGACTACCAAGGTGGGGAAGGGACACAAGAGCAAGGCCAAGTCACCTCCGGGAACAAAGCCTCCTGGTGAGGGGCTGGTGACCACCATTTCCTCAGACATGCCAGCGACCTGTACCACGGTTACCACTGCCGCATTGACCGCCACCTGCACCGCCACTGCCACAATGTCAGTCAGCAGCATTCTCCCCAGTGATCAGCCATCCGAGTTTGCCGGAGACGGTCTGGTGTCTCCCTCCACTACTACAGACACCTGCACCATGGCCAGCACCGGCAGCATCTCCGCCACAGCCACTGCCACCTGCACCGCGATCTGTACCACCAAGTGCCCAGCCGGTGCCACTACATCGGACTGCAGCAGCATCCCCAGTGGGCAGCCATCTGAGGCTGCAGGTGACGTCCTGGACCCTGGACACACCACATGAGGCACCACCACCAGCACTGGCACTACTAGCAGTTTGCAGCCTAAGTCACCACAGGATGGAGTGTGGCTCTGTCTCCATGGAGTATCATGCTCCCTGTTCCGTGAACATCTCGGGCTGCAGACACCCAGGTGAGAGAATGTGAACTGCCACAACACAGGTGCAGCATCACTAGGCACAATGCCCCCTCCAGAACCAGTGGAGAGATGCATCCACTCTCCCAAACCTTGGCGGAATAAAGCACACTGGGCACAATGCCCCCTCCAGAACCAGTGGAGAGACGCATCCACTCTCCCAATCCTTGGCAGGATGGACCGAACTGGGCATTATGCCCCCTCCAGAACCAGTGGAGAGATGCATCCACTCCCCCAATCCTTGGCAGGATGAAGCACACTGGGCACTATGTCCCCTCCAGAACCAGTGGAAATATGCACCCACTTGAGAGTATGTGGCCTTGCACTCCCCAGGACAAAGCAGTGGGCAGAGCACCCACTTGAGAGACCATGGCCTTGCACTCCCAGGACCAAGCAGTGGGCAGAGCACCCACTTGAGAGACTGTGGTCTTGCACTCCCCAGGACCAAGCAGTGGGCAGAGCACCCACTTGAGAGACTGTGACCTTGAACTCCCCAGAACAAACAGTGGGCAGAGCACCCACTTGAGAGACTGTGGCCTTGCACTCCCCAGGACCAATCAGTGGGCAACGCACCCACTTGAGAGACTGTGGACTTGCACTCCCCAGGACCAAGCAGTGGGCATGTAGCCCCCTCGAGGAGCAGTGGCGTAGTACCATCTTCAAGCTGAGGTGCCCCCCCTCCACTTCCCCCTGAGGTGCCTGTGTCTTTTCGACCTGATGCCCCTGCAGTGTTCTCTCCATTTTGAGGCAGGTGTCATGTGTGGGCTTCGTCCATGATTTTTGGGACCACTGCTCCACGGACTTTACAAGGGACAGTGTCGGCCTTCTGTACATGATGTAAATATTTGTATATACTGATTATGTTAAGTACTATTGCTATATCTAAAACATGTTCCAATATATCACTGGTTAAACTCATTTCCTTTTGTCCTTGTGTTCTTCCAGGGGCTGACGGGTGTATCTGTAATATTGTTGGATGTGTGAGCGTGTATGGTGTTGTGGGTGAGGGTGGGGATGTTGCGTGCCGCGTGTGTGTGTAACTCTCTTTTGCCTCCCCCCTTCCCTTTGTGCTAGGTGCAGTACTCACCATCGTCGTCGCCGCCGCCTTCTTTCAAAATCCTGGTGTATTAGTAGATACACCAACATGGGGAGGACCTGAAGTTCAGGCTCCATGGCGTCCTGGTTCTTTGTGGAGTGTCGAAAAGTGAGTGGTTCCCCCTTTGTTGTACTGTTTCCGCCGTGCTTTTGATGTCGTTGGTGCCGCCCCGGAAAAGCTGGCGGATTGGCCTGTTATAATACAGTAGGCGGTACATTGTCTTCCGCCTGTCTGTTGGTGGTGACCGCCGCGATGTTGGTTGCTACCGCCCTGACAGTCGGAGTGTTAAAGTATCTGTCTATGTTGGCGGTTTCCGCCGTGGTCCTGATAGCATTTTTTTTACCGTCGGCCTGTTGGCAGTATTACCGCCACTTTAACACCGACCGCCAGAGTTGTAATGAGGGCCAATGTGTTGTTTGCTTGCTTGCATTTAGATACATAGAAACCTTACATTGTCACTGGATAATATTACCTGCACAATTGATTTTTGTTTTATGATTTTTTTGGATGAATGTCAATGCAGGTGGTCTGCCTCATGCAGTTTCTGTCTCGAAGAATTGAGGGTGGGTTACAAAGGAAGCAAAGATTATTATTCCACTAAATCCCAGTGGACAAATGGATGTAAGCTGTTTGCTGTTATAAAAATCAAGAGGCAGATTTACTATGATTTTGCATTGGTGTTGCATCACTTTTGTAGCGCAGCCCTGCTGCTAAATCATTTTTGGCACTCAGTAAGCCACACAACGCTACTTTGTGTGGCTTTGCATATTTTAGTAAATACACAGTAACTCAACATAGTACATAGAGCTGCCTTACATTACTTTGCATTTGGTAGGCATTACATAGGTGGAGCAGGGGTGTTCCCATGCATCTATCCATGTATTGTGACACAAATCCAGATATACAAATGTACCTACCCGGCAGAGGTGTAACAAGAAGAATAACTTTATTTCTCCTCCTTATTTACTCTTTCTATGTGTATTGCATTCTGCATACTGCAGCACACATAGACAGAGGAAAATGCCTCTAAGGATTGTTTTTGTGCAGGAAGGTATTTCTTCCTGCACAAAAACAATCCCGCCCATAACCATGGTGCAAGGTGACTGTGTTGATGCTAGGAAGCATCATGTGTGCCAGCACAGGGAGACACAGGGAAACAGCTTAAATGCATCATATCTTAGAAGATATGGTGTTTTCAGCTCACAGACATTCACACAACGTAGCAAAACAACTTGCCTTGCTGCACTTCTTTGCATGAATTCTTGATTAATCTCCCCACAAATATCTTCTGTGAAAGGTGGAGGTTTAACCCTTTATATTCGTTCGAGACATATTTTCAGACACAGAGGCCATGGGAAGAAGCTTGGTTGTATTTTGGGAGCGTGTGTGGTAGTCTAATCACATAGGGCCAAATGTATGAAGAATTTGCTTTGCAAGTCCCTAATAGCGAATTTTAAGAAATCGCTATTTCCGGCACACAAAATGTGATGTAACAAAATTGCAAGTCGGAAATAGCGATTTCTTAAAAATCGCTAATGCAATTTGCGACGTCCAAATGCCGAATCGCAAACAAAATTGTGATTCGGTATTTAAAAATCGCAAATTGCGAAAACAGTTACCTGGCACAGCCTGATGACATCACAAGCAGGAAGTGAGTCAGCCCATGCTGTTTCCAGGAACCACACCCACAGGAGCAGTCAGAGAGTCACAGACCAGCCCCAGGGAGCAAGTGTGTGAGAAAGCCAGGACCTAACACCAACATGGCCAATGCTGGCAATTGGAAGGACAAGGGAGAGAGGAAGAGGAAGCTGAAATTTAGTGAGCAAGAATTGGAGGTGCTCACTGAGGAGGTGATCAGGAGCCATGGCCGGCTCTTTGGGAAGAGCTCACTCCAGGTACCAGAGAGTGAGATGCGGAAACTTTGGGCTGACATCCAGACCAAAATCTGCGCAGTGGGGGTTGCACAACGCTCGATGGAAGAGATACGCAAAAGGTGGTTTGACCTGCGTTCCCATGCTAAGGAAAGGGTGGCCAGCAGGCTAAAGGAGGCAAGGAGCACAGGAGGCGGACCATCCACCCAGACACCCTCCAACCCCATGGAAGACCTGGTGGAGTCCACACTGCTTCCAGAAGCTGTCAGTGGGGTCACTGACATTGACACTTCCGGCACACCCAGCACCAGTAAAGGTAAGTCCAATAACCATATGTAACCACATATGTGCATGTACAAATGCCCCTTAGGAAATAGCAAGTAGAGCAAAGCATTGTGATAAGTAGTCCATTCCACATCTTACATGCAGCACAACAATGCCTTATTGGAGTGGTAGTCCACAACCCAGAGCTGAAAATAGCACATAGATAGCAATTAAGTATACCGACACACAGAAGAACAAAACACACAGTTCATAGTGATACTATGTAAGTGTACATTTATTACCATTGTGCCACATTTGGTGATACATACTTAAATGACATGCTTCACATTGTCACTGCAGATGGCTCAGGCCCAGCAGCAGCAGAATGTGCCAATGTGGGGGATGCAGAAACACAGCCTCTGTCCGACTCAAACAGCAGTGAGTCATTGTGTATAGTACCAATCAGACGCAGGGAAAGGGTGTTACCTCTCCACGATTTGAACCAGGACTCCGATGAAATGCCGGATGAAGGCCACACACCACCCCCAGAAGCTAGATCCACAGGAAGGCAGCAGTCCCTGCCCCAGCATCACTCAACTCCCCGCAGGAGGCCTCACGATGCAGGCACACAGCACACAGATGAAGGTGAGGGCCCATCATTCTTTGGTGGCCTTGAAACGTCCATGCTCAAAGTGCAGCGCCTGCAATGCAAAAACATGAGGGCAATGCACAGGCAGTTGCAGTCACACAATGCCAATATGGGGGGACTGCACAAGCAGTTGGAGTCACTGAATGTAAACATCAGCAAGCTCCACGAGGGACAGCAAACAGCAGCAGATAACACCAAGGAACTGACAAATGCCATTAAGGAACTCTGGGCCAGATGTAGATAGCATTTTGCATGGTGCAAACTGCAAAAATCGCAGTTTGCGCCATTCAAAATGCGCATCGCGATGCTCATTCACATTTTGCCAGTCGGTACCGACTGGCAAAATGTGAATGCGACTCGCAAATAGGAAGGGGTATTCCCTTCCTATTTGCGACTCGCACCGCAATGCTACATTGCTTTGTGACCGCGAACGCGGTTGCAAAGCAATTCGCAGTTACTACCAGTGTCACACTTGTGGTAACCCATTCGCAAAAAGGAAGGGGTCCCCATGGGACCCCTTCCCCTTTGTGAATGTTGCCAGAAATGTTTTTTCAGATGGTTTCGTTATTTTTTTTGTATTGGAACTCGTTTTCCTTTAAGGAAAACGGGCTGCAATACAAAAAAAAAAAAACTGCTTTATTTAAAAAGCAGTCACAGACATGGAGGTCTGCTGCCTCCAGCAGGCCACCATCCCTGTGAGTGCAGGGAATCTCTATGGGGTCGCAAAATGCGACCCACCTCATTAATATTAATGAGGTGGGTCTTTGCAACCCCATAGCGATTCGCAGACGGTGTCTGAGACACCGTTCTGCATCCGAATTTCCGAATCGCAAATTCGGAGATTGCTACATCTAGCCCTCTGTACTGAGATCAGGCATAAGCGTGTAAGCCACCGCAGGCGCGAACGGCAATTCATGGGAATGTTTAATGGCTTTTGCAGATCTGTAAATCGTCCTGCTACATCAACTGCCCTGATATCACAGCGTGCTCTGGCCGCACAGGTGGAGGCAACACAGAAGAGTCGGGACATTGCCCAGGGATTGGTGCAAATAACCAACGTTCTGGATGCTATGCTGACAGCACGCAGTGCTACACCCAGTGAACTGGGAGTTGGGGATACTGAGGAGTCATCTAGCCTCAGCAGTCTTGCAGTCCCCGTGATGGATCCGAGGCGTCGCAGTGCCAGACACAGTACTGCCTGTGAGCCTGATACAAGAGGTGGCTGCGAGGCCACTGCGCACTCAAGTGGAATGCGTGGTGGTAAGAAGTGACATTGAGGGCTACAGGGGACTAACTTCACATTTAGCAATACAGTAAACTATGATGATAATAGTGTGACACTGTTAATGGCTCATGTCTGGCTCATGTGTATTGCTTTGTCCTAGTGACACGTATGTTACCTGAAGTCTAGGTAATAAAGGTGCTAACTACTGGAATACATGTCAGTGAGGTGGTGTTGTCATTACTTACATCTGAAATAGTTGTGCGTGATGTCAGCATGCCTTTGCCTGCCCTCTACTGCACTGGTCCTGTCTGCTGGCTGTAGGGGTGGTATAGGATCATCATCCTCATCTGAATCTGGCTCTGATATTTCCACAGGTATGCCCCTGGTGGTAGCTATATTGTGCAAGATCGCACATGTGGCCACTATTCTACAGGTCGTGTCCGGGCTGTACTGTAGTGCCCCTCCATTTTTGTGGATGCACCAGAAGTGAATCTTCAGCAGGCCAAAGGTGCGCTCCACCACATTGCGGGTTGCCCTGTGTGCTGAATTATATCTCCGCTCTGCTGGTGTTGCAGGATTTAGGTAGGGTGTCATCATGTAGGTGCGCACTGCGTAGGCACTGTCTCCTGGAAGGAACAGAGAGTATTATGAGTAGCTGTGTCATCTGACGTCACACTGCCATCAATACAACATTGTAAAGTCGGAAATTACCTAGTAGATATCCTTCATCAAATCCCCCAGCTAGCAGTCTTGTGTGAATCCCGCTGTGGCAAAAGATGTACGAATCATGTGTGCTCCCTGTGTACCTGGCCACGAGATAGGTTATGATGTAGGAGGCATTGCATATCACCTGTATGTTCATTGAATGTTAGTACTTACGGTTGAGGTACTCATACTCTGTGGTCGATGGTGGACAGATTGCAACATGTGTCCCATCTATGGCACCTGGGACATGGGGGAACTGTGCTATCTGGTAGAAATCTATTTTTGTCTGATGTATTTCCTGTGGGGTGTGGGGGAATCTGATGTACTGGTGTATCCTGCTCAGCATGGCATTTAGAAATGCATTGAAAAATCTAGAGAGGGCACTCTGTGATACCCCTCCAGCTGCTGCTATGACCCCTTGATAGCTCCCTGAGGCAAGTAGGTGCAGGGAGCATAATACCTGCACATGGGTGGGTATGCTATTGGTCCTGTGTGTTGTGCGCTTCAGTATGGGTTGTGGCTCAGCTATCAGGTCAAGTATCATGGCTGAGCTCAACCTGTACTTATAAAAAATGTCCTCCTCAGTCTGGTCAAAAAGGGTAATGCGCAATCTGAAAATGCGCTCCATTCTCCTCCTCCCTCTCCTCAAACCTGCCAAGATCGTCATACTCATCGCCATGACGTAGAGTGCAGCCATTGTGGAAAAGAGGCTGAGGCATTCTGGGCCTCTTTATATAGGTTGCACCTGGTTACCACCTGGTGCACCTGGTTTCAATCAGTGGTAAATTGCATGTGCAAAAGGCCATTCTGCGAATATTCACAATTTGCGATTTTTTGATGCATCGAATTGCGAAATGGTTTTGTGTGTTGCATTCTGCGTAGCGCAATTTGCGACAAGAAATACCGAATCTGCATTTGCGAGTCGCTATTCGGGCTAACAATTTCTATATGCAAATAGCGATTCGGTATTTCATGTCGCAAATTGCGATACGCAGATTGCAACACGCAAAACCATGTTGCTTCTCAAAAAATCAAAATTTTTGGCGATTCCTTGTTTTTGGCCTGCGAATGCCTTTCATACATCGCAAAACACATTTTTGCATTCGCAAACGGCCGATTTTTGCGAATCGCACCGTTTGCGAATGCAAAAACGTTTGATACATTTGTCCCTTAGAGCTAAACAAGTGGTTGTCTGGAGGAATTTGTATAGACTGAATTGGGAGCACTCAGTAGGTTATTTTTTCCATATTTCCTGCAGAAAGTACCACTACAGGGACAACAGTAATTGCTTGAGCACCAGTCACATTGCCAAGAGCTTCACAGAGGACCTGTAGATTAAAATAAGACGTTATTTTTCATATTTTATACCTGAGGTCACACAACAATTCACCATTCTGGAGTGACATTTTTCCGACCTTCAGAGATGGAAATGGGGAGGGGTGGAGAATCAAGGGAGTGAGCCTGATGAGCAGAAAAGATGCTTCGTTCCCCACGCAACACTGAACACCAATCTGAGCTAGCTGATGCTAGCTTTGAGATGTAGGCATTTAAGGTTAGCTGGAATAGAGCATGACTGTGATGAATACTACCAGATATATCAGCAATGACTGAGTGGCAAGATGTTGGTTCCCTTTGATGACATTTACTAGGTGAACACCCACTATAACTGTGGGTGATGTTCACTTTATTCGGATTTTGAGTAAAATATGGGGTTAGGGACCAATGAGATTTTGAACAATGACAAAAGGTATAATGTAATATGAACCATAGCAAAAGATGTGCTGTCTTAAACATGCTTCTACCACTCATATAATTGAATTACCAGGGATTGTCTCATTATTCACAGGCAGCAAAAGTGCTCAGGCGGTATATTTTAGGAAGTATTAATTGTGGAAAGGATTCCTGTTGGTGCGGCACAGGGCAGCACTGTGTATGCCACACATATAAACAGGGTATATTAACAGGCACATTTGGCACAGCATATATGCACAGCATATATGCACAACTATTCCTTAATAAACATAGCCCACATGAGCAGGATGTACGGTTTAATTGTGTGCCACATGACGCAGTACTTAATAGCAGAAATGACACTGAAAATGGATCAGGCTTCTGCCTGATGTGGTCTGCACTCTGAATATTGAAACCACAACAATGGTGGGACAGAATATCGAGGACAAAATATTGAACAACAATATCAACAGGTAAGTAAGCTTAGATTTTCTATAGAAATATGTGTAGCTATGTGGTACATTTGCCTTCAAGGTATGTAGAAGTGTAGTTAGGAATACTAAATCTATACTTCCCTACATGCACTTACATTTCAATATTTTGTCCCTTGATATTCTATCTTAAATATTGTTGTATCTTTAAATTGTTGATGTGGATATTCAGTACTATAGTCTGACGTGTTAGCGATAGTGGAAAAGGCTGAAGCTAACTATCTTCCACTAAGCCTCTCGACTTTTAAACCATTCACAAGTGAGCTCTTCTTTTAAAATATGTTTTTGGCGACACCTAGGCAGCAGTATCTTTAGGCGTCAGGAAGGATGGAGTTTTAATCCTTCATTTCTGTGAAAAAATCCCTTGCTGCCTTATTCCAAGGGCTCAGCAGAATCCAGAATGGGGCTCAGAAAGTGTCTGCTCTGAATTCAGATTCCTTGCCAGACTCACATTTTGCATAGGCACATGGTGTTTCTCCATGCAAATGTCTCAAGGAATTTGCACAAAAATGGGAAAATGGATTTGACAATGGAGAAATATCTATTATGAACATGTTCTTCCACACACTGTTTTTAAAAAAAACTGTTTGTTGGAATAAAACCCAAAATGCGGTAATGGTATTATTTTCCATTATTGCTGACTGTGCTGGAATTGAGGGCTATTCTGAAAAACTGTTATTCTTTGCATATGATCTACAATGCTGGGTGATTTACACATATGATCTTGGTCATCCTGGTTTGTAGTGTGCTTTGTTTTACTAACTGTATTGGAGTCAGCATCATCTCATAGGAAACAAAAATATATTCTACCAACCTTTTTAGTGAACTTTAGAAAAAAACTTCAGGATTTGTTTGTTTTTTCAAAGGACGCACTACTTCTCCACCAGGAGTACCAATCACAGTTTTCTTAATGGACCCTCACACACCCTATTGGTAGGGATTTAGCTTCTTCAGTAAGAATGAGGGATGTGGGTTTCAGATTTTCCAACAATCACACAGGCAAATAATGTTAAAATACATTATATGACAAGCAGGGTGCATGAAAAGAGCCAAAGTGGTAATGGAAAGGGAGACAATAGTAGATTGGTAGGGGTACTAAGTGAGAGAAAACACAATATTTAATAAACTAACCTAGAAAGTGTGTTCATATTTTTGTCTGTATGCATGTAAAAATACCTGGTGAAATCTGACAGACCTCGCCATATCCGACTGAAAGCACATGAACCTAACTATTTACCACAAAATGCATTTATTAGGGGGGTGTAACATCCCAAACACTGCCCTAAAACTATGCCCCTTTCTAGTGATATTATGCCTCATCATCTGGTCACATCCATTAAACCAGGGAGGGCTCAACCATATTCCAGGGAGCACTTTCAATATTATTATTTTTTGACCAGTGTTCTAGAGATATAAAAATGCCTAAAGGGCACCTCTTTTTCCCTTTGTTAGTGGGTGACTATGTTATGGTTACAAACCTACTATTCAGGTGTACACCTGTCAGCCTTAGGGTGGTCTCCCCTCAAACCTTTTGCTTTACTTGTACATATTATTCTGATCTTGTTTTTGTTGGTCTTAGAACCCTGTGCACTTTACCACTGCTATCCAGAGCTATAGTGTGTGTGCTCTTTCCTCATATTTAATTTACTTATAATTCCCCACTTAAATGGTACTACATGTACTCAGGGCATGTATATTAAATGCTACTTTTAGTACCACCCACTTAAGCATACCGTTAAATCTGTCTCAGGCCTGCTATTTCAGCCTGTGAGTGCAGTTTTAAACTGCCATTTCGACCTTGCATAATCAATCATTTGGCTAGACTCGGCCTGCTTTCTAAATATGTATGTCACCTATAGGGTAGGCCCTAAACAGCCCACAGAACAATTTTAAGTTTACATGTCCTAGAAGGAGTTACGTTATTACATTTAATAATCTGCAACTTCCAAAGGAGAACACGTTCATGTTTGGTGCTTTTGGAACGGTAATGAAGAATCTTCTGTCATGTTGAAGTCGGATTTTAAATTACAGTTTTGAAGATGCCACTTTAAAAAAGTTGCATAAACAACAGTGGTTCTAGAAAGAGAATACCAATAAGGAAATCAAACAATCAAACGTACATGAAAATAAGCAAGATGTAAACAAAATAATAAAGTGCCCACACCATAATTTAACCCCTTAGCTGCCAGGCCTTTTCCCCCTCAGGTGCCAAACCTTTTTGGGGATATTTGGGGCAGTTCGCGCTTAGGCCTCATAGTTTTTTGTCCACATAAGATGCCCATGCCAAATTTGCGTCCTTTTTTTCCAACATCCTAGGAATTCTAGAGGTACCCAGACTTTCTAGGTTCCCCTGAAAGAGACCAAGAAATTAGCCAATATACAGCGAAAATTTAGTTTTTTCAAAAAAGTGGGAAAAATGGGCTGCAGAAGAAGGTTTGCTGTTTTTCCTAAAAATGGCATCAAAAAAGGGTTTGCGGTGCTAAAATCACCAGCTTCCCAGCTTTCAGGAACAGGCAGACTTGAATGAGAAAACCCAATTTTTCAACACAATTTTGGCATTTTATTGGGACATACCGCATTTTTACTATTTTTTGTGCTTTCAGCCTCCTTCCAGTTAGTGACAGAAATGGGTATGAAATCAATGCTAAATCCCAGAAAGGTAAACATTTCTGAAAAGTAGACAACATTCTGAATTCAGCAAGGGGTAATGTGTGTAGACCCTACAAGGTTTTCCTACAGAAGATAACAGCTGAAATTAAAATATATTGAAATTGAGGTTGAAAAAACAGCAATTTTTCTCAATGTTTTACTCTAACTTTTTCCTGCGATGTCAGAATTTTTAAAGCAATATACCGTTACGTCTGCTGGCCTCTTCTGGTTGCCGGGATATGTAGGGCTTGTAGGTTCAACAAGAACCCTAGATAAAGAGAGCCAAAAAATGAGCTGCACCTTGCAATGGGTTTTCATTCTATACAGGGTATACAGCAATTAATTTGCTACAAAATAAAGCGTGAAAAATAGGTTAGCAAGAAAACCATTGTATTTCAAAAATGGGCACAAGATAAGGTGTTGAAAAGCAGTGGTTATTTCCACCTGTCTGAATTCTGGGGTGCCCATACTAGCATGTGAATTACAGAGCATTTCTCAAATAGATGTCTTTTTCACACACTGTCTTACATTTGGAAGGAAAAAAATGTAGAGGAAGACAAGGGGCAATAACACTTGTTTTTCAATTTTTTTGTGTTTCCCCAAGTCTCCTGATGAAAATGGTACCTCACTTGTGTGGGTAGGCCTAATGTTCACGACACGGAAACACAACATGTACACACACATTTTTACATTGAAATCTGACGTGTTTTTTGCAAAGTGCCTAGCTGTAGATTTTGCCCTCTAGCTCAGCCAGCACCTACGGAAACCTACCAAACCTGCGCATTTTTGAAAACTAGTCACCTAGGGGAATCTAAGATGGGGTGACTTGTGGGGCTCGCACCAAGGTTCTATTACCCAGAATCCTTTGTAAACCTCAACATGTGGCCAAAAAAACACTTATCCCTCACATTTCAGTGACAGAAAGTTCTGGAATCTGAGAGGAGCCACAAATTTCCTTCCACCCAACGTTCCCTGAAGTCTCCTGATAAAAATGGTACCTCACTTGTGTGGGTAGGCCCAGCGCCCATGTCAGTGAATGCCCCAAAACACAACGTGGACACATCACATTTTCCCAAAGAAAACAGAGCTGTTTTTTGCAAAGTGCAAAGCTGTGGATTTTGGCTAAAATAATCACATTTTGCCCACATTTCTGCGTGGGATCACTGCACCGGGACACAGTTCACACCAAAGTCCAAAAAGTGCGGCCCTCACCATTCCAATTGGGACGATTTTGAGAGTTAGCCAAGCTCTCATTCCCCAAATGTAAAACCAAAACCCTGAGGGGAGGAGTGGTCACTTACACCTGAAAGGGCTGTGCCTGTCCTCACACAATGCCATCTCTGACCCCCTGGTGAGTGTCTGGGGCCTGGCCTGTGCAAGGCAGGATTTCACATTCAAAAGAGACTTTTAACAGAGTTTTAACTGTAAATTCGACTTGGCAAGTGTACCTACTTGCCAGGCACAAACCTTCCCTTTTCTTACATGTAAGGCACCCCTAAGGTAGGCCCTAGGTAGCCCTATCCCTCTCATAGGTTAACATGGGGGCTACCTTTAAATCTGATTAAAATGTCGATTCCCTTTTGGAGCGGATGGACATGTGGAGTTTGGGGTCTCTGAGCTCACAATTTAAAAATACATCTTTTAGTAAAGTTGGTTTTAAGACTGTGTGTTTGAAAATGCCACTTTTAGAAAGTGAGCATTTTCTTGCTCATACCATTTCTGTAACTCTTCCTGTTTGTGGATTACCTGCCTGGGTCAGTTTGACAGTTGGGCTGGTTGCACCTCACACTAGACAGTGACACAAATGGAGCTGGGGTGTAGTCTGCATTTCCTAATGAGCCATCTGTGCTAGGGGGGAGGGGAGGAGTGGTCACTTACACCTGAAAGGGCTGTGCCTGTCCTCACACAATGCCGTCTCCGACCCCCTGGTGAGTGTCTGGGGCCTGGCTTGGGCAAGGCAGGATTTCACATTCAAAAGAGACTTTACTTTGAAGTAGGCCTACTTCAAAGGAGAAATTGGGTATAAGAAGGGCACCTAAACCACAGACTTTAGATCAGTTCTGGACATCCAGAGGAACCTCTGCCGGGAGAAGAGCCCAACGTTTCCCTCAGTCTCCCAGTAAAAATGATACCTCACTTGTGTAGGTGGATCAAGTGCCTGTGACAGGGAAGAGCCAAAAACATGTCGAAATTGAGGGGGAACCAAAAGTGCAGTTTGAAAAAAAACATTTTTAGGATGACAAGTGGGGCAGAATTTTTATTGGTATAGATGAGACAATGCCGGGTGGTAGCAATTTTGTAGATTCCGGAAGGTTCCATCACAAAAATGTGGAAAAAAATGTGTGATTTCCAGCAAAGTTGGAGGTTTGCAGGGCACTGTGGGTAAGAAAATGGTGTGGGGTTTATGTGAAGTACACCACCCTGGACTCACCCAGATGTTTAGTTCTCAGATGAGTCTAGGGCTTGTGGATTTTTTTACATAGCAGCTTCCCAAAGTCCAAAAAGTGCGACCCTCACCATTACAATTGGGACGATTTTGAGAGTTAGCCAAGCTCTCATTCCCCAAATGTAAAACCAAAACCCAAAATAATCAAATGTCCTCTTGCTTGCCGTGGGATATGATGTTTTAGTGTTCGGGGGGAGAGCTGAAAGACTGTTACCCTCTTCAGTTGGGGTGGGGGCATAACCATGCCCATACTGGTTGGTAGCTACCACCACACTATTTTTTGTTTCTCATTAATTCCCTGGCATCTAGTAGACTTTCTCCCCCCCGGGTGTGGATTGGGGGTAATTGCCCCATCTGCCCTCTGATGGGCAGAACAACTCTCTGCCCCATTTATTTGGGGTGGGGGTAAGGCCATACCTTCACGCTGTTATTTTGAAAAAAAATCTTCCCTGGTCTCTGGTGGGCTTTCTGACCCCCTTAGGGGCAGATGGGCCTTCCATAAATAGGCTGATCAGGGGGCAGATATGGCCAACAATAATGTGCCCCCATGGGGAGCGACCCTTGCCCAAGGGGCTGCTCCCCCAAACAAAACACACACATACACACACACAAATCCCGGTTGCCTAAGTGGTTTCTGCCCCCCAGGAGGCAGATCGGCCTAATAGAAATAGGCCGATCTGCCCCCAAGGGAGGCAGAAATGTCCTAAAAACAATATGCCTCCCCAGGAAGCAACCCTTGCCTAAGGGGTCGCTCCCCTTTTCAATATAAATAAAAAAAATAAAAAATCCCTGGGGTCTAGTGGCTTCTGTCCCCCCTCGGGCAGATCGGCCTAATTAATAATAAAAAATTGCCCCCGGGGAGCGACCCTTGCCTAAGGAGTCGCCCCCTTATCAATATAATTTTTTTAAAAAAATCCCTGGTGCCTAATGGCTTCTGCCTCCCCCAGCATTTAGAAACAAAAACAGATTTTATAGTACAAATACTTGCATCCTTGATGCTCAATTTTTCACACAACAAAGACAAATTGAACAATGTTGGACTTTTTTGGTTATGCAGGGTCATCCCCAATCTTTTTGCCTCCTGGCTCCTATTTTTTCTGACCTGTTCCTGTTGGCTTTTGAACTCTGAGTACTTTACCACTGCTAACCAGTGCTAAAGTGCATGTGCTCTGTGTAAATTGTATGGTTGATTGGTTTATCCATGATTGGCATACTTGATTTACTAGAAAGTCCCTTGTAAGGTGCACTAGAGGTGCCAGGGCCTGTAAATCAAATGCTACTAGTGGGTCTGCAGCACTGGTTGTGCCACCCACATAAGTAGCTCTGTAATCATGTCTCAGATCTGCCACTGCAGTGTTTCTGTGTGCAGTTTTAACTGTAAATTCGACTTGGCAAGTGTACCTACTTGCCAGGCCCAAACCTTCCCTTTTCTTACATGTAAGGTACCCCTAAGGTAGGCCCTAGGTAGCCCTATCCCTCTCATAGGTTAACATGGGGGCTACCTTTAAATCTGATTAAAATGTAGATTCCCTTTTGGAGCGGATGGACATGTGGAGTTTGGGTTCTCTGAACTCACAATTTAAAAATACATCTTTTAGTAAAGTTGGTTTTAAGACTGTGTGTTTGAAAATGCCACTTTTAGAAAGTGAGCATTTTCTTGCTCATACCATTTCTGTAACTCTTCCTGTTTGTGGATTCCCTGTCTGGGTCAGTTTGACAGTTGGGCTGGTTGCACCTCACACTAGACAGTGACAGAAAAGGAGCTGGGGTGTAGTCTGCATTTCCTGATGAGCCATCTGTGCTAGGGGGGAGGGGAGGAGTGGTCACTTACACCTGAAAGGGCTGTGCCTGTCCTCACACAATGCCGTCTCGGACCCCCTGGTGAGTGTCTGGGGCCTGGCCTGGGCAAGGCAGGATTTCACATTCAAAAGAGACTTTACTTTGAAGTAGGCCTACTTCAAAGGAGAAATTGGGTATAAGAAGGGCACCTAAACCACAGACTTTAGATCAGTTCTGGACATCCAGAGGAACCTCTGCCGGGAGAAGAGCTGAAGAGCTAAGGAGAAATGCTGCCCTGCCTGTGACTGTGCTTTGTGGAGCTATCCTGCATTTGATGCTTCTGCCAGAGTAAAAGGGCAAAGACTGGACTTTGTGTGCCTTCCATCTTGAGAAGAAATCTTCAAGGGCTTGATTTAGAGCTTGCCTCCTGTTGTTTGAAGTCTGAAGGACAGCCAAGACTTCTCTCTGCCAGCACCTGGAGTCTCTGGAGAGACTCCTTCTCTGACAAGTGGTGCGTTATCCAGTCCCTGGGCCCTTGAAAGGAAAACTGGTAGAGAACTCCAAGAAATCAACTTTGGACGAGTTCGGACCGACGCCGCTGCTGAATCCGGTGACGCCGCCTGCAACCGACTCCGTGATCTTCGCTGGAACATGATGACCTTCGCAGGCCCGACGCCGCTGCAGCCCCGCTGAAGTCCGCAACTACGTGGAAGTCGCCGCACCACGTTGTGACCAACGCCACTCGAAGTGCGCAGATTCAACGTTTCACACAGACACCGCAATCCCCAACTTCACGCATCGGCTTGTTTTCATTCTTCACCAAATGTACTGTACTTGGGGGTCTACGCAACTCCGTGTCCGGTGCCGCTGGTGTCGGCATGTTGGGAATGACTCCGTCATGATGCCGTTTTAACACCTCATCGAAACATTTTGTGTTTCTAAGCGCTATTTTTGAGTTTAAGCTTTAAAAATTCATAACTTGACTTGTGTATGTCAGATTTTTGTTGTTTTGGTCTTGTTTTGTTTAGATAAACTGGTGTTGTGCCATTTTGTAGTGTTTTCATTAAGTTACTGTGAGTGTTGGTACAAATACTTTACACCTAGCACTCTGACGTTAAGCCTACTGCTCTGACAAGCTACCAAGGGGGTAAGCAGGGGTTAACTGAGGGTGATTCTCTTTTACCCTGACTAGAGTGAGGGTCCTTGCTTGAACAGGGGGCAACCTGACTGTCAACCAAAGACCCCATGTCTAACAAACAATATATAGTGTGTTAAAAAACAAGCAAACAAAGGAAATGGACTGGTATTTTAAATAGTCTAGAATTCCAAATCCAATTAGAAGTAAGGGTCAAAATCCATTCTCAAATGGCAGATGCATCAATAGCATTTGAACCCCCTTAGCCAAAAGTCATCATCAGTACAAAAGCAATTGGAGCAGATCAACAACCAGAAAGATTACAAATATGGAGGGCACCATATATGTTCAGAAAAATAAGTAAAGAACCAAAGCAAAAAGTGGCAGCTAATTAAAAGGATAAACTTCAAGCTCCTCACCCACGCACACAAAGCACTCCACAACACCAGTCCAGCATACCTCAACAGATGACTCACCTTCTACACCCCATACCGCCAGCTCCGCTCAGCCGGAGGCACATCCTTCTCTCACCTCGCCGCCAAGACCTGGAATACCCTCCCATTGCTCCTACAACAGACCAAAGACCTGCTGACATTCAGGAGACTTCTCAAAACCTGGCTGTTTTAGCAGTAGCAGGAAGGAACTAGACAGAGCTGCCCCATGTTGCCAATAGATTTTGCATTAATGATGGGCCTACGTGTGGCCATTATGCATAGACAAAACAAAGACCAAGAGAATAACGGAGACTAGGATTATGGTATGTTTTGGCAGTGAAGACCATATCTTACTGCAGGTCTGCCTGCTAACTTTCCTTTCTCCTTGCGTCTTCATGCTAAGTCAACCGGTCAGTGTTTTGCCTCATTTTCCTTCCTGGCACTGATCACCGAGGCATTTCGACATGTAGCTGCTTGCCGATTGTTGGTATAGTCTCCATCCACTGGCTTTGTTACTTTAAGTGTGTTTCATGTCTCAATCCTATTCCATAGGGATCTGAGTTGTCAAATTCCAAGTCAGATCTTACTTAGATCTTATTTACCTTAGATTTCAAATCCAAGATTGCGGTTCATGATTTCCAGGTCATGGGTCCTGGGCTTCTATAAAGCTTCTGCTTCTGTTTCTGGTAAATAAAGATTCTTCATTCTACCTGGCATTCCAGAGGTTTTTTTTCATCTAAGGAGCTGCCCCACTTAAAGACTGTCAATTACCAGTAGCTTGATTGCTGTTTCATTCACCAGATTGTATTCTACTCAACTTGGAGTCTGAGCAGACTAACTGCTTCTAAGAAGCCAGCTTTAATAAGGCTTAGCGAGTCAAACATATAATTTTGTTCTATGCAGAGGATATAGTGGTATACTTGAGTAATGTAAATTGTGACATTATTATACCTACACTTGACTCACTTTCGAAACATTTCAGGATTACAAGTGAATTTGTCAAAAACATGTTTACTCCCAATGACACTGGGAAGGAACAAACATGAAGACATAAATGGCATTACATGGGTACTGGACACTATTAAAAATTAGAATGTTGGGGGAAGATGTATCAAGAATGCATTTTGCGATTCGGAAATAGCAATTTTTAAGAAATCGCTATTTCTGATTCGCAGAATGCGATGTATCACATTTGCAATTCGGTAATAGCGATTTCTTAAAAATCACAAATGCTATTACTGAATTCCAAATTGCGATACCGGCCCCATTTGCACCTATGGGCCTTTAGGCCCATATTTGAGAATTTTTTGCATTTCCAAAATTGCGAATTCCTAACTGGAATTCGCAATTTTTGAAATGCAAAACCCCAGGGTGCTGTGGGCCTAAAAAAATTTTTACAACATGTAACGTGCACACATGCCAAAAGGGCATGTGTTGTTTACATGTAAATTTTTCAAATGCATTTTAAATGCATTTTTAAAATTTGCACATGGGTACCACTAAGGTCAACTGGGTGGTAAATAGCGATTCCTTAATGCCCAATTCGCATTAAGGAATTGCTTCTTACATGTGCTTTAGAAATCGCAAATAAGGATTCCTTATTTGCGATTTCTTATTCAGAGTCGCAATTTGCTACTCTCTAGACAGGGTCGCAATTTTACGGAATCGCTATTTTAGCGATTCCTTAAAATTGCATTCAGAATGCCTTTGATACATTCTGAAATGGCTTTTTGCATTCGCAAACGGGCATTCGCACCGTTTGCGAATGCAAAAAGCTTTGATACATCTTGCCCTTGGTTTTCAGTGTTAGCCCCGGTCAAGCAACAGCCACAGTCCCTGGCAGGGTGAACCACAAAAAGTTCCTAAATTAACCTGTGCTTACCTCTAGGTAGCTTGGTACAAAAAGCAGTCAGGTGAAACTTAGAGGCAATGTGTAAAGTATTTATACAGCACACAAACAGTTAAAAAAAAAAATACAAAACAAATCTCACAACAATTTAGAAAAATAGAATATATTTAAATAAATTATTTGACACCAAAATGACAACACTCCAGTTAGTAGAACCAGAGTGATGATTTAGTGCCTAAAAGATCAGAGTGACAACCACAGAGACCAGGTCAAGGTTGTACAATATGGCCGACCGCAATGGAGCAAGTGTCAGCTACAAGAAGTGGATTGGGCCCTGCTGGTGTTTACCTTTGGACGAATTTTCTGAAAGAATTTTCTGACAATGTAAAGTTCAGTGAGGCAAGGTTGCATGTGGTGTCTGAGGAGGGAGCCTCATCATCAGGGGAGTTGCTGGAGAAGTCACAGTGAAGATTTCTACATTTGGGCTTAGTCACTTTTTGGAAGTTAAAAATCTCCAGTGGGATGAGGCAGGAGGCTGTAGCTCAAGACAGTTCCAGGAGGTTAGACAACTCTTTGGCAAAGGGCAGCTGAGCAGAATTTGCTGCTGCAGAGAAGAATGTAGTGGGAGCACCAGCAAAGTCAGAACAACTGGTGATGCACCTTGAGTGAATCACTCAGCAGTTTGGTGCTGGTCTTCCACCAATTCTTAGAGCACATTTTAGCCAAAATTATTCGCTAAATTTTTCCAAGATTTGGATTTTGGCTATTTGGGCACATTTAGCAACATGTACAGTACTGTGGGACACCATCATTATAAAACTTTATTCTGTTTTAAAAAGACCATAAAAGCAACATATACAGAGGTGGAGTACCACTTTCGGGGTCAGAAATCACTCAGGTTGGGTCCAGGTATGGGTTCAAGAAGATGGGAACCTTTTATTTACCTGTGGCTGTGAACAGGAAGCCAGTAAACTAACCCTGGAGTAACTCTGTTTGTCCTGGGTTCGGCTAAAGATGCAGGGCTCAAACAACGTGGCTGGCCTCTGGGAGTTCAGACAGCCTTCAGGGAACAAAGCAGTCCTTCTAGGTGCAGCAAAGCAGCTTGTGGGGCATGCCACACCAGTGAGCAGTCCTTCAAGAGTCCTTCCGCAGGTCCAGAAAGTGAAGCGAAGAGTAGGTCTATTTTTATACCTAGTCCCTTCTTTGAAGTTAGAAGACATTTCGAGTGGTTTCTCTTTTACGTGCCTGGAATTTCCTGTCTCCTCTGCCCTGGCTCCAAGTTGGCTGCAATGACAATGTAGAGGTGGCAATCAATCGGTGTGAAGGCAGAGCACAGCCTAGTAAGTTGCATGTGGGGCTGTGCCCAGCTCCGCCTCCCCCATCCTGTCACCAGATGCTCTATTTAGGCACACCTAGTCACTCTATTGTGTGGCTGTCTGGGTGTTATTCACAGAGTCAAACTGTCAATTACACCCAGTCATGTGACCCGGGTGAGGCTGCAAGCCCCAACTGGCTAAGGCCAGGAAAATGCATCTTTCTAAAGGTGGCATTTTCAAAATTGTAATTCAAAATCTAGTGTTACTATTAAAGAAGATTTTTAATTACAATTTCATAGATACCAAACATGAATTGCCTATCTGTCCCCAATCAAATGTTGTGACTTAATAAATGTAATAAGGCAACCCAATATTATCTTATGGGACAGATAGGCCTCACAGTAGCTTAAAATGGATTCAAGGGTTTTTCACTATCAGGACATATAAAACTTAAGAGTGAATGCCCAACATTTCAGTTATAATGCGCCCTGCCCTATGGGCTAACTAGGACCTAAGCTAGAGGTGACTTTTATTCAATAAAAGGGGATTTTAAGGCCTGGCCAAGGGCTTATGTTGTCAAGGTGAATTGGCAGTTTAAAACTACATTCAGGCTGCAATGGCAGGCCTGCAACATAGTTCAATGAACTACCTAAGTGGGTGGCACAATACGTGCTGCAGGCTTAGTAGTAGCAATTAATTTAGAGGCCCCATGATTATGGTGTACCACTCAACAAGGGGCGTATATCTAAATTAAATATGTAAGTCAGGTATAAATCAATTTACCCATGCTTAGAGGAGTGAGCCCAGGTTACGTAAGGCCAACTAAAACATATAAAGAAAAGAAAATGGAGAGATAAAGGCACATAAATGTGGCAGGATAACCCTTCAGAGAAGGCTGAGTCAAAAAGACACATTTTGTTATCTTGGAGTACACATAAAATAATGGGTTAGAGGTAGTATATATCAGGCGCAGAGCACACCATCCTGTATGCTGGTTTACTGGTAGCAAAATAGCTTCACAGGTGCTAGTTCGCAGGTCCCTCCACGCATTCACACTGCTGAAGAGCCTTAAGTAACTGGAAATGTGACAATTTGACAAGGGAAAGGGGAATGGAATGAGAAGAGATAGACAACTCCAGCTGTGGCTGGACTTCAGACTCCTGAGCCTTGCTTAATCCATGCAGTTGTATCTAGTCACTGCTGTTACATTGTTGATCTGCTATGGAACAAGGAGGGATTTTTAGCTATGCCTTAAAACATTTTCCTTTTCACTTGCTCTTACTACCTCCTACCAATTGACTCCTCTTCTACATACTACTTACCTTGGCATTCCCTTTTTTTCACAGTAGAATAGCCTGGGTGTAGTTTTATATTAAGGGTTAAATAATACATCTGTGACATAGTGCAGAAGGTACTTTTCCAGAGCTTTGTCATCATAAAATGTACACTGTCAAAAAAGCATACAATCATAACACCTGATTTGTTTGCCCATGCACTGGAAATCTTTGGATTTCATAGCTATGCTGCACTTTCAGTTTCAGTTTCAGAAGACTCTGTGGAGTGGTGTGCCATTTTTATATGTCAATGCATATTTTTTCCCATGTGTCCTACCTCCAGCAACCAACTACTCCATGATTAATTCTGGTGTTCATTTTACAAGAAATAACAATACAAATGGTTTCAAGTTCTAGATTTGTTAGGGCACAGTCAGAATCAATGACTGATCTCATGCAGCCTAAGAGAGTTTCAGAAGATTTCTCAATACATTTCTTTGGGAGATAGTGCCTGAGCTTTGAGAGAAAGAGTTGTCTAAACTGACATATTTCTGTTAATTGAAATCTGACCTGCCTCAGTCTTAGATTTAGTGATTGCTGGAACGAGTAGTAGTGAACTAACCCTGGGCAAAACTTGCATAATTTCCATGAAATAAAATTAGGTGAAATTATGCATTATTACAACAAATGTGGTTACATCACTTCACACCCAAAAATTAAATTATACAAGGATGCATTCCATAATAGAATATAGCATAAAAAAGGCATATCTTATTGCGTGTGAGCAGTCCTATTTTTCTTACACATTTTAATTTTTCTACTTTCTCCAGGCCTGTGCCTAATTTTTTATTATTTTCCATGCCTGTCTTCTATTTTTTTTCACTGCGCCCCATGGCAGATGCAGGCAGTGGGTCCAGAGACATCCACTCCTAACGTTCCTCTGTGGGCATGACACATGGAATCTATTTTTGTCAGAACAGGTGGCAGTGCTGATTTTTGTGTAGCATTATCCCCCCTCATTTTAGTGACAAGCGGCAAATACAGTAAGTTGAACAGACTTGGGTGAGTGTGGTGCAGAATCTGCTGCCACTCCTAGATCTCCCACGCCTAGCTGCAGGTAAGGCACTGAGGTTGAAATATTGACAGGTAAGTAATGTTTAAATTAGTTTTATTTTTATTACTTTGTAGACGGTAAATGCACTATGGTAATTATTGGTGATTTGTGACAAAGACAATACATGTGCTGATTTCCTGACCCCTTCATAAAGCCAATTGGCCCACTTTTTGTATTTTGGTGTTTTAACCAGCATTTACTGCCATGCCTCCTACAGGATTTCTGCAGTAAATGCTCCTAGTAGAAGTCTTGTACTAGTTGTATACAATGACTAATAATCAGTCATATGTGATGGACCAATAAGGAAAGCAAAGACGGAGACACTGAGAACAAATACTAAGTGATACCTATGACATACACATTGGCTCCATTAAATGACAGTCACTTACTGGCAAGCAAAGAAGGAGGCATAACAAATAAAACAAAACACCCAACTTTGACACAGATACTGGCTCAAAACATTATGGTCACCCACATTGCAAGCAAAAAAGGAGGCATAGAGAACAAAAAGAACATGGCTGCTCTATACTAACTGAAGCCCCTTGCTCCTCTAGGAAAATCCTGCAACATTCCAGGCAAAATGATTGCACAAATATATAGCCAAAATGTGCCTGGCCCATCAGTGGGCTTATACACACGATCAGTAAAGCAGTAAAACTTTGCAAATAATATAAAAAAATAATTCTACATGGATACACAATATAACAATGTAACATCACAGCAACATGGAAACTTCCAGAAATGTCCAGAAACTTCCAGAATAAGTTAACTTTGTAAATGACCCGATATCCAAGACAACAATTACCTCTGAAAAAACATTTAATTTTTGCACAAAACACATTAATAAATCATCTCACGCATGAGCACAATTTGGTGAGTAAGCATTTGGGGAGGACCGTGGTTGAAAACAAAGGAAAATGGCTGGCTAGATGGGGCTGGCCTTCAGGAGCCACTGCTACCCCACCACCACCACAGCCACCCACAGGCACATGCAGACAAAAAAACGATCTAAATTTTCCATGAGTTAGAGCCAATCATCCACCCAATAAAATAATGTATGGTCAATAGGCCAGTTTTCAAACTTTTGTGGGGGGCCTTCTGGACTATGCTAATACATTTGTGGATTTCTGCCCTGCTCTACTTATCCATTGCAGCTTGTACATAATGCAGCAGAGAAGTTACACCTCAGGCTTCCAGAGTGGACCCCATATTGTGGACATCAGTATGACCAAGAAGCGTAACTGCAGCTCATCCTGTGCCATTCGGACAAAGAAGTATGACTTTGACTCATCCAGTGCCACCCAGAGCCTGGTGCTGCCCACCTGTGCCTTTGTGACCACTGCCCAGAAGCAGGTAGGAAGCCAACTGTGAGTTGACTACCCCTGTGGGCCCACCTCGACTCCAGGTTACTTGGAATTTCTTGTAATTCCTGGCCAAATGGCCTCAAAATTGACTCCTGCCATCCCGCTGAACTGAAACCTGAGTGGAGCTGAAGGAGGCTGCATTTCCCAGGAAGTGGGAGAGAGGTGGAGTGCTGCTGTCAGTTGGCTGCAGAGCTCAGTCCTTTGCTTCAGAGACCAGCATTGTGGTCTAATGAGGACTGTGATAAACATACAAGAGAGGGGTAATCTTACCCTGAAGATAAACTCACTCTAATACAGACATTCGTACCCAGAGGGGAGAACTGACTAGGTTAGAGGAGGAGTTGAAGTGGCCCAGCTCCCAGTTCACTAAACTGTGCCTGTTCACAATTGCTTGTATAGTATCTTGTTTTTGTGTGTTGCTGGGTTTTAGAATTAGTTATTTTTCTGTTGGGTGTTTGTTGAGTGGTGATCTTGTTGGAACCCAACAATACCACCATGTGAACCCTGTAATTGCTCCCCATTACTAGCACTCAGAGAAAAGTGCTGGAGGGACTGTACTCAACCCACTATGCTGAGCCACAGTAAGATGGATCCTGAAACTTTAGAGGCAAACGACTCCAACCCCTACATCTGAAACCCAGTCGACCCTGCTTACCCTGTGGACAACTGAACAAGGTCTTAGGGCTAAATTTACTAAAAAGTGGTGCAGCGCAGTACTGCGCCAAACTTGGCAGCGCCTCGCTGCATCACTTTAGGAACGCAGGGATGCGGCGTGTTTATTAAAATACGGCGCACTCCTGCTTTTCCCTCTACACTGATGCTAAATTGAGCTTCCTATCACCAACGAAGGCATGTCTGTGTTGAGGGGTTTGATGTGCAGGAATGTGTCTCTTCCTGTTCTTCCTGCTCATAGACAATCACTAATGTGATTTGGCACTTCTGTGTGTGCTGCAGAATGTGCGAAAGTGTAATTTTGAAATGATTGTTTATGTGCTGGAAGGGACACCTTCCCGCACAAAAAACAATCATTTCTAGTATTTTGCTCTTTCTATGCATGCTGCAGAATGCAGCACACATAGAAAAAACAAACAACGAGGAGGAATAAAAGTATTCCTCCTCATTACACCTTGCTAACGCCACCTGTGGGGGGCGTTAGATTTTGGCGCTGCTTCAGGTTTTAGAAAATACGTAAATCTGGGGCAGCGTCAAAATGCGATGGGTGTTACTTTGGCACGCCCACAGCAACACCCATTGCACGCCCCTTCCACGCAAAGTGCTGTGGGGAAGAGGCCATATTTACAAGGTGGCGTTAAGCCACAAAAAGTGGCTTAACTCCACCTTGTAAATACAGTGCAGGGCATAGCGCCACCAGAGCATCACATAAAGTGACACTCCTGTGGTGCTAGGGGCTCATAAATATGTCCCCTAGTTTTTAAGAAGATACTGAAACTTGGCTATTAGGTCTACAAGACAATGCTTGGGTTTGTGTTTATTATATTGAAACCTCGACATCCTTGGATAATTTCATGCTCTAGTAATACCTTAAATAAATGAATAAATAAATAAAATATACCTTCGAGCACGGCTTGAGATCAGGATACCCGCCAATCATGTATTAGGTTTTAGAAATATGTTGTCTCTACTACATGCACCAGGCAGCTTATATTACTATGTCTATGTGTAAAATTATTGCATTAGATGATTTTCTTTTACTTTGTTTCTGATAATTATTACTTCTACATTAGATTTCAGGATAGTCAGAATGTTTTCATTTATGTAGTGAACAAAATAATTATACTGACGCTGTTGTGGATTTTATTGTATTTTAAATGGGTTTAAAGCATTGCTTATCTTTAAATTAATGATTTTGACATAACAAAGCAATGATTATGGTGAATCTGAGTGAAAGGTATAAAATATTGCATACGGTGTTGCTAAACAAGAATAAAGTGTAACCATTGCAAACATGCACTTTGCAAGCACAATAGAAAACACGTTTTCATGTTAACATTTTGATGTAAAACTTTACATTTCAGGCCTTATTATACAATTTATGGCAATCATAGGACGTGTTTTTAAGAATTACATGCCCTGGCATGTTCAGTACCTCTCTTGCAAGTTTCATAAGGGTCAGATTTTGTAAACGATGTATTCATGAATAAGCTCACGGTAGCTACATACTGTTCGCGTTGTGAACCACACCCAGTGTATTCCACTAAATTAAAATTCCAACGTGATCACATCTGATACGTTTATTACTGGATTATTGAGTGATGTGGTAAATTTATCACATAAAGGAGTTCCGGAATTTCTAAGAATTATGCACAGTGTAAGATTCATAGAGCGATGACCTATCCACCTGGAAGACTACATATTTATGACTACACATTTGCATGTAAACGAGTTTCACGGTTCTGTGGCTTTCTCTTAAAACTCTTACAGGGAAGAAAAACTCTCACCCTAATTGCATCACATATTATTTTAAATACATTTCACACTTTCACTTGAGAGTTACGGTCCAATGAATTTGGTAAATGTAGATCTGATATGTTATTATATTCCAGTTCCCCAAGATGATACTAAAAGTGTAAGAAAAGATATTTAGGCTAAAATGGGAGTTCGTTTCTGCAGTGACGTTATGTAGCGGAATACAATAACTAATGCGGTCTGCGGGTCTGGTGGGCGTGCCACATGCGCTATGCGCAGAGAAGTTCTCCAGCCGGTGTGTGAATGACTACATAGCCCTGCCAGATGCATTTATTGCGTTGCCCATGCAAACGTGGCAAAGCCAAAACATACACTCTCTGCAGGCATCTACTGGCCCATCCCTCCCAGTTGGGTTTGCTCCTGCATACCTTGCATGGGGATGGACATTACATCCCTCCTTACCCGTAACCAAAAACACCTTACTAGCAGCATAACTCCAGCTAGATACATCACTGACATTACAACTTCAATTTTGTAAAACAAAACAGAAAGTCAGCGTTCCTGGCCTTACAGATTACAGTCAGCGGCTGTTCCTCTTTTACAAAGGAGGAGTGTCGCCCCCTCGCCAGCAGCAGCAGCTGCAAAACCTTTTCAAGAAAACAAATGATAATAAACTTTGTTTATTATCATTTTCTTGAAAAGAGGCGGGTTATTGGGGGTGACGAGCACTTGAGGGGAGTGCAGAGAGCACTCCTCTCAGAGTGCATCTGTGTTTGGCCATCCGTCTCAGGCCGGCCAAACACACATGCATTAGGCTCTCTCCAGCCAGGCACTGTGTTGTGGGGCTGGAGAGAGCATGCACAGGCTCCCAGTCTGCCTGGGAGCGCATCTCATGCGATCACATCTCCTACTGGAAGGATAACTGCTGGAGGGCCATGGGGTCTGCTTCTTAACCACTACAAAAGGGGGAAAGCCATGGAGTAGGGCCTGTGACTTTTTTGATTATTCCCATCTTCTCCAGTATCCTATCAACCTTGGGTCATCGGTGGAAAACTCTATTTGTCAATGCCATAATGCCAAAGGTTTATTGACTTATCAATGTGCAGTCGTATCACCTTGTCTTTCATGCACCCCATATTGTTGAAGAGGACATCAAACTCAGCAAGGATGTGGGAAAGAGTCTCAGTTTGCACTTCAAGGGTGAAAGTAACCCGTCTAAGAGTTTTAGCTTTACTGCAGACCATTAGCATGCCCTACCTCCTTTCGCCACATATATGGACATGCTGATTCATGTGTCCTCTCAAAACTCCCTAGCATGGGCAAAGGCTGAAAATGGCCATAGGTGAAAACTCTAACCTTCACTTTGACTAATGACAGAGGCTCTGTCATGTGTTTGTACATGTCTGCTAACATGATGTAGATCATGCTCCAGTGTCTTTAATGGCTATGACTGGGTGGTGGCCAACAAGTAACTGATACTGGGGTAACGGTCTGTGAGAGGTGGTGGGGTTGCCAATGGTAAACACCAAGTACATTTTGCACTCAGCGACATCATTTTCCATGTCCTCCCGTCCCTGTTCAGAGTCGGGAAGGGCTTCTGTGATGTGTACAACTGACACACTTTAGCAAAACAATTGCATTTGTTGCAGGTCTTCTACCTTTTGTCAGGCAGTCAGCAGGTTTGTGTGATGTACCCCCATAGTAGTCTTACTTATGTTTGGATGCAAAAATGTTTTTTTTTTTCCTTTGTCCTGTGTGGGTCACGGTTGGACTGCATTGATGGGCTCTACTTCAACCGTCTTGTGGAGTGTTGCTTCCATGTGAGAAGCCTTTGCTTTGACATTCTTTGGATCTGTTGAGCGAAAGTATGTCTTATAGGGGTTGCCAGACTTCTGAAAGATGAGCTTGCGCAGCTTTGACGAGACACAACCTTGAATTATCTGGCCATTGGTCTCCTCCTGTTTGTCATTAAACCCACAGGTGCCGGTGAGCTCTTTCAGCCTGCCATAAAATCTGTCAATGGACTCTTTAGGCTCCTGACAAGCCAAATAAATATGAAACGCTCATAGTCTCTGTTGGCCACGTGCTCGAAGTGTGCATTCAAGGCAGCCACAAGCATGGCATATATTCTGGGTGCTGATTCTGTAAGAGTTTTACAGATCTTATGAATGGTTTTGCCTCAGTGATGAAGCAGCAGGGCTCTTCGTCTTCCAGCAGGCACATCCACAGCCTCCACCCAGTCCCTCTATCTGGGCACTTGTGATGAGGGGTCACCATCAATCACAAAGGGCTTGAGTGGGGGCAATTGACAAAGACACCCAATGGGGCAGCGATGAGACCATAGGTGACACTGTTCGGCTGGTATTCAGCGCAGATGCACCACCTCCACTACAGATGTGGGGATGTGAGCAAACTAGGCACCTGTGGCATGAGCACTACAAGCAGAGATACACATGCCTGGCGGCCGCTTTACAGTGTTGAATTGCTATCTCCTCCCTCAAGGCGTTAACTAGGAGGCAGTCACTCAAGGGGGGATCACACCCTCATCCACACTGAGGGGCTGGACGCTCTATGGCATCCCCCACATATCCCTCTAACTTTAGCTGTTTTGTTATATCATTATTTTTGTTGCTCACCATTGGTGATAGAATTGCAGACTCAGCAGGGGAATTACCTTGCGTTGTGCTCTGCATGGCACAACCACCATAGGAGATGGGGCGCTGAGTGGAATGCATATAGGATGTCACTAACTGGGGAGGAGTGAGGCAGCGTTGGAATGAGGCAGGCACCTCATTGCACCTCATTGCCAAAGTAGTGAGTCTTTGTAGTGGGGTCGGACAGTGCCTTGCGCAGTCTGTGGGCCTTGTGTGGCATGCCATGTGTGCTGTGTGGAGAGAAGGCACATACACATACACTGTCACAGTTCTTGGGCCAGTGTGTGACTGATTACATAGATCCATCCACTGCATTTATTGCACGGCCCATGCTAACAGGTGCCAAACAAAAACATACAAGCTTGGCAGGAATCTACTGGCCTGCCCCTCTCACATGAGTTCATCTCCATTCACTTTGTCTAGGGATGGACGTTAGAGTGTCAGATTCAGGATTACAAAGAGAGTGACAATACCATATTTTTCTGCAAACACATATCACAAGGTAAAATCTGATGGGACCAGTGTGTGAAATGCACAGAAAACTCAGGCCCAGATTTATGTGGGCCTAGGGCCATTCCAATGCCACATTAGTGTAATTTTTTGCAGCTAATGCAGCGTTGGAAGGCCAAAAATGTGACGTCATATTCACAAAGTGGTGCAACGTTTGTATTGCACCACTTTCTAACCCCTTGCGCCACATTATGCCTGCCCACTGCAAAATTTATTCAAGGGGACATTTGAGCGCTGGGGGTCCCCAAAAAATGGTGCAAAGAAATCTATGAGATTTCTTTGTATCATTTTAATCAGCATTTGTTAACACATGCTAAGAGCAGGTGTTATAAAGAGGCTCTCATTGTGTTCAATGGGCCTTTGGGTGCTTTGCAAGATTGGCATCATAACTGTTGACACGAATCCTGCAAAGTGATGAACTAGCGTAAAAAATTATGATGCTAGTCCTCCTGACTACCACCATGGTGCACCGTATTTTAAATACGGCGCACACATGGTCGTTTTAGGGGGACACTAAGGGGCGCTAGAAAAGTGGCGCTGAACTAGGTGCAGCGCCACTTTTCAGCAATTTGCCCCTCAGTCTTCTTCATTGTGGAACTGGGGAAAACACACAAGTATGTTGTTTCATGTCCCATTTGAAGCTCAGAACTTGGAATGTGGAAGTCATGACTCACCCAGTAAATAATGCAATCTGCTTTAACAGTGTTTACTAGGAGCAATATTACCACCCCCAAAACTGGCTCTCAATGCAAGTCATCTGGAGTGACATCTCTGGTTAAAATTACACCAACTCCTGTTATCTCAAGGCTTGTAACTATCAGCTTCATAAATGCCAGACATGATACTCCCAGACTGGATACACTAAATCTGTCAGACACTGCAAGGTCAGAGGCAGCAGGAAGGCAGCAGCAAAGCTCAGCCCATGACTCACCCTGCAGCAGCAGGCAGTACTCCACCATGAATGGTACAAGGCTTCCCTCACACCCCTGCATCCCACTCTCCCCAGCTGTCTCCCACCGACCCATACACTGAAACTTTCCACCTGTTCAGAATGAAAATGTCAATGGTTTCTCTTAGAATTGGAGAAAAATTCATTATCTTGGGCCTGTGTTCCTATTCCCTATTCCAGAGAGAAAACTTGCAATTGGCAGACTTTGGTGTGCAATTCCAGCCTAAATCAGGAATACAAGCTCTCCTGAACCCTGCACTAGTATCCGCCAAACACATAGGGCCATATTTATACTCCGTTTGCGCCGAAATTGCGTCGTTTTTTTTGACGCAATTTCGACGCAAAACTAACGCCAACTAACGCCATATTTATACTATGGCGTTAGAGGCGAATAGCGCCAAAGTTCCCGGAATGTGCGTCATTTTTTAGCGTGAACCCCTTACTTGCGTTAATGATATGCAAGGGAGGCGTTCCCGTCTAAAAAATGACTCCCAGGCCTTTACGTGGTATTTATACTCCCGGGCAAAAGAGACGCCCGGGAGTTGGCGTGGCAAAAAACAGCGCATTTGCGCCACTTTTTAACGCCTGCTCAGGGCAGGCGTTAAGGGGCCTGTGGGCTCAAAATGAGCCCACAGGTGCCCTCCCATGCCCCCAGGGACCCCCCCTGCCACCCTTGCCCACCCCAGGAGGACACCCAAGGCTGGAGGGACCCACCCCAGGGACATTCAGGTAAGTTCAGGTAAGTTTTTTTTTTTTTTTTTTTAATAATATTTTGTGGCATAGGGGGGCCTGATTTGTGCCCCCCTACATGCCACTATGCCCAATGACCATGCCCAGGGGACAGAAGTCCCCTGGGCATGGCCATTGGGCAAGGGGGCATGACTCCTATCTTTACAATGATAGGAGTCATGTTGATGGGGGATGGGCGTCGTTAAAAAATGGCGCAAGTCGGGTTAAGACGATTTTTTCGACGTAACCTGACTTGCCCCATTTTAAGACGCCCATGCGCCATTTTCCCCCTACGCCGGCGCTGTCTGGTCTACGTGGTTTTTTCCCACGCAAACCAGGCAGCGCCGGTCTGATTGCGCCGTCTAACGCCATTCCATAAATACGGCGCCCGCATGGCGCTTCAGAATGGCGTTAGACGGCGCAAAACTTTTTGACGCTAAACTGCGTTAGCGCAGTTTAGCGTCAAAAAGTATAAATATGGGCCATAATGAAGGATTTTGTCTAGTAACACAGCTCACATCAATAATGATGTTCTTACTAGGTTATTGGAGTTGATTCTTCACGAAAATTACTTCAAGGGTGTAGGAAATTACCATCTTTTGCCAGGTGTACCCCTGTTTTTTTTCCAATCTGTTTTTGATGGGTGTTAAACTCTGTGCCTTTTACCCCTGCTAACCAGTAGTAGAGTCCCTATGTTTCTCCTTTTAACATGATTAAATTGGCATACTCCTAATTGGCATATTTAACTTGCCTGTAAGTCCCTAGTGTTTGGTTAAGTGTAGCTAGGGCCTTGAAGATAAATGGCAGTAGTGGACTGCAGCACCTATTGTACCAACCTCTACAGAGGCAGTTCAAGCAGGGCTTCAGCCTACCATTGCAGTCTGACAGCAACAGTATAAAAACTACAATTTGACCTGAAACAATAAACCATTTGACAGGTCAAACCTCCTTTTTTAATGTTATTAATTAACCTAAGTACGCTGTCTAGCCCACAAGCCAGAGAGCATGGTATTTAAAAGTAGGACCTGTAATGTTAAAATGTCCTAAAAGTGACTAGCACCGAAACTCAATTCTCAACGTAGGAAGGCTGACGGGCCCACAGAGATACACCAGGAACCAATATTAAATATGAATTCTACTATTTCATGGTAGCAATTAGCTGAAAACATGTTTCAAATAACTCTTTTTAATAGCCCAATTAAATAGTGAAGTCAGATTTTTGATAACTATTAAGAAAAATCAACTTTTAAAAACATACTTTTTTGATGCCTGAAACTCTTAAAGGGTAAGTTATGTAATATATACGGGTAATATATGTATGTATGTATAGATAGATAGATAGATAGATAGATAGATAGATAGATAGATAGATAGATAGATAGATAGATGTTAGTCCACATCATCTCTTTTAGCCGGTATAATTGTGTTTTGACCTTCCATGTTTCAACAGGTCATCATCAGGACCAGTCAACACCCAAGGGAAGAAGAATTTGCTGCATGATCAGCACTCAGGTATAGAATTGATTAATAGCAATTGATTGAGAGCAGGGTGGGGCAGGGAAGTGGCGCAGCATAGGAAATAAGGCCTGTAAGGAATTAATCCTGTACTCAGGAGCAGCACCTCAATGAAGGGCATGAAGAAATCGATCAGTATTCTTGTAAAACCTCTGAAGGGACACAGTGGCTTTCCCCACGGTTTGATGTTAACACTGTTTTCGTACTGCATAAATACTTTACCCACTGCCCTAAGTTAAGCCTGTCTGCTCTGTGCTATAGCTACCAGGAGGTTGAGCTAAGGTTGATTTAGAGACTTTGAGGATTTACCCTGAAAAGCATTGTGATTATTAATCGATGTGGGTAGTTGCCCCCCTTGCCGAATAACTCAATTTCTTACACAGGGTACTAAATTACAATGCAACCAATGGTCAAACATTGTGGAGCCCTATTAGGCTACAGAAAATGTTTAAAATCTTTTGCTTATTTTACAGTTTCTAAGTCTGTCTATAAACACAGTCAGCAGGGCCACATACCACTTTAAAATTTTCTGAGATCTCACAGAGGTTGTGTAGTTTCTAGGCAAATGTAAAACCCTTTTTCGTATTTTTTTTCAACCCCATAAGATACCATTAAACACCTATTTAATAATGCTTCTGCTTCGCTATGTCTTCTCTTCTCCGTTACATTTTTCGATCACTCTATCCAATTTTCTTCATTTTTATAAAATTGTTGTTTCATTTCTTTCCATCTTTCCTCAATGGTTTATACCTTTAAAGTACTTTGGGTCTGATTTAGATCTTGATGGTAATGATCCTGCCATCGACTTTTCAACTGAAAACCCGTCCGCAGCCACGATGGTCCACCTGCCATATTTAGATGAAAGCCTGCATTGGAAGCGCCATATCTGGCATTTGATGATGGGAGAGGGAAAAGGGGGTGCTAGCAGGAATCCAGACACCCTTCCTGTCATGCAGATTTAGATGTTCCATACTGCCTAGGCAAAAGTGGCAGTCCGACCTACATGTCTGAGTTGGCGGATTGGGGGAGGAAGAGGTTAAAGCTCACATTTTTTTACTGATTCACTCCTGTCTCCAACTGGACATAACTGCCCCCACTGCTGTCACCGACCCACAGAGAAAACATAACCCACCACCGTGGCTGGACTTGAAGGTAGGGACGCCACATTACCAGGGTACATTGGATGGTTACTACACAAGGGTTCGGGACCACTTGAGGCATATACATATCACACAACATATATCGTACACACACACAACTGTCATTAAGGAGCCCATATTAATTGGCAAATGAACGGTGGCACCACAATGACATTACATTCGCACTTGTCAACTGTACCAGTCACATTGTGCTTCAAGTTGTGTGTGTGAGTCAGTAAATGTATGTGTGTGTGCAATGCAATTGGTTGGGTGAGAGGGAGGGAGCTGGAGTGGGTGATGTGGTTGTCTCTGTATGTGTTTCACTTGCATGTGAGACCAATGTTGTTGTGTATGTTGCGTTGCCATGTGACACATTCAGGTGAGTGTGATCATTGTGTGGCAGATGTTGTTGCAATGTGTGTAGTTGTGCGTATATGTGAGTGTTTGGGTGTGTACCTGGGTTATGTTGGTTGTTGTGATTGTGTCATATGTGGGTGCAGTGTCAATGGTGTGTGTATGTTGTGTCATGGATGTATGTCAAGGTGTGTTTTCAGCATGTATGTGTTGTGTCAGAATGGCAGTGGGTTGTTGTGAGAATGTGGTATGTTGTGTTGTTTGTATTATGGGGTAAACCTATGGCTAGGGGACAGTGCGTGTGTGTGTGTGTCACTTACCTCTCTTTCATAGCCTCTGCATTGTACGAAGTCCTTTGGTTCCCACCGCTGGCTTTCTCCATCAGCAATCCGAGCTGTAACATCTAAATATGGTAGGCAGAGGAGGGAAGACTTGACGGTCTACTCAGGTCCACAGCTGACGTGGCTTGTGAGTGCGAGCGCCAAGATCTAAATCAGGCCCTTTACTCCTTATATCACAGAGGGCTGGTGCACATATAGAGCCAGCGCTATCACCAAAGTGTGTTCCCTCATCTGCATGGTAGCATGGCTCCATCCAAATCCGTTTGCTTCTGGGCCCACTCTGTATTAAAGACGAGGGTGCAGATGCAAAGAAGCAGTCAGGAGGTGACCTGACAGTTCCCCACATAAACAGTAGCGCACTGTCAGTGTTCCCCCTGATGGCAGTCCTCTGGAGGAGGAGAAAGGGGTCTTATGGACTCCAGAGACATCACCTCTCAGGTGGGCTTAGTCACTCACTGCACCCGCCTGCAAGGGGATATCCAATCCGCTGTAAAAGTACAGATGGGTTGTCCCTGCACAGTGAAAAACAGAGCATCTTTAAAGCAGCTGGCCTAGGGGCAGCGCATTCATGCTGCTACAGTGCATTTTCCTTGTTTGTGGCAGGCATGCACCCGGCGCAGACAAGAAAAATTTGCCGTATGTGTGATACGGCCCCAGGTGTGTTATTTAAGATACTCTTATCCGTGAATGCAATCTTTTGAGTTACGTTGTTTTACATAGAGAGGGGAGAAATCCCGTTCTCACTATAAAGCCTATGCACCGATGACAAAAGAGCATCAAGGATGTTATTTCGAGGAGGAAAGGTGTCTCTTAAATCACACTCGAGAATGCAGGAACACAAGAATATAGAAAGGGAGAAAGCAGAGAACAATTTAAAACAGCAGAATAAAAATATGCCATAATTTTTGCATCACAAAGAGAAAATGCATGATTTTCAAAACCCCCATCCATCCACTCATCCATACATTCAAGTCGACCTGTCAAGTGGCCATTGCCATCCATCACAATTTCAGCCACTTCAGGCTTTCTTTCACCTAACAGATTTGCATTCTAGGCACTGTAGTTTTATCAATAAACATCTAGTCAAACAATCCCATCCAGTGCTCTCCTACTGCACAGCACCGACTACTTCTCTGAAGCATATATTTCAGTACTTCTTTAAGGATTATTACCCAGTGCTCCTTTGAGGCTTGTTGCCCAGTGCACTGCTCCCATGATACATATCACCCTTTGGAAGTAATTAAAGTAATTAGCACCCTGCCCCCTCGAGTACCAGCTCTCTAGTTCACTGCTTCACACTGTCCTGTTCTCTGTTGATTTACATTACTCAGCCCCTGCTTCACAGAACTAAGGCCCTCATTACGAGTTTGCTAGTCTTTTTGGAAGACCGCCATGGTGACGGCTGTCAAAATTCTGCTATGTTGGCGGTCATCCGACCGTCGTATTAAGAGCCACACAGTGAAGACCACCAAAATCCAGCCAAGAATCCAAGACCGCCAGGACACTGGAGAGCGCGTAAGAGGCGGTTCCACCACCAGCACCGCCAGCTTGACAACTTCCCACCCACCACATTACAAGCCACAAATCACCAAAGCGGTCCTTCCACGGCAGAAAACCATTGGTGGTGCGAACTGCAACGTTCACAAATTACTTCAGATGGCTATGTCATACGTGTTGTGTGTGGTGTTAGCATATTGTGACATCTGCTTTGTTGTGTGGCAGTGTGATTATGGTTGTTGGTTGTCTGGTGTTCCTATGTGTTGTTGTCAGTATGTGTTTTCATGTGGAGGTTTTTCAATGACATTGCTTGGTGTAATGTCTGTGTAGTTGTGGTTGCGTTTATCGGTGTGGTGTGGATGGTTGTTTGAGACAGTGCCAGTGTTGTGTGTGCGGGTGTGTGTATGGCACATGTGTGTTGGCTGTGGTGTGTGTAGTACAGGTGTGTGTGTGTTTATAGTATGGGTTGTGTGTGTGTGTATGTCGGGGTGTGTGTATGTGCGTACAGGTGTGTGGTTACGTGTGTGTGTCACTGTCACCTGCCATCCCAGATGTGTGTGTTATGTGTGCATGTGTAGTTTGGCTTTTCCCCCCATTGTGTGGTGGGTGGGTGTACTCACGGTTGTTGTCTTCGTCACAATCACTGGTTCTGGATTCGTTGTGCAGGCAGGAGCAGTGGGAATACTTCCAATACTGGCTCCATGGTCGGCTCCGGATCGGTATGTGTTCCTGAAGGGGAGTGTCTCCTATTATAGAGTTGATTTCCACCAGGGTTTTAGTGGTGGAAATCTTGGCAGTGTGCTGCCTCGTAATATGTCCGGTAGAAATATGGTCCTCGCCGGCCTGAAGGTGCCTACCGCTGACGAGGCAGCATGTCCGCAGTCGTGGTACTGGTGGTTGTCTGGCTGTGTTCCGTTGGGAAGACCGCCATGCTCATAATTCACCGCCAGCCCATTGGTGGTACGACCGCTGCCGCCAACATGGCGGTCCTGAGACCGCGAAACTCATAATGAGGGCCTAAATATGATTGCTGGTCTATGAGCATTGCCGTCTGTACATTTGCTGGTCTATGTCCATGGGCTCCTACCTGCCTTTGTGCAAATGAGTTCCTGCTGGTGTGTGGGGCTCACAGCATGTATTCATGATTTGCATATGTACTTGTGCCCACACATTATGTGCCTCTCTGTGCTTGCACAGTACAAACCCGAGCCTTTGGTAAGCCTTATTTGACATTGCTTATCCCTATACTTTAAGTGTCTCAGTTGAAATAATGGTGCCAGTTCAAAGCTGCATTACTCTTGGAACAGAAAGCCGATAAATAATGCAGGTTAGATCGAACATTATGCAATTCTTCCTTGAAGCATACAAGCAGCCACCACCTGAGAGAGGGAATTAGCTAGGTGACCTTTGCAGGGACTTGAGGTGTTTTCACTTATGCTCTGATTCAGACGTGTGACTCATCCTCTATGTGGCTGCTTTAAAAATAGATCTTGATGACAGAAGTAGAAAGACACGCGTGTGGTCCACGGCCCTTGGGTCATCTTAAGGTGGCCGGTATTGTGACTCTGCTTTCTTAAGTGCTTTATATCAAACAGTACACCATCCAAGTATATGTGGCTAGTACACTGAAAGAAAAAAAAGTGGTAGCATTTCAGAACTCTTCAAGCACGGACCGCAAATCCAGATTTTCATGCACATTGTGGTACTTGCATCCTCAATCAGGTGAAGAATGAACATGTGCAAGTTAGTGTTGCTTTTTTCTCGTGCAGGCCTGGTGGCATGTCTTTTGCAGTCTGTGAGAAGGGTGTACTCCTTAATATTATCTGCCTCTCAGCACCAAGAACCCCTGTTGGAATGATAAACTGAAAGACAAGAAAACAACGTTCAAAGGCATAACTACGTGAACTGCGGCAAGGATTTAAAACGTGCCACCTCGAACAATTACTTCTAGGCTTGCTGCGAGTACCTAACCCGCGCATTTTAACTATCAACCGTAAATTAGGTTCACATGTTCGGCTTTGATGGTGTAATATATTTATTAGGTGTATCGCAAATGTGGGCAAATGTAATTGAAGTTAAAGTTCAAGATTGCGGGCAGTTCTTTGTGGCCACCCCAAAGAAGCCAAAAACCTACAAGCAGGTATGTCTGCGGGTAGCCACTTACCACTTGCAGGTATTTTCTGTACTCAGCTCAGGTAGAAATGTGTACCTGACAAAGCCAGGAGTAAGTATATTTTCAGGGTGAGAAAGGACAGTGAGTTTACCCACAGGGAAAATATTTGCACTGTGGAAAAAAACAGAAGGTAAATGTTTTAATTCTCATTGGAACTTTACAGCCAAGAAGGTGGCTTTGTGAAAGAAACGGTTAATACTGAATAGATCTGCAAGCCTCATGTCTGAATCTTGTTCGAGGGAGTTCAGTCTTTCATCATTTTGAGATGGGTACATTGACTACCATCAAAATACTCAATGGCAACACCACTTAATAAAAACGTTGAAAAACATGTTTTTGCATTTACTCATTCAGGCTTTTTTTGTATATTTTAGCTCTAAAAGAACTGGTCCACCTAGAAAACGCCTTGTGGGAACAGTGAAACTAATGTGTGCAAATACGTTGAGATAATTTTTTGCTTGAAACTGTCTCACACCAATATTATGCATGTTTTTTGTAAATATTTTCTTGAAAAGTATGCATATTACGGAAGAAAATTTCACCCACCCGTAGCATAACTTTGCAGGAGCAGACTTCTGACTGTGTCTTTTCAGCCTTTGTCTCACACAGTCATATTAAAAAAAAAGACAACAGCCAACATCCTTGCCTCCGCTCTACCCTGGTCAGTAATGTTCATGACTCTTTGATTACAGTGTTCACACATTTCTGCATGTACACGATCAGGAGGAAATTGTGTGTTTATATGCGTCTTCCATGTCTTATAGTTTAATGATGACTCATTGTGGTATTCAATCTGTAATCATGGTGTGAAGTAATCTTGGTGTTTCACTAGTTTGTATTCTGGCTGTTTTCAATGTCTTGATCTCGGGAGCAATATAATTCTGGATGCATAGAGAGTACTGGTAGTAAATAAAGCATTACCATTTAAATTGAACTTGTTTGGCATTTGCCATCAATTTTCCATCAAGCGGTGTGCAGGTACCCCCTCACACACAAGAAATGCCATTATAATATTGACTTTTCTGGCACATTCATTTTCAGGGTCCTCCGAGCTGTCAGGAACTTTATCAATGAGGAAATTTTGATATGAATCATCATATCATTTCAGCCAGGTACTGCTTCACAGTGGAAAACTATGGAAAAATGGAATGTGTAGATGACACGGTCAAATGATCATGCACTAAGAGATATGAAGGGGAACCCTGTCTTTTCACTCACCAAAGTCCAAAATATTTGTTGTTTGCATTCAGATCGACAAGTCAATGCAAACTATTTAAGTTTGATGAAGTGAACGTTGTTACTGGGATAAACGTGAGTTAATGTTTCAATATGTGCTATGCACACCACAAAACACACACACAAAACAGGCTTTATCCATTTACAGATCCTAGATCTTGAATATTTATCAGAGAAGAGCTGAAGACACAACGCTTTAAAGAAGACTACATTATGACAGTTCACCACCCTACTCGGAACCCATTTTCCTCTCCAAGCACTCATTGTATGTACATTTTACTGTTGATTTCCCTGAAATAAAACAAACATTGCCTGCAGCAAGCTCATATGCAGCGTGCCTTTACAGCTTCAAAACTGCCCCAATTTGTCAACATGAACTACTTTTTTTTAGCTATTTAATTCACTAATGGGATATGCACAGGCATATTTTCTGTCCAAGTCTGACCCAGCCTTGAACCTGAGGAATTCTTTAGTAAATCTTTAGTAGATCTCCTTTACTATTGTAAACCCATGGAGTACATAAGATTGTGTGGAAATGTTCACACATCCATTTGTACCTACTGGTTCAATCACCCTACAACATCTGGGCCCCATATTATCACAACCTAAAAGTTTGATAGAAACATAACTCTTAAACTGGTGTTGGCTGTCATTTGTGGGTTCCAACCGATGTGGTGGGTGCCTCCACAAGCGATAAATTGTGGCAAAGGTTTTGAGGTACCATGCAGTTTCCAAGGACATCCTCTGGCACTTTAGGATCCCGCTCTGTGTTATGTGGTCTCTGCTGCCCATGCTCCAAATCAGTGAGGGAGAAGCTGCTGCATGCTCTGGTAACAGTGTGATTTCACACCATGTTTCTCTGTGTGCATGCAAGCGCACTTGACTCTGATACTGCCCTCTGAGTGCAAAATCGAACTGAAATCTGATGTACAGGTCCTTTTTGTTTTGTACTCAATGCAGGCATTTAAAGACAGTTATTTTTCAATGCCACAGTGGTATTGGAAACCTAATACTCAGCTGTGTTTCTGTGGTCTGGATTACACATTTTGGATTTGGCACTAACAAGCATATGGCACAATTATATACATTAAAAAGACACCTAGGTGAATGGTCTGGGCAAGGTTGTAGGTCAAAACATAATATACTAAAATATTGTCTGTGTAGGAATTTGGGTAACTGGTTGACTGGGGTGTGAGCTCTGCTCAAGCAGCAGCCACAATCCTTGTCAGGGTAAGGCACAAGCAAACCCCAAATGTAACTGTGCTCAATCCACTGATAGCTTGGCACAGAGCAGGCAGGCTCAACATGTAGGCAATATATCAAGTATTTGTACAACACATCAAACATTAAAACAGTTAAAACACCACACATAAAGTATCCAACACTAATTTAAAAAGCATAGAGCAGAAGTTAAAACAAGATTAAACTAACCAAAAGGACAATAATACAATCAATAGACCTCGACTTACGAATAAAAAAAAAAAAAAAATGTAAATAGTGCCTAAAAGCTTGAGGCGCCAACCGCTGCTTTTTTGGTCGCACTGGACTGGGTCAAGTGAAGCATTGGAGAGGGCCAGGTGGAGTAAGCAGGGCATTAGGGGAGGCTGTCAGGGTGGCGTGAAGAGCAGCCTGGCCTTCAGGGGTGGGTGGGCTGAAGCTTGGCATTAGTGGTCCTCTGTGAGCGATCAATGCTGCAGTGCAAAGAGATGGGATGTCGGTGCCTCACACTGATTTTCGGTGTGAGCAGTGCCGGTTTGCAGTCACAGAGAGCCCAAACACTTGAGTTCAGTACTCGTGAGCCACTCCAAGGGTCAAGGACCTTAGAGACACCTCTTGAGGGTTAGAAAGTTGCTGCAGCTGGGTTCAAGAACTGTTTGGAGAGCCTTTTATGTCCCTGAGGATCAGACCAGGAGGCCAGCAGATTAGTCCTTGGAGTTACTCTGGGGTCCTGAGTTCAAGATGAAGTTGCAGGTCCAGTCCTTCACCCCCAGACAAGAGGGCAGCACATGCGCACAACAGGGCAGCAGTTCCTTCAGAACAGCAGTCCTTCCTGTATCCATGGGTCCAGAGTGGAGCTAAATTAGTGGTGTCTGAGATACAGTATTTATATCTAGGTGGAGGAGAAGCTTCTAGAGATTTTCCTTTGAAGTCCCCAGGCACCCTGCCTTCCTTGCCCTGGCTCCAGACTAACTACAGGGGGTATGCAGCCCTCTGTGTAGAGACAGAACACAGCCTATTCAAGTGTAAGTGGGGCTGTGCCCAGCTCCTCCCTCCCACCCTTCCACTGATGGCCCACCCAGGCACACCTAATCTCATTATTGGTTGTGGGTGTCTAAGAGGAATAAACAAAGCTCAACTGTCAGCTACGCCCAGTCATGAGACCCAGGTACAGGCTACAAACACTAAATGGCTAGGGAAGGACAATGCCCACTTTCTAAAATAAATCCAAATTCAGCATGAGTTGGGATTTTAAATTAAGGAGGTCCCTGTTTCCATTTGGAAATTACACGTATAAAATTTGGAACTTTCACCTATAAAATGTAGTAAGGTAACTCCAATGTTATCCTAAGGAGAGGTAGGCCTTGCAGTAGTGAAACATGAATTTAAGAGTTTTTTCAATACCAGGACTTGTAACATTCAAAAGTACATGTCCTAAATTTTAAATACATTGCATCTTGTGCTCTGGGTTGTCCAGGGCCTACCCTAAAGTGACTTAAATGTATTAAAATGGAAGGTTTGGCTTGGCAAGGGGTCGACTTTGCCTGGGCCACATGGCAATTAAAGACCTCACACAAAGGCTGCTATGGTAGGCCTAAGACATGTTTAAAGGGCTACTTAAGTGGGTGGCACAATCAGTACTGCACACCCACTAGTAGCATTTAATTTACATGCCCTGGGCATATGTAGTACCACTTTACTAGGGATGTTAAGTAAATTAAATATGCCCATTCGGTATGACCTAATGTTACCATGTTTGGAGGAGAGAGCACAAGCACTTTGGTACTGGTTAGCAGTGGTAAAGTGCACAGAGTCCTAAGACGAGCAAAAACAAATTCAGCAAAAATAGGAGACGGAATGCAAAACATTTGGGGTGACCCTTCAGAGAGGGCCAGGTCCAACAGTCTTAAATAAATACCATGTCTTAAATGTTGTTTACAAAATATCATCACATTGGCTGCAGAACTTCTATTATCAAATCAATAGGTCAATATTTTTGTAAACAATATTTATGCACAATATTTATGGTACACAATATTCTGATGATGATATGCTGGGGTCACTGCAAGGACGATAGGCTCTGAGCAATTCACAATTGTTTAATAAAAATGATAAATGCACAGGTCAGAGAATAACACAAGACTCACAAGTAAATCTTATGGTGCGGTCAATGGTTGGCCTAAATCTACAAAAAACACCAGTCATCACCACCATCACCAGTCATCACTCATAACTGATGTTTATAAAAAACGCAATGTATGGTTAACACTGCTTTAGGTTATTAGGAAAACAGCTTTTATGAAACATTCTTGTAAGTGAAGCAAATGTTTTTGCATTATGCGAATAAAGGACAAATTATAATTAAAGCTAAAAGCAGTTGATGATGCAGTTTCTTTTAGTAAAAAAAAGTCCCTAACATGTTATCTTTAACTTGTTTATGGTATTCATTTAGAATGCGTTTTTTATAGCTTCCATCTCCAATACAATTACAATAAACAAAGCAACAGAATTCATATAGTATAAAATCTAATTAAGAAGGTATATTAATTTTATGTTACTTTTCTTGTTATCAACTTCCCCTTGATCTAAATGTTTAACTTGATTCCAGGCCTTTAGGAATGTGCCACATGCCACTCTTTTACATTCTTCTCAATTTGAATTAACCACACTAGGTCAACATCAGTAGTGTGAAATCAGGCAAACTGCTATCCTTGTAAGCTTGTAAAATCATTTTTAATTTAAATGTATCAGCTATGTTGTGTGCTCTCGAGTGTGGTTTATGAAAATGTAATCAGTTCATTCTTTTTTACTCATTTTCTATCCTCAAATGTTCCCCCACTTACAGCTTCACCAAATGCTTTACTTATCAACACCCATTGTATGGTACTACCTGACCTATTACTGACCATCACAACCAAAATTATCCTCACGGAATGGAAGTTTTTCAAGAACATATCCAATCACACATGGTGGGCCTGGATATCATACCTCAGGGGGACCCATAGTTCCCAAGAAGAGATTCCAAATAAACCTATGATCTCACAGAAAATATGGCAAACTCTGGATAGGTTCACGGAACATGACAACAGCTTTTCTCCCTCCTGTTTGTAGTAAGCAACAAACATCCCAGGCATTCAGGCACTTTTCCAATAAATCTAGACATTATATTCACTAGGTTTCTCTCCCTGCATGTCCTTCTTCTCTTCCCCCTTCTACCAATGGCTGTCTATTGCAATAAATGTAAGTACTGTGTACTAACTACTCTCTACACAGAACTGAAGACTTTTGAGAAAGTGTTAACTACCACTTTTGCAACCAGCCCACGTATCTTTTGATTACGCTGGACATGCACTTAATGTGATTCTTATGTTATGTTCAATCAACCTAATGGCGCTGTTATTATCGGTTTATATACTTCCAGCCATGTCTCTAGATCTATAATGTATCTTCTGTAGCATTGCATCGCATGAATTGATGCCGAGACTCTCCTTTCTTCTTTGCAGTATGAAACCCAATAAAGATTTATGGAAATTAAAAAAAAAATGTTCCTTCACTTACTGATGCAGGCAATACAAATGTGTGTTTTAGGTCTACTGATAGGAAAGGTATGAAACACCTTTCTGTTTCACTGAAATATTTCCAAAGCATCACTCAGTAGAGCACATTTCAAAGGGCTGTGCCCTGTCCTCACTTTCGGTTGCTCTTCATGGTAGAATCTGTAGCATGTGTGGTGATGCAGCACTCCTGAGTGGAAGGGGTTCTGAATCTTTGCAGCAGATGAGATAGAAGAGAAAATAATGTTATATGCCAACAATATACTCCTGTACATCACAAATCTAGCGACCTCTATTCTGGCACCTTTTCAGATACTAGGGGAAAATGGGGCACACCAGGTATACGAGATTAATTTGAAAAAAAACACTGCTCTATATTCCACAAGAATTACGAGACCTGTCTCCATTATCACAAGGACTTTGGGTGTCCGAGGATGGCTTTAAATACCTTGGGATTTTCACAACATTGCAAAAGGAGCTCTGCTCCAGCTGTATTCTTGGAAGGGTGCTGTCAAACTTTCAGGCCGATGTCGGATCATGGAGGGGACTTCCTCTTTCCTTGATGTAGGGGCAGCCCTCTTCAAAATGATTAGACTTCTCAAATTACTATATGTACTCCAGAACACGTACTATCAAGTTTCCGAGTCGGTGTTCACCAAGATTACCAGGGAACTGAGGACTCTGCTATGGGATGGCGGGCACTCGAGAATATCTTTCAGAACACTACAACATAAGTAAAATAATGGTGGGCTTGCGCGACCAGATATTGAAAGGTACTATTGAGCGGCCCACGTGATAAAAATTCATAACTGGATCTATGCTCCTTAGGGTCAGCTGACATTTAGGCTTGAGCGTGTTATGTTAGAATAGAGATCACACCTCCACTACCCATATGGAGGGAACGGATCCCAGAGACTGACCCAGCAACACTGGTTACACTGATGGTTTGGGAAAAGGCCACAGAGACACTTGGATGGGAGCACAAGATCATCAGTGAAGCACCCCTTTGGAAAGTGACATGGTTGATAGAAATAGCAAAGCTGCAGGGTTTTGGGACATGGGGCACTACTACTGGGGTACTAGGCATCTCTACTGTGAGATATCCTTTGAGATATCCTTAAGAATGGAGAAATTATTCCCTTCCCTCGTGACACAATGGGATTACCACTTACACCCAACCCAATTTTTAAAGTATGCCCAATTACTCCAGGCCTAGCAGGCTGAGGGGCTGGAGGGGACAGAGATTCTGGAATACACCCCCCTTGAGGGGAGCATATTCGTGGAAGAGCTGGGTAGGGATGCAGTCTTCTATCCATAGCGAACAACCAACAAAAATGTACCCGATACTCTGGGCCAGCTCAGAGAGACATGGAGGCGAGATGTGGGTGACTTCGAGGACATAGACTAGGAGGCGGCGTTGATGCACCTGCAAGAGGTTTCCATTAAGTTGTGCGTACACCTTATACAATTAATAATTCTTCACAGGGTCTATTATAACCACCGCAGGTTGCACAACATGGGGAGTGTGTCCACACCAAATTGCTTGTAATGTGCTGAGTTAATGGGATCCTTTTTGGACACATTATGGGACTGCCCCTACATACAAACTTACTGGAGAGCGATCATTCAAGAACTCTCAGACATACTGGAGGTTCCAGTCCAGCTTGACTCAAGGTGTGTTCTGTTGGGGATCCCAAATTACATCGATGTTCCACAGTTTAAGCGCTTCCTTAGTGCTCGGATCTAGTGGTGGCCAAAAGAAATGTGGCCAATTATTGGGAAGCACCAGAGCTACCTTACATACATGAATGAAGAAGGGAGATGAACCGCTACATGGCAGCAGAGAAGGTAACTTACCACAGCAGAAGCTGCCCCTTTACATTTTATAGGATTTGGGGGCGTGGAGAGCATACTATGGACTGGGACAGCAGAGGGTAGCCCTGGCACAGATTCCAAATACAACTAATAGTACAGCTTGAATTGAAAGTAATGTCTTGGCTGCTGTAGCACTGATGTGTTCATGGTAAGCCAGCTCAAATCGTATGTAATTTTAGAGCTCTTGTTGTAAGAAGTTGAACTTTTGGTTCAAACGTATTAAGTTGCTTGGAGCAAAATGTGAAGATCAAACCCATTCACTCTTTACTGGCCAAACTTCTGTTGCCTGAGTGCTTTGAGAGTTTTGTGGTGTGGTGTCAAATATGGCTTAAGCCACAGAGGGGAAACGATTTAACATGTGATTGATTGTGAATGGAGACAGCTTGATGTTTTTTGCTTCAGCCAATGCCCAGCTGACTATCTGACAGTGTGTAAGTTTTTTTCCCAACACACCTTAATGCTGAATATCTTTTCCAGCTTTGATTTGAACACCAATTCAAGGGAGGCGGGTCTTGGTGGCTCGAGAATCATGAAAAGGTAAAGTTGTTGATTTTTTCCAGCTGGTTAAATTGAACTGAGACTTTGAAGCAGTCTCCCTGTACAATGTCTTCTGAACATTAGCTCTTTAAGCCGACACAGAACCCTAATTCCTCTCAGGCATGGCAGCAAATATCAGTAGACATGCATTTATGTGCTTCTCAGAACCCATAATTCTTGGAGCAAGTTTCTCCATCAGGGAGGCTCTTCTAAGGAGATGGGCGCAAGTGTCCCTTTTGAACCTCAGTTAGGAAACCGGAGCTATCAATTCCAGCTGTCTTTCAGCTTGTTAGCACATATATACAGAGGTTGAGGCAAAAGTCCAAGACAGAGATGAAGACAATTAAATCCAATGCTCTGCAGGCAAGTATTATTCTACATAGCAGTCAGAAAGTGTTTCTGATCTACTGCAATCAGTTTCCCTGTGATCGGGCCATAGCCAATCTTAATAACATCTCTGTGCTTTCCTCTTCTGCCTTGCAGAAAAATTATCCCTTTGTGAGAAGCAATCATATAGTACTACATACGACCCAACAGTACTATGTACCAAAACGTTACATCATTGACTTATTTGAGTGGAGTTTACCCCTCTTTCATAGCTCTTTGCCTGGCCCTCCTGCTGCTCTTGAAAACAATCCTACTCCCATGTGCTGACACTTTGTTCAAGCCTCTTGCAGTACCTGAAGCTACTGAGTCTAGAATGGGAAAGGTGCAAGAGAAGACTACCAACTACAGATGTATCATTTAGTAGTCCCTGTTGGTTTCCCTTCTCCTATCCTGGGCATGAATGTACTTGTCCTCTAAGTAGCTGTTGGCTGACACAGTTAAAACAAATGTGAAAGAAGTGTGGTTTCAGAAAGAGATATATATGCCTACGGCAGCACTTTGGCTGAACACAGGCAGAATATATTTGTTGTGCCAATGCTGATATAGGAATCATGGTGACAGGAATGTAATTTCATGATCGGTTTTTCAAGTTCAAATTACTTATTTACTCTAAATTTGATATTAGTAGAATTTTTGTGCCAAAGTTGCACATTTCAGGTTTAAAACATTTTATACAGTAGGAATGTGTCCTGCAAAAGTCTGCTAGTGATATTCTGGAATCATGCACTACGCTGATGAGGAATGATGAGGAGAAAATATGTCCTACACTACTACTCCCTAATTTTTACTTTGTGCCAATGTGCATGAGTTCTATGTCATGACAATTATGTTGCAAGTTAGATAGTTATGTCAATTTCTGAAACAGAAATGTATTTCCCTTTCAGCAGTGTACATGTGGCAAATCCTGCCAAATTGATAATAGTCACTGAACTCACCAAGGGCAGATTTATCATTCTTTCATGCAGCGCAATGAAGCAAGCCACTTTGATGTACTGCTTGAAAGGGAAAGGGCACCAATGTGCCATATTAAACAAAATATGGAGAACTCCTGTCCTTTCTAGCTGCAGCACACTTGTGGCTGCCTAGCACCAGTGCATGCACCTTTGCATCATGTTGCAAGGGTGCCTGCATTGAAGACAGGAATGTTTTTGTGCAGGAAGGTACAGCTCCCTGCACAAAAACAATCCTGTAAGGCATTTTCTTCTTTGTATCCTGCAGAAGATATTTCTCCTAGTTATGCTTTACCTGGGGTGCCATAGCACTTTAATGCATTACCAGGCCTACCATTAATGGTCAAAATGGAAATGAGCCAACAGGCTCCACCCATGGAATGCCTCTGTGTCACTGAGTAATGGAAGCCAGCAACTTGCACTGCCTTGCATAAGTTTAAATTTATCAAGACATGTTGGACTATGTAAGGCGGCATTGCGTTGGTTGATAAATCTCACTTAGGTTTTGCGTCGCCCTGGCGACCCCTTGCATGGCACAAGGGCGATGCAAAACCTTGAATACTGTGGGCCCAGTTGTCTAAAGCAAAAAAGTAGGTGCACTGAAACATACGTTTTCCTTCAGTAGCCTGTTCTCTGTTAATAGAAATAGTAAGTCTGCAAGGAGAACTCTGTGACTGAAAGGAAAACAAAAGCTGGCCTATTGTCACCAGCGAGTGATCTAAAGGTCATTGTCTCCCAGACAAATTCCTTGAGAACGAAAACTGATAATCTGCCCGCCTGATCTTCCGTCTACATCTTTATTTTGCTTCGGCTGGAGACTACAGACACAACTCCGTTTTTCATGTTTTTTCTTCAGCTCAGTCGTCTCCTTTGAGAAAGCCTTCCAATTATAGAACTCCAATGGCATTGTGTGAAACTACAATTACATCTGCTTCTTTTTGTGTATGAAGAATCAGTGCTTCTGGGAATCCAGATCTATTATATAAGACATACACCGCTCTGCTCTTTCTGCAAATCACTCAGCTGAAATCTTATGCTTTTTGTATCTAGCATTTAGGTACTTTGGGGATTTCTTTGATATATTGATAGAGACAATACACATAATAACACATTAGGCTAAATAACTTCAGCAACCCACTGACCAACAAGAGTCAAACTTTTATTAGGATATTGGATGCACTGTAGTAAACTAGAAACCACAGGTAGCATATCTGTCCTGTTGTAGATGTCTCATGTAGATGTAGATGGTTCAGAGCTGCCAACACACACGGTGTCACCGTGTGACACACCATATTGGCTCCCCTCACACGGTCTTCCAGTGAGGAGCCAATTTCACACAGTGGCAGTGGTTTTCAGCTCGTTTACAGAAGCTTGTAACTGTTGATGTCCATTAATGGGTGTGAAAACACCCAGGACATCAGCAGTAGCCTCTGCAAGCCTTTTTTTTTTTTCTTTTCTTAGGGAGAGTGTTCGGGCCGGGTTGGGGTAAAAGTGCCTCTTTGGTGATGCTCGGCAGGAGGTCGAGCCCCTCCAAGGCCCCTGCCCCCTCCTCACACTGTGAAGTTTTTTGAGAAGTTGACAGGTCTGGATGGTTGCTCATAAGATGCATTTTTATTTGTGAATAGATATGAACATAACTTGGCTGTCTTCTGTAACATTCTGTCAATCATGCAATTCCACCTTTATCCCTCTTATGGGTACCAGCTGAGCACTGTCATAATTACTGCATTGACGTTTCACAAGGGGTTTTTCTCTGCCATAGCAGACTTAAACCACAAGAAAATTCATAGTGGCCGACTATGGAAAGTAGTACTTAAGTATTGTTATCTGCCTTTGTGAATTGGCTCCGAAAGGGCCACATCTCTAATAGTAAAAGTTCACTGTCCATTAAATTTGTACTAATTGTTTCTGAATGTTCTCATTTCGTTCCGATTTTAGCTGTTTTAGGGTCAAACCACAAAGGCATGAAACTATATTACAAAGTCTTAGTAGTTATGTGTATAAAATATTCATGATACAGAGAGCAACACTGTATCCATATAACTATGAATACATATATTTATGTGACTTTTGTATTGCAAAGCTAGGTACAAAGCGGTGAAATCTCTAAAAGATAATAGCTACCTAGACAAAGATGTTAAACAACCAAAAATCCTAGTGGCAGACCATCTCCTGCTGATGAAAGTAAAATGATTTCAGCAAAACACGAAGAATCCTAAAGAATTAAAAAATTCTATAGAAAAATCTAATTCACATCTGCAACACCCACGTTCTTTAACTATGCAGTCATAAAGGCTATGAGAGAGATGCAGACTATGAGAGATATAAAGATGCAAAAGATAAAATGTTTTTTTCATATCGCTTTTTATACAAAAGCATGTATTTAATTAGTTATTTAATTCAATAAATGCACTTTCTGGGCACTGGTTCGCCCTTTTTACTCTCTAGTGCTAATAATAGCCACCATAAATCAGCTCGGGGAATAGCAACACCATGTTGAGAGTGGTATTTGCATCCCTGAGAATAGTCAATGTGTGCACAGGATAATTGTGCCCAATTTGCTGAGCTTTGCTTGCTTGGGCAATTACCACCAAGCTCAACCTGGCAGCAAGTGGACGAGCAGACCACGAGCTCATCACCCATTGGGTTTTCATGTTAAAATACTTGTAAAATATGTTTGTGCCCATATAATGCTAGCACAAGACTCGCATTCTAAATTTAGGTATTTTAGAGGTCAAAACAAATATTTTTTCCGAATGTCAGTAAAGCAAATACATATTTATATATATATATATATATATATATATATATATATATATATATATATATATATATATATATATTGTGTTGCGTTTTAGTCTTTTTTTGTCGAAAGTGCTATGCTTTTTAATTCAAAGTTGATATTCTGATATTTTGCCACATTTCTTAGACATCAAACTTGTATGCGACGAATTTCACAGTTTAGTCGTATTTTAGCACAGAAATGTTACCTTTGAAATGTAAAGGTACTGGTTTCCTCTCACCTTATCAACAGAATAGTCCAAGGTTTGGATTAGAAAAACGGTAACAAGGCTCCTTTTTCACATAAACTGCACCCTCGGACCAGGTGTGACTGGTGCAGTGGAAAGGTGGGGGGCATTGACCTCCGGGGTTGGTGGGAGTGCTGTGTTTAGCAATGACTTACAATATAAAAGCGCTTGAGGGAGAGTTCCTTGTGCACCAGCTTGGAGGAAGCAATAAAAACGTCAAGATAACTCTTTTGATTAATGTTCCTGCTAGAGAGAGAGATGGAATGTTGTCTAGTGGCAGCTTTGACTTGCCATAAAGTAGTGCAGAGGGTTAATATGCCTGTTGTAAAGAACATATCTATATTTTATGTGGAGGACTGGAGATAAGTAAAGCCAGCATTTACCAGCACTTTAAAACAAATGAAATGCATTTGAGAGAGGGGCTATGGAGAGATGAGGGGCACTTTTGCTGGGTCGTAGTGAGGGAATCCGAAAAGAGGACATGAACGGTGGGTGCCAAAGAAGATTGTTGCACTGGGTGCCACCAGTGCTAAAGCCATTCATGCTCCTTGGTTGCACCCACTTCATAAGGAGCTGTTCTTATAGCATTCTCTCTAGCACCTGTTCTCAGAGCAGCAGGAGGGTATAGAGAGGCAGTTCATCTTTCTATCTGGGTCAGACTAGCCAATAGGCTAACATGGCAGTGCCGGAAGGGCTGGTCTGACAGGTCAGTGTGTGGGCCAGTTACTGGATGTTTCTGGGCCTGTTTTAATGTCTGATGGGCCAGTTTCAACTGTTCATTTCCCTGATATTACAACAAACATTGCCTTTAGCAAATACAATTTCATGCAGTGTTCCATACCTTGAGAAACACCTATTCAGTTTGACCTTACATCTTCAAACCTGCCCCAATTTGCAAATGTGAGTCACTTTTATACATATTTGATTTCTAATATGGCCACTTTTATTTTGGTGCCCAGGTCCACTTTCTGTTGCAGTCTGACGTTACTCTCAATGTTTCCTACAGGACACACACAAACTATTTAGGGAAAGCTAAAGGATACCATGAGGCCACCACAAGCGTAGGTGAAGTCAACATCTACACTAACCTCATAATGGCTTTCAGGAGCCCCTTCAAATGCCAGTGTACACAAGGAGTATGCAGGGATATTGATACTGTGGCTCCCGCTGAACACCAAGCATGCTTTAGAGAGGGCCAAAAGCTCATCTGCAGGTACATGCACTCTGTGACTACGCCTCTGTGCCTTGTGATTGGCCACTTAGGCACTCAGTACGACCTCCATAATGAGTGAGCGCACTACACGTGCATCATTAATATAATGCAGACCCACGGGCAAATTACTTCTCTCATTTTAATTGGGCTTCCTCATGCATATAATGTAAAACCTACTTTCAATTAACCACGCACAAAAAGTGCCCATCTCCTGACGGGTCCTCCAAGGCCGCTGTAATCTCCCAATTACTTTTTAATCTTTATTTATCCCTGCCAGCTCTCCACTTACAGCTCAAGATAACAATGTATTTCTGGGCAGATGACACTCGGTTCATCTCTTGTCTACATTGCAATTCCTCTGAAATCCCCTTTGATCTTCCTTTAGTCCTGCAAACTACCCAAAAATGGATGTAGTAACTTTTTTTTTTTTAAACTTAAAGTTAGCAAGACAGAGATCCTACTCATCTGCAACAAGATTAACACACTGAATCAGGCACTCTGGCCCTCCGCCTTAGGCTGAAGGGACAAACCAGAATACTCGGCCTGCAATGTTGCGATCACTATGAAAACTGAAATTTCCTTGCAACCACAGCTACCTGCCATCACCAGAGTCTACATTTTCTACCTCCAACAGTTAACAAGACTGTTTCCTTTCTTATCCTTTTCCCATCGAATGTCTGTGGCCAATCCCTTGGATTATGACAATGCAGCCTATCGCAGTCTGCCGAAGAAAAGTTTAGATTATCTGAATACAGGTTAATCAACATGGTGTCCAGATCTTTCCATGCCTTAGCCCTTTCCCTGGAAATCTCTACCTCATACTCTCCGAGCAGAAACCAACCTTATGATGTCCCACAAACTTCTTAAAACGGATCAATATCTTTGTATTCTGATGTGCTGATTTAGTTAGTTTTAGCTCCTTGAGACTCTATGTATGTGTAATAGAACACTTTACATAATACCCATTAATAAATAAGAATCCACGCTAAGGCAATGTATACTATATTATTGCACATTCTGCCTTCTGTATGACCCTGATTTCTTAGATGGTTTTTAAGATTGCTGATAAGTTCTGACTTATTTTCATCAAGCTTTCCATGCAAAAACATAAAGTGTTTGTTTCACTAGCAGTTTCCAAAGAAGTGCAATAATATGAATTTATCTCGAATCAGTGGTAATAATGTGGTCAAGATACATGAACATTCTGCCTGTGATGGAACTTTGATCACTGGTTGAGGGGTCGAAAACCTACTCAAGCAGGAACCACAACTCTTGTCAGGGTGAAACACAAGCAAATCCCAAATTAAACTGGGCATCACTCTCTTGTAGTTTGGTACGCTAGCAATCAGGCTTAACTTAGAGGTGATGTGTAATGTATTTATGCAGCACTTCAAACACTAATAAAGTGACAATACAACACATGAAAAATCCCACACCAATTTAGAAAAAATAGAGTAAAATGTAATAAAATTATTTGAGACCAAAATTACAAAATTCCAATCAACAGAACAGGAGATATTAAATTTTAAAGATTTAAGTGAATATAGTGCCTATAAGCACAAAGCACAAACTGTGGTGTTAGAAATTGGGAGTCTGGTTGGCATAGGTATGCACCATGTCAAAGCAAAACCCACAATCCTAGTCAGGGTAAGTCACAAACACACCCTAGGTTAACCTGTGCTCACCCCTTGGTAGCTTGACACAGAGGAGTGAAGCTTAACTTAAGAGGCACAGTATTAAGTAAAAATGCAATATCAAATAGTAAAAAAGGTAAAATGCCATACATGAAGATATCACAACCAGTTAGAAGAATAGAGCATACTGTAATAAATAAAACAAGACCAAAACAACAAAAATAAAATAAGTAAAACTTGAGATATGAATGTTTAAAGATTAAACTGTGAAACAGCACTTAGAAAGAACAAGCTCCAATCGGGGGGTGTCTTAGGGGTCCCATCTCTTCCCAATTGGAAGTTACAATTATAAAATGTAATACGATTATCCCAATGTTATCCTTTGGGAGAGATTAGTCTTGTGGTAGTGAAAAGTGAATGTAAGTGTTTTTCACTATTAGGATATGTGGAACTTCATACTACATGTCCTACTTTTTAAATACACTGCACCTTGACCTTAGCCTGTTCAAGACGTACTTTAGGGGTGACATATGTATTGAAAAGAAAGGTTTGGGCTTGGCAAGAGTGTTAACTTGCCAGGTAGACATGGCAGTTTAAAACTGCACACCCAGAGTACGCAATGGCAGGCCTTAGACATGTTTGAAAGGCTACGTAGGTGGGTAGCACAATCAGTTTTGCATGCCCAAAAGTAGTATTTAATTTACAGGCCCTGGGCACAGAAAGTGCACTTTACTAGGGGCCTAAAAGTAAATTACATATGCCAATTGTGGATAAGGCTATGTTACCATGTTTTAAGCAGCGAGCATGTGCACTTTAGCACTAGCCAGCAAAAATGAATTCAGCACAAAAGAGGATGAAAAAGGCAAAAAATCTTGAAATGACTTCAAACTGGGGCATAGTCACATGTTCAGGCTGACTGCAATGGAGAATAAGTTGGATAAAGCGACCAAGTTGAGCCCGCTGAACAGGAGTACCATAAATTATATGCATCAAGGATGTGTCATGCAGCAACAGTTCGGAGGAGTTCTGAGGTAATTCTTTGCAACATTGTTGAGGATGCTGTCAACTTGCAATTCAAAATCCTAGGTCAAAGGCATGGCACGCCCCAGTTGATTCCGGAACAGTTGTGGGGCTTGTGATACAGAGTTGTGCATTATCATTGAGGAGTATAGATGAGGGGCTTGCAATGCTAAGTCCAGTGTTGAAGATGCGTCAGACAGTGGCAGTTAAAAGGAGGCTACAGCCTGCAATGTAAAGGCCTGTATCAGGGATGAGTTACACAGCAGCATTCCTAATGAG